>NC_064908.1:18079371-18704927 GCF_929443795.1 Astur gentilis
ATAGTCAATATGTCACCAGAAGATTAAGTTATGGCAGTAAGTGTTAAGGCAAAGTTAAGGCAAAGGCTGAGGCTTTGTTTGTGCACTAACAGAAATACTACTTTATTTGCTGAAGATCTGCCCCAAAGCCTTCAAAATTTATGAACTGTTGTGATAGTTGTATAAGGCATCAGAATTTCAGGGTATTGTGCAGCTTCGTAAGTAAAATCCTCTCAATATTCTCCAGAAATGCAGATGCATCCTGTAACAGGCTATTAAAATGCAGTAGTGCACACATTTCACAGATATATGTTGCTAGTCCTTTCTGTAGCTTTAACATAGGTCATTGAGGAGAAACAGTTGAGCTGTCACATTACTCTTAAAAGGCTTTAAGGCAGTAGGACTTGTTTTCAGATCGTGTGAATATTCCATGGGTTTTCCTAGAACAGACTCTAAGTATGATGTTGGTCTTGACCTTGAATATTCTGGATGAACCTCTTGAAGAAAGGTCAGTTTGTTTAAGGTAATAAATCCTCAATCTAGGAAATAATCTAAAAGTCCTTCTGAAGCTAGGTACAGTTTTCTTCTTGACAGGTATGCGGTGAAGTCACTTCCCTCAGGTATATAGGTGGCTATGTTCATTTTTGCTTTGCGTGTTTCTTTGTTCTTCAGACATGACCGATACGAAGATAACTGGAGATACGATCCTCGTTTTACTGGAAGTTTTGATGATGAATCTGAACCCCATAGAGATCCTTATGGTGATGAATTTGATAGACGCAGTGTCCATAGTGAGCATTCTGGTCATAGTCTCCGAAGCTCCCGCAGTGTTCACAGTCACCAGAGTAGTTTCAGCTCTCGGTCTCAGCAAGTGAGTTTCAAATGGTCATGCCAAGTATTCTTTCAGCTGAGTTGGGTCTTTCTCTATGTTAGGGGTGGGTGAAACATTAGAAATGTGGAAATGTTTCTGAGTTTACCTTGGGGAATATGTATTTTGAAAACTTCTATTCTTTTAAGTTAAGGCTGTTTTATAATATAGTTTTGAACTTAATTTATCACAGTTGTCAAGAGAACTTTAACCAAAATCAGCACTCAGCTGTGCAAGTTGCCACACACACAGAAATGGAAAATTTCCTCTACTGAATCCATTTGCTGTTTGTGAGAACTTTGCCCTTACTGTGCTTGGCTGTAGTTGATAATGTGTCTGGCTTTCAGTGTTACGTCATTTTTCTCATCACAAGCATGAATGCTATTACTGAACTTGGGATCTGTTAAAAGACTAACTCCATATTTGTATGATGCTATTTTGACCTTAAAAGCAAAAACCAAATCTAACTAATGACTCATCTACTTATGCCGTAAGTACAAATACCTGAAAACCACAGAGAATATTTGGGTAATTTTTGAGGTACAGTCTTTGCTAGTGGAATGTGTCATTTTTAGCAGTAGTCTCCTGTGTTAGTTCATCATGCTTCTTGGAATTTTAGGGGATTTTCCAGTCTGAACTCCAATTCGTTTACTAATATTGGAAGTAGTATTGGAGGTCAATACTGGAGATCAATATTGGAGATCAAATAGTTAGGCATTAACCTTTAGGCACCTGAAGTCATTTAGGCATTCATCAGATTTAATCACTTGAGATTTTCTATCAAAGTGTTACAGCAGAGGTTAACATTGATTCTGATCCACAGTTGCTGATACAGCACCACTTGAACCTGTAACTCATTCTATAATGTTATTCTTCACACAAGCACATAGACATTCTGTCATGAGAGAGCTGAACATACTTGGATGTGAACAGATCAAATGGTAGTAAAAACACTGAGGGAGAACACTAAGATAATTAATATATCTTCTATAGCCTATTGCTGCAGTGGTATAGTAAGCCTGGTTAAAGAATCGAAGCTTGGGGGGAATGCTTACTGTCTTGAGTCATGCTTGCAGTATTGCTTGCTTTGTGTAACTTCACGCTCTCTGCTAACAATTACTAATATGATCTATTTAGAGCCAGCTGTATAGAAGTAATCATGATCTAACGGCTAATACGTATGAAACTACTGCACAGGCAGTGTCGCTCCACACAGATTATCCATATGGCGGATATGCTGCTAACTTTGATGGACAACAGCCTTTTACAGATTATGGCTACGCGACTGAAACTGGATGGTCAGCTGTAGAACAAGGTATTGGCACCATTGGGGAAGGAGGAGGGAAGGCGCTGTGCTTGCGAGGTTGTTTGCCAGTAGTATTTTGCACCTCTGTTAGTATTTGTAGCTTATAAGATGCCTTTTGTGTACTCATTGAACCTGTTAACAAGGAAAAAAATTGATGTTTTACAGTGTACGTACACATGAACAAAGTTTTGTTTCCTTTTCAATGTAAGGATAACTTCCTTGCTGAAACTTGAGTATATCACAGAACAGTAGTAGCTAGGCAGTGTTTGGTATTAAATACTGCATACTTCCATTTGTAAATGTCTTTTTAGATAGATTTTTAACTACACTGCTTGTGCTTCATGGGGAATGATTGAAGTTTAACTTAAACTTCAGATTTTTTTTCATAATTTTTTCTTACCCTTTTGGTGTGGAACAAAACACTGTTTCTCTGGAAGAGCTTTTCCAGAGTATGTTGAAGTGTATATCATTAGCTCTTTGAAGATGCATTACATATTTGTACAAAGGTCACAGAAATGTGTCTGATACAAACAATCAAAGCCCCTGCATTGAAAAAATAAGTGGATTTTAAAGTTCTATAGTCTATTTTTGTTCTTGTTGTTGCAAATCTTCAGAAGATCTTTGGGACTATAATGGAACTGATTAATTGTTGCTTGTAAAGTATGGCCAAATTGAATGGCAGGGCTTTTTCCACTAGTACTGCAGGATTACTGAATTGGATAAATACATCAGCAAGTTTACTTACTTGCAAGGCAGGTTACTTGTTCTTATTTTATCTCTTCTTCCCTTTTCAGCACCTTTAAGGCCCTCAACACCAGAGAAATTTTCAGTGCCTCATATCTGTGCTAGGTTTGGTCCTGGGGGCTTCCTAATAAAAGTGCTGCCAAACCTGCCTTCAGAAGGACAGCCAGCTCTGGTTGAAATACACAGTATGGAGGTAAAGTTTAAAAGAAGAAAGGGAGGTGGTGGAATACAGGCCTTCCTTTTGGAAGGGGAGTAGGGAACTTGGATCTATAGCTTCCTGACTTTTTTTTCTATGTTAATGCATGTATCTTTATATTTATCTGTTTGGGCTGTAATTGTAAGTAAAACAGTAACTAAAAAATTCTTTTCCTCTGAGAGATGATGTGGTCATGATGGGATCATCCAGCTCCCTATAATTTTGTTCAGGTAAAGAAAATCCTTACATCCTAGAAAGGCTGGAGTTGTGTTGGTTTGTTTCTAATGTATTTCTGTTCATAGAGACATTGTCCTTGTACATTCTCTGCAGGGCTAAGGACTGCATGTTATTTGGGGATTAAATATCATGGGTATATTTTCATTCTTCTTAAGCCACTACAAAAAAATGCAATACTCAAGTCATGTAAAATATATGGAAGGACAGGCTGGAAGAACAGGGTAGAGTTCATTGGTAAATTATCACTAGAAGGGAGTAGAATTGTACACAAGTACTAGAACAGCATCAGGACAATTATTGGACTTGGCAATATTAGGTTTTTACGGTTGGACTCGATGATCATAAAGGTCTTTTCCAACCTAAATGAATCTGTGTTTCTGTTCTATGATTAAGGAGATGTGAGGAAGATTTTTATATTTTGCTACAGAATGACTTCCATGTAAAGTAGATTTCATCATTTATTATCCTTTGCAGGTTGCAAGTCACCATATGTGTTTTGTTCAAGAGCAGTAAGCTTGATTACAGGTTATGTTCAGGTCTGGTGTTTTTATTGTTAAAAAGCAAAATTCATAGTTGTAAGAATTTCTTATGGTTTATATTTGTGTTTTAGACTATGTTACAACATTCTCCAGAGCAAGAAGAGATGAGAGCATTTCCTGGTCCTCTTGCTAAGTATGTTCTTACAGATTTCAGAATAACTGTAATGCCTTCAGAATTCTTCATTGAACTTTTAATTGTCTGTGAATTACAGGATTTAAACTGACTTAAAATATTTGTGGCTTTTCACCTGCTTAAGTAATATATGAGCTTTAAATTTGTTCCTCATACTAATGACAATAATGATCTGAATGTTTACATTTGTCTCATTAAAAGCTGTTTTATTCTTTTTTTTTCCTTCTTTTTTCAGGGATGACACCCATAAAGTGGATGTTATTAATTTTGCACAAAATAAAGCTACACAGTGCTTTAAGAATGAAAATTTAATTGACAAAGAATCTGCAAGTCTGCTTTGGGACTTTATTGTACTGTTATGCAGGCAGAATGGGGTATGTCTCACTGCTTGAATTTTTATCTGTCCTAAAATAATTTATACACAAAATGATGTTAATGTAAAAGACAGTAATATGTGTATAGTGACTTATCGTGGAATAATTCACAGATAGATGGAACAGGCAAACTGGTCACTTGTCCTCAGGTGCTCAGAGGTGCTGATACTCACACATTGTTGTTGAAGTGACAAATAAAATTAAGACAATGTTGAAATAACAGATTTTTTTTTTTTTTTTTCACTTTTTTTTTTCTCTCTCTACTTGTATAGACTGTTGTGGGAACAGACCTGGCTGAACTTTTGCTCCGAGATCATAAAACAGTGTGGCTTCCTGGGAAGTCCCCTAATGAGGCAAATTTGATTGATTTCACTAATGAGGCTTTGGAACAAGTGGAAGAGGAGTCTGGTGAAGCCCAGCTCTCATTTCTTACTGATAGTCTTATAACCACAATTGATAGTCTTGAGAAAGAGACAGAGAGATTCAGAGAGTTGCTGCTTTATGGCCGCAAGAAGGTGAATGCTTATGCTATTGGTCCAAATACTGCATGTGCCTTATTTTGTTTACTTATTTTTCACAAATCTTAAAGCTCTAGGCACCAGTTAAAATCATTTTTGCAACTTCCAGTGCCTATATTTCATGGCACTGCACTACACTGATATGGAAAAATGTTATGCCCTACAGTTTATAATATAAACCAAAATTTTATTCCGTGTGTTAGCATTTGATCTAAACAAACATTTTTTTAATTCAGTCACAAAGTACTACTGTAAAACAGTCATTGTTTATCTGTGTATTATGTTAAGCTATTCCCAGGAAACTAATTTCTGCATTAATTAGGATGCTTTGGAGTCTGCCATGAAGCATGGTTTATGGGGTCATGCTCTGCTACTTGCCAGCAAAATGGACAGCAGAACACATGCAAGAGTTATGACCAGGTACGGTTTTGCTTGTTGATTAATACAATATGACTGCCTGTCCTGTTAATGGGGGGGAGACTTGGTCCTCAGAAATCTTAACGTCAAAATCATGAGTTATCCTTAGTAGCTCATGCAAGAATTATGCTTTAATTTTACTTGTATATTCAGTTGTCATCTGTTACTTTTTATTCTGGGGCCTTCTGGCCATGACCTTAAATCTCAGAAATTATTCTATGCCACTTGTTCCATTTAAGGGGTATTTGAACAGTGCCATCTATGGGCTTGCTTGTCAGGTGCTGTTAGTCAGGCTTTGAAAAAACTGTGCAAAACCGCAACTGACAACTTTGTTAAAGCCGAGTAATTCTGTTGTACCCTTCATTCTCCTTGGCTGAAAGAAGCAAGATGTGTTCGTGCATGCTTTGTCTGTAGACAGAAAAACTTTCTTTCAGCTTCCTGAGCTTGTGAAATCATGTACTAAGTCTAGTCAGCTGGCAGGGGGAGAGAATCTTGAGGTTTTTCCTAGCTTGGACTGACCTCTGTCAGAGTGGCAGATCCAGTTAACTAGTAATGTTTTGCTTTTGAACATTATCTACTGGGCAATTGCTTATTCAGTGTAGTATTTTCAAACAGCACTTCCTTCTCTTGCACTAAGCTAGATTAACTGCCACTAAGTGTTCGTGTACGTTTTAACTGTGCTTACCTTATGTTTGTGTTTTGTTTTTCTGTATAACTCCCTGCAGGTTCGCCAACAGTCTCCCAATTAATGACCCTCTGCAGACTGTTTACCAGCTCATGTCTGGAAGGATGCCAGCTGCATCCACGGTAAGATTCAAGTGTGAGCTGCAGTTGAGACTGAAGAGGTACCGCAGTGAATAGCGTAGTTCGCGACAGTAATCTTTCCATGTGCTTTTCGTAGAATTGTCAGATAAGTTGTTTTAGTCCTTTTTAGGTTGAAACACTTACCCATGTAGAGCTCCAGTCACTGATTTGACTAAGTAATTCTTCTAATTTTAGTGCTGTGGAGATGAGAAATGGGGAGATTGGAGGCCTCATCTAGCAATGGTGTTATCGAATTTGACGAATAATGTGGACTTGGAATCCAGGACCATTGCTACCATGGGAGACACTCTTGGTAACTTTTGGGGAATGAACAGGGTGATGACTGAAGGAAAAGCTTTCTCAAAGTTTTAATTACTCAGCTTATTTTTTTGAAAACAAGCAATTACTGTGTAAAATGTAAAGTGGAACAGTTTTATATGGGTGTGTCTCTATTGTGAAGGTATTTGAAAGCAAAGCCAAAACAATACGGGACACTGAATTGCAATGTGCCACTGAGAGGAAATATCCTGAGTTCTGTCACTTATTTCTCTACAGCTTCTAAAGGCCTGCTGGATGCTGCTCATTTTTGCTACCTTATGGCCCAAGTTGGTTTTGGAGTTTACACAAGGAAGACAACAAAGCTTGTCCTAATTGGATCAAATCATAGGTTTGGCTTTTTTTTTTTAATGCAAAATTGAAAGCTTAATGGCTTCAGAGACTGAGTTGCACTGCTCCCCTTATCGTCACTAGTCACAAGTGTTTTTTGAGATAACTGTTTGATGCCCTGTCCCTGTTTGAGGAGTAGAAGTTATTGGTATCGTGTGTCTAATAGAGCTATGTTTCAGACTTCATTTCTGATTGTCTATATTTATTGTCAGCATATAATCTCAATGTTAAATAGTATTTTTCCTCTCCCATTCCTGAATAGCTTGCCATTTTTTAAGTTTGCTACCAATGAAGCCATTCAAAGAACAGAAGCCTATGAATATGCACAGTCACTAGGAACTCAGCCTGGCTGCTTGCCCAATTTCCAGGTGAAGAACTGTTTGTTTGGGTTTTTTTTGGCAGGTTTTATGTGAGGTTTTAATGTCTCATGTTTGTATTCAGCACAGCAAATGTTTTATCCAATATAACTTGAAATATTCATGGATAACATAGTGCAAGATAGCTTTTTTTCCTGATGTCACTTAAATGTCCTTTTTGCGTTTTTTCATCTGTGCATTCTGAACTTCTGTATTTTAAATTTTGTTGTTATTGTAACTATATTCTAAAAGAAAAATCCAGCAGAATGCGTTGGCACTAGCTGTAGACAAATAGATAACTTCCATTGGATATGTTGGGTGGAAGACGATAATTGAATGGTTTTCCCCTCATTTTTTTTCCCTGTCTAGTATAGAGGTGATAATGGGATATCTGAGCTTTCAACTGAAATGACAGACTGACTTTCATTTGATAATTCTAAGAATGTTCTGATCACTTGGTTTATTTGACCTGCTTGCATTCCTTAGGTTTTCAAATTCATCTATGCTTGCCGACTAGCTGAAATGGGACTCGCTGCTCAGGCTTTCCATTATTGTGAAGTGATTTCCAGAACTGTCCTTAAAGATCCACATTACTATTCACCTGTACTTATTGGCCAACTAATCCAGGTAACATAAGGAAGAATTAAGTATTTGTGGCTTGATATTGTAGGTGGTAAGCCGTGGCTGAAGCTGCCTTTTGTTGGCTAGTAAACTTTACAATGATTTCTTTCTCTAGATGTCATCACAACTACGCCTGTTTGACCCACAGATAAAAGAAAAACCAGAACAGGAATCTTTTATTGAACCTTCATGGTTAGTAACGCTTCGACATGTGGATGGACAGATCAAGGTACAGAGTGTACTTTTCAACATGAAGTGTTCTCTTTTAAGGATTAGTGTAAATCCAGTTTTTAAAATATTTTTTTTATACTGCTAATTACAGAAATGTATGAAGTGACCTTATGATATATTCATGTTGTAAAGTGCAAGTGTTATGATTTAAACCAAATGGATTTACCACACTAGTGCCCTAAGATTCAATACAGAATAGTTAAAGGGTGGTGTGCACTATATGAGACAGGCTTTTCTTAGTACCATAACGCAAGGAGAATTGCAAGGCTCATTAGGTTGCAATAACTCCTGCTGTAAGCAGGGAATCTGCTTGCCAGAAAAAAGATGTATGAATTAGTGTAGCTAGATTGTAACAGAGTTGGAGTAACTACTATTTATTTAAAGAGATCTTTTAGAAATTTGAACCTTGGGCTAGTTAGCTAAGCTTCCATTTGAAAAACCAAACAAACAAAAAGCCAAAAAATCCCCTTTAAATTATTTGGTTGAACTTGGCCTGCAAATGGCAGACAACTCTCTTTTTTGACTAAACACTAAAAAAACCTGTGTGCTGTTTTCACTCTTGAGATTTCCTTTGCTATGTGTTCCCTTGGTTATGAACTTAATGCCTGGTACAGTTAATAAGATCTTGCTTTTTTGTGCAGGAGGGTGCAATAGCTTATAACACAGACAGATCCACCCCACCACCATATGCATGTAGTACACCAAGCTCTGAATTAGACCATGCTAGTCAATGTGATGGAGCAGGAGTTGGTCGTGACATGGGTCCAGGTGCTGAAAATGCATTGTTAGCATCCTTATTACCCAGTATGGCTCAACAGATGCAAAGTGTGCAGCTGATGCCTTCAGGTTAGTGTTTCATATCCTTCTTTGTGACAGAGAGAAAATAAATGTTTCAGGTTTCTGGTATAAGAAACCAATTAAGAGGGTGGTAGAAACAGTGAGATTTCACTTTTGCATTGTATCATTTTATACATAGGGTAAAAGGTTTATGCACTGGAATTTCTGTTTAGTTATAACTCAACTTTTTTTGTGTGTGCTGCAGTACCTCAGGCTGTCCTTGATGGGTCAGCTGCTATGATTCCTCCTGGTGACCAGGAAGCTGTCCGAAGTGTCCCTTTCTATTCAGTGGCTTCTCAGCCTATTGGTCCAGGACCTGGCTTTGCACCTCCAGGATTTTCAAATCCGTATGGAACTGAACCATCACCACTGTATTTAGGGTCAGCAGTACCACCAGGAGGACCACCACAAGAAATGGAACCACGGTCAGAAGAGCAGGCAAACCTGGAAACAGGTCTGGGATCTTAGTAAACAACTTTCCTTCCTTATAAGGGCAGTGAAGTATTTTGGGGAATAATGCAAAATATCTCAATATTTAGAAAATAGTAAGTCAAGTCTTGGGTAATGAAATTTAAAAACACCATGTAATGGATGGTACAGAAACATCTGTAGAAAGTTATAGTATTCATCCTGCTTATTTGGCTTAGTTTGAAAGAGAGGTCAGACTCAGCAGATTATGATTTAGACCCTAACAGGTAATCACTGACTGCATTGGGATTGACGGTTCTGTTTGCAAGGTCTGTGATTGGAGCCTCAGGGATTTCTGCCTCTGGACATCAGCTTCTAGGACCCTGTTAAGTTTTAATTCTGTGACAGCAGAACCTGACATGTATGAAGGCAGGCATACACAGGTTTGGCAGAGCTGTGTTAGAGATATGAAGAACCTTACGGTGCCCCACACTGATGGTTGCATCCCTCAGCCTGTGTTTAGAACAAACATAGTACCCGTGCAGGAGAAGAAGAAAAAAATTCTCAGCAACTGCAGTTCACATTTTTTTAAAAGACCAAATTCTTTCTAGCACCAAGTTCATAAACTAGTGAAAACTTTTGCCTTAAAAGTGGTATTGTGAGGTTTGGAGGTTTTTGTTGTTATTGTGTCCTCGCTAACATAATCTCATTTGTTTTTTAAGGAATGCAGAGAATTGCCCCGGAGTCTCCTTCACAAAATTCTTTCCCTGAACAGAGAGAGGAGGATTTCTATGGCAGAATGGCTAGCATGGTATCTTTATTTCATACATCTCTTCAGCAAGTGTCAGCTGCATTGCAGATCTTTGCAAACAGAAGAGTATATTGGGGCTCTGTCTTGCTCTTCAGCAAGACTTGAAGATTAGTTTTTCTTTCCCACTGTCCTTCCCCTTCAGGAGAATAAATAATGAAGAACTAGTAGAAAAATTCTAGCCATAATTTTCTTCTATAAAAATAGTAATTTTTTTTTTTTTTTAAAGGGGGAAAGGGGATATCAGGCTCTTGTCTGAAGAGTTTAATTTATCTTTCTCTGCCCTGTCTTCCTCTCCTACCTCCCAGAATGATTCTTCATAGCCAGAAGAACTTGTAGCATACATCAGCAAGTGAGGCAAGCAGGCCCTAAAGAACAGTTCTGTGACTGGGTTTTAAAAGCACAGTATTGGCTACCACTTGGTCATGACTGGAAATGTGGAAGGTGTTTATCAAAATTCCAAAGCTCTTTTTAAAATATATAGTATTTTCACTGTTTAAATATCACTGAACTTCGTATGTGCTTGGAAGTTAGTCTCCTGAAATGACAATTGTTTGAAAGAATTAATATAAACGTTTTTAATAGGGATACATTTGGCAACTGATAAAGGATGAGGAGACTTTTTAAGTAGAAATTAACCATACTTACAGAAGAAACAGTGAAGTTTTTTGGTTGTTTTTTTTTTTACGCTTGAGTTGCTATGCAAGCATTGGAAGAACAACCTGATGTTGGAGGGGAAACCAAATGCAGCAGCCACTCCCTGGTGCAGCATGTTTATATCTTTTCTCTTGTGGGCTGGTTAGCCTGCACAACAGTGCCCTGATTTAAGTCATCTTAATGGACCAGTTACATGGTAGTGCAATTACTTGGCCAGACTTCAGTTCTTTTTCTTTCTTTTCTTCCTCCTATATGTCAGAGGAGATAGAAGTACCCAAATAACCAGCTTGAATATCTTTAATTGTGTGGGAATTCTTGATAAAAAGTGAATGTTGTGTCAGATATTTAGCTGCTTGCTTATTATGCATGTCCTGGCTTTATATCTAACCAGGCACCAGGACGAAGATCCAGATCTGCATCTCAGTCTTCAGCACATATGGTATGCCACAAGCAGGCTGTTTCTTTCACTAAATCTTCATTCTTATTCATGTTTTGGTTTTTTTAATGTGCTTTTGTATCTCTTCCTATTACTAACTTTTCAAAGAAGGAATTTGTTTAGCAAGATGAAATGTAATCCATCACTCCAGCAGTGACAACTTTGTACTTCTCTGTATATTTGTAATACAGGGCTATGGGCGAAGATCCCGAACAACTTCAGAGTCCTCTGCTCATTCTGTGGGACGAGAGAGATCCAACTCTGCAGCAAAACAGCCCTCTCCTTCTCCTTCTGTTCCTGTAGGGAAAGAAACTAAAAAAGAAATAAAAAAGGAGCCAGCACCTAGAAAGGTAAATTTTCTAAGAAAGGTAGCTATAGCTGGAGGAGATTTGTTAGTATATGTGGTAACTCCTGATCCAGGGTACTGACTTAAGAGGTCCTGTCTAAACTGTTTATTTATTAGGTGTGACTCTAGGCTCACAGTTGAACTCCCTAAAGAAAATGAATTGTTGCATGAAAGTTTCTTTTAATCTGCCTGTAAAGACAGTATTGAGAGAATTAACTGAATAGATTAATTTATTTTTAGACTGGTGCAAACTGGTTTCGCTGGCTGATGGGAAAAGGAAAGAATGAAGCTCACCTTCCAGATGACAAGAACAAATCAGTAAGGCTGCTAAATCACAAAAACCTTTATACATTTTAATTTGTTCAAAATGTTTTCCTGGATGACAGGTGAACGTTGTTTTGACAAGTAAACAAATGTGTGTAAAACTTTTCAAGATTATGCTTATTGCAAGACTGGCTTTCAAAAAAAAAAATTTATGTGGTTTTGGGGGGATTTTTTGGCTTAACAGCTTTGTTTTGAACTCCTAATCTTTGATTGTGATTTTCTTGTAGATTGTTTGGGATGAACAGAAACAACGCTGGGTTAATCTGGATGAACCAGAAGAAGAGGTAAAAATCTTGAGTACTCATTATTTCTCTAAGTGGAAAACTGAAATCTGTACTGCCACACAATTTTCTTTAATCTGTTATTGGCTCTTAAGAGCTGCCTTTTACTGAATTTGAATTAAAATGTGCAACATCCTGAAACTAATAAGCTGGTTACATGTTCTTATAGCCTACATCCTTATGGAACCATTTGTATCTTTAGTTGCTGGTGTGGATCCAGTAGTTGCAATTGAATTTACAAAGAAATTTGCTCTAAATATAGTCCAGTGTATCTCTTCATAGAGGTTGGCATCACCTAGACAATTGCTTGTTAATTGATTTCCTGCAAACAGAATATTTTGAGAAAAAGGTAGGAAAAGTCTATAGTTTTGAAAATGTAATGCATTGTATAGCAAAGAAAATCACATATCCTGTCCATCCTTGTCATTCAAGGATCTGTCTCAAAACACAAACAAATGATAAGGACCACTGTTGTAAATGTTTCCTTTTAGAGTGAGCATAGATGGGTTGTAGAAATGTCTTGACATTAGTTATCACATGGAAAATGACGAATATTGGTCTGCACTACAAGATATATGTCTGTATACCCAATTTTATGTGCTCTGGAATAGGTAAGGAAAAGGAAAAGTCAGATGGACACTTGGTTTAAAACTCAGTCAATGATGTGGTTGAATTTTATTTTTTTCTCCCTGCAGAGTAAGCCTCCACCACCACCTCCGACAGGATTTCCTAAAGTTCCTCAGACTGTTCCACCTGGGCCTGGAGGCCCACCTAGTGCCCCTGTCAACATGTTCTCCAGAAGAGCAGGTAATGGACAACATTGATGCTTGAAGTATGGAGGACTTCAGATTTTCTCTTGCATAAAATATGAAGGGAGAAGTCTTGGCTTTTCTGGAGTTGTTTGGGAACAGTTGGCAACTCAATGATATGGAGCTCTGGCTATTGCTGGCTTTGCTTGTGTCTAGCTTCTGCACTGTGATTGCTGTCACAACTGTATCATGGCTTATTGTTGTTTGTATCCCTGGAGCATAATTTTCTGGCTCTGAAAGATGGCTTAACTGGCAGACTGTTCAAAATAGACATGAGGATGACTAACACAAGGCTTATTTCTTTTTTTTCCTGGATTTTTCTGTTTTAGCTGGAAGCAGAGCCCGTTATGTTGATGTCCTGAATCCAGGTGGAACCAAGTCAAGTGGTGCTCTTCCTGCACCATCAGACCTATTTGCCCCCTTGGCACCAATGCCAATTCCTGCAAATGTATTTGTTCCAAACTCAGGTGTGTCATGAGTGGATAAAATTGTAAGGTGGTTATATGGTTATTTATGGTTGTGTGGTTATCTAAGTCACTTTTGACAGTATGTCTATTATAACGCCTTTAATGAACATTTAAGAATGTTCAGTCTCATTAACTCCAGTTTGTTTTAAAGGTAGAATCAGTCTAGTAACTGCAGTAAAACAAATGGGTTAGTAAAGCCCAGTTCTGCATGCTGCAAACAAAGGGGTTCTCTTTCTTTTTTTTTTTTTTTTTTCCCCTTTTTTTTTTTTTTTTCCTTCCCCTGTTGCGGAGTGGCTAGGCCATCCAAATAGCATTGAACATTTGAACTGTGTAATATTACTGCATTACTCGGTATCTCATGCTTCTGACACCTGTTCCTAGTCCAGGATTGCTATTTGACGAAAGAAAGGGAGAGGTCTTTTTCTTTTTTTTTCTGCTTTCACTACATGCTGTGTTGCACCAAGGTTAGCTCTATCAATTGTATGCATCTCCTGCTTGCAGACTTATAACAAGACGGGAGCATCTAGAGACACTGACACTGCCTTCTTTAAATTACCTTTTTCCTGGGAGAAGATTGGTATTGTAGAAATTCAGTTCTGCTGATGTCCCTGCTTCTCATTCTGTGAAGTCAAACACCCTAGTATGGTGTGTTTGGCTAAATCCCATTTTGTTTGTAGTTCCAGGGGAACCCCAGCCAATGGAAGGGAGTGGAGCAGCAGAGCACACACCAGCTGCAAATCAAACCAACACAGATCCTGCTGCAGCTGTTGAACCAGAGGTGAGTTAGAAAGAGTGTCTTTTATATGTAATTCAAACTACCGATTAAAAAAATCTTCATGATTCTGAATAGTAGTTTCATAGCCACAGTATGTACAAAGCATGTTGTTGTAGGGATTATGTTTGTGTATAACATTTTAGTTAAAGAACTGGAGAGGGAAAATGCAAGTGAAAATGGAGTGGGAAGCCCATGAAAAGTTGCATTTCCTAATTTGGCAGGGCTGCAGGTTCTATGGGTGCAGTATGTGTCAGGAAAGGGACCAAGAACATAAGAATACCCATATACTGCGTATTTCACCTGGCTTGATGTATTGTCACATTGTTTTGGTTCAGTGGGATCAATGCAGCAGAAATGGGAAATAGCTTCATAGTAACAAAGATAAACAAAAGTGCATTTTTTTTCTTTAGTATTTAAACCCTGCAGTCCTTCCTCCTGGATCTGGACTTCCTGTTTCTAATCCTGATGGCTCCCAATCAGGCGAGGTAAGGCTTGATTCAAAGTAGTTAGCTAATGACTTTTGCAGCACATTTTAACCATTAATTTGTAGTGGACGTAACATGGGCCATCTAAATCAACAAGTAACTGATTCAGTTGCTGATGACTAGCCAAGATGGAATCATATGACTGCCTCCAAAATTGTACAGAAAAGACCTCTAAGCCCATACAAGAAGTTCAGCCTCCATGTCCTGTATTCTGTGGTGTGATCTCCTTTTTCTATATGAGGAGACTTTTATAAAGCTTTTTCAGAGTAAAACGTCAATAGCAGTTTGAGGATCTCTTCTTGCCTCCGTGCATGCATATAATTTCACTAATATTAAGTGCAAGACACAACAAGGAGAACAGATTGCTATGTGCTAGGCAGAGTAACATTACCTTTGTTCCTACTAAATGTTTTCTATATCTACATAATTTTGTGCTTTAAGAAGTCCTTTTGATTTAAACTAACTTCTGGCTTTACATTTTTTTTTTTTAACTTGAAGTTGGTTTAACCTTTGGCAGTGAGACTTTTAAAATTAAATAAAACAACTGAAAGCTTGGGGCAGTGACATGCATGACGACTTTTTTATTTGTGTTTTTTTGTATTTGTGTGTTCTTGCTGTTTTGTAGCTTTCGCGCTCTAGTTCAATGAGTTCATTATCACGTGAAGTAAGCCAGCATTTTAATCAGGTACATGTGGCTGGCCATTCTCATTTATGTTAACTTATTTACTTTTCCCCTCTTTATTTTGCATTTGCTCAAATACTTACTAATGCTACTCCTAGTCATTTTCCCCTCTTCTCATTTCACAGAAATAACATTAAAAGTAACTAATGATGTAGTGTTCCTTTTAACACTCAAACAGGGTCTTCAGAGTTTTTTGTATTTATGAGAATGCATGTAATCCAGGCATGCTTTTTGTTTATGTTCATGTTCCTAAGAGAGTCACTTAATAATTTTGATCAGCTCTTTCCTGGGA
The DNA here is from genome assembly GCF_929443795.1 of Astur gentilis. NCBI lineage: Eukaryota > Metazoa > Chordata > Aves > Accipitriformes > Accipitridae > Astur > Astur gentilis. The sequence goes on from NC_064908.1 coordinate 18,094,968, forward strand.
TACCAAAGTCAGTTGATTTTAAACAAACAAACAAAATAAAACAAACTCCTAAAAAGGCTCTTAGAAGCAAAACATTGTCATTCTGCTACTGCCAGTCTCAAATCAGTAATAATACCGTTGCCTGTTTCATGTGCAAAAGCCCCTGTAGGAATTAAAGGAATGCTTCATCTCTGCTGTAAGTTCCAGTACTGTGGGGTCACCATAAAGGGGTGACAAAAACTCTTTCTGATATTTCTTAGTAAAGCAAACCTTGACATAGAATGTTTATTTGGGGGCAAGTCCTAAGGTTTACTAACAAAAGCAGAAGGTACTAATTCAGTGAAGTCGCACCGGTGTCTTGTTTTGGTTTTGCATGCTTTGGATTTTCAGAGCTATTTGCAGTTTATGCATGTGACATTGTTTTGGCAATTCCTACATTAAGCAAGTAATATTAAAGATATGGATGCAAACTGTACCAGCACTTTCTGCAGTTGTTACAATATGCTGCGCTGTCCATATTGTTGGCATTATTACTGTGAATATTTGCGGTGTATGACTAAGCAAACCACATTTGAGACGCAGTGAAGCTCTGCAGTTCTGTAACTTCAGTATTATCTACTTTCTAGCCTGCCACTGTACCACCTTCAGGCGGGCCTTCAGCAGGAACAGTACCATTCTACAATCCTTCTCAATTTGCACAAGTGAGTAAAGACCTCATCTTCACTTCGAACAAAACTGTTTAACAAAACCATGATTTTATGTTCTACTAGCTTAACCTGAGCTGTTGCATATAGAGTGTTACATGTGCGCATAAACCAGTCTAGCACCTGTTTAAGAGGTTTGCATTCAAAACTTTGTTGCCAATTTTTTGTATTTTGTGTCCAGTATGACACTTTTACAGAACACTTCATTCCTGTTCTCCTTTTTCAGTCTCCTGCAGCCACTGGAAGTTCAAGACTGGGAAGAATTGGACAGAGGAAGTATCCAACATTGAAGTAGAATACAATGGCTTTGTATTTGGATTCTCACTCGTGTTCTGAGTATTCAAAGAACTGTTCAATCTTACAGCACATGGTATCAGTACTAGCTACAGTTGACATGACAGAAATTTAATGAAGGGTGATTTTTTTCATGGGTCTCCCTACTTGCACCTCATCTACGCAAATCATTACCAAACATGAAATATATGTAACTTTTCCTTTTAAAAAACCTGGCTAGACATAGCTTTGCTGTGATAAAGAATAGACACAAGGGAGGGAATAGTTGCTGTCTGTTACAAAAAACATTTGTAAATTGCATAGGCAATTTATTCCTTAAGTTTATTTTAAACCTACTAGTGTGACCTTCGAAGACATAGTTTCAGGGATTCCTTATTTCTGAAGGATGCTCCCCTCCCAGCAGGGGAAGAACATGTCCACATTGTAACATAACACTCTGTGGCCTTAAGAGGACCATGCTCAATTGTAATGCTTATCAAACAGGACTTGGTTTGTCAGTGTATGAAGTCGGAGATGCTCATCTGGGAAATGCCTCATGCTGGTTTGTTTTTTGAAGGGGGGAGGGGGCCACAGCTCATCCAAATAAATTGACCTGTATTGAATGAAAACTGTGACTGTAATCTAATACTAATTTGATTTGGATCTTACCTAGTATGTATGTAGTTTGTGGTTTAGACTACTTGTAAAGCAAATTGTATAGTCTGAAAGAAGCTCTCTGTATAATAGCCAACGCTGTACTATTTGATGAGTGAGTGTTCTTTTAAGTGCAATACGGTTACTTGCTTTCTCTCAAACTGCTGGCACTGTACAATTAAGGTGGTAACAGCTTGAAAGTTGTTTTAAGTTTTTTCCTGTTGAGTGCCAGAATCAGCATAATACTCTGTTCTTGAATCTCCATTACTAAAATAACCAAGGTCTTAAATAGCTAACAGCTGAATTTCAAACATACTAAAAGTAGACAGGTTAGACCTCTACTGATGGACTTTAAAATCTTTAGGTTTAATATAGGAAATCTTGAAAACCATGATATGCAACATTCATATTCACTGAAGAATCTGAATTATCTGCAAAGAGAGAAATAAACTTTAAATATTTATTAAATCATTAGGCCATGTTTTATTTAGAACTTGCCACCAAACTATTTGATTTTACTTGAATTCCTGCCCGTGAGTAGAAATAATGTGAATGTGAAGTTGCCAGTGTTGGTCCCTGATTGTGGGGTTTTTTGTTTCGTTTTGCCTGCTTTTTTTTTTTTTTTTTTTCCTCCTGAATAACGCCACCTTTCTAAGATCTCAATAGCCTTACGTATGTCCTAAAAGGTTTGTAAGTAGCCGAAGCAAAATGCTGTTTGGGGGGGATTAGAAACCTTTGCATAATGGTCCATACTCAATTCCAGACATGGTCAGCAGCAGTCAGTGTGGTTTACTTTTCTATAATTGAAAGCTGGTCAGACACTTGGCTTTCCTCTAGTTCAGCCAGGCTGCTGATTATTTTCTCCTTTCAGTAGAGACTGCCAGACAACTTAATTTAAGAAGGCTTCCTTTGAGCTGGGAGCGGCTATCTTTCCTAAGTGTAAGATTTGACACTGTAAATTCTTAAATAAAATATTTTGCGCTCTGGAGCACTTTCACATTTTACTTCTTCTTGTGGTTATTGCTTTAGCAAGCTGGGTGAAGGAACCTCTCCCGTACGTTTGGGAATAATCCCTTTAAAGAAAGGGAGCTGGAGCGCGCTGCCTCTGACCAGGGGCTGCTCTGTACAGGAACCCGCGTCAGGCTCGGGGCTGCGCATAAGTGTCTTCATTCAAATGTTCAACACCGAAGCTGCAGACTTAAAATAAGCAACTTTTCATTGTCCTGAACCGTAAAAAGCTTTGCTTTCAGCCGCTTAGTTCAGTGCCGCCTTCATCAAGAACGGCCCCGCCCCGGGCGGGAGCTGGCGGCGCGCTCCTCCGGCCGCCAGGGGGCGCCGTTGTGCCGCCGCCCGCGGGGCGGGTCCAGCAGCGTCGCCGCCGCCGTTGCTACGGGCGGGCCGCGGCCGCGCAGCGGGGCTGAGGCGGCCTCCACCGCCGCCCGCTCGGCCTGCCCGCCCGCCGGGCCGGGGCAGCTGCCAGCCCGGCCTCCGAGACCCCGGTGGGGAGAAGGGTGGCTGCGGCCGCCTCCGGGCGTGAACCGGCGGGGCCCGGGCCGCCTCCCGCCCGCAGCGGCGGCGGCGGGTGAGGTGCCGGCGAGGCCAGCGCAGCGGAGCCGGCCTCCGCCGGGGCGGCAGCGGGGCCCCGCGGGCCGGGAGGTCAGTGGTCTCTCAGGGGTGAGCGCGTCCGTGGTTCGTTCGCCGGGGAAGGGGGGTGGTGGCCCGGGGGTGGTGTCTCCGGGACCGCCGGTGCCCGCGGGTGTCAGAGACCGCGAGCGTGGGGAGTCTCGTCCGTCCTCTCCCCTCGCCTGGGCCTGGCGCGGCCGCTGTCAGGGCTGCGGTCGTCGTGGCGAGTAGGTGAGAAAGGGAGGTGTGAGGAGCTGGCGAAGCCATCCCTCCCGTCTGGTCCGAGGAGAGCACGGGCGGCGTCCCCTCGGGTACAAAACCAGCGTTCCGGTGTGTTTTAACGGGGTTTTGCGCTTCCAGTGTAGAGCTACGCCGTGGGCCGCTGCAGGTGGGAAGTCTGGTTTGCAATAAGTGCAGAATAACGAGGTGCTTCCCCCGTTAAGTAGGAGTTTGCCTTGAATCCCGATTCTGTATCCCTAAAACTACTCCTGGGATATCGCCTCAGTTTCAGCAGCAGTAGTCGGGGGTTGGCGCGAAGCAAGAAAAGGTGGCAGCCATCTCCCTGCTGTGAGATCAGGGTAGAAGCTGAGATCACTGGAAATTTCCTGGCCTCTGGCACCGAGTGCTGTGGGCAGCCTGGAGGCTGGTTGTACTGGTGACTCACTGTACAGCAAGGAGAACAAGCTGTGATTTATATACAGTTTTGATCTCCTTTCACGCTAGCAGTATACACAATCTTTTCTTAAAGAAGTCTGTACGCAGCCGTGATGCCTACAGCAGTGAGGAAGTCAGTTCACTGGTCTGCTCTTGAAAGAAAAAAGAAAATAACGTTGGTTTTATAACAAGGTCACGTTAAGGTTCGAATTGTTCTAGAGGGAGGTCTTGTGAGGAATTTGCTTTCTGATTAAGGAGCAGAGTTTGCAGCTCAATAACTTTTCATTCTTACGTGTTTCTTTTGGGGAAATCCAGGTATACCACCTCTTGAAATTTTGCAGACAATGCATCTGCCTACACATATACCTGCCCTTCCTTCTCAGCTAAAGACTGAGCTGTCTTCAATTTCCATGTCTCTCTGGCTTGGTTAAGCCCGGCAAACTTACAGGGTAAGCAAGGGAAGGAAAACTATGATGTGAGGAACTTTTCGTATGGAGCAGTATCCATAGCTGGTACCCTGGGGGAGAATGAGTACTCCAAATGGATTTCCACAGCACTCCAGGGCATGTGTTACTCAGAGCACGGAGGGTGGAGCAGTACAGGACCTGCACGCTAAAAAAGCCAGCAAAGCAGCAAAGAAGGAGGCTGCTGGCAATGGGGTGCTTACCTTTGAAGATCCTCCGAATGTAGGCATCTCTTTAAATGAAACCTTAAAGCTTCTACCAGATGAACTCAAAGCTAATACAAAAATTAAATCGGTCACTCCAAGGCCTCCTCGGAAACCCCGGCTGGAGCGTGCTGCATCTCTGGATGAGAAGAGCTGGAGGAGATGGCGGCGGTTTAGAACGAGTCAGGAAAGTCTGACTGATCCCAATGAGACAAGTTCCTCAAATGGTTCTCTGCAGGAAGCATCCCTCAGCCCTCCCGTCAGGGGTAGGGCAAGCCCCTGCCATCAGTGCTGCCAGCAGAATTCCTTGCACAGTTCACCAGATGCCTCAGAAGCCAGTTCCATGGGGAAGAGCAGAGGAGGCACCTCCGACCTGGGGAAACGAGCCTCCGAGATCTCCAGTGCCTTTGGTGGGCTTCTGCGGGGAAAAGCGTTTGCAGGTGGCAAACCCCGGCTGTCCCAAATAATGCCGGCTCGACCTCTGCCACCCATGGAGCTCAATGTGGCCTCTCACACGCTGAGGACAGCTAATAGGATTGACTCAGATTGTATGGATTATCGACATTATTCTCAGCACAAGTTTGGGAGGGTAAGCAGCAGCTTGAGCGATAGCAGGCTACATGGCAATGGGATGGTCTACGATAATTGCTCCACAGACTCCATGAAATCTACATTCAGTCTGCTCACTCCCATTCGCTCCAAGGATGTTCGAAGCAGGTATGTCTCCCAGCTTCTTGTGGCAAAGCTTGGGGTGTGTTAGCAGGGAGCCAGCTGCCCTGCAGAATCCTGCTGGGCAGAGGTGGGGAACTTCGGACTGATCAGTAAAGCAGAAAGGTTATTCTGTGTTGTTTAACCTGCTGTGGACACTGGAAACAGTTTGAAGATGAAGAGATTAGTACAAATACTCCATATTTGCTCCTTTCAGTTGGGTACTGTTTTTCATTAATACGTTTGATTTGCTGTCAGCTTGCTTGTAATATTGAAGTAATCTGTTTTGAAGATTAAGAAACACTAGCTGTGCATGCTAACAGTTGGGAAAACCTTTTTTTTTAATCTAAAAGTACATTGGGTTTGAACTGAAATGTTAAATGGTGGGAAAAACCCCCAAATATTTTAGCTTGAAACTATCATGCAGCACATGCAATGTTATCACAATCCTGTAAGGTGCTGAGGGTCCTCTGCAGATGTTGAGCTTGTTTGGCTTCTGGCAGGATCAAATCATGTACTGTGACCTGCTTCCTGCTCCCACAGGAGCTCCTCTGCCCCAGCTTTTCCAGGAATCTCTTGAGGAAGAGTATGATTCCACTCAGATCTCAGCACTTTCTCCTAGTGTGGCCCTGACCTCTTGCTCTGGTTGCTCATTTGTCTTCATTCTTTGTTAAGTTGAGATTGGAGGGAACTGCAGGGAGTATATTAATCTGCTTGCTAGTGTATCAAATCCTCTTCTTGTGTTGGCTGCAGACCCTCTGTTTGTGAAGACCTGACAGCACACAGCACAAACACTGCAATGAGTATTATTGATAATACTGCAGGTCAGGAAACAAGTTAAAAGGTAACGGATACCAAGTACTCAGCTAAAGGTTGTATGTTATAGACACGCTACAGTCTGCAAGACCTTGAGGGATAAATCTGATCATTGATCCAAAGAGTGGGAGTCAGTGGTACCAGGGAAAATAATTCTGAGATAAATTAAAGTGTTACTAACTGGTAAAAAAGCCCCAAAGGTAGATTGTTACTTGTTTGCCATGGGAGGGGGGGTTCTTTCACTTCCCTATGCAAAGCTGTTGAAGTCAGGTGGACAGCTGGGTAGACCAGTGGGTTGCACAGCATTCCCTGACATCATGCTGTTATCATTATTTGCAGAGCTTAAGCAAGATTAAAAATGCTTATTCAACTTGCAGTCCTTTTGCCAATACCCCTTGCTTTTGTAAGCAGCCAGTGTGGGGCAGATCTATCCTTTTTGAATAGGATAGACCTTATTTTAGACCTAAGACTCAATAAATCGTTTACTTGAAAGCTAATTTGATGAGCTGAATTAGAAGGAAGAACGTGAGTTTGAATCCTTGATTAGGAGCAACCTGGTGCCAGGACACTGGGAATGGTGGAGCTATTTTCGTGTTTTAAGTAAACTGAGCTGCTTCAAGATACTCAAATATCAAACCAATCTCTTCATTTTGTGTCTGCAGTAAGTACTAGGGAGATTGAAGACTTTGGATGGCTTCAGTCTTCTCATCACAGAACCTGAGAGCAGCATCAGTGTCACCATCATACTTGTGCCTTGGCTTGGAAAAGGCTGGTTTATGACAATAGTTTTGTTTTCTTGCACATGATCCATGAACTGTCTATAAGGGTTGGAACTTTATAAGGAACTTTAGACAAGCAGAACAATATATAAATACTAAATGCTATTTTCTTGAGCTAAAGGTATGTTCTTGATTAACTCAAGATTCAAGCGTTACAAATCATTATTCCAACTGTCATGCCGTTTCCTTAGGTGCTCTTTTATGGGTCTTCTGTTCACAGAAGCTATTTGGAAGGCAGCCTTCTGGCGAATGGTGCCTTACTGGGAGCAGAAGAACTTAGCAGATATTTCCCTGATCGGAATATTGGAATTTTTGTGGCCACCTGGAACATGCAGGGTCAGAAGGTATGTGCGTATAAGTCTCCAGAGGTCTTTTGGCAGTGGTAAGGTTACCCCATCTTTACTGCAAGGACTTGTGTGATGGTGTTTCTTTCCTGTTCATTACTATGTTCCTCATCAACCTGAGTTCATCATTGTTATCAAATTACAAGGCCCTGTCATGCATGTCATGTTCATCTTAGTGAGTGAGTCATTGTATCAGGGTTCCTCAGACACCAGGTATGAAAACAGTGCCACTGGCTTTCTGTGGCAGCTCCTTTGTGCTTTGTTGCAATTAGGGTCATATGAAGATGACTGATGATTTAGTGCTTATGATGAGAACATCTCTGATAAAAGAACACAGCTTCCTGCCTACATCTTTATGTAGCCTAAAAATTCAAGATTGATTCTACCAGGTGACTGAGAAGCTATGCGTGGAAGAACACGAGCAACCCCTGGGGTGTTCAGTAAATAGCCTATGACCTTGGTAAAAAGTAAGCATCACCGGAAATTAGAAACATCACATTACTGGCCCATATGGCTGAACAGTGGAATATTGGTTACTGCTGGAGCAACAGCAGTTGAAGTCTGCCTTTGGGAAGGAGAATTTTTAGTATTATCACTTAAGCTATTTTTTTAAGCCGAATTGTTTGTGTATGCTGTGGAACTTGTAGCTTAGCCTGGACTTTTCTTTTTCTAGTAAACCTTTGCATAACTAATATTGCTATTTTATCTTTTTTCTTCTTCTTTTCTTTTCTTTTCTTTTTTTTTTTTTTTTAATATTAGGAGCTTCCAGTGAATCTGGATGACTTCTTGTTACCAACAGATCCTGACTATGCCCAGGACATGTATGTCATTGGGGTTCAAGAAGGCTGTCCAGACAGGTAGCAAAAACAATGTAATGAACCATCCTCTTTTATTGTTAACTAATTACTTTGTTTTTAATTAGTCTGGAAATAGTCTCCATCATATTCTTAATATTTTCAATAAACAGCCCATTTAATAAGACTCTGAATTCCATTGCATGAGCACTAGGGAAAATGGGTTTTAGAGGAAAATGTCACAAAAATCTGTAAATACAGAACCTGGTTCTTTTGTCAGGGCAGCTAATAGCAAAACTCCTGTCTGATTTCTGTGGGCTTCTTACCATAGACCTTAGCTGGCTGTGATCTAACTCACAGGCTGGCTGTTACCATTAGGAGCCATGTGCTCCTTAGTAGTACAATACTGCAAATTTCTAGACTGTCTGAGATTGACCAACCCTAGAAGAGCAGGTTGAAGCCTCATGTCAGGCTCTGCTTTTTTAGGGTGTCTTCCCAGTGGGACTCTCTTTTCCTCAGATTTGCAAGCTGCTCGGTGCAGTGGCAGTAATACTCTCTCACCAGTAATACTCTCTCACCAACATGCAGAGCCTGCTGCATGGCATGTGTGGAGATACAGGTCAAACTGACCAGCCTTCACTGCAGCATGGCTGTTGCAGTGGAGGTTTTGCTTATGCTTACTTGACTTTTTTTGTCAGAGGGATTGCTCTGTTTTCACAATGCTGATTTCTTTTCCTGGTTATTGTCTCTTGTACTGTCCTTGTGATCCAGCTGTTGTTCTTTCCTGCAGAAGAGAATGGGAGATCCGCCTGCAAGAGACGCTAGGTCCCCACTACGTCATGCTCTACTCCGCTGCACATGGAGTGCTGTACATGTCGATCTTCATTCGGAGGGACCTGATCTGGTTCTGCTCAGGTTTGTGGTCCAGTAGTAGCTGGAGAGTGGGGAGGTGAAAGGATTGCTGCCATTGGGTGTCATGTCCTTTTCTCCAGGGCTGTCCCTCACCTAACTTTCCTGCTTACTGTCTCTAGAGGCTTTTCAGTAAAAGCTGCTGCTTTTTCTCCTTCCAGAAGTGGAATATGCCACAGTGACAACTCGAATTGTATCTCAGATCAAAACCAAGGGAGCTCTGGGAATCTGCTTCACATTTTTTGGGACCTCCTTTCTCTTCATCACCTCCCACTTCACATGTGAGACATTTACAATCTTGTTAGAAGTGTCCTGATTGAGGGAGGAGAAGGGTTGCTTTACAAAGGTAAAAAAGCTGCAGAGGGATAGAGGAACAGGACAGTGAAGTCAAAGCTCCGGACTGCTGAGTTGAGAACAAAAAGGGGGGAGGATTTTTTGGTAGCAAACTTACAAAAGAACTGTGTTCAGAAAAACAGAAATGAACTCTGCATAATTGTATGCCTTTTTCCACACTTTCTGTCATTGTTTTTCAGCCTGTATGCTCCCTGGGTCAGAGTGTTAAATTTTACATGTGGAAAATGTCTGATGTCCTTTGGAAGTTCCTGTTATAACCAAAAATGGTAATTGAATGAAAATGATGCATCGTTGGCAGTAATGGAATTTCTGTCTTTCAGCTGGGGACAGTAAGGTGAATGAGAGGAAACTGGACTACAATAAAACCATTCAAGCCCTTACACTTCCCAAGAACGTTCCGGACACAAACCCGTATCGATCAAGTTCTAGTAAGTGTGAAACCATGCTTGTGTGGTAGCCCAAATGAACACAGTTTGTGCATTGTCTTTCAGTCTACACTAAGGAAAAGAGAATGAGAGTGCTAATTTGAGATGGTATAAAGAGACCACAGGTCTTTTTGTCTGAGGATGGTTATTATTTATGTGATTTTATTTTTTTATCTATTTTAGGTGGGGTGTAATTTTGGGGGGGGCGGAATTTGAGAGAAAAAGTTGAAATGGAGAGGGAGAGAGAAAATTCAAAAGGAATTTTCATGTGAAGTGTTTTTTTCTCAGAACAGCAATAAGATAATTTTGGTGTATTTTTTATCAATATTATGGATATGTTTCACTTTCCAAGTATTTTCTAGAACAAGTAGAAAAAAAATACTTTATTTCAAAACTTAAGAGAAAGAACTTTATTCAGTTTGCATATACACAGGTCAACATATTGTTTGCCAAATTCCCTTATTGTTTGCTAATACTGTGCTGTTAACATGATGTCTGGATAGACAGCTAAGCCCTTTTTCTAGAAAGATTAATTTTCTCTATCTGCAGTGTAGTATTAGGTTTTTGTGTTCATACTATTTTTAGGTCCTGTAGATAGTTTGGTCTCTTTTCAGCTTTTTCTATGATTTTTTAAATTTCTGTTCTATTTTCTACTGGTTTTTTTATTACCACATTCTGTAACGACGATAAGCAGAAAACATGCTCAAGCATTATATCTCCTGGTAGTAAAAAGAAAGAATTTATCCCTGTTCCCTGAACACATCTAGCAGCACTCTCAGGAAGCTATGCATCATACAGGTCTCACTTTGAAAGAATTAAGTGAGTTTCATTTTGATGAGCATGTACCTACATCATATAATTTTCCTCAAAAGTCAAAAGGAGATTCAGGGAAGAAAAGTATGGGATGGGTTTTTTTTTTGCTTTCAAAACTTTTCAGGATTTTTACCTTTATACTAACACTTCTGGCTTGAATCTGCAGATGATGTCACAACTCGGTTTGATGAAGTATTCTGGTTTGGTGACTTCAACTTCCGACTAAATAAGGATCGTGAGACCGTGGATTCCATCTTGAACCAGAACCCAGAAACGGACGTGACCAAGCTATTGGCTTATGACCAGCTTACCAGTGAAATGAGTAGAGGTGAGGGACAGCTGGTTTTCTCCCTAGTCTTCAGGAATAAAGATATTGACACACAGAAATAATTACAGCCAAATCCCTATTTCCTAGATACCTTTCCTGCTTTCTCTTGTTAAGTTCCCTAAAAAAGGAAGTCAGCAGTTGTCAAATACAGTGGTAGTCTGTACAAGGGACTTTTTGCTATAGCATTTTGCTATGTATAGAGTAATCTCCCAAGCTATTTACTACTCGGTTTCATCTGACTCCTCTATAAACTGGATATCATTCTGTCACAGTGTCTAGGGCATTTACATTTGAATAATTAGCATTTGCAAAGCGTCTTGAGCTTCAATGGAATGGGAAGTGCAGTGTTTTTTGTTTAAATAGCCACTGACTAAATAGCCACTGGCTATTTTTTAACCTCACTGTGTAAGAACTGGAGCTTGCTCTCTTTCCAGAGCCCAAGCCCAGGTCTTTATAGTCATGTATGTACATGGCTGCAGTTCCTAGCCAGCATTAGTTAAGCAATGTTGAATAAATCCAGAAAGTGTGCCATGTTCTTGTGAAGAAGGAATTGGTTGTTCATGGTGTTCTCCCCTTCCCTTACAGGGTCTATTTTCAAAGGATTCCAAGAGGCTGACATTCATTTCCGTCCTTCCTACAAGTTTGACATAGGAAAGGACAGCTATGACACCACTTCCAAACAAAGGACTCCTTCCTACACGGTAAGGGATGATTTCAGAGCAGCATGCTGGAAGGGCTGCTCAACCTCACATCTGTCTCCAAAGGGGATTCTCACCTGTGAGAAAAAGCTGCCTTCCACAGTTGGTCTGCATGAGATACAGTCATGCTGAGATTTGTTGCTTAAGGGCAACAGGGGATCTGGAACTGGTTTGGAAGAAAGGATTGTTGAATCTCTGAGCACAGGGAGAGTTTGGCACAGGCTGCTAATCTTATTTTCCCTGCCTTACATCCTTTTCCAGTGCATTCTCCCCTGTGCTTAGAGCTGGGCACAGAACTGCTATTGGGATCAGATACACATTTCTTCATGAATGTATCCCTGTCCAAGACACTTAATTTCACTAAGTGGAGTGTGATAAATGAATGGATTTGTCTCATGAACCAGTGCTTCTTTCCAGGGTGGCTGTGCAAAGGGAGTTACCATCAGTCTCCCCTCTCTCTCTAACTCCCAGGATCGAGTTGTATACCGCAGTCGGTACAGAGATGACATCCATGCTGTCAAGTACTCATCTTGTCCTGTGATCAAAACTTCAGACCATCGGCCTGTATTTGCCTTGTTTCGTGTGAAAGTGAGACCTGGCAGAGACAAGTTAGTACCTCCTTATGCCACTCTGTGATTGCACATGGCTCCAGTGATCCCGAGGATATGCTCCTGTTTGGAGTTTGTTCTCTCAGGAGAGTTCCTGAAATAGTTTATCCCATGTAGCTCTCTGCAGCCTGTTTGTTTTTTACCCAATTTATGCTCTCAGTGGTCAGAGCAGTAAGAGCGCTTAAACCTTGCACTGACATCCAAAATCTCTGCTGCCACCTTCCTTAATCCTCCTGAGGGACATAAACGGAGTCCATTGCAATTGACTATAAATCTGTGCTTTATCTGAGATGCAGCTCTGTTTTTCCTATCAGCATGGACAGCTTTCCTCTTCTGTTCCTCTGTCCCTTTTTGGGATCAATGCTGTTTTCCCTCCCCAGTGGTGGCTGCATTTCAACATAGCTGTATGTAAGTGGAGTATTTTGAGATCCTGCAAGTTCTTAATGTCCCACTGTGGGCTGTTGTGCTAGTAGAACTACTTAGAAAACTTGATTAAGTCACTGAAATTTAGTTAGTCTCTTTTCTGTGAGTAGTATGGTCAGGGATTTGAAGACCCAGGTATCTGGAAAATGGTGATTTCTCAAAGCACTTGATCAGCAGTGCAATTAGAATTGGTATTTTTTTGTTTATGGGTATGAAATAGCCATTAAATAGAAGTATTGTGGAGTCTCTGAAGCTGAACTGCTAGGGTTGCCTTCTGGCCTCTCTAGAACAGACCAAGGTAAGAACTGTTGTACATGAACCATATCAGCACGTACACCAAGTTAACAGTATGCTAGTTTAGCTTTTCAAATGTGTGTTTTGTGGTTTAAGGTCATAAAGAACATCCTCCATGTATGTCCCTTATGAATGCAGGCATGTTCATGCTTAAATTGAAAGTACAGTTGCCTTTTACAACCAATATTTTCTTCATTTAAATGTATTGTGAAAAACCTTAACTGGTTGCTGTGGAAGAACAACTTTGTTTTACCCATTTTCTCCCACAGCAGTAGCTGAATGCATTAGGAAAGTAAAAATGAGGTTTCTGGCCTTTGTTGTATGAACTAGTTGGGAAATGTTGGGCAAACAAGAGTGTATTTGTGCCCTGATCTAATGGCTTGTGTTTGTATTGTAGCATTCCACTTGCTGCAGGGCAGTTTGACAGAGAACTCTATTTAATCGGAATAAAGAGGCGGATTACAAGGGAACTTCAGAAACGGCAAGAGCAAAAGGACCAAAAATCCAGCAGCGTATGTAGCATTTCCTGAGCTGAGGACTCTGCAATGCTTGTGTTAGAGGTGCCCGGAAAGAGGATTTCAGGCCACAGCAAACTCTGGAGGGAATTGTCTGCTTAAGCACCTCTGGCAGTTGCTGTGGCTTGCGAAGAATGTCTTAAACCTCATCCTGGATTCATTTGCATGAGCTAATCCACGTAGCTCAAGTGCTTTTGCTGAAGAAAATGGAGTCAGTTATTTAGGACATCCATCCCAACAGATGTAACTGATTTATTTTTAACCATACTATCTTTGGAAGCAACCGGATGCAGACTCTTGGTTCCAAGATGACTCCACACAGGGGGTACAGCTTCTGGAATTGGCATGACCAGGGGCAGGGGACCTAAGAAAAGCCTGCAGAAAGGTGAAAACTTTTGTTTGTCTCTTTGATTTGATCTGGTTAGCTTATGTATGTTGTGGGGTTGGCTTTTTTCTCCGCGTCTGTAGCCAAGTGTACGGTATTCTGTAAAATGCATTAACAGGGACCAGTTAGGGGACTTCGGCAGTTTTGTGTAAGGATGGTGCTCCTGTGTTGGGCTTTATTGGTCCTCCACAGCAAGATCTGTGTGAATGTACTACTGTACATTTGAAGTGTAGAAACATTGCCTTTCAATAATTATTCTATAGGCCTTCTGTTACTAAGGGGGTAAATATCAATCTCTCACACCATATATTTGGCTGTTGAGACTGCTTGAAACAATCCCTTCCTTAACTCACTTGCCCTCCCCAGGGGTGATAAAACACTACCTGCCTTCATTAGAGGACACTTGAGTTGAAAATAATGGTCTAAGTACAGCTACTGTGTAATGCTTCACCAAAGTGATTAAGATGTCAAGCGAGTATACTAGGGAAGTATGCAGAGAAACTACAGCAGGTCAGATTGGTGCAGTTCCATTACCTCTGATTACGGTTAATTCCTTTTGGTTTTATTTTTCCAATTCAGTGAACTGTGAATAATTTGCTATTTTTGAAGTAGTGTTGTCTTAAAGCTAAACATAACTACATGGACCAGTATGGCACTGGTAAAATCTAAGTACAGCTAATACTCAAAAACTTCATGGGCACAGATCAGCTGGATCATTAATCACCTTAGTACAGAAAACACCATGCAAACAACTTGGAGGAAGTGCTGCTAACTATGCAACCTGTCCAAGACAGAGCTTCTGTTCTGCGGTACAAACATTTATGGCACTGACCTGTCTGTAGCCATCAGGTACTTGGATTTCCTTTCTTTTTAAAGGAATAAAAATAAATTAATGCAATACCTTAAATGAGAACCAGCTCTTATTGCAGGGTTGTCCAAACTAGAGTTCTTTGACTGTGTGATGCATGCTAACTGTTTGGGTGACCTGAGCCATTTGTCTTCAGCTGGAAAAGCAGGATGGATTTCTTTGGGAATGTTTGCATTGAGCAAACAAAGCACATTTCACCTGCCAGTTAAAGAAACCCAGCCATTAGCTGATGAATTTCAGAACTCTTACTACTGGCTCCAGTCATTTAGAGGTCTCTTTATTTTCTTACAAACACACACAACAACTGAATAGGACTTCCATACTGTGGGTTCCACAAGAAGCAATGCAACCTGTTTTCTTCTTAGTTGCTTGAGGAAAGGTATGAGGACAAAGCAGGCGATAGCTGCCTCACAGCGTTCTGCTCCCAGTCTGATTGCTCCTTACAGTGCACATCAAGCCAGTGAAGTGCTGCAAGGCAGCTGTCTACATTTTTAAGCCCATAAATTAGGGGATTATGTACATCAGATGTTTTATTTCTTCTCTTCTGGGTCTCCACTTCTTCAGTGTATCAAATGCGTGGCACTTTTAGCTTTGTGTGAGTTGCTTTCAAGATTACGAGCTTTCTGAACATCATTTTGTTGATCCTGACACCTAGCTGAGTTCCATCTCTGCTGAGGCTGACAATTATGTCTTCTTTTTGCAAGGCCTCAAGTTCAGTTGTGTGACAATTTGAAGAAACTAGGGTGCAGTAGCAACTCCTTTAATAACAGACTGTTTGTATACTAACTCTGAAGTAAAAGAATTTTTAGTCTTTAGCATAGTTCACTTCCAAGTGAAAAACCTAAAGAATAGGATTGCTTTAATTCTAAGTGTCCATGTAGCAATTATGTGTAGTATCTCTGTATATGGACGTCCTAGAAATTGTTAGTTATGCCATAGGTCTACTTTCTTCTGAGCTCTAGCAGAATTATGAAGTTGTTCCCAGATGTGATTTCTAGTAGTACTGCAAATGGTAAATGACACTGATGAAATGGATCCATGATGATGGTACTGCAGGAAACTTTTTGCTTAACTTCACATGGATAATAACTAATATTTTCTAATTGTTTGACCAAGACTTTGTTCGCCTTGGTAACAGCTATAATTCAGCTATATGTAAGCCAAGCTCTTTAACAGGCCACCACATTCCTCAAACAAGGGCACACCCCAGGACCCCCAGTGTGACAGCTCCGCCTCTACTGCTGATTGATAGGATTAAGTGGTAAGACACAGCAGTGACTGCCTTCTCAGATGCACACTTTCAGTTGTAGTGATGATTATTTTGGCTTGCCATTTTCTCCCCAGTGCCAAGAGAAGCCTGTATAAACCCATCTTCTCTTGTAACCTATTCAGAGGGTCAAAGTACTCAACCAGAGCCAGGGTAGGCCTTTAAGCCCAACATAACGAGCCTTTTACAGACCAGTGTTCTGAAAGCAGCTTTGTTCAGCTGTAGCATAGCTCCATGTTTGAACAGTATGCCTGGAAAGATGGGAAAAAGGGCTTGCAGCAACATTATAATCTCATAAATATATTAAAAAAGAAGCAAGTCTGTCAGACATGTGCAAGATGCACTGTTTTATCGAAAGAGCCGGTACATCCGAGGGAGTCGCCCATCCTTGCTGGAAAGCGCTGCCTGGATGTGTTCATAAGTGGGCAAATCTGTTAAGTCACCCAGTGCAGCCACAGCTGGTTTTTTATGAAGCATCTTAGTGACCACTCTCTTGATATCAGTAGATTTCACCTGACCTGCAGGGAAAAAAAAAAAAAAAAAAAAAAAAAAGCCGCCAGAGCTGTGACCACTACATTCTAAATAGCATGAAGCAGCTTTATTATGATTCTGAGTCAGACCCTATGCTCAGAAAACCAATTACTAACTCTAGACCTTCCCTACCATGCTTCTGGTTTTTTCCTTCCTTCTACAAAAATAAGCATTGTGCTAGCTTGCAATCAATTGAGAAAATCAGTTTGAAATATGTATCTGTAGTATTTATGCCCTCGTGCTTTCTAAGGCAATTCATCTGTGCTACAAGAATACGTTGTAAGTTGCTCCCCCCACCTAATTGTACGTACAGTTCAGTCAAGGCAAGGAAAAGCATTGTCTACTCACTGATCAGGGCACAGAGCTCATGAGGTAGCTTCCTTGTGTTTGTTGCCAACACTTGCCTTCCCACATCTTCAAAGATAACTGGCCGAGACTCGAGGTTCATCATGAGCATGGACTTCAGCTGCGTCTTCGCTCGCTCAAGCTCTACCTGTAAATGAGCAGCAAATACAAATAGATGTTCTGGCCTCTGTTCTCTAATACAAGATACCACATAAAAGTTCTGGAAACACCTTCCTCTCTGTGAATGTGTTGCTAAAATTACTATATTCTTTTACAGAAATACTTATCTACAAAATTTCATTCTAGCAAGGCCAGTGCAACGCAGTATTTCAGCTTAAAGCCCATCTGCACAGTCTGCAAGTTAGGCTGCTGACCTCTCCTACTGCTCCTGCCATTAGAATGAACTCTCTTGTGATGATTTCCACCATCTCTCGAACCTAGGAAAAACAGATAATTGAAAGAAGATTAGAACAATGCTTATTCTGTTAACATTCCTGTCTGGTAATAACCAACGCGATTACTTTTAAAGGACACCTGTCTTTGAATACAGGACTACATACCTGTTTTGGATCTGCGCTGGCATGTATACACAGGAGACCTGTATCCTCATAACTGTGGTGGTAAGAGGTTGCGTTATACATCCAGTGGTGCCTGTGAGTATACAAACAGTACTTAAAAAAAATCTAAAACACAGAATTTAAATGTAAAAATTAAACAAACGTGGACAGTGAGTCCCCTCCTAGTGCATTTTCAGGATTCTCAGCCTCTGACAATTTCTGCATGTGCCATCTTGTTCCTTCTCTCCACTTGCATCCTTGAGACCAAACCCAGAACAATACTGAGCAGTATTACTGGTACTACTGCCAATTCTGTTAATACCCCTCGATTAAAGGATGGGTTGGGCTAGTGGAGGAAGACAGGATTCCTGGTCACTTCTGCCCTTTCACCCTCTCAAAATAGCTAGTAACAAATCAGCCCACACGTTTCAAGCAGAATAAGCTGATGTAAAACCCGGGGGTGCTGGCTTTCAAAAGATTAAGCCATCTGTGTGAACCTGCTAGAGAAGACCATTTCTGCTCTCTCTGAAACAGAAAGGCAAACCAACCTGTTGAGCACATTGAGATACAGTCGGGTGAACATGCCCTTGCCAGGCCCTCCAGCTGAAAAAGAGCCACCACCTCCCATCATCATGTTTAATACAGCAAAGGGAATGAAATCTTCCTCCTGAATTGCAACAAGAAATTCAGTCAGCTAGTAGCAGAGCTCACAAGGGTCTGGGATGAGTAAAGAGGGAGAAAAAGAGTCAGGAAAGCATAAAGATCAGTGCCTTCTTCAAACTGTCAGTGAAAAAGTTGCTTGTCTGTGCATGCAGCACCAGCAGCAAAAGTGCCAATGTTTACATGACATACTGTACTCTGGGATTCTTCAAGTACAGGGCACCCAAAACAAAGGATTTTAGGTTGATACTTACTAAAAATGAGCAGCTTTCTAATCCAATCATGATGTGGGTAAGCTCTGGGATGGGAGTAGGGCCCAGACTCACATCTGACATATCTTTTTCAACCTGTGGGAAGGGCAGACAAATGATTAGGACTGATTTTCATCTCTGTTGTATCCAGCTTGATACATTCCCAATAATTAACCTGTCACCCAGATAATGGCTGTCATGGCCAGTTTTGGCTCATGTTCATGAATGGTATGTAATTTTAGAAAAGCAAAGTTTAAGTCCAAATCTGCACCTCCAACAGACAGGAAGAGGCACAATGCCACCTCCACCTTCCTTTTACCTTGACAATGCCTCCTGTGTACTGAGCCACAGATCTGTCCACGTCCTTGGTCTGCCCACTGCCCCACACTGGCTCCACTCCAAGCAGATATTTCTTCGCACACTCCACTAACTGCTCGTGCTCAATTCCCACCCCGGCAAGGACCATCCTGTCTGGTGTGTAGTAGTTGCGCAGGTATGAATGCAGGACTTCTCGATCAATTTTGTCAGTGTTTTCCACTGGGCAGAACCTGTTCAGTCCAACTGTATTTTCTCTGTAGGCTGCCTAAAAGGATACATTAAAGTAACAATTATTACTTCACCCCCCTCCATCTAAACCTTCTTTTTCTGTTTTAGAATTATGCCTACCTGTTTGAGACATGTAAGAGAAGACAAGCTGAGCATTATTTCACTAATGTCAGCATAACTCAACAACTTGTTGTCACCCATGTCAGCAAAGATAAGTTATAGATCGTTTTAGTTTAGGTTAAAATCTTACATGTGTGTAGAATGTAGGATTTCGAAGTGGAGGGACAGCAAAATTCTCCCACCACTGAAATCTAACTGAATAACAGAAAAATCTGTTCTCACAATAATCTAAAATAAACACTGAAGTTGATGAAAAACTGAAGAAGAGAATGCAGCATCTCTCATACAGGAAACTGCATGCAAGATAGACTTTTCAGTGGTTTACCGCGTGGATCATTTCTGTGAGCAGAGGCTCTGGATCAGGTCTCATATTCAAGTCTTCAAGCTCAAATCGTATAGCAGTTCGAGTCATCTCAATCTCTTCATCTGTAATAAGAAAGAATGCAAGAGATGACAACCATCACACAAAATAGCCAATTGCTACATGATAACTTCTTGATGAGCACTATCTAATGAAGAATTCTAAAATCTAATAGCAAGTCATGTGTTGGGAGTCTTTTTTTGAGACAAAGACTTATGTTCCCAGACCTGATAACCTGGGCTGTAGTGCTACATCAGCCAGCAAGTTGACCACTGTGTCCAGGCCTTTGGCATCAGCAG
This sequence comes from Astur gentilis, assembly GCF_929443795.1. Taxonomy (NCBI): domain Eukaryota; kingdom Metazoa; phylum Chordata; class Aves; order Accipitriformes; family Accipitridae; genus Astur; species Astur gentilis. Next base: position 18,114,520 of record NC_064908.1, read on the forward strand.
AAACAGCATACATTATGGTGTCCCTGCAACACAAGTGGAAGGGTTCTGCATTGAGAAGTCACTTCTATGGTCATTCAGTAAATGTGCATCAGAAAGTCACAGATAAAGCTGCTTGATCATTACTCATTAAAACGTTTCAAAAGGAAATAGAACTGACTTTTATAACTGTTTCAGGTTCACTTTTGTAGCTTCTTAGCAGTTGCCACAAATGCATTTCTGCTGCTTAGAAACACAAAGTGGCTTCTACTGCCACACACCAGAAAAAGCAACTCAAAATACTGTCAGTGTTACAACCACTCAGGTAACAGAGCAGAGAGAAAGAGCATCGTACCTCGACGCCTGGCAGTCACAAATGCCCCCGTGCTTTTCTAAGGTGAGAAGGATCTCATCTTTGCTGCCAAACTGAGCTGTGGACTAAGAAGAGATACCAGTGTTATTAATTAGTAAAGCAATAACTGTTTATAATCCTTCAGTGTAGCCCACAAAAAGCATCTTCTTCTACATTAAGTCAAATGGTTTGCTAAATACTCACTAACCTTGAAGGTGAAAGCACAACAGACTTTCAAAATATAACTACAGTCACACTAATTAACAAGGAATACTATCACCATCTCTTTAAACAGATCAGACCCACAGTGCCGTTGCGAGGAGCAGGCCCTGCCCTCGGCCACTCGCTGAGGTGCAGATTTACGGTGTTTCACACAGACTCCGGGACCCCGCTATGACAAGTACGGTACTCACGGAGAAGGCCAGTTTTTCCAAGAAGTGAGAGATGCCACTGAGGTATTTGGCTTCATGTCTTGATCCCGAATTTATAAGAACTAGCGTTAAGAAAAGAAGAAGTCAGCGTGACTTTTACCACACACACCACCACCACCATCCCTGCTCCTTACACCCGGCCAGGCTCCCGCAGGCGGGGAAGTGTCACCGCCGCGTCCCTGGCCAGGCCAGCTCAGCCCGGGGCAGCTCGCGGCCCGGTGCCCCCGCCAGGACCCCCCCCGCCCCCGCTTTGCCGGGGAGTGGGTACTCACGGCCCACGGTGCAGAACTGCCCGAATTTGTTCTGAGAAGCGACGCGCAGCCCGTTCTCCAGTACCGTCACCCGAGTTTCGAATCTCTCCCGGCCCTCGGCCGCCGCGAAGACCGCCTTGGGCACGCCGGGCAGCGGGCAGGTCAGCGATACGCTGGGGTAGGCGCCGCCGCCGCTGTAGCTCCGGCCGGCCGCCAGCCCGCACCTGCGGGACAGCGAGAGCCGCTGTCAGCGAGGCCGGGCGCCCCGACAGCAGCTCCCCCGCAGGCCGGTACCGGGAGCTGCATCCCGCCCGCCCCCGTTTCTCCCCCCGCTCACCGCCGGGCCGGGCCCCAAGCGCCCCGCCGCAGCCATGCCATGGCGACCGCCATCTTGCCGTCAACCGGGAGCCTCGCTACCGCCCGGCGCGGGGTCACGTGCGTGCGGGGCAGGCGGTACTGCGCAGCCGCGGTGATTCCCGGGGAATGGATGGGCGGGGAAAGGGGTCGGGGAGGCGGGACCCGGGAGAGGCCGTGGTTGGGTGAGGTTGTGGCGACCGCTCGTTAATTGGTTCGTTCTGAAGGAAGGCGGGACCCGCTCTGAGGCGAGGCCCCGCCCCGCGGTCGGTGGTCGCCCGGGGAGCGGAGAGGGCGGAGGTGGGGCGGCCATGGCGGCGGGTCCGGGTCCGGCCGAGCCCAACCCCTTCTCCTTCCGCGAGTTCGTCCGCAGCAAGGCGCGGAGCTGTGAGGAGGAGGGCGGTGCTCACCAGGTAGGGCCCGGGCGGAGGCGCGGCTGGGCCCCGCCGCGCTGAGGCGCTCGTCCCGCGCCCACCTTAGCCCCTCTGCTCTGCTCTCCCCTCCGCAGGCGGCACGGCCCGGCCCTAGCCTCGGCCCCCTCTTATTCCCGGATCCGGCGCCGCTCGGAGAGGCGGAGGACGACGAGGAGGAGGAGGAATGGAGCGGGAGCTACCAGCCCTTGGTCGTGGAGCAGGCCCACCTCGCCGTCGCGGGCCCTGCCTCGCCCTCCGCCGGCTCCTTCTTCTCTGAGGGCGCGGGGCTGGCAGGCAGCGAGGCCCCGAGCGTAGCCTGCCTCGGAGTCCCCCCGGGGCCGGGTTTTCACTCCCTTCGGCAGCCCAGCTACGAGGAGGTAAGCACCTCGGCCGACCTCCCAGCTCCTTTCTCAGGGCAGACGCAAATGCCGCCTGAGAGCTCTGTCTTCTGTCAAGCGAGCTCCGAGCTTGTGTATCAGGTTCTTAGAGAAACTTGGTGTCAAAGCGTGCTGTCAGCAAGGGTTGCGCGATACGTGGCAGCTTGAGGGAGAGAAGTCTGAAAAACTGCTCTCCAGCATGAGTCAGATCCAGCGCCTTGTCTGTCCCGCTGCTTTTGGCATGACCCAGGTGACTTGCTAATACTCTTCCTCTTGAAGTCATATTAATTTAGAATTAACAGCATTTGATGAGTTGCTCTGCGGTGGCTGTTTGGTGCCACATTTCTGTGCCCCAGAGGGTTAGTGAAGTTAAGTGGTTTTGAGAGGGGAAAATCAGGTGTGAAAGTAAGCTTGAATGTAATAGAAAGTGCAAGACTTTTCAGCACTAGAGTTAAAGCTGAATATTTCTTCTGGTACTTGTCTTGGAGTGCTAGTAGTGTTGTGAAACCACACCCTCATTTCTAATGAGAATTTTTATTTTTTAGCTGAAAGAAGAGAATGCCAGTTTGAGAAGCAAGATCAATAAGCTTCAGATTTTCTCTGAAACTCAAGCAGACAAGTGCGTAAGCCACAATATGGGGGAAAGTAACCACATAAGCAAGGAGTTGTCTTAGAAGAGGTGCTCACTGGAAACAGTCAACATCTTTAAAGAAGAAAAATGTAGTTGAAATCTGTGCTATTTATTAAAAAGCTTTAACAAACCTGGTTTTCTTATTGAAAAAGGCTTGGAAAGTAAGTAGCAAGCTGGCATCTGATGAGTGTGTTTGTGTGGCTTACGCTTCATGTGGTTTAGGTGCTTAGTGAAAATGAGGGTAGGGCTTGACAGGATGCATTTCATAAAGCTTTAGATTAACAAAATAATGAATCTTAATCTCTCTCCTTTGAAGCAAGAGAAGCATTTTTATTTTTGCTGGTGAGCAACTTGATATTGGGAGACTTGAATTTCCTTAGGTTAAGCAACCTGGTGACTTACCTAGGGTGGCAATTTCTTAAGTTCCCATCTGAATCCTCTGCACTCTGCTGCTCCTCACAGTGAGGCAGCTGGTACTTCCATGGTGATAAGGTAACCATTTGTTTCAGAATTACCCTTATCTAGACTGATTGTGAACAACTGTGTTTTCTGCATGGCCTTTCTGCATTCAGCTGTATAGTTCCCGTTAATGCTAATGGATGTTGAACAAAGAAATCCCCTGAACTACAGCCTAGAAGTGTAGTTCTGTGGGAAGACTTCATTTTTCTTATAACATGAAAGAATGAGTTTCTCCCCTAGAATTTTCTTACTGAAGTATTTAATGTTACAAGTGCTTACTGTACATTGTCTCTTGTTTTTTAAGGATGAGGAAGCTTGAAAAGAAGCTTGAGGAGAACAAAATTAAAGAAGAAAAAGAAGCGCAAGATTTGGAAGCAATGGTGCAGCACGTGGAACAGAATCTCCAGCTGATGACTGTAAGTGTTGGTCACAGTAGCAGAAGCTTGCTCGCAGCTGGTGTAGTTCCAGTCCTCTTCCTTCCTCCCCCAGGAGAGAGGGAAGCTGAAGTGGTTGCTTCACCTGTGTGAGCACTAAACAGCTCTGGCATGGGTTCAGACTTTCCCCTTAAAATAAGTCCCAGTCTAGAACGCCTTTCACTACCTAGAATAAGGGAGGTCTTTGCAGAAATACCATTTTTGGATTCCTCACACCTTCAGTTGCTTTTTTGCAGCCTTCTGAAAACACCTCCTATATGAACTAAGAGCTGTTTTTCCTGCTTGCTTATTTATACTGAGTACCTTTTCCTCTTGTCCAAGAAAAAAAATAAATGTCCAGAAGTGATGGATGGCAGTTGAAGATATCAGAAAGGAAAAATGGGGAGGAGAGGAGACAGCTGATCAGACATGACTGGGGGCACTATCCCCATCTCGTAAAGCATTCAGAACACAAGGTGGTATAACGCAAAGCACATCACTTTAAGTTATGTGCTGGAATTGTGCATTCCTACGTAGGTCAAACAGCCTGCTCTGTCCTAAGCACTGCTATGGTACAAATAATGTTTATTCTATTTCAGAAACGGGCTGTTAAAGCAGAAAACAATGCTACAAAACTGAAACAGGAAAATGCGCTACTTCAGGTAGGAAGCTGTATTCTTAAGGCCTTGCTGAATGTCCTGGGGCTGAAAGCATACATCTTGAAATTGAGCCTATAAAAAAGATACTGAAAAGTCTTAACTATGCCTCACTTTTCCTAGTGAATGCCAGAGAAGATGTTCTAGACTAGAACATTTCAGCCCTACGCAGACAGTTAACTTCATCTCTGTGACGTGTGGCACTTCAGTTACAATTTTGCTGAAGTTTCCTGTGATGTGTTTGATTTTGGGGACCTGTGAATGCTATAAGGCAACAGGGCAAATGGGTGTTTAGCTGTAGGAAAGTGCCTGGCAGAGAAGGGAGAGAAGCTTGACAGATATTGGAGACAGCTCAGCAGGGCCTACGTAGTTAGATGATAGCATCCATGTCAGGTAACAGCTTCCATCACCGCTGTCGGAGCTGGGGTACGCCACTGTTACAACACTGGATTGGTTCTGTGAAACAAGCAGACATGAAAATGCTATGTACGTTTTCAGTTTTAATAAAGGCTTCTAAGTTGTAGTTTTCTGTCGGAGACCGCTCTCCAGAGCAGGGAAGACATTCTCTAGGCAGTCTGGTTACAGGATCTATTCATTAGCTGCTGTAGCTAATAAACTGCTGTACGAATGTGTTCATTAGTTGCTTTAGTTGTAAAGTAGCAGAGTTCTGTAGTTGTTTTCATATAAAGTGTTTGCTTCCTCCCTAGGTTCAGCTGAAGAATTACAAGACAGAGAATGAAGCCTTGAGGTCGGGCCAGTCGGCGAGTCTGGCTGTGGTGAAACAAAACGCAGACCTTGCCTTACAGAACCTTCTCACAGTTATAACAAACTCCCGGTCTTCGATCAAGTGAGTTGTTTTAAGATGACTCTCCTAACGCTACCCCTGATGCTTGTCTAAATACTGAGGTCACAACTACATGCCCCCAGTGGGTTTTTCTAGGATTGAAACTCGGGTTCTTGTATTCTGTATGCCAGATCAGCTAGTCCATGTTCTTACTTACCTGCAACGTGTTTTCCTCCAAGTTTAGGTAATAAAAATAACTAGAATGTGTACGTCCTATTTTTTTACTTAATGTAAAGCCATTATACTTAGGATCTCTATGTCTCTTACACTTCACTTCAAGAAATGTAAGTCCAGATAAAAACTGCTTCTTGAAAAATCACATTGCACAGGTAAACACCACCAAAATGCTGCCTGGCTACTTCATCCTCTCCTCCCCAGTCTAACGCTGTCTCTCTCCCACATTCCAGGCAGCTGGTCTCCGGAGCAGAATCGCTGCAGCTCGTCGCTGATCTCCTTAAATCAATAGACAGAATTTCTGAAGTGTCAGAAGACAGACAGTGACTCAAACAAAACTGAGAACTTTGCTTTCATGCGGAAACCATTACTTCAAAGTTAATTTCTGATACTCAACCTCGCTATGACATGTGAAGCTGTTAGCGCTGCTGCAGAACCGGCTTTCCCATCTCTACCTGCTGCGTGGCTGTGGCTGCCCCAGGTTGCTAAAACCCGAAGGGACAAGATTACACCCCTTTTCCTGCTAGGCTGGGACCACGGCCCTGCCTCCCCTCATACCCCGCGCTCCTGTGAGCATCCCACGTTTTGGCCGTGACCCCGTGAGCACCCCACGTTTTGGCCGGGACTCCCCTTGCCGTTCTCTCCCTGTCATGGGGGAGGGAAAAAGGCTGGCGGTGGGTGGTTCGCGCAGGACGTCGAGTCCCCGAGGTTGCGCCGGTGCTCGGCCTCCTCAGGCGGTCTGTAACCCTCGTCCCGGCCGCTGTGTAACGGGTTTTGCGGAGCTATTAAAGGCCGCGGAGGCGGCGGCACCACAGCCGGTGTGCGGTACCGGGGAGGGGAGCGGGGATCCCGTAGCGCCCTCTCACCGACCGCGTGCGTCAGCCGCGCCCCGCCGCCGCATTGGCGGCGCTCTCGATTGGCCGGGGGGTGTCACGTGCGGAGGGGCTCAGCTGACCGAGGTGCCGAGCCGTGATTGGGCGGAGGGAGAGGGGGCGGGCCTCCGCGGCAAGGCCGTGCGGCCCGGGCCGGGGAGGCGGCAGCGGCGCCGCCGCCATGTCCCGCTGGCCGGGCCCGGCCGGGGCTCGCCGCCCCTCCGGCGCTGAGGCCGCGCTGTCCCCCGGAGCCCTGGACCTGAACGCGGAACGGGAGAAGATCCGGCGGGAGATCGAGGAGCTGGAGCGGAGCCTGGAGCCCGGCGGGGCCGGCATCGAGGTGGCCGTGTCCGATTCCAGCCTCAGCTCCGGTACGGCGGGGCGCGGGCTCGCTCCTCTCCGACCTCCCCCGGTGCTTCTGCATTAAGTTACTGCTCTGCCTCTTGAGATGCGTGTCGGGAGAGAGGCTCGCGTGGGGTTTTTATATTAACCCCGCCGTTTCTGCCGAGCGCTGCGCCCAGAGGGTGCTGGGAGCGAATTTTGGAGGACTTGAGGCGAGGCGTCTCCTCGAGGCTTTCCTTAGCAAGCGTCCTTGCAGGAGAAGCCTCTTGTACCGGTGTTTTGCATATTTTCATGATGAAACTAGCGGGGAAGGTTGAGAGCACCATCACACCTTCTGATGGAGGTTTCTAGTCGGGGAGGGTGGTAACGTGCTGATTCATGAAAGGTAACAGCACACCAAATATTGCTGATAGTTAAATCACAGCCGCTTCCACGCCGTGTGAATGGACAACACAAATTCTCCTGTGTGAGCCGCTCCATTTCACAGCCTGCCTTGTGCCTCCTAAAATTTATTTTTTTTCAAAGCAGAGAGGGGTGGTAATAGTTCATGTATCTATACCTATGGTGGCTGTCACAGTCACTTCATCCACCTGTGTTTTGATCACACAAGTCTAAATAAGGTATGCCAGAAGTCTGTAGCCACGCTGAATGCAAAACCAAATATTGCTGAAGAGTGTGGAAGGGCTGTGAGGTCATTTCAAAGTTTATGGATTCTGTTGGGTTGGAATATTCACTTGGCTGGATGCTGGAGCCTGTAATTTGCCATGATGTGTAGGACCAAGATGCAGCTTGATTGTTGCTGTAGTTATCAGGAGCTACTCTTTTTTCCTACTCTAGAACAAAAAAGTGCATCCGTGGAGTATAACTAAATATCATTTTTATTTGACAGTGTTGGCAGTATTCAAAACCTCTAATGGTCATGTCCGGTACTATGTGGTGCTTTATTCTGTATGCTTTAATTGAAAAGTCTTTTGTTTTGAAGCTTTTTTTGTCTCACTGCAATCAGTATTTTTGTATTTTTGTTGTCTGACAGACGGTGGTGAAGATGATGACTCGGATTCTCATCCTGAAATGGTAACCATTTTCTCTTTAAGCATATCTTTCCATCTGTCTATTGAAGGCACCAGGAGGAAGGGAAATTTCACTGTGTTCTGGGGAAATCTAGGCAGCTGGCTTGACTCCGAGACTCGGGAAGGATTAATAATAGACCTGGGAGTTTAGTTATTCGTGCCCGGGACTTTGTTATTCATGTGTAATAGAGAGATTTCTTCACGTGAAAACAAATGACAGGGATCAGAGGCCTCACTGCTCTTGTGCTTGCTCATCTCTGTCACTGGAAACACACCAGCTTCTGGGGAGGTCGCAGAGCAATTGCACATGGGAAAGAAATCATCAGCTTGTGATCAAGAAATCTTTTACTTCTCTGTACCTGAAGAATACTGGATTTGTACATGAGGGGGAAATTACTTCTAAGACTTTTTATAATCTATTTACTTTTGGTGTTTTTTTAAACATAGTATTTTTTCAGCCTTCATATAGAAAACATTTAGCAGAGAAATGTTTTAACAGCCGTATAGCACAGGGAAGGAGAAGCTAGCTTGTGAAGACAGATCTGCTGGTGCAGGTTGGACCCAGGTGTAGAGCACTTTCATGAAACAGTCAGAGCGCTGCTTTGTGTCTGAAGCATGTGGTAGTAAATCACGTAAGGGAAGAATTGCTTCAGTAGAAGCAGAAATGAGGTGGAAATTTGAAGGGGTGGTTCTGAAGTACAGATTTAGCAGGTAAGATAGCTCCAGTGTAAAGTACTACTATTTTGCAGTTTACTTACAGTTTTGCAGTTGATGGCACAAGACCAAGCGTTGGCAGGGTTTGGAGTCGGACTTTGGTTCAAATAGGAGTAGGCTGAACTAATGAACAGGGCGAAGGGGATCTAGGCAAGGCTAGTAATTCTGCCTCTGGGAGCATTCAAAACAACTGCCAGGGAGAGACATGCTGTTATGTGCCTCCAAATCTTTTGAAAATCAGTTTTGTAAGATAATGGAAGTATTGAGTTACAAAAATAGTTATGTTGCATATCTCTTTTTAAAGTAAGTATTTTTCTCTCTTCTCCCCCTCCCTGCCCCAAATGCCTTCTTTGCTTCAAGGAAATGGAAAGAGAAGATGACAGTAGCGATGATGATATTGAAAGTAGTCTGCCACAGGATCCAGAAACATGTCTCCAGATGAACCATGTGTACCAGGAAGTTATCCAGGAAAAGATCGAGGAAGTCGAGCTTCTCATTGCACAAAACAAAGAACAGCAGGTGAGTGAAACAGGAGTAAAATGTTCATTCCTATGCTTTTCTGAATTGCCATTTGCCATCTTCCCCTGCCCATCAAGCCCAGTAAAACTTTCTAGGACATTCCTAATCCATCACAGGTACTAGTGGAATCAGCTGCAGTAGTCATAGTCCCTTATTCATACACTGCTGCCGTGTGCAGCTTGCTTGGCCAGGAACCAGGTTCATTTTCTTCATGGCAGTTCAAACCAATGATGGTTCCATGCTTTCTTATCACCAAAAATGCTATCACTAGGGTACTTTATATCTTATATTTTAGCTTTTTGTAGCAGGTTAGGTTTTTTTAATCATCTGCAGCGTACTGTACAAAGTTAGGAAGTTACAAATCTTGTCTTTAACATCTACACTGATTTACAGTCTTTTGCTGCAAATTTGAACACTACCTAGGGTGTTTGTGGTGGCTCAGCCGCTGCGCTCTGAAATTAGGAATTTGAATGAGACACTGATACCATTTAATTAATTCTTGTATTGCAGAAGGAAATCATGTGCGAGCTTGGTGGTCCAAAAATAGCAAAGGCAGGAGATGGTAGAAATCTACCAGCGAATGTATTTTTGGGTCATTTTATGAAGCCATACTTTAAGGATAAAACAACAGGAATTGTAAGTAAATATAACTAGGTTACCTACTGATATGTCTTCAATTACAGATTTAAATTGTAACTATGTTAAAACTGTGTTACATTTCAACTGTGTAACTGTGAATGTCACTCCTCGGTTTGAAACCTTTTTTTTCCCCCTCGCTTGTTGCTTACTTACCCTCTTTTGGAAATGTTTGTTCAACCCCTGTCTGACTGTGATGTCTGAAAGTGAGTTCTAAGGAGTGGCATTCCAGCCATGGGGCACTTGAACATTCTTGGATTTAACTTAATTTCGATTGTTTGTCTTCATCTCCACAATGCAATTCCAGCCATGGGGCACTTGAACATTCTTGGTTTTAACGTAATTTCAATTGTTTGTTTTCATCTCCATGATGCAATTCCATGCCATTGTTTAAAGTACTTGTTGAAATCTTATTGTCTTTGAAACGGGAGTTTTCTGAGGCAAGTGTCATGACTTTTTTCATGTGTTTTAAAGGGTCGCGAGGAAAATATCTTGACGTTTTGTTGTAGCTGTCAACTGTCACCGTACATATATTAATATAATATTCAAACAATTTCTGGGAATTTTTCTATTAAATCCTACCCAAGTTGGTAGTGCATCTTAAGTAGTTATAAACGTGCATAATACGTGTCCCCATGTTCAAAATGTTTCTTTAAGCAACTGTCAGCTAATGTGAGCAGGCCTGGCTCTGAGCTGAGAATGCGCTGTGTAACCGTGGACAAACTTACTTACCTGAAGTATCTCTATTTGTATTTGTTTTCTTACATCTTCTGATGTATCTGCGAGCTAGTGCTAATAAAGGTAACTTAGCAGTTTGAATGTGACAATTTGCACAAGTTTGAGATACCAGTCTTTTTTTAGCAGTTCACGCTAGAGTTCTAAGAAGAAAGGGCAATTTTTCTGTGTATCTAACTCTTCCAATGTATCTAACCCTTCTAATCTTCATTAGGGCCCGCCTTCCAATGAAGATGCCAAGGAAAAAGCAGCTCAGGGCATAAAATCCTTTGAACAACTGCTGTCAACAAAGTGTAAGTAACTATGTGCTCTTCAGTGTTCTATAAGAGCTATAACATGTATATATTCATATTGTTAGTTCCCCCCCATTTGCAATTAAACATCAACATTTCTGGTATTTCATACTTGACTCTACAAAAAAAAGTAGTTAAGTAAACGGGATGCTCTGTAAATTGTTTTATCGAGTGATTAATGACTCGCTTCTTTCATTTGCATTTGTTTTGATGTATCGTATAACAACTCCAGCGAGTCCTCCAAAACTGAATGAGATCATGCAAAGGTAGTGCTCAGATGAGAGAAGTTCAAGGGACACTTAACAGCTCTAGATAGTTACAAACACCTGGGTGATGATCTTTATTGAAATCTCTTTGGAACTAAAACTGAGCAAGAGGCTGTGACCTGCCCAGGTCAGACATGACATCAGTCATTTCGGTGGAGAATACAGTCAATTTACCTAGCCTCTGGTAGCTACTTTGCCCAACAAAATTGTGTAGCTAATGAAGATGAACTGTTATGAAGACTTGGGGGGTACTTTAAGAGTGATATTGAAAGCAGTGGATCTCTCTTTTTCTTGGCAGTGGTTTTGCACCAGTGTCTGAATGCTCGATTACCTTGTTTTGTCTAGGGAAAAGCAGAGAGAAGACATTATTGCAGAAATCGGTAGTAAGTGACCGCTTGCAGCGCCTGCTTCAGCCAAAGTTACTGAAGTAAGTACTGTGCAAAAGTCGTCTTTCTCCTGATGAGAACATTATATATGAAGGAAGGACAGGATATATGTGGAGACTCTACCTTCCTTTAGCGAGTTGTTGTGTTAACTGTTTGCAGTTCGGTAAGGTTACAAAACAGAGTAGAGATACTTTGACTGTCATTGTTGGGCCTGGGAGAGTAGCTCTGTGAATCACAGCAGTGATCCTCAAACTCCCCTGTCCTGTGGGCACCAGTGCAGAGGATGACACTGTTGTAGGTAGCAGCATCTTTTGTTCTTTGTTGACACCTATATTATCTGTATGTGCACGTTGTACCGAAGGGTCTTGGACTGCAGTGCTCCGACCATGAGCAAGAGGTTACAGCGTTCGGGTTGGGTTCTAAACGCTTGATTGCGTGTGTGGCAGGTGGAGAGGTTTTGTTTTGTATTGTGGTATTTTATAGCCATCTATTTCTTCCCATTGACACAATGGTATAACTTAAAATAGTCTACAGGGCTTGAGGCTGAAATTGTGATATGTAGCAAGTCATAATGGTGTATCCAGCGAGAGATTTCTGTGCCTGGAGCTGGTATGGTCTTTGTTGCTGTTGCAGCAACCATCAGTTCTCTTCGTAAATACCAAGGTGATTAATCTGAGACCTGTTCTGGGTCAATGTTTTGCATTTGGGGGCAAAAATAGGACAATGAGTGTGTCATGTGAGAAAACCTAGAAGAACAACAGTTTTGTGTGCTGTGGAAATAAACTTGAAGGAAAGAATGATACTGACAGGGAAACCATCTTTGCCATATGTCTTCTGATGACATTGACCTCATTCACATCTAGTCATAGTAAGTAATGATAAAAATTCTTTTGAACAGGATGAGTTATTGGAATCAGAAACTGGAGAAAGTCAAGACTGAAATGGAGAAACAGATCTTGGAAAAGCAAATCAAAGAAGTGGAGCGAGAAATAGAGGCAATTAAGTGAGAAGTCTTCTTTTTATGTTCTTGGTGAAAATGAAAGTCTATTCTTGATAGTTTACCTCTTCTTGGAAGTTTCCTCCTTCCTTGAGCACTTATAGATGTGACATTTGTAGAAATCTTTATTTGTGTTGGCTTGCAAGAAATTAAGTGCTGTTCAAACTCTGCAGAGCTCTCATCTCCACAGTTCTTTACTAAGAATTGTGTTTTGGGTCCTGATACGCAAATGTAGTATCTATACCCAATATAGAGGTGCTGTTTTAAATAGTTCTTGATTTAGCAGCAAAGAAACAGAGCACTCTGAGATTTTTAGTGGTTTTGAGCTTTTGCTCGTTAAGGTGTCTAGAGCATTGTATTTTGATACTGCATTAATGGTTTCTCCTGCTAAACCAACATCTTGTAGGGAACTCTTTTTCAAGGAGAAACATTGGTTTGGGCAAAGTTACTATGTTAAAGAGCCTGATGCTTTTAGGTAGTAAGTGTTCAGTTCTTGTGGAAGTCAGTAACAGGTGGGAGGAACAAGATTGAGGAAGATCAGGAAGACAAAGTGACTGTGTAATTAACCATTTAATGGGGTTCTTTCTCTTTGTACCATCTGCTTTAGCCAACTCCCAGAAAGTGACTTGTTGGGAAACAGATTTGATGAGCATGACTGGGAGAAAATTTCAAACATCCATGTAAGTTGGGAGATGAGCTGGTTTATTACTTCAGATATCTGTGTCCCTTCTCTTGAGAATTACCTGACCTGCTCTAGTTTGTACCCACTGTTCCCATTGTGAATTTCTTGAAGTTGACTGTGAGCACAACTTGGCAAGCACAGGAGTACTGAAAATTTGATGTTATTGGTTAAATTTGATTATTTAATTCTGGAAGACTTAGCACTAAGACATATCTGGAAAGCAAAATATATTCCTTGTATCGGTGTTCCTGTCTGTCCAGGTGTTCAGTCCCAGCTACAAGACAAAAAAGATTTTTGATGTTTCTTTTAGTTTGATGGACAACGTAGTGCAGAAGAACTGAGGAAGTTTTGGCAAAATTGGGAGCATCCAAGCATCAACAAAAAGGAATGGACTGAGGAGGAAATAGAGAGGCTAAAGAAGATAGCTGCTAAACATGGTTATCTGGACTGGCAGACTATAGCCCAGGAGTTGGGGGTAAGGTCTTCTGAGCTCAGAAACAAGAGGTGAAAAGTCAGTTAATTCTGACTTAACTGTGCTTCATGTCACTTTTTGGAAAATGACATTAATGTTAAAGTGTTCAAGAACAGTACCAAAAAAGTTTGGTACTTTAGCCTTGCCCTCTTGTTTTTTATACTTATAAATATCCCGTTTTCTGAGTAGCTCTGTTTTCATTGTATTAAGACACACAGGACACCTTTCCAGTGCTTGCAGAAGTATCAAGTCTATAACAAAGATTTGAAAAGGAAAGAATGGACCAAAGCTGAAGATCAGATGCTTCTAGAGCTTGTTCAGGAGATGAGAGTAGGAAGTCATATCCCATACAAGAAAAGTAAGTGACCTACAAGTCAAAATGTCTTCCATTCACCCATAGTGGTTTTTTTTCTTTTTCATTTTCCCAGGCTTATGTCTGTTAATGTTTCTGCATACTAGAGCACCCACCCAGCCTGCTCCAATTAAAGGAATTAATGAAGTTTTATTTCCTATGAATGTTTTCATTTCCAGGATAGTCACAGTTCTGTGTTTTCACCTTACCTTTCTAGCCTGTGATCTAGACAGGGCACAACAGTGCTGTGGCTCATCTGAAACAGCAGATGTACCTGTTTCTAAAAATGCCTTGTTGGCAAGCTGAATGAAAGAAGATCATTGTTTTCCCTCTCTTTCTATTTGTTGGGATCAGTAATATATGTCTTTCCTGTAACTACCTGGAAGTTTCATTGTATCAGCAAGAGCTTAGTAGCTCTTGGAACCTTTATCCATCTTTGAAATTTGGTTGAAACTGGCTGAGAGTTATTAATAAGTACCGATGGTTGTGTGAGCTTTGTTTCTTATAAAAACATCACCAGGGTTCTTCCTTAGAAAGCCGGTATTCATTCATGGCCAGCTGTTTTGGCAGTTTTCAGTGCTGTGACCACTTTTCTAGGGCGTCAGTACTGCTGTCTCTATTCCTCAGAAGTGTGGGAGGCAGTATGAGAATAGTAACCAAGTATCTGGGATCCTAAATCCAAGCCTGTGCGTCTACCACCTGGTGTGTTGAACCTGTCAGATGTGTATTGGAGCTGAAACCTTTGCTAGTTCTCTGTTGTTGCAGGATGGATTGTTGGGTCATTAAGTGTCTCGTATGGATAATGCCATTATAAATAGTAACATTTTGTGTATGCCATGCTCTTTTTCAATTCTTGTTGTGTACCATTGTTTAAGTATTTAAGCTGAGATTTAAATGCTGCTTACCGTGATCCACTGTTTGGAAATATCTCGGTTACAATGTAAGTAAAAGAAGAAACGCTGTTTGCAACTGACTTTAAAATACACCTTTGCATTTCTAGTTGCTTATTACATGGAAGGAAGAGATTCTGCTCAGCTGATTTACCGATGGACGAAGAGCGTGGACCCCAGTTTGAAGAAAGGACCCTGGACACCAGAGGAAGATGCTGTAAGCTCTGTTCTCTGATGCCTAGAATTGCAGGGTGCAAAAAGTGGGAAGGTTAGACTGTTGAGATACTGCATGGCTATATACATCTGAGCTGTAACAGTAGCACAAAGGAATGTAAAACAGACCAAAGTGGGCAGTTTACAAGTCAAGAGGGCTTAGAAGCTCATAAACGCTTTTGCTCAGGGATTTACAACACAGTGGAAACAAATACGTCTGCTTCTGTCTCAGGCCTGTTAAGATTATTACTGATGAGAATTTCAACTCTTGCTTTGTCTGATTAACATAGATGCTGTTGGCTGCAGTTAAGAAGTATGGAGAGCGTGACTGGTATAAAATTCGGACAGAAGTGCCAGGGAGGAGCGATGCTCAGTGCAGAGATCGGTAAGTATGCTGAATGTAGCAACTCTGCTTTCAAGTTTATTACACAGAGCCAAGGTGCAACTTATTTTACAGATATGTTTGATTTGCTTAAACCAGTGTCACCTTAAGGACTGTTTTGTAAAAAGTGGTTATGGTCTAACTATAGTCACTAACATTATCTCTGTGTAACCCTGCATTTGTAGTTACAGAAGTCAAAAAGTTGAAATTGGGTTTAACAGAGAGAACAGCCCGTTGTTGCCTGTGGCGTGCTACTCCTTCAGTATACTTGTCTGTGGGTTAGCAGAAGTTGGGAGAGATGTTGTTCAAAATAAAGCAAAGGGGTCATTAAACGTGAACAAGTGCATGTTGGGAGGGAAGGTTGTCATCCATGTATTGTATGTGCATCTGTGAAAATAATCTAGTTGGTGACTTCCTGTAACTGAACACCAATAATGAGGCACTGAGCAATTTTCAGCCTCGGACTCAACTTCAGGAGACGCAGAGTACAGTATGTCCTAATTTCAGTGACCTGTTTTACAGCCGCTTGTTGTAATTCTTAATCATGTGGCCTGATATTTTTGAGAGCAAAGAGATTGTAGCTGTGCTGTATTAAGGGAGTAGGGATGGGACCCTTTACAAACAGGAAAGATTGATAAGGAATGCTGGGTTTGTTCTGCCTTAAGAGTATGTGGTGATGATAAGAACTGTACAAGCAGAATTGAATGTTCCTTACTTTAATGTTTTCATTTTGAAGGTACTTAAAGGCATTGCACTGTGATGTAAAGAAAGGCAAGTGGAGCTTAAAGGAAGAGGAGCAGCTAATTGAACTGGTTCAAAAGCATGGCCTGGGTAAGTGTTTCTGTGGCTTAATCTTTAGAAACTTAGAGAAGTAAATATTACTAAGGAATTTATCATTTAAGTTTTCTCCTCTTATTTTAAGCCCCAGAGCTGATACTAGCAGGCTCTGCTTTGTACTGATGATTGCAACCTTCCTTATATGGCGTGGTCTGTTCCTGGAAATTCAGTTATTGAGGGATTGCGTAGTAAAAAGTTCTATAGGTGTGTTAGAAAGGTGTCAGAGCTGTGACAGTTTAGAGGGGTGAGTTCCCCTCTAAACAACCTGTGAAAGAGTTCTCTTATTTTCTCTAAGAAAAGTTTCCTTAACAAATAGAAGCTTCTTAGCATTCGGTTTAAGCTTTCTTCTAAGTGCTCTCTTACTGCTGCAAGGTATTATGTAGTTCTGCTAGGGTTTTAATCACCGATTCATTTGTTGTAGTTTCTAACTTGAGCTGAGTGTATAGTAGTGCAAAGTCTGATCGAAGAACACTAATGTGAGTATTAAGGTTTTGAGATCCATTCATATAGTTACTCTGTCTCATACAAGGAAATGTATAGTATGTGTCTAACATTCTGCATTGAAAAGGCCTGTCACTCTGTTGCATTAATAGATATGCTCTACTCTGCATCCTTTTTAGGTCACTGGAGTAAAATAGCTTCTGAATTGCCACATCGCACTGGCTCCCAATGTCTAAGCAAGTGGAAACTCATGATTGGGTCCAAGGTATTGTACAAAATTCTGCTATGTCACTGTCCCATCTCTTTGCTTTTAGTTTAGAGAATCTTAATTAAAAGCCTGTGAAATCAATACAAAAATTGACATTGATTTCACAAAATCAAGATTTTGTCGTGGATGTTCATGGTCTAATTTTTCATGTGTTAAAGCAGCCTTTGTTCTGAAGGTCTGAAATTAATTTGCTATATATTCATATATTACCCAGAATTTTCTTTATTACTTTGAAGTGCCTGTAAGGATTGGATATACCTAGTTTTTCATGTACATGCCTCGTGAGTTGCCAGTTTTGGTACCAGGCACTCCAGACATTCTGGCTGCTTAAGACTGTGTTAAAGGTACAGTCTTGTTTCCATTGGCAAAGCACCTGCCCTAGGGAAGGGTTCATGGAAGCCTGAATGTGTCAAGATGGGGCAACTGTACTTAGTTTGTACTTCTCTGTGGACCAGTTCTTAACACAAGCCCCTATCTGTAGCTTTTTCTTTGTGTACAGGAATCTAAACCAGTAAAAAAATCTGGGTCCAAAGGCAATTGACAGTTGTACTGGATTTAGTTAATCTTAGCAGAAGTAAAGCAGAACTATCCATTTGGAAGCCAGACCTTACTGATAGGACACTGCCCCATGAAACTTTTTAACTTAGTGGTTTGAGACATTTGCAAGTCAAGGGTGAGCACTGGCTAAAATTTGTCTGTGCTTTTTTTGACTGTGAAGAAGAGATCTAGGCCAACAAAACGCCGACACGTGCAAGAGAGTTCCAGCTCTTCAGAGACTAGCAGTGAAGACATAGAACTGGACTTAGCAGACAGTTCAGAGGAGGAGACGACAAGCAAGGAGGAGTGTGCATTTCCCAGCATTGATTTGTGGATACCAACACGGACGAATACACAGGATTCAAACAAAGGAAGATACCAAACTCCGTCCCTTTTCTGTCCTGTGAGTGCTGATGCAAAGACCAGTAGCAGTGAAGTTCCAGGTGCAACGTGTGACGGAGCCGAGGACAGAGTTGCTGATAAATCGTCAGAGTTGAACACCCTCCTAAGGGGCATTGCACGTCCACATTCAACAGACATCATTGTGAAGAATCCAGCAGAAGTAATGAACAAGGTGAATCCTGGGATTCTCAGTCTGTTCTTGATGGGATTGGTGCTTAGATCAGAAGTGACTGGGAAGTGCAGTTGCTGTAGTAAAGAGAGTGTGTGATGAGTAGATGGCAAAATCTTTTTTTGCGCCTCTGTTGGCTGCTTTCTCACTATGCCGTTGGGGGGTGCTGTTGGAAACTGAGCTGTGGGATTAAACAGAAATTTCTAGCCCTGCCTCCCCATGCATTACCTAGAAAATAGCTGTGTTCCTTCTTACATGTAGTTTCACAGAAACAAAACTTTTTTTAGATCTCATAAAGCAGAATTGTCCAGTGAATTGTGATGTCTCTCTACCCTGGTCACTAGGACATAATCGCTTAGAATTTGGAAGAATTAAGTTACTTATACATCTGTATCTGATTCTGAGCTGGATTTTCACCCCAGATAAGGTACTGAAACAGTACAAACCCTTCTAGCACATCTTTGCAGAAAGATACTCCTTAGCAAAACGTTAAATATCTAATGTGCTATTTAAGTTCACGTAAGCAAAATTGTTCTGACTTTTGTATTAAGAATTGCACGTGTGCCCTAAACTGCAGGGCTGATTGCACCAATGACAAGTTTGCTGGTTACAGAAGAGGTGTGTTCATGGGGTATGCAAGGGTTGTCAGTGCTTATCTGGCGTAATCAGTCTTAAATTTTGATTGCACATACAGCATTATTTTACTAGCAGAAGTTTAGGGAAGAGCCAGTGGCATTTCCAAACCTCTTCCTGTACATTCCTTTGTACTGTTAAGCCAAAAAATATAAAGAGAATCATCCAATAAATTCTGACCCTCAGTGTGGGTTTTTGTAGGTACTCACACAAAGGCTTTTACAAAGTAGATATTTGGTATTGTGACAATGCACAAGGTCTAAAAGATAAGGTAAATGTCTGCACTTAGGGGCTGATTTCATTTAATAAGATACTTTCAACAGCAGGAATGTTGAAAACTTTTGTACCTTCTGTGTATAGTCAGTGCAAGTAATTTTCTGAGAGATACTTTCCCTTTCATATTTTCCTGTATGCTTTTGTATTAAGGCTTCCAGATGTGGCAAGCAAGTGCTACGGGTTACCCTGGAGAATGTGAGAAGAGTATTAAGAAATAACACGTGCTTTCAGAGGAAACTTGTAAGTGCCTATTCTGTCTTGTCTGCTCTTGTGATGTGAGCACTGCCAGGCTGTATTTAGTGGGAAATGTCTTTTGATAGAATCACATAACTTCTTGCACTGTAGTCACAAGAGGAAAGGCTCATAATTTTTTTTTCATAATTGCCCCATAAATAGTTTGTCCTGGGACTAATTTTGGTAGAACCTTCCTAATTGGAACTCTATGTATTTGTTCATGCACAGCAATCAAAGATACTAAAACCTTCTGCTGCTGTTTTAACAAAAACATCTGGAGTTAGTACATCTGTTGGGCAGAAGCTTCAGGGGCTGCAGAACATCACGGAGAAAAGTTACCGTCAAGAGAGAGAGCGTTTGAGAAGAATGAACCTTGACAGAAAGCTTCTAATGGCAGTAACGCCCTGGGTGGGCAATGTGCTACTGCCTTGCACCTTGCAAACTGGGAGGATGGCTTTTTATCAGACAAAAGGTAGTGGTGACCCATCAGGGGTAGTACTCTCCTACTTTTTGTCCCTACTTTCTGACATTTTGTAAGTGAACACCCAGCTGATTTTGATGTTGGACTTTTTTCTAGCTGATTCTATTCAAGAGAAGATCAAGTCGGTCAGTCTCGTGAGCACTCCCCTGTTCACGCTTTTCATTCAGGTAGGTTTACTGTCTTAATAGCATTATCCACTTTCAGACAGTGGTAATCTTTATTTCTGTATTTGGTGCTTAAATAAACGGTTTGTCTTTGTTTCTTAAATAATCTAATTGCTGGATTAATCTGACCTCATGGCTTGCATATGATGTTTCTTAAATCCTGCATCCAAAATCTAATACTGTCAGGACTTTTTCTGTAAGTGTAAAAATGTCACCAGAATCTTGCATGTGAAGCGTCTCCAATTCAGTCAGTGGCCCTACCAGAACATTTTTTGTTCTCAATCAAATTTTAATTAAATTGTCATCTCGCAGCTCTTTCAGATCGATACCAATGGCTGTATGAAGATTATACGTGAGAGAAGGCTAAGGCAGTCAGAGCTGCTTAGAGCTAATGCAAGAAGGCCTCAGCAGGTATTGCACATGGTCTGTTTCTAAGCTTTTCCCACTGAAGTCTTAACTAAAGTAGAGATTTTTCATTGCGTGTGGCCGGTGGTGCTGTTTGTGTGTGTGTGCATTGCCAATTTGTTTTGGTTCAGAAGCATAATAAAATATATAGGATGTTGGCAGATATGGGTTTGATTGACATCTGTGCTGTTTTAATGATCTTTAGATATCTCAGAAGTATAATTTAATATAATTTTTTTGGCAGGCTTCCCAAAATATGGAGACTTCTTCAGGTACCTACCAGAACATTTATTTTTATGATGTACAAGAACTTTCACTTAATTCATCACCGTTATATTAATGACCAATTTAACTGAAGGAGAACTTTTGGAACAAAACTACATTGTCATGCTCATTTTTGCTAGCTCTTGGATCTTTCAGTTATTGGCTAAATATGTTACCCTTTGGTAAGGACTGGAAAAAATACTGAAGGGCTGGGGGACCAGTGGCACTGGGCCACCAGTTCTGTAGGCTATTGCTGTTATCCTTTTCTCCAGCAAGGTGCTGGCTGTAGGCTGTAGTGAACATGCTGGCACCAACCAAAACCCATTTGTTGTTGTCATGCTGGCTGATGCAAAGTGCCTGCGTACAATTCCTCATGTGCAGTGTTAAGGTGCATTCCTAGCCCATCTGTGATTTATGGGGAAAATTACATCATCACTGAACAAGTGGTAAGCTTGCTGCATCAGAGTTCTCTGGCAGATGTCAGGACGGGGCTTGATTAAACCAAGACTATGGTGTTGTAGGAATTCTCACAAACAGGAATTTTGCTACATCCAGTGCAGGGTGCTTGATGCTTAATAGCTAAGGAATGGCTTTTGAAAATACTGTTCAATCTTTCTGATTTTTTTTATTTTCTTTTTTACTTTATTTCCCCTCCTCTATAGGCAATTCATCACAATCTTGTACTCAGAGAAACTCCCGAAGGGGCATACCAAGGAATGCTGTCAAGAGACCTGTTGCCTTAAAAGCAAGGGATGCTTCTGCTGCTGTCTTTGAGAGCAGTGCGCCTGCCATGCAGGGAGGTCTTCCAGCCCAAGCGCAAAGGCAGAAGCCTAAAACTGTCTCAGAATTACTGAGAGAGAAGCGGCTAAGAGAATCCCGGGCTAAGAAAGCTATGCAGAGGACAGTATTTGTTACCCCACAGATGGTGGTTTCAGGGCCTCTGATAATCCAGCACACACCACAGCAAATCATTCCTTCTGCACAAGCAGGGAGCAAACCTGCAGCAGTTAGTTGTACGAATAGCCAAGTACAGTGTGCACCAGCTCCATTGCCAGCATTTAGCTCTGTTCCAGGTTCAGCTTCTACTGCTATTGTGCTTGAAAGCCATTCTTCATCAGTGCCAGGAACTGGGGAAAGCCCCGTTTCCTCACAAGGGACGGAACTACAATCCAATAAGGAACTAAAAGAGCAAGCTTTGGAAAGTAGCCTTGAAGGAGGGTTTTTTCCAGGCATGAATCCAGCTGCAGCAGAGAAAGTCCCAAATCAGGGAGGGTGCAATGGTCAGGTCCTACCTGGTAGCTCAGCTTCAGTAGTGTTGCAAAACCAAGCTTTTGTGCCACATCAGATTACAGTGGTGCCTGTTGGCATTGAGTCTGGCACCAACAAATTGTCTCTTTCCGCACCAGTTACCTGTGAGCTAAATAGTAATGGGCCACAACAGAGGCCAGTCAATCTATTGCCTGCTCTTGTAACTCCACAAAGTGGTTCGCATTTGATTCCCAACAGCATACTGCCTTTCACGTGGGTCGTAACGCCACAGGCTTTGCTCCCCACTGCTGTACAAACTGTGGTCGGTGTTCCCCAAGGACTGCCATCTGCTGCTGTGAGAAGTCAATGTCAGACAACTGTGACTTCCAATGGCAATGTCTCTAGCTTAGGAGTGCCTCCTGTACCAGCTGGAGCAAATACGCCTCACCCCAGCAGTACAGAGACAAAAGCACCAAGTGCCCAGTTAGCAGAAGGAGTACCTTTGGGAAAGACAGCTAACCATTCCACAATTCTTTTACCTATGACCTCAGCGAGTCCTGGATGCACCACATCCAGCGTTTCTTCTGCAGCACCTGCATGTTCAGATGGCTTCTCCAAGGCTTCTGACTCCTCTGCAGCTCAGACTGTTCTTCCACCTGATGCACCAGCCCTGCATGCTGTGCTGCTGCCCCAAACACAGCTACCTGCAAGCACTCAAGGGTCTGATTCCCAATGCATGTCGAGTCTCACTAGCTTGGGAAAGAGCCATGACTCTATTACAACAAACAGATCATCTTCCAATCCAAGCATCATCACAAAAGGGATAGTGCTACAGCCAGGAGATCCAGTTCCCCATAACAATGTCCCAAGGAACTCTGATTGCTTTGCTGCACAAGCATCAAAAAATAGACCTATTGCCTCCAAACCTCCGACTATGCAGCCCGCTGACAGTCCACCCCAGCCAACCACTTCCAGTGCAGAAAAGAATCTACTTGACTTTAGCCTGATATCCCTTGAAGATGAGGGGCTAGTGAAGGAGTGGCTGAATGGGAAACAAGGTGTCCAGGTACCATCACTGCAAACCAGGTTGCCTTATTTGCCACCTTTTCTGTGCAACTTGAAAACCCTGTCAAAGCTACTTCTGCAGAAAGCAGCTCTAGAAGAGCAAGCGGCATGTCTTCTGCCTTCTGATGCCAGTCAGGATGAGGGCACTGGGGTTGATTTGCATGCTATCAAAGAACTGGTGCAGCAGGAACTCGGCAATAACCCTGCTTACCTCCTACTGAAAGCCAGATTCTTAGCAGCCTTTACACTCCCAGCTGTACTAGCAACTCTGCCTCCTCCAAAAGTGACAACAACTCTGTCAGCCAGCAGGAAGCAATATGAAGAGAGCGACGAAGAGGAGTGGCAGAGTGAGAAGGAAGTGTCTGAGGAAGAGAGTTGTGAGAATGAATTAACAGGTGTACGGTTGGATTGGACAGCTGGTGATGAGCCTGGAGATAAAGATGCTGATTTACTAAATCAGGTAAAACAGAGGTGCCAGGGACTAAAAGCAGAAAGTTACTGCCAGCTAAATATTGCACTGGAGTCCAGGGTGAAACCCCCACTGTTCTTAAGTGTAGCAGAAATTTGGTCCTTTTGAATAAGCATAATTTTGCAGCTGATAAAAGGAAAAGCTCTGTAGCTCAGCTGGGAGCCCTTAGTCTTCACAAGAGTAAGCACATTAAACTTGACATGATAGTTCCCAGAAGTGGGTATCAAAGCTCCTTTCCTCTTATAGTTTATAATCTGCTGCACTGACTGCTGCATTTTTTAAATCAGGCCCTTGTTTTTCATTGTATGTGTCCTTTAAACCCCAGTAATATCAGGGGGATTGTGTATGTTTGCTGCTATTGCCGTTTGAAGTCTTCGTCCTGAATTGTTTTATATGACTAGAGATTATTAGAGTATATGGATCAATGTAGGCCATAATGTCAACCTAAATCAGTCTCTGATTTTTGAGCTAAATCCATTACTGCCCAGCACTGTTTCTTACAGAACATGCCAGGAAGCTGTGTAGCTCAGACTTGCATTTCAATTCATTGTGGCTCCAAAATAAACAAACAAAACACTAATGAAGGTGAATAAACAAGGTAAATGGCTGTTTCTACAGAAAGATGGCAAAGCTGCCTGAAGATCAGAGCTTTCCCATAGTAAAAGCCAGCAGTTATCTATTCTGGCTCAGACTTTTGGGTCTAGGCCAAGTTCAGTGTAGTTTGAACTGCAAGCAGTTGGTCCCAAAGTCACCAGCAATTCTTCACTGCCTGCTAGCCTTACTGCCAACCTCTCTGTCCTGTGTCATCTTCCACCAGGCTTCCTCCCACTTCTTTTATTAATGCTATAGCTAGGTTGTTTTCCTGGTGCTTTTCAGTGAAAAGTTTGTGGTAGGGGTATGTTTTATGAGAAATCAAAAGCTTGTGTTGACCTGTGTTGTCTGGGGCACTGTCTGGCTCCAGCAGTGAAAGCTAAAGCATCACTTGTGGCAGGCATGCAGCCTCTCTAATGAATGGTTGTGCCCGCAACCTTTGTAACGAACGGTTGTGCCCAGACAGAAACTGCAGCAGGAACTGCTCCAGTTTGGTAGCAGTAGCAGAAGCAGGAAGAAATGCTAGTGTTGGCTGAAGGTTTTGCTCTGAAAACTTTGGGATGTTTTGTGCCTGCTGTGACCTTGGTAATAAAATGTTGTTGTCCCATGCTTAATTTTGAAAGTAAATGGAAGATTGTTTTGGAAATCTTTGTGAGCTCCCTAAAATAAAAAGGTGGCTGAAGGGGTTCTTTTGCAATTATGCTAGCTCACATGGTGTTGATAGTCTCTTCTGTTTATGTTGCAGGGCATGGGAGCTGAAGAGAATGCTGCACAGTCTGTTTCGGACTCCTGCACTGATGTGGCTGATGCCAGTGCTCCTCAAATCAGGAGAAGTGCCCGCTTCAGGAAAAGGAGGAGGATGTGAGAAGGAAATGTGTTAGTAGCTACTCAGTGGATCTTGTATTTCTTGCCTGAGAAGAGAACCTGAAACGCATTTGTCTGTGGTACAGCTTAGACAATGAATCGTGACCCTAGGAAAGGACTGAAATTATCTCAACTTTTCTTCCCATAGGACACAGAGTGCTATAATCACCCATTAATCATAGACTAAGGCTAATACTTTGACTTTCAGGGGGAGGGAAAGTTGATGTCTGTTATACACAAAAGTCATGAAGTTCAAACATTTGGCAGCCTTTTAGCCCATGCTACTGCCTACTAGCATTATACCTAGTTGGTAGCACTCTACAGGCTTGTCTGCTAAAATGAGGCTAGTAGAGGTTCGTAATTGGTGGGACAGGAAAGCCTGGGCAGCTACTACTGAAGAGAGGGTTTGTGTGTGCGTGAGTGCTAAGCACTTGCAGCAGAAGCTGAAGTAAAGCCTTGCTGCAAGTTTGAGCAGGCTGGTGGTAAGGTGTCCTTGCTCAGGGTTGTCAAGCAATCCTCTAGATCCTGGGCAGGTAGTGTCAGCTCTTTGTGTAGTTTGCCCTCTGTAGCCTGGCTCGTGAGTCTTGAAGTGAAGAATAGTATTAAAAACTAGTGGGAAGCTGGGGTTTAACACTAGCAGGTACTTCACTGGAGTTTGTCTTCAACGCTTCATCTCTGAACAACTTCCCTCCCCCCTTCACATATGGCTTCATTTCTCTACATATATTAACAGGACAGCTTCTGTAGTGTACAAGTGTGTGATGGCTTAATATCTATTGAGGCTTTTGGTGCAATAGACTGAATGAACATGAACGGTGTTTGATTTGCATAGTTGTCAGATGAGACTGTTTGGGTTTCTTCTTTAAAATTGGCTTTAGAAACTGCAAAAGGGCAGCTTCTCTATAAAAAAGCTGTGACTAATAGGAGTTGTTTGTGCTTTGTTGCAGGAGTCACTTGACTGGGTCTGCCTTCCTGCATGGCAGTAGGAGATACTCTTTGCACTATTCACTTTTAACACTTCCAACAAACTGACTAGACGGACCTGGGGGAGAGGAAAATGGCTGGACTGGTTTTCCCATCACCTAACAAAGTCTGCATCTTTAGACAAGTTGCAAAAAATGAAACAAAATGACTGGAGGGAAGTCTTTGAGGCGTAGACCAATTCTGTTCTCTTTCAGACTAGCACCTGCCATGGACGCTGGGGGTCAGGGGAGATTGCTGGAGAGCTGGGGAAGCCAGCAATGATGGTTATTTATTTCCTTTTTGTGGTAGCCCCTATTTATGTGAATGTTTATCCATGTTCAGAATATGTTGTTCATTGGGTGTTTTTTCTTTTTAGTGCTGTGACAGTGGTTTTGCTTGATAGCTAACTGACTGACTACTGCTGAGTAAGCAGCAGATTAATTTTGTATCAGAATGAGTCTTGAGTATTTGTTGAAATACAGATGTTTTATTTTTCTCACTTAAAAATTACTGATGTATTCTGTGTGGGTTTTTTTCTGGTAAATAGTGCTTTTAATAATGTGTGTATGAGTATGATTGCTAATGAGAAAAATGAAGTTTGCAAGCTGCATGAAAACCAGGGAGAATGTGGAAGATGAATATGCATGTGGCTAAAACTGCAGGATTGAATTAGGCTTGGATGCTTTCTTGATTCTTCCACAGCCTGCCCCATACAGACATTAGCAAATCACTTTACAAAAACTTGTTTCTTCATTCATAAACCAGCAATTTCTGTTTTACAGAGAGGTGCAAGGCTAGCTGAGTCAAAGCTGATAAAATCTAGTGGAAAAGTGCTGCAGAAAGCTTCATTCCACTGCACTGGCTAATCTTCCCAAGAGTGTAGTGGCGAGTTTAGAGTGCTGTGAGGTGCAACTCTACAAGCACCCTTTAGGCAGAGCTGGTGTTGGGGACAGTGGATACCAATATTGCTGCAATTGGGTGTCGGGACATTATGGAGCAAAAGGAATTGTTTTGAAATGGCTTTCCTCTTGCAGTGTACTCTATTTTCCATAAGCCAGCATAGATAACATTTTTCCAAGAAATTCAGATATGGCAGAAGCTCTGCCATACAGTTCTGTGTGCTAGTCACCACAGGCCTGTTACCGTGAGGCACTGGTAGTAAATGTGATCTGTGCTCCAGATGATTGTTGTCCTTTGCAAATCCTGCTCAAGAGATGCCTTTGTAATCCTACTGCTTGTGGAAAAACTTTGTGTAACTATAAGAAGCTGTCTTTGTTCTTTTTCAGGATTAAAATGATCTGTTACTATAGAACAAAAACTCCTGAGGCTAGATAGGTCAATTAGCAGACATTCCGATTACCTTCAGCAAGGGCATGGCTAATAGAGGTACTGTATCTTTTTTTAGTGTAAAGCTAATTTAATGCCTAACAAGAAGCACAAGCTTATAGAATCTCTGAGCATCTCTGCCCCACTCCTAATGATAACATGGAGAAACTCTGCAAAAACTTAGAAAGCAGAACAAAGAGTAGAGTGGGAAGCTAATGGGAAAATGTGTCATGCTGCCATGGTATCAGAGCGTGTATGTTCTCAAGACTTTTTTAAAACAGACTGTTAGTGAGTTCTTGTTGCAGCTACAGTTCAAGGACTGTGGGAAGGCGGGGAGGCAGTCAAAGGTACGATGTTGATGCTTAACATCATTACAATGCTGCTTGCTGTGCTGCTCCTTTAATTATTGTTAGAGCCACAGCCTGTAATTTGGGAATCGTGGGTTATGTTCTTTGCTTTGCCAAGACTTGACTCCTTTTCCCTCAAAATACTGAGTTGTCGTAATTATGCTTGAAGCTCAAGGACATCCAAAATTAGAGACATCATTGTAGAAATCATCCTTTTCAGCTGAACTCTAAACCAAGAGAGAGTTCTTTCTGCCATCTGCTTTCCTGTATAAAGATGTTAACAGCTGAAAGGCCATTTGAAGATCCTCTTTCTTCTAACTCTGTGGCTTGTTTTGTCCCATGAAATCAGCTGGACAGACCTGTATCTGTGACCTTTGCTCTTTTTAGTCTTTCTGACCACTGAAGACACTTTCTGGACACTTACTGGTGCTTCAGCAGTGCAGATTGGAGAACAAAGCCAGAATGAGTAAAAGCACTGCATGTATAATGCTGCTGACTTGCAATGCAACTAGTGTTTTTCTCCTCCCCCATCACCCATTCTGGCTTCCCCTTTTTTTTTCTGGTCTTTTTTTTTTTTTCTTTTTTTTCTTCCCTTTCCTGTCGGAGTACAGCTGAGTAGTTTCCCCTTTTCTCTTTTCTCAAACCAGTTTTGCTCCTAGAATGATCTTTCTTCTAGCCAGAATATAAAGGGAGGCTGCATCCAAGACAAGTTCTCTCAGAGGCAGGACACAGATGAGTGCTGCTAGACCAGGAGAGGAAACAAGGAGGCTTTTGACTGCACAGGCTCAGGTTGGTCCATGTAATGCAGAATGGTTTATATTATCAAGGAAAATTTTTATTTTGCAGCTCTGAGGCAAGGAGGTGGTGTTTATCAACAGGGGAATGCATTTCTTGTAATCTGCTGGAGCTGGTTTGATGTTGGGCAGAGCAGAGTATTTTCTCTGTGCTAAGTAATGACTAGTTCTATGTCAGTCCAGCTCATTAAAGTTAACTGACAATGTAATGTGTAACAAGTATGTGCTGAAGATGCTGGAGCACAAAAACAATGAAGGCTTGAGATGACCTTGGAGAGAGATGCAGTAAGATGTGTGTGAAATCCCAGCCCATGTATAGCTGCTGATGGTTAGAACTCTGTTCCCACCCTCCCTGCCCCCAAAAAACGTGACTAAAAATGTGAATACTAAGGTTTCTGGCAGCCTTCCTAAGCCACTGGAAATGACAATGGCTACTGCAGTCAACTCGTACATGTGATTATAAGCATAGTAATTAATGACTGGCATTTCAGAAGGTACTCATTATGGAACAGTCTGACCACAAAGGGGCAAAGAAATAAAAATAATGCCAGTTTCTTATTTGAAAGGCAAAGAAGCCTAGGTATAGAAGTGTTGGATTTTCTGCATCTGTTTACATGCGAACTTCCAGGCTGAGAAGTACTAGTTTTTCTGACCCTGTGGTTAATAGCAGGCTCTTGTCGGGAGGCAGGTAACTAGGAACCTCGGAGTACAGCTGCTGAAGGGGAGCACTGCAACAAGCTCCCACCAAACAAACACGCAGAAGCACTCTTCATCACTGGGAAGGCTTCCATGGCCTCTCCGTGTGTCTGTGTGTTAGTCACACAGGTGGTGTTTGTGAGCATAAATTGCTGAAGCTGCACAGGTGGAATCTGTGAGGTGGATGTGAGAGGCAGCTGACCTCATGGTTTCCTGGTACATGATTTGCACCTCTGTGTTTACAGTGAAAATTGTGTACAGCTGTGTGTTCCCCTTGCACAGGGATAAAGCACACCATGCAGAAAAACAGCTTTTGTATGATTACAGCTGAACACGGTTAGGCTATTGCCACTGGGGGTTTTCACAGAGCCTTTTGTGGGTGTTAGATTTAGTGACTGTGTGGTCAGACAGAATACAGGGATCTTGAATGGTGGGAGATGGAGAAGGAAGAGTGTGAACTGTTTGTAAAAGCAGAGGCAACAGCTAATTAGGAGAGCTTTAAAGATGTTTTCACTCCAGAGGATGCTTAGTTTCAAATTGGAAAGTTGTGGTTTGCCATCAGCTTATCCTGTGTTGTGTTCCACCCTTTTTGTATTGTTTATGGGGACTAAAGATTTAATTGTAAGCATAGCTGAGCATCTGGAGAACCCATGGTGAAGTCAGTGAGATGTGACAGCACTTTCTAGGGTATGCTGTTGGGAATCTAGTTAACTGGATTTTCCTCTATTCATGGGGCTCTCAGTGACTTGCTTATTGCCAATGGACCTGTTGCTAAATAGTTTCACTTTCCTCTTGCTGGGAGATGTTCAGCTGGTTGGAGGGAGATCATCAATATTTGGTGACTTCTATTTTCTCAGAATTTCACACTAGCTCTCCTTCACGTATGTGTCAGCAGCATTAGCGCTAGCCTTGCAGCTGCTGGTATCTCCAGTCTGGTACCACACTGTTCTTTCGGGTATGACTGTAGGGAATCACCCTGTTCAGCAGGTGATTTGCAAGTTCTGAGTTAAAGACCTCATGGGAGATGTGTTCCTGTATCTAAAAGACACTTTTCCGTTCTCAGTCTGTTAACATACTTGGTTTCATCACCCACCGCCACTACTCTAGGAGGCTTAGAGTCTGCTTGTTTGTTTTCTGGTTTTGTTTTTTCAAGACAGGACAACACTTCTCACTAATACTTCTCACTCACCAACATGTTGGAAGAAGATAATGATGAGACATGTTGGAATAACCTGGAGAACTTCCGGGTGAAGCTGATCTCTGTGATAGATCCTTCCCGTATAACACCCTATCTTCGCCAGTGCAAAGTGATCAGCCATGATGACGAGGAACAAGTTCTTAATGACCCCAGCCTGGTCATGCGCAAACGGAAGGCAGGTGGGTGAAGCGCAGCCTTTGGCTCCGTAGATGCTCCCGTGCTTTGTTGGCTCTTGGGAGCAGATTGGAACAGAGTGCTAACAGACTGAGCCTGAAGGAATGCATTGCTTCTGGGTTACCATCTGCTTGTGTTTAGACATGAAAGTTGTAGGCACTGCTGTGCGGCCCCATTCCTCTCCCTTTCCCCAGCACATGATTGTGTGGAGAGGAGGAATGGAAATCGTTCTATCAATGCATTCCCGAGCTGTGTAAGGGGAATGGGAGCACAGAGGGTGTGCAGCCTTTTGGTGTTCTGGATCTCTAGATCAGCATAAGGGAGGGAGTCACTTGAGTTTAACCCACAAGGCTATTCTTGTGTAACAATTTTGCAGGAGATTTCCAAGATTAATTCAGTATGTATTGTCCCTCATTCCTGTCTTCTGGTGTTTGAGGGAACGTTGGCAGCACATTAAGTAAATTCTTCGTGACTGTTCTATACAGTCCTGGTCTTGTTCCAACCAGAGAGAATGACAGAATTCATTATGCTATTAGTACATCTTTTGGATTGGATTAACTCTTATTGATAAATTACTGAGGGTCATTGAAAAAAAAAAAAATTTTCCCTGTTTTCCAGATTGGGAAACTGCAGAACACAGAAAAGAACCCCCCTGGGCTTGATTTGGTACAGAGTATTTCTAAACAAAGTAGGGAACTGAGCTCAAAGTCTTTTTAGTCCAGGCTCCCTTAGGCTTGTCCCTGCTACCTCTCTAGTTATACGCAGTGTTCTTACACTACCGATCCTTTTTTCCTGTATTTGCCTCTGGTATTTATTTGGAAGTGGAGTCTTGAGCTGCAGAAACTGTCATGGTGCTTTGTTTTAACTTGTGTTTTCTATAAGTATCAGCAGGATAACAAAGTGTTCTTCTGAGATCTGCTTTTTGCATCCACTGTAGTAGGAACTCAGTACAAGGGTTAAGTTTTAACTGTTCCTTCACTGTTAAAATACTTTTGTGTAGTTACTGGGCAATTGGCTTAAGATTGGCTGGGGGATTTAGTCCCAGGGCATGTGGAGAAAGTGGAGCAATGTTTTGTTATGTTAGAAATAGGTAAAGAGATAAATAAATGAATAGAAAATCCTGTTGCCATTATTTCAGGTGTTCTTCTGGACATTCTTCAACGAACAGGACACAAGGGCTTTGAGGCATTTCTGGAGAGTCTTGAGCTTTATTATCCACAACTGTACAAGAAAATAACTGGCAAGGAGCCCAGCAGGGTTTTCTCTATGATTATAGGTAATGTTTGTGTTCTGAAAAAACAGCTATACATTTGGTGTTGCTGTGCAAATTAAGGGGGGATTCACCTCAGCTTTTGCCTCTCCCCAGCTTCATTGAGCAGAGTTGGGAGCATTCCTTGGCTTGCTCCCTTAGTGCTTCAGAAGGGTTCTGGCAAGAATGGCCCTGCTGTCTGGCAACACAGGCTGGACCTGGGAGGGTGCAGGAGGAAGCAGAAGGATCAATTCTTCCTTCTACCTCTTCTGTCACTGACACTGTGGTGTAGAAACGCACAGAGCAGGGTGGAAACAGATAATTTGATTCCACATGTCTTTAGGGTTTGCATCACGTGCTTGTGTGTAGCATGTGATGATCCCAAGCTGCAGTAGTAAGTGGGTGGGAACCTGTGCTGTATGTGTGTCCGGGGAGCAGACGGGACAGCGGTGGCTGACACCTGCCCACCAAACAGACACCGCTGGGGAATCTGGCCTGAGCCAGCTCCTGATGAACGAGATCATGAAGCTGCAGAGCACTGTGCAGGAGGAGCGCCGGAAGGCCCAGGAACTCACCATGTGGCTGCACACCAAAGAGGACACGATCAGAGAGATGTGGGTGAGGGACAGCCTGCTCCGCAAGCACCAAGAGCGGGCGCAGAAGATGAAGGAGGAGAGAGACAGCCTGAGCAAGGAGCTGCGGAAGTGCAAGGACGAGAACTACAACCTGGCAATGAGCTACGCCAAACAGAGCGAGGAGAAGAGTGCTGCCCTCATGAAGAACCGGGACCTGATCCTAGAGGTCAGTCAACCTTTTCTAAAGCTTCCTCCTTCTTACCTGATCCCTGGAAGGCTGTGGTGTGCACCAGACTTGTCTTTGCCCAGGATGGTCTGGACCAGTCCAGCATGGGATTCTGTGCATCTTCTCTAGCAAGTGGCATGTCTTGGTGATCCCTAGTTCAGACCAGTTGGACCATGTATCACAAGTTATGCTGTGAAGAATTAATAGT
Source organism: Astur gentilis (assembly GCF_929443795.1). Lineage (NCBI taxonomy): Eukaryota > Metazoa > Chordata > Aves > Accipitriformes > Accipitridae > Astur > Astur gentilis. The sequence continues at coordinate 18,146,776 of NC_064908.1, forward strand.
CTTGCCCTCATTCAAGACTGGGCCCTCTCACAAAAGCAACATGTCGTATCATGTAGCACAAATGCAAGACTCTGGTCCCCAGAGCACCGAGCATCCTGAGGAAAACAAAGCTGGGGAGAAACTTGCCCCCATGTTTGTCTGGGGAATGGAATGAGAACTGCTTTTGCAGGCCAGAGTTTTCTCTTTGTTACTGACGAGCTCTGACCCTTCTCGTAGATTGATCACTTGAAGCACAGCCTCATGAAGGCTGAGGATGACTGTAAACTGGAGCGTAAGCACACGATGAAACTGAAGCACGCCATAGAGCAGCGCCCAAGCCATGAGGTGATGTGGGAGATCCAGCAGGAGAAGGAGTTGCTCTTGGCCAAGAATCAGGAGCTGGAGAACACTCTCCAGGTTGGTGGGGGGTGGTTGAATATGGACTCCTGAGAAGTGATTATTTGTAGCAGCCAGGGCAGTGGTGGGGCTGCACTGAAGATTGTGTAGGTCAGCTGTGGCCTTGTTCTCCCAAGTCAAATAGAGCACTTAAGACTGTGGGGAAGGAGTTAATATGGAGTTAGATGGTTGCTGTATCTCACTTTTTTTTTTGTCCAGCAGGTTGCCAGGGAACAGAATTTGGAGAAGAGCCTGTCCAGCGAGACTCTGGAGAATGACTGTAGCCAGATACTAGAAGAACGCCGGGAGCTGATGAACACCATTTACAGCCTTCGCAAGGAGCTGCGGCGAGCTGAGGTTCTCCAAGACAAAGTACGTGATGCATTGCAAATTCCTGCTGAGGGTCAGTGAGTGAGATAGGCAGATGAAGCACCTGTAATGTCTTGCCTATGGAGCAGAGGAGCTGCTCAGCAGCCATCCTTGCTGCTCCTACTCTAGTGTCTGTGTTATAGTTTGTTGAAAAAAGGCATACTAATATTTTAGTGTTCTGCGTCTGTGGCATTAACTGTTACTGTTAATGCCTGTATTAATTAACAGTTCCTTCCTCAGCCTGGAGGGTAATGGGAGCTTTTATCATGATTGACAGCTCGGGTACACGTAAATCTATCATGTTAGCAGTCCTCCTAGTCATGTTGACCAACCTGCTGGTTGGCCTTGCTCCAACTGGGCAGTCTGGCTGAACTTTGACACTTCACAGAGGTCTGGCCATAGCAATCTGTGGCACAGAGCAGAAGTGGTCAGAGTGTAGCTCAGGCTCTGCCCGCAAGCAGGGTGCCTTTGACCTTGTCTCAACAGTATGCAGAGGAAAAAGAGATGCTTGAACTACAGTGCACGTCTCTGAGGAAGGACTCCCAGATGTATAAAAAACGGATTGAAGCTGTCTTGCAGCAGATGGAGGAAGTGGCTTCAGAAAGAGACCAGGTGATAAAACATTCCTCTTGGAGCCGCTGCTAATCCCTGCTTCACTGCTTGAAGTGGGCAGATACTGTAACCCTGAATGTACTATTGTGTGACATGCCATGATGTGTTCTCCCTTACGCCAGGCACTCCTGACCCGAGAACAGTTCTATATGCAGTACTCAAAGAACCTGGTTGAGAGGGACGGTTACCGCAAGCAGATTCGGGAGCTGGGGGAGCGATGTGACGAAATGCAACTGCAGCTCTTCCAAAAGGAGAGTCAGTTACTGGCTACTGAAGCCAAGCTGAAAAGTTTGCAACTGGAGCTACCCACACCGGTATGTCTGCGGGGTTGTCATCTGTATGATGGGTTGGGAAGCTGAGTATGGGGCCAGAGTGTGGCTGTTCCAAGGCCTTTGCACCTAACCAGTTCAATTCAGCAGGCAGTGGCCCGCTGTGTGGGTAACCGTTTCCATGCAAATGCCGAGTTTAGAAAAATGAAAGACATGATGGTTCCTATTACTTCACCCTGGTTCCAGGCATGGATAAGCTGGATTGATGCAAGCTGAGGCCTTCTGTGTTTAGAGCATGTCCAAAGATGTGAGGGGATCCTCAACCAGCAAAGAGTAGTGAACTCTATTTAGAGACTGTCTGTGAGCCATTTCGATGGAATGGGAGCAGGTGTAAGGGTGTTAAAGTTTCTGGAATGAAATTAGATATACAAGGGATTTTAATTAATGTGGCATCTTGTGTACTTTCTCCAAGTAATCAGACAGGAGTGTAGGAGGGAGGAAGTCCACACTTCTCTGTTTTCTGGAGCTTTCAGTCTCCTGTATATTCCCTTACTACCACTTCCTTGCTTATGAGGAATGATTAATTTATACTGGTTTTATTTCAGACCTCTGACCTGGACGATACCTCCTCCAGAGATTCCCAGGAAGTGAGTAGGGTGCCTTGTTTACCTCTTACTTTCTTCTGGAATGGTTTCAAATTCCTCACTTGTGCTCAGTTCCCTCAGTAACAGCAGTTTTCAATCCGTGGCTCAGGCTCATTTCAGTGCTATCAAAAAGTAGAGAGGCAGCAAAACAGACCAGTGACAGAATCTCCCTGTGTCCTGAGATTTCTAAGTGTAGGACACAGTTAATGGCATTTAGTCAGTAAGATTTGTTGAGTCTAAGCAAATCAGGGGAATCAAATTACTTTGCTTCTAATTGTCTCTCTTGTGGGAGAACAGGCAAAAATAAGTCTTACCTTGGGGACATCTATGGTAAAGAGTTTTCACTTAGTTCATAACTTCAGTGTGAAAGAGATTGTCATGCTGTCTGGAGGCTAGAGGTATAAATGAGGCCAAACGAACTGGATCTACTCATGGAGGATAAATCCATGAGTAGATCTGTAACTTCTGGCTCAGCCTCCTGTTTTGCTGACAGCAAAATGCACTAAGGAAAGGTCAGTTCTACACATGTCCTGTTTCTTTTATTCCTCTATCTGTTCCTAACTACTGTGTGAGACAGAATAAGGGGCAGTTCTCATGTTCTTGCTTTGTTTCTGTCCCATAGCTTACTCTTCATGGTCATCTAGATGAAGATACACAACCAACTAAAAGTAAGGCTTTTATTTGGAGAATGTAGAGTAGAATTCTTGAGAGGATGGTCCAGTGTTTCAAAGGGACAGGAAAAAATATTCCTGGGTTTTATTTTTAGTGAAGAACAGGTAGTCTGACTGGCGACTTGGTTTGTGAGATGCTTCTCAGTGGGGTGTGCTTGGCACTCTGAGTAAGACCTCCTTGAGATGACTCAGAATAGGTACCCATAAATCAAGGCATTCTGCCATACCACCATCTTTCTCACCTATAAAAAGGACAACATGTCCCCAGATGCTGGGAACAGTGAATGTTTGTTAAGATTTTTTGAGAGAAGAAGATCCACAGGGTGTCTTTTTACTACATGGTCTCTGTAAGGGTCTTTCATATAGCTGAATGACCTGGGAAAAGTGGTGTCATTAGACCATCCTAGGAGCTCGAGTCTTTTTTTAGGAGGTAATCTGCCTACTGAATTTGTCCAGGAAAAATCACCTGGTGCCTTTGAGAAATAGCTCCTGGGTGCCTTTTTGTGCCCCAGTCCTCTTGCATTTGTGGCAGAGCTGAGAACAGAACAAACATCCTTCCACTTCAGCTGGACCATGTGGCTTTCTCCAGGGATTTTTCCCTCCCCTCTTCCCTTTTATGTTGCAGGCTATTTTCACAAAAGCAGAACCGTGTAGTTAATGTTGTCACTGGTTCTTTTTTTCTGTGGCATCCCTAGTGGAAATGATTCAGCAGTATGGAAAGGAATTAGCAGGCTCCTCTAAGAACTTGAAATTCTCTTTCAAAACATGTTGAGAAAGGAAGGAAACTAGCACAGTAAAAGAATTTTTCTGTTCTGATCTCCTGGAAGATCTAAACGATCTTTTAATTCATTGAGATGGGAGATTTTTCACAAAACCTAAACAACACTGATCCAAAAAGCCTTTTATTATTCTACCTCGCTCAGTCCAAAAACACGTATCACAATACCTGATCATTACATAAGGAGTTTCACTAAAATACAGTCTGATGTGAAGGGCTTGATACACACAACTTAGTTGTTTGGGAATGGGGACAAATTATGGTTAAAATAATGATTAATGTGATGTCTTGTGGTGACCTCCAACATGATTATTTTTTTAATGATGCTAAGCAGAGATGGTTTTTTGCAAAGGTTTGGTTTGCTCCTGCATAAGCAGAAACTAGAAAGCTGATGTCTCTTTCTGATGGGGAAATCCATCATCCTAAGCAAGGTTCAGGGTTCAAGTAAATGAGAAGCGACTTGCGCATTGATCACAGGACTGAATCCTGAACATTTTGAGGCTTGGTTTCAGTTCTGCTCTTGACTCTGGGTACCGCTGGGCAGCTGTTACATTGCACTATTGCTGTTGGATGAACTGGCAGAGGGAGAAGTTACTTCGCAATGGCAACTATGACTAACGCTGTAATTTTTCCTTCTCTTAGAAGATTGCCCTGAAGGACAAAACCAGCAATTCGGCACTCGAGAGAGCAGTCTGCCTCCAAACTCACGCAGTGTAAGAGAATCTTTGTGGGCTCTTCTTTACTATGACTGGGGTTTGTGACCTTTAATGTTCTTGTTAATGATGGATTTACCAGGTTTGAGAAGCGTGTGAGCAGCTGCCACTTTTCTAAAAGCTGAGCACTTTGTGCAAAATTCACCCTCCAAAAAGGGTGAGCTCTAAACAGCAGAACATTTATGGTGGTTACTTCTCTGTGCCTAGAAGCTTCTTCTAATTACTTTCTGGCCTTCATCTCTGGGTATGTTTTCCAGTTTAATTGTCTGCAGTATTACTGTTTGTACAAGAAAGAGAATCCCAAATTTACAAATGGGAGAGAATAAAGATGGTAAAACTATTTGAAACAGATGTATTACCACCCTGCACACACAATAGTGGACAGCCCAGAAATGAACATGCTGTACTTCATTCTGCAGGCCCAAGCAGATGCAGGAAGCTAGCTGTATGCAGTGTACTGCTTTCCTGGATGCAAGTTTTGGTATTGAACAGCTGGTTTTGGTCATCTGAAGGCACAGGTTCCCATTTTTTTTCTCCTTCATTTAAATGTAAAAGTGATTAATTGCACAAACAAGTCAGAGGAGAAATGACCAAGTTTATTTGGGTGGTCTGCAGCAGCCAGATGTAGTACAACAGCCTCAAAACCGGCCACCTTTGCAGAGTAGGTTTGCACTCCCTGGTGCTAAGATTGGTCTGATCTTCTGAAGAATCCAGTTCATATTTGTTTGGATTTTTTTCCAGTTCAAGGAGTGTGGCTTAGCCAATGAGGAACTGGCAGAAAAGGAGCGGAGGAGGATGAAGGACTGCTTTGAGCGTTACCGAAGGTCTGGACTTTAGTAAGCAGGACTAATGTAGACATAACTGAGTGACTTAAATGATTAGCTTGTTGTATGTACTTCCTCTTTTCTGTCCATCCCCCGTCCCAAGTTTGATTCATGATGAACATAAGTTCATTACAGATCTGTCATGGTTTAACTCCAGCCAGCAACTAAGCACCATGCAGCTGCTCACTCAGAGGCTTATGCTCCTAGCTGAACTGGTTGAGACTCCTGTTTTAGTACCAGAGGTAGCCAAGACAGCAATGATTGCATTTGCTGTGAACCATGCAGATGGTTCCACAGCAGGGAGTGGAGGGTGCTCCAAAGAACCACAAGTTTAATAAATTTGATAGATTTCTCCCATGCGAGTGAAATCTGCCTGATGTTCACTCTCCATCTGACATACTGCTGACTTTCAAGACCAAGCTCCCATGACTCTGAATGGGAACAGATTTCCCCCCTCCGTCTTCTTCAAATGCTCTTGTTGGAAGGCCTGTTCTCCAAATATCTGGTGTCTTCACTGACGACTGCCTTTATGGAGCATGAGACTGATTAAAACCGTGTAAAACAGGGACCTAAGTTTTAGCATTAGATAGAGGTGCTCCTAATGGCACTGTAAACTACTCTTCTGACTGCTGACAATACTATTTTTATTAAAGAGAGGACTTTGGGTAGGATTTCTTGACTTTTTCAACTGAACATCAACAATACACCATGTTTCAAGAAATGTTAAGAATGTCTTCCTCAGTTTAGACCAATTCTCTTTACCCTATGCTTGCTTCTAGTCACAGCTTTGTTGGGGGTGTGAGCAGACAGTCATCTCCAATAAACACTGAGTGGATTGATACATACTGAACATCCCCACCGAACTCCCCAAAACATTCAAATGTTGCTTGTTTGCACAAAACATCTTCTAAAAATGAAACGTCTAGTCTCTTTTTCAGAAAAAGAGCAATGCGAAGGGTACCGAAGGATGGACACCACGAGGCGGACTGGGAGACCACCGGCAGCGACAACACCGACACCGAAGGCTCCTGAGAGCAGGAGCTGACCTGCGAGGGAAACGCCATCCCAGTCTGGGGGCTGCCGTGGCCTCTGTAGTTCTCTCTCTGTGGACTACTTTGTTTTTAAAACCATCTGGACAACCATTTATGAAAAGTTAACATTTGTAAGGGGACAGCGTCCCCTCATCCATCTCTTAGAAATGCAGTGATGCAAGGGATGTGCGGCGCACAAATAAAATAAACAGGATTAAATGGTTGTGGGCCCAACGCCCCAACAAGGCCTGGGCTGAGCTGCTCTGTAATTAAAGCCCCAGCGGACCGAGGAGGCCCGGCTCCTGGCAGGGAGCTGCAGAGGCCTCGGCCCGTGGAGGGATGAGGCCGCCGGTCCCACCGACCGAAGGGGCGGGGTTGCTGTTCGCTTCCCGGCCTCAGGCCTCGCGGGGCGGGCGGGGCCGGCGGCCGCCCGCCCACGACATGGCCGCCGCCCGCACCCAAAATGGCGGCCGCCGCCTCACCGCCCGTCCCGTCCCCGCGCCTGCGCCAGCGCCATGCAGCGGGCGGCGCGGGCCTTGCTCGGGGTCCTGCTCCGCGCCCCGCCGCCATGTCGGCCCCGCCGTCCCCCGCCGCTCCGTCCCCCGCCGCTCCGCCGCCCGGCCTGCAGTTCCGCCGCCGCGGGGCAGCCGCGGGCCAAGCACTATCGCCTGGTGTACACCTGCAAGGTGGGCGGGGGCGGGAGGGCGCTCTGTGAGGGCCGCGGCGGGGCGGGCTGAGGTAAACGGCTCTTCCCGGAGGAAAGTCCCCGGTCCGGGGTGGGTCTCCGCCGGGGCCCGGTCCAGCGGAGCGCGTTAGTACAAAGCTACGCGGCGTCGTGACAGGATCAAGCCGCCTTGCAATAGTTAGAGATGAGGGAGGGGGAAGGAAGCCTTTTGATCAGGTGAATAAAATGTTTTTCTCTCAAAAGGCCCAGAAGCTGAAGTCACCGTGGTCATAAAACCCGTTTTGTTTGCTTTGTAGGTCTGCCAGACCCGATCAGCAAAAACAATTTCCAAGTTAGCCTACCATAATGGGGTGGTGATCGTGAAGTGTCCGGGCTGCGGGAATCACCACGTCATAGCCGATAACCTGGGATGGTTTTCAGATCTGGAAGGAAAGAGGTAGGTGTGCCAGCAACGGTCGTGTTTAGCAAGGAAAAGGAGTTGTAAGGGGATCCTCCCAAGCTGATACATTATTTCTTTGATGCTTTAAAAATGTGGTTCAGAGAAAACCAAAGTTTTTGCTGGGTATAATTCAGTTTCATCTGGTTTCTTAAAGCACACAAACTGAACTTTGTAATTTGAATGTCACTACTTAGGATCTAAATAAATGCTGTAAAGCTGCAGCAGAAGTTGTGTGATACACAGGCATCCTTCTTGGTGCCAGCAGGTGAATTACTGTGGGGGGGGGGTTCTTCTGTTCTCCCTCAGGCTTTATTAAATCACCGCTAGGTTTCCCTGGCTAGGCTTTTAAAATGTGTAGACCCATCTGCTGCTGAATTTCAATGATTTCTAACTCCCTTAGATAACTTTAAAAATTTCTGTTTAGCTGTAATTGCTAAATTATTGATCCTAATGGATGAAAATAGTCCCAGAAGGTTTGAGTGGTTTTATCTGCTTCCCAAAAACTTTATGGAGAAATACCGTGGTGGTGCTCATGGTGAGTCACTGTGTAGTGTTAATCCTGAGAGCAAAGCATGGAAGAGCGAGCCTGCGCTTGACTGTTAGGTCTGGCCTTTGCTGTGGTGTCACTGTTGGCTTTCAAATCGCTGTTAAGGAATATTGAGGAAATCCTGGCAGCCAAAGGGGAGAAGGTGAGACGTGTGGCTGGTGAGGAAGCCTTGGAACTGCTTCTGGAAAGCTCGGCAGATACCGGGTCTCAAGGTCAGCCCACAGAGGGAGAAAGTGGGGAAGCCCCCCCAGAGACTGACAGCAAGGGACAGACCTGACGAATGGGATTTGTGTTGTTCTGCTGATGGCAAGAGAGACTCTTAACTTTTATTCCCTGATTTCAACAGTCTGTGTTTAAAATAAACTCGGGCATTGGTCTTTCCCTGTTGTGTGTCCTTGTCTTGTGTAGTTTTGCCTTTGATGAGGCTAATGTTGGAGGGTTTTTCACTATGTGGATTGGTCAAATACCAGAATAAAGTCCAAAGAGTTTGTGGGATCTCCAGCCTCAGAGATATTCAAGACAAAACCCTGAGCATCCTCCTCTAAACAAGGGGGTTGGACTAGAAACCTCCAGAGGTCTCTTCCAACCTGAAATATTCTTTGATTGCAAGCTTAAAACCGTAAGAAAGTAGACACTTCACTGTACTTCAGGCTAATGGACCTTGAGAGAAGTTAAACTTCCATGCAGACAGAGGAAGTAAGCCCTAACAAAGTGCAATGTGATCACCTCACTGCCTGATTCATCACTACCTGGGTGATATATGCTGGTAAACACTTACATTTTTAATCTATTAAATTATTATTTTTTCTTCTAACTGATCTTAACATGCAGCAGTAGCGTTAATAAGCTCCTCAACATCTGTCATGTAACTCTGACAACTTTCTAGGCGCTCTACTTATCTCCAACATGCTTCACAAATATTAATTTTGTCTTCATGCCCATCCTCCCCCTCACCAACAAGGAAGTTGCATAACCCCAACACCAGGGAGCCACTCACCGACTCATCGACCCGAGTGAGATTCCTGAGTGCGGGGGCTGACACTCCCACAGGGCGGCTCACGCCATAACCCACAAATGCAGAAGACTTTCAGCCCTGACACGAAGGGCACAGAAGCAAAACTCTGGAAGATGGCAAGGGGAAAAAAAAAGAAAAAGCAGTACATGCCTGCAGTAAGAGCTAGTGATTTGACTCTCCTGCAGGGTCATTTTGGCTTTGCACTTGCCCAGGGTGGGGGCATGTCTCCCCAGGTGATATCAATTGCCTCTTCTGCTCAGCTGCTCTGCCATGGGATGCAGCTCTGCAACCAGCTGCTGCCATGCAACACCTGAGCCAGGCCAGGAGACATGGCTACAGCCTCCAGCTACAGCTGCACCTCCCTGGGCCAAAGCACACAAAGAATTACTGGCTCCCTTCTCAGCAGAGAACAAAGCAAGGCACCTGAGACTGCTGAAGCACTGAGACTTGCCTAAAAGTCAGCAAAAGAAGTAGCAGAAAAAAACATCTGCACTTCACCTCTAAAAACAGATGGGGGTTGGACTAGAAACCTCCAGCCTCCTTTCTCATGACAAAACATTCTGGGGCTTTCAGCTGGAAGGGGAGAGGGTTGCAGTTATGCGAGGGAATTTGTGTATAACACAGGTTTTGCTGCTAATAGATTGCAGGTAAAAAAGGAATTTTGTGCTCCCTTTTGAAGTGGGTTTTTCTGAAAAATGTTGTGTCAGAGGGAAGTGTGTCTGTTCTTGAAAGAGGACAGAGGTGAGCATGCTTTGTCTAGGAGGACCCCAGCAGACCTTGCTTTAGCTAAAGACTAAAGGAGTGGGAAGAAGAGAAGCAGCCTTTCTCCTGAACGGGAGGTGTGTCAAGATGGGAAAAAATTGACGTGAAGGCCTGGTGCAGCAGAGCAGAGGAGAGTGACTGAAGGTGCAGCCAGCCAGGGTAAGTCTTTGTGGCACAGAGGAGAGGTGGTGATTTCAAGGGGTACAAGGTAGTATTCACAGGACAGGTGGCAAATATAAGGCCATTTGCCCATTCCTTGAAGCATTTCACGGTGGCTATTAAGGAATGGATCCTGTTCCCGAATCCTGTCCCACGAGGGCTTTTCTGCAAAATGGCAAATACTTTGCCTCTTGTTTTCTGCTTCTTTGAGCAAATCCTCCTTTTGTAGTGCAGCCAAACGCCAGCATTAATCCGGCCGGTGTGGGACTCTGATGGGTCGCGTCTGTTAGCTGCAGGGGTTACTGGTGTTTTGGCCCACGCTCAGCAGGAAGGCAGTGGTGTTTGGTAAAGGTGGGTGAGACGGGGGCCCTGTGGGGCTGGGAAGCAAGTGGTGATGGGACTTGCTGAGGGAAGGCCTTTGCACTGGCCCAAATGAGAGGGAGGTTGGGGTGCAGAGGCTCATTTGCTGGGGCTATATGACATAAACCCCCCCCCCCCCGCTGCTTTTTGCTACCAGTGTGCATGAATGTGTTGTGTGCGCTGCGTGGGACTCTGCCTCCTGCTGCCTTACGCAGAGATGGCAGTTCTAAACCCCGCCATGCTTGCATGTGCTGTGGAGGGCTCAGCTGAACCGAGGAGCCACTTGGGAGCCTCTCCGGGCGATTTGCCTGCCTCGCTGAAGTGACAACTAGGCAGGTGTGTTTCTTTTCTTGTAGCATTAGTGCAGGCAGTGAGGAGGAGTGCTGGGGGCTGTGAAATGAATCTACCACTTATTTATTTGTGCTGCTTGCATAGGGTCTAATGTAGGTGCGTTCTGGGGTGCCAGGTCCTACTGTAGTGTAGGCAAAGAGGCACAGTGAGGGTAAGCAAGCCTTCCCCTCAACACCCTGCATGCATGTGTCTATGCTGTGTCCCTGGGCTGGGGTATTTGGTGCGGGGATGGCCCTGCCTTACTGCAAAGCTGTGCAGGAGTTAACTTAGCCCATGGCTGTGTTCTGGCCTAGCGGGGTCCCAGGAGATTGCTATGGAGAGCTGCCAAAAGCTGTCCAACTCCAGACTGAAATTTACAGTGCCTGGGTGCTCTGGGCCAGCACATCCCTTCCTGCAGGCTGAGAGCCTTTCCAGCCAGATGAAGATCAATGACGGCTGGAGCAGTAACAGCACGAGGCTCTGGGGAGGGCTGAGGTAAGTGTGGAGACTCAGCCCTGACGTGACTTGGCAGATGAGCAACACAAAAATCCCCACAGTCCCGACATCAGCCCTGTCTTGCAAGTGCTCTCAAGGCCTGTGTACAGCTGAGTAGGAGAGATCAGTATCTTGTGTTTCTGCTGATTTTTTTAGAGTTCCTCTTCTTCACCTCCAGGCCTGCACCGGGGACAGCACCCTGCTGTGTAGTAACCTGCACTTTACAGCTGCAGCAGCAGCGTGTCCGAGTCAGCCCGCATTAGCGCTGCACAGGCCCTGGCAATCCCGCGTCTATCCGGCGGATGTCAGCACTGGAGAACACAGGACCCTACACAGGACCAAACTCTGCAGGCCTGGGTGCCTTGGCAGTGTGGGCAAGGGGAAGGCTGGCATTGGACATTGCTACTGCAGGGTACTGCAGAGCAGCAACCATTGCAGGCTGTGAGCTGCTATGGAGATTCAGTTGTAGCCTGCTCACAGGGGCTCTGAAAGAGAGAACATTACCTGGAGAGCATGTGCTCCCTTCCCCAGCTGCAAAGGACAGAGAGAGAGAGACAGCAGGTAAGACGCCATCACTTGCTCACAGGGATTTCACCTGTTCCTGGGAATTCAAGCCTCTAGCCTTTGTGTACCTGGGGGCATGGTTCTGTCCCCAAGTCACATACAGAGACTGCTACCACAGAGCTGCTTGTGTGCAGGCACTGAAAAGGCGTGAGAATGCCTGATGAGAATGAGCTGATGGCTTTTCATTAATCTTTGATCAGGACTGGCGGTGGCCAGCATAAGTTAGTGGGGCATGGGAAGACCAGCTGTGACTTGGCTTTATCCTCACAGGGCTCAGGATCCAAAATCTGCTGCTCTCAGGCCCACTTACTAGCAAAGTCTAATGGCCTGCTCATGCCTGCTGCGTTGGAATGAGCTAGCACTGCTGCCTGCTGCTTTGTGAGTATCTTCACTAAGGGCTGATGCCAGGGCTTTGCGCAGCACTCGCTGCCTTTTTCCTCTGGTAGCTGCTGCCGGGGAAACAAGACACAGCTTTTGGGCCAGGCGCCGAGAAGGCACCGAGACAGGGCTGAACCGGAGCCCCCGGGCAGGGCCTGAAAGGAAAGGCTCAAGCTGACAGGGAAAAGAAGGTCTATTCTCGGCCACTGCTTTGTCTGCCCTGTCGTCCTGGTAACTTCTGGGCTTGGGCCCTTGCTCTGGACAAGGAATGCTCAGGGCTCTCTCTCCCTCCGCAGCCACGCAGTCAGATAGGTGCTGCGCATTTAAGGCAGGCAGAGAGCTGGGGATGGCGGTGATGCCCAAGAGAGCTGCGTGCTCTTAATGTAAAGGGATGTGTAGGTGGGTCCATACACCCTTTACTTAACATTTAGATGCAGTGATGTCTGCCACAGGAGACCACCACCCACCCTCAACCCCATTCCAAAGGGCCAGCATTAGCCCTGCTAGCAGGCAGGCTGGCCAAGAAATAATGGAAATGAAGTGCTGTCACTGAAGCTTAGACACAAATATTTATTAAGCACAAACCCCCCCTTCCCCTTGCGCTGTATTCATTTCTAATATATTAATTCATTTGGCAGATTATTTTTTAGAAAAAAAAGTACCTCTGGGTTGGAAATTCCCCATTAAAATGACATTAGCAAATGCACATGTAAAAAATAAATAAGCTTATACATTCAAGTATATGGCAAATAATTAACATCTCTGAAAGCTTAATGGTCAGATTCCAGTTCACCACCTGGCTGAGAGCTGCACAGGCCCAAGCCTGCAGCTGATCAAGTCATCTTCAATGTTTTTCTCCTCTTTACAAATGCGAGCTGGGTCAGTACGTAGGTGGCTAGGCAGGTCCTCCTATCCCTTCTCCAGAGCTTTGACCAGCCCCAGGAAGGAGGCCGAGCCTCGGCCAAGCAATCCATGCAGCAGCGTAGCAGGTGAGTGCTCCCTGGTAGCAGGTAAAATGCAGCTACCCCTCCACATGGTCAGTGCAGGCAGGTTAAATGCCCAATGAGCAGCATCACTGGTCTAAAAATCTTACTGCTGGTTGGAAATGTTTCCATCAAATGCATTTCAAATAGAAAGTGCTGATTTGTCCTCTGTAGGAACATACCTGCTTTGGCAGAACTCTTACTGGAGTTTCTGAAGTCCAAGATAGCCTATCTAGTCAAGGAAAGAAAAAAGACTCCACTCCTGAAGTTAGATTTCTGCTCCCTGGGCTTGCTTTTCCAACTGTTCCAAAAGGGGAAGGAACGAAAGCAAAGGTAGGCTCTTGCGCTTGTGTGTGGGGTGGAACTGACTTCCCAGCCAACACCCCAGTCTGGAGCTCTCGAGAGGCTCCATTTATTGGAGACAGATTGGGCAGAAGCAGAGTGCCTTGCCGGGAGCAGCTCTGCTGGGGCCTGCAGGGACTGAGAGAAGCTCAGCACTGGTTTGGGAAGAAACAAGGGAAGGGAAGGGCTATTATCCCTGACTGCTGTTGGGACACAAAAGGGAGGAAGGGATGGTTCTGCTTTGCTCTCCTGACAAGCCACGGCCAGGAAACTTTGCTGGCTCTTGAAGTGGATCATTGCTGAACACCAGCTTCTGCCTCGGGCACACTCACCTGGCACACAGGACAATCCTGCATGAGACTTCTGGCTCAGCGGCACCAGAAGTGATGAGTTGCCCGCATTTGCCTTGTGCTGAACAGACGAGCAGAGACCTCCTTCCTCCCTTCCCAGGCACAGGCCCCTGTCTCGGGCCTGCAGTTTGGGCTGCACCGCTGGCGGTTACCTTTCAGGCTTTGTCCCAGGCTGAAGCTGGGCTTTGCTGCACAGCTGTTCTCTAGAGGTAACCAAATCCCACTAAAGCTCAGGGCGAGCAAGGCTTTGCTCCTGCTCAGGAGGTCTCGGTACAGCTCTGCACAGGACTGCGGCTGGGGAAGCAGAGGGGGTGTCACAGGGCTCACTGCAGAGTCCTCTGCAAACCTAAAATAAACTTCAAGGTGTGTGGGACCACGACTGCAGCTGGGGCGGGGCTGAGGTTTAAAAGCACTGGTGTGACCTCTGACTTGAGCTCATTTCCTCCCATAGAAAGAACAAAGCTGAACAAGGCATTCCAGGGGAGGATCCAGAGCAATTTGTGTCACCTCGTGATGCAGGCAAGACAGGAGGACTGCAAAATGGAAAAGATGCTTTTCCCTTCCCCCATTAAATGAAAAGTGTTGTGTAAATAAAAGACATCAAGGCTGGAGTTAACTACCCACTCTGGGCTCCTCTTCTGGCCCACAGCACACGTTCCTGGATTTTTAGGTGGTAAGCAAAGGGGCTGCCAAAGTCTTCTTCCCTTGTGCTGTGCCCGGTGTTACAGTAGCCGTGTGTCCTAAAAAACCCCTTGTTTAAAAACCGTCCCCCATCTGATGGGCCTTCCTGTAACACTGCCTCTGCAGAGCAGCCAGGTGCAACACAACAGAGGTATGGCTTCCCGTGTCCCTGGAGCGGCTCCTGAGAGAAGTCTGCGGTAGCGCAGGAGCGCTCGGGTTTGAAACCACCTACGCTTTTTTTTTTTTTTTTTTTCTTTTTAAAAAACAAAATGAAACCAAAACAACCCCCCAAGCCAAACCCCAGTTCTTAGCTGGAACCAGGCCTCTGCTGCTCCTCTGCTGCCTCCTCCTGGGCTGAGGCCAAATCTACCCGCTGCTCATCCATGCGTTTGGCCTGGACGCGCTGGATGAGGCTGAAAAAGTCTTCGTCCGGCATGGTGGGGCCACGGGGGATGGAGTCCGGTGGTGCACAGCGTTGGTCATCTATCCTGGAGGACTGTATGGGGAGGAGAACAGGTGTTAGGACTGAGCACTGATAAGAGAGTCCTGTCATGGATGTAAAGGGCTGGGACCAGTGCCCAAAAGGTGTCCAGAGCACGTGCTCCCCATCTGGGAGTGCAGGGCTGCGGGACCAGCAGTGCTGCACCCCAGTGCGGGCTCCAGGGTACGGGAAGAGCAGGGACCCAGGGCTGTAGGCACTGCATAGAAGGTGGTTTCTCCAGCCACTCTCTCCCCTGTAGAGTGGTAACAAAGCCCAGCTTTTTTTTTGTTTACAGGGTAAAAAGAAGGACCTGAGGCAAAGACCAGTACCTGCCCAGGTCCCTGGGGCTGTGGGTGGGCAGCTGCTGGCCACAGCCCATCCCAGCAGGGCAGGCGGGATCAGGGGATGGCATTTGCCCATGTGGAAGAAACTAGTGTCGTCCCCCCCCCCCAGCTCTGCAGCCTGCTTAGCCCTGCCGGTACCTGACACTTCATCAGCATGTTGAAGAACTCGTCCCCGGGCTCCTGGGCATCCCCTTCCACACGCAGGTGCCCCAGGTTGTTGTGTGTTATCCGGAGGCCTGGCAGGTTGCCCACGTTGGCACGCTGGTCATCCAGCCGTCTGCTCTGGGAGCTGGCGATGAGGTCGAAGAACTCCTCCGTCTGTGGAGACGCCATTAAGGAGGACTGTGCTGTAAGTAGGGAGAGGAGCACACATCAGGATCACAGCTCTGCCTGCTTATCCCTCAGCTGCAGTTCTGCTCTGCAGAAAGCCCAAATCCTCATCACCAAACCGCTGTTCAACCAACAGGGCTGCAGCTGAGCCTTACACACTCCCCCGCAAGGGACCAGGGCTCACTGTACAGCTCACTGTATGCTCCCCTGCGGCTGAGCTGGGGAGGATGCCGGCTTCTTGTGTGACCGTCGGCATCTCCCTCCACCCCGCATCATGGAGCGGGAACAATCCCAGTGCCGGCAACACAAGTGAGCCAAAACCTACCATCAAAGCAACAAGCGTTACAGGGAGCAAAACCCGCTGCCCCATCTCGCGACCGGCTGCGAGGAGCCTGCCTGCACACAGGTCCCAGCCCAGCAGCCAACGCTTTTAGCAGGACCCTCCGCCCTGCCTTCCCTATGGGAAGTGGAAAAGCTCCGGTTCAGCAGAGCTGCGGTTTCCACGTCCAGCTGGAGCACATCTACCCCCAGGGCTGTGCATGCTGCCTCCAGCACACTCCCTGGCCAATATACTTCTTAAATGAACATATCCAATTTGTGGGGCTGCAAAAACAGCCCAGTACGCTCCAGAGCACGCCTCCTGCAACAAACCTGCCACGTGCACACAAAACCGTCAGGCAGCACAGGGGAAAAGCAGGTGCCTTGACAGGGTAAAGAGCAGAACGTCGCAGTCACACCTCCTGCTGCTGGACCTCCCGTGAGGGGCTCCCTGCTATTTACTGCTCTTCGCCCAGCTCCTGGGGGACACCAAAGATGCCACCTCAGCCCAGAAGATCCAGTGTCCTGACATTAACCGCTGCCGGTGAGTGATCACTTCTTGTTTCCAGCACAACTACAGGCAGCTTCCACTGCTGCTTCCACCTGGGTTTCCACCTCGAGCCAAGAGGCACTGCTGCACAAGGGCCAACTCGCACCTCACTCCGGGCTGGGCAGGTGCCAGCGATTGCAGGTGAGCACAGAGTTCCCGAGCATCACCGGCTTGGCAATGGGCACCCTGCACGGTCCCAAGGGCTGGGTATAATTACAGGCAGGTAATTAGCAAAGCCCAGGCCTGGCTAAGCCACTCACCTGGTGGCACATCCTTTCCAGGCCCCCCAGAAGCCCGGCCTTTTTTGGGCCAGCTCAAGTATAGGTGCTGTCAAGGTGAGCCCTGCAGACACTCTGGCTGTGACGAGCTGCAGGACCTGCGTCACAGCACGTGTGAAGAAAACACTCGTGGGGTCTGGTTCTTCTCATTGCGCAGAGCTGAGCAGAGCCAGCCTGGGCTCTGCCTGCTGGGAGGGGGCTGGCACGAGCTGGTGGCAGAGGGTCCCGGTCCAGAACCTATACATATAATCTATACTCTATAAACCCCTGGGGGGAGTACCCGCACAGCCGGAGCGCAGCCGTGCCCAGGCAGCGTCCCCCAGCTTTGCACGCCTGCTCCAGACAGCGTCCCATCGGCACCACCGAGGGGCTCGCGCAGGGCAGAGGAACAACGGGACAAAGGGAGGATTTTCAAACGCGGCACACGAGCAATGCCAGGACCTCTGCAAAGCAAGTGAGTCAGCCCCCAGCGCTGGAAACGCCTCTTGGGCAGCGCTCAATGGAAAGAGCCTGTTGGCTCCTGGCAGCTGCTGGGCAGTGAAAGGCTCCCAAACAACAGACACTGCGCTCGGGACAGAGGCAAGCAAAAAAACTGTAGGAAACACAGCCGAATTGGTGTTACTGTCCCGGTGAGCACACAGCACTTGAGCAGAGGGTGCCCCAAGCCTCCCGACACGACGTGCTCTTTTTAAAGCCCCAGCTCGTGGAGTTGCGGAAACACATAAAAATCTCAGTGCTAATGCAAAGATGAGTTTCTTCCCCTTTAGCTCACAGAGAAACCTTGAAAACAACATGTCCAAAAGGCTCAGAGACAAAAAAAAAGCAGAGCCTGTGCCTACTTGTACACTCTTTATAAAGCTCCATATTTTAAACTCAGCCTCCTAAATTACACAGCTGTTACAGCCAAACACACTTCTGTATCAGAAATGTGTATCTTGAAAAAGTGATGCTCATTTCCACCCTATTTTTAGAAGACAAAAACCTGCTCACCTCACAGCCAACCTGCCTTCCTGCCACTGCCTGACCTTCTCCACGCTACTCTGCTCTCGCTGCTCCTGGCACCCACTTCTCTGAGCAGTCTCGTGCTGCAGCTCTTGCCGCACTCGGAGGGATCTCAAGGGTCTCTCCTGTTTGTACTTCGTGTTCATTTGGAAACTGATAAACAAATCCATCACTTCAAATGAACTGTTTTGAGCCCTTTGTGATGGTGATTAAGCGTGCAAGTGTGACCTGCACATTTTAATGCTTCTCTCCAGCTTGGTTTAAACAAAGGACCTCAACACCGTATCATAAAAAAAGACACAAAACCAAAGCGCAAACACAGACCTGACCTGCCTTTCCTGTCCCATCTATTTGTCAGACAGCTTCCTCGATTTATCCCTTTTCTTCCTATGGGTGAGCTAGCTGTCTGCCTGCTGGAGCTTCCTACTGTTTATCCATCCTTCCGGCTTCTCTGTTCTTACACAGCACCTATCACCACAGCATCCAAGAACTGTACAAAATCCAGAAGGTCTTCCTCCATGGCAACGCAACGAGAAAAACTGGCAATACTTTAACCTGCCTGTGAAAGCCTGCCCCAGCCCTCTGCATGTAAGAGCTCTACAGGCTCTTACAAGGCTCCCTCAGTAATGACCATCAGCATCTTCCTCTTGGAGATGTTGGCAGAGGCAGAAGTCCTCGTGCCAACCTCACTGTTCAAAAGGCCAGACCTTCAAAAGATCCGCACTGAAAAAATCCAAGTATATTTTGCATTTCTCTTGCTGGTTTACTCTCCAAGCCTTAGTTTGTATTCTCCAGCCTTTCCCTCAGCAGCCATTATCATAAGAATGTTTCTTTCTTCCTTAAATAACGATGGAGATTGCCAAAGGACTGCTAAGTTCAGAATGCTGAGGCTTGGGGAAAACAGTATAAAACAGTAAGATTCACAGTAAAACCACGACAGCTGGCCACACCATGGGAGCAGCATCACTCCCATAGCAATAGTGACTTATGAACGCATCAGTGCTTACATATCCGTTCTTCCAGGGCAGGGACCGGTGTGGCAGCTGCCTCTGCAGCCTCCGATGGGCATTCTTCCAACGGGCAGCGCTGATCATCCATCCGGTTGCTCTGGAACTTGCTCAACAGGTCAAAGAAGCATTCCTCATCCGAAGGGGTCCGGCTGATTTTCTGGAAAGACAGTAAAACACAGACGAGAGTCAGAACGCCCCAAACAACTCCCCACGTCCAATTGCTCCACCTGGTGCAGCCTCGGCAATGCGTCGTGCCCTCTCCTGGTCTGTTCAGAGGCTGGCTCCTGGCTGTGCCTGCGGCTTGCCAAGCCCTGGAGCCTGCCAGGGGTCACTGCTACTGGGTCCCTCTGTCCTCCTGGCTCCGAAATAACCTCTCCCTTTTTCCCTTGCCACTTTTCGGCGTGGACAATCTAACGCCACCCTCCTAGAGGAGGCCACAGGCAGAGCATCACGAAGGTCCCCTCTCCCACAGGGACCCCTGAGTGGGAGTGGGGTGAAGACCTGCTCTGCAACTTGTGCTCCACGAGATGGGGCATCCCGTGGAGAGCTGCGGCCGCTCCAACAGGTCATCCGCGCGGTGGCTGACCCCAGAGACTCTGGGCGCTTCTGCAGCCCAAACCAGAGCCGGGCTCCTGCCAGCAAGCAGATGAGCCTTGCGCAGAGCAGCCTCTGTTGCTGCAGAGCATCTTGAGCGCTCAGAACAAACTGGAGGCTGAAAGGGAAAGAGGGGAGGAAAGGGGACAGCATTCACCCTGGCACTTCTCTGCAGGGAAGAGGAGCTTCTGGGCTGGCAAAGGGGTGGGCTCAGAGAGGGACTGTGGTTGGGAGCACGAGGGACGAGGGAAAAACATGCAGACGCCCTGGCTGAAGTGTTATTGTGTGCCCAGCTGAGGCTCAGCTCGAGCTCAGGCATGCCAGCACTCGGCTGTCCTTTTTAACCAGCTAAATTTAACCTTTGCGGGCCACTGCCCCTTGCACCCCCAATGCTTCCTTTCAGAGCTCCTGTGTCCTCAGCGCACCGCTTGTTGTAACAGTCACCAGACTGCAAACGCCACAAAATTATAGTTTTTCAGGAAAACGGTTCTTGCACAAGAGCCCCAAATAAGCACCTTAAACTAGACAGTGATATATTTAAGTCGTGCTGCAGAGGGATTTGCGTTCAAGGCAGCCTTTTGAAAGCGCTGCGTTGTGTCCGGTTCCAGCACGGAGAGGGGCCGTACGCCCCGTGCTGGGAGAGCGAACCCAGAGTCCTGCCCTGGAGCAGCGGGTGCAGTAGGAACAGCAGATCTCTCCAAGGAGCCACTCAGAATGGGATATAAAATTAGACAGCGATAAGAGGGGCATCTGCCAGGCTCAGGAAGGGTCCCTGCATGCTGAGCTGGTCCCACCAGATGCTGGAAGAAATACCAGAACAGAAAGTAACCAAAAACTCCTACAACTGGGTCTGCCTGTGTTGATCTATTTTCCAGTCTGGGGTTGGGGAAGGCCAATCTGGGAAGGAGCACTGGGTCCCTCCTGGGGAGCAGCACATCCCGGCAGAGAGATGGAGAGAGCACAGGGAGAGCCGGGCCAGAGCGCGAGACCTTTCAGCAAAGAAAGGGATCTCCTTGGCTGTTCATGGCAGCAAAGCTCCTCTCCCAGCTCTACTGGTGGCCACCCTGGGCAGCCCAGGAGCTCTCCGTCTCCTATCGTGCGCGGTGCTGTTCCCAGCAGAGAGCTCTCCGTCCGGGCAGAGGCATGCGAAGCCCTTCAAGGGATGTCTGCAACGGGGAGACGCTTGTGCTGACAGGGTTAAAGCCGCAAGTTGGATTCAGTAAATGAAGGAAAACAATTTTCCTGTATGCTAAGTGAAGCAGATGAGATGCACTCAGCTTCTATTTAGGGCAGCGTCAAAATTAGCAGCGGGCCAGAGAGGAACATTAGCAATGTGGGAACTGATCAGGGAGGGGAAAAACCCCTCTCACCTCTTTCCACGTGCCAATCTGCTAATGAAATAGCAGCTCAGAAGGACTCTCTGAACCATCAACAGTTGCACCTCAGAAATCAAAGCTTGCTTGGGCTTGAACCAAGGATGAACTACATCTATCACAGCTCTGCTATGTTGGTTTGTGTGACCCAAATTTCAGGCTAGAGGAGGAAGCCGGCTCATTCACACCAAGCCTCTCTCTAGCTTCCCTGCAACCGCACAGAGTAAATCAGAGCAGTCGCAGGTCCACAGAAGTTTTGCCTTGCAGGGAGCGGCCGGGCAGCGCGTAGGTCAGAGCCCCCAGCTCGGGGCTTCGCCCCCGCAGAGACCAGATCCCCCCCGGGTGCATCCTGCCAGGGACCCTGCAATTTTGCATGTGGGGATCTCAGCTCAAAAGGTGCCTGGGAAAGGAAAGGATGCTCTGAATCAGTAAGAAGAGCAGCCAGTGCATGTGAATGTGGGACGGGGCTGGCTGCATGCCTGGGTACCTCCCAGTTTGGTGGCAACCGGAGGGGCAAGAGGCGAGTGCCCGCGGGCCAGCATTAGGGCTTGCACGTGCTGCGCCAGCCCGGGACGTGGGGTGCAGCAGGGCCCGCGGCAGCACCCACTGATGCCAGGCTCCCTCCAGCGCTGCCCCAGGCCTGCACCTCTCTAATTAAAACGCCCAACTATGACAAGGCACGGAGTGCTTGGCTCCCTCCGCTCGCAGTCTGCTCCTAGCCCCGAGGAAGGAGCTGTGAGGGCAGATGGATGCGTAATCACACCCCGGGGCGCACCATCTGCTACCGAGCTGTGCTTACCCAGGCCTTGGCACATCCAGGATGGTCAGGAGGCTTCCCGAGAGCCA
The DNA here is from genome assembly GCF_929443795.1 of Astur gentilis. Lineage (NCBI taxonomy): Eukaryota > Metazoa > Chordata > Aves > Accipitriformes > Accipitridae > Astur > Astur gentilis. Next base: position 18,168,278 of record NC_064908.1, read on the forward strand.
GGGCATCCCCTAACGGGGCTGAGCAACAGTCCTGCGATAGCGCAGACACACAACAACCGGTCATCATGGGCCCGAGACCCAGATCCCTAAATGGTTCCTGGGCAGCAGCTTTGGTTTCCAGCCTCGAGACCGCTTCTCACCCCATGGCTGGTGTCCCTGCCTGGCCTCATCCCCCATGCTCTGCCTCTAAGCACCACAGCTACCCAAATTCTGCCAACTCTTACTTTCCTCCGGTCAGCCAGCCTCCATCATGTACAAAGAGGGAAACCCATTTGCACTGGGCAGAGGGACCCGGGGCTTTTGCTGGCACCCACAGCCTGGGGGCTGCTCGCACTGCAGAGATCACCCCCAGGGCAGCTTTGGCTGCAAACACACTTGCCCTCGGCACGGGCATGGAGACACACACGCCTCTCCCACGCAGGGACAACGACAAGTGCGGAGCCTCTGCTCCTGCTCCCCAACCTCTGGCAGAAGAGGGACGGCCACCGTCCCAGGCAGGTGGAGGTCCCATACGTGGGGGGTCAGAGCTTTGTTCCAGGTTTCTGTGAGCGGTATTTCCACCTGGGCACTGCCGGCTCATCGGAGAGCTGAGCTACCTGGCTAAGGACAGCCCGGGCGCAGGACTCGCTCACCTGAAACAGGTCTCCCTCCCTGGAAGGCATCCAGGCTTTTGCATACGTGTATTTGCTGGTGGATGAGCAGGCTGTTTAACCTGCCAGGTTGGATTCAGGATGTGTAAAACACAGCTGAGGCATTGGAAAGGCAGCGAAGAGCAGCTGCAGGGAGCGATTGGGTGCCTGCTGCCGCTCTCCCTGCAGCGATGCCGCCCCAGGTTGTCCCTCTGCTCAGCCGGGACCAACAGCTCTTCAGGCTGCCCCAAGTCCCTGCCTCTCCCAGGCTGCAGGTCACTGCCCTGCGGAGCACAAACGCACCCTATTTCCTCTCCGATGAACTCTCGCTCGTACTAAATAAAACCTTTCACAGTCTCTGGATGAGAAGGTCCTGGGCTGCCCGGCTCTGCCCCCCAGGCACAGGAGTGCAGGGCACAGACCAGCATCTCATGGGGAAATCCCTCAGGTTAGCTGCTCTGGATGCACAGGTGAGGCCAAAGCTGAAGTGATCCCATGCAAAGCAAAACAAAGTCAGAACCGACTCCTGTGCCTAAAACCCCTTGGCCATTTCCACACGGATTCAGGAAAGCCATTAAACAAATGTAGAAGGCCTAATTACAAGAGCTAAAACACTTTCTACCTCCCAACACCCAAAGCCACAGCCCACAAATGCCCCGCAGGGTTTCCACCCTCGGATGCCGCTGCCCGCCAGGGTCTCTGCAGAGAAGAGCCTTTCTCTGACACGTTCCCATTCCAGAGCCCCATCCCGTGATCGGCAGAGGACACATTAATTATTTCCGTGCTAGTTTCACATGGTGTTTCCATCCCTGAGGGCCCTATGGAGCAGGACACAGCACTCCCTGGCAGGCAGATGGGGGGGGGGGGGTGGGTGTCCTTTTGCCCAGCCCCACACACACATCCCGGGCCAGGAGCAGTAAGTCCTTGGTCGGGGCAGGGCAATGCCACTGGCACCGTGCTTTCTGCACGGTTTTCTTTCTTTTCTTTCGTGGCTTTCTGCTCCATAACGCCGCTCCTGGGGAGCACCCTGTCCCCAGTCTTGCTTTGGTACCCAAGCAGCCCACACCAACCACCGCCGGCCCCGGCCGCGCTCCCCCACCACACACAGGCACCTGCTCTTAGAAATACCCTCAACCGAACAGCTCTGGCAACGGTGGCTTCTCCCACAGCTTCCTGCTGCCCCCCCCAGGGTTTAAAGTCACCTTGGGCAGCGCCGGAGGGTTCCCCGGGAAGCAGCAACAGCAGCCAGGATGGGATACAGCTCTCCCCACATTCGCTGCTGAGCCCCACCAAAAGCCTGTCTGGTTACGGCCATGCAACAACACGGTCCCGGGTTGCTCTGGGACAGGGCTCCAGAGGTCCCCAAGGACCACGGCAGATGATTTCTGCGCTGGCAGAGGCACGGCACATCCTCCAGCGATTCCTGCCACCGCCACGTGCCAAAAGCACCTGCTGGACCACGCGTGGGTGAAACGTTCCCTTCGAAGGGAGCTTCGCCACCAAACCAAACTGCGGGTGCTCTCATGAGCTACCCAAAGGGCCAAACCTTGTTCCTCTCTCAGATCGGCTTCTCCTCTCGCAGCTGGTGTCCCCACAGGGCGCTGGCCTGCCTTTGGTTCCCCTCCTCTCCTCCAGGCTCAACTTTTTGCAGACATGCCCCGATGCAGCAAGGAGCTGTCAAGCTCAAGGACCGCTCGCACCGGCTTCATCCAGCCCTCTGAGGGGGACGGTGCTGTCCTACCTGTGGGCAGGACCTGCTGCCCAGCGGTGGATGGACCCCAGTGGGTCTGGCACAGCGGATCCAGCTCAGGAGCTGCTGCTCGAAGGCGGTCTGGCTCTGGCGTGTGGGCCAGGTCAGGGACGAGGTGAGGATGGCAGCAGGTTCAGGGATAATGCAGCAGTTTTCACCACTACTCCCTCAGAGAGCGCTGCCTTGGCGTTTAAACGTGTCCACCACAAATACTCCTCCTCACCTTATTTCGGGCAAGAGACAACGTGGAGATGAAGTGACTTGACCAAGTCCCGCAGTGACGCAGTGGCAGAGCTGGGACAGGACCCAGCGATCGGTCCCCAGCGCCAAGCTCTCGACTGCAGACAGTTCTTGGAAAAATTGTGCCCCTTGTTCTAGCAGGTGCTTATCTGCCCAGGGCCTAGCAGATATTCATTCCAACACCTCTACACCCGCGTGCCATGCCTTATCTGTCTCTCCCTCCATAACGCAGATACATCACAACTGCTTACCTCCTCTCTTTCCAGGGCAGCCAACCTCAAAGTCACCAGGCACGTGTGGGGCTGGGGTGGTGCTGGTGACTGCCAGTGCTGGAAGCACTTTATCCCAGACGGTCCCACCGCCTGCCAGTCCCTTCCACGCGGCTTTTCTCCATCCCTGCATCACCCCAACACCTCGCCCTGGACAAACCCACCACGGGGGCCAGCACCACTGGCATGGCCGCAACCCCAAACCCCCTCACCTCGCAGGTACATCAAGGCACTGAATTAACTTCGCCGGCTCATCGCTTCACCTGGTGAAAGGCACCGGAGGGCAGGTTTGCAGAGAGCCTCCCAGCAGGCAGGGGGAGGCTGGAGGACAGGAGTAGAAGCAAACCCGTGGCCAAAAGCCGCAGCCTGTTTTACCAGGAGGTGAAACGCCTGGAGCATCATCTTGGGGCTCGGGAGCGGGGCTCTCCCAGTCCCCGGCCACCAACACCTCGGCTGGAGTCTCCACTCCTGGATGAGACCGTCATCTTCAAAGTCAGAAAAGCTGTTAAACTTGTCCAGTCTTTGCTGAGGACAGCACTTCCCTTTCAATGCCAATCCTCGAGCACTGCTGCCACACTCCCTCTAAAAGGCAGGGCTGGCCGGCAGACACCCCGTCCTCCCCCAGTAAGCACCGCCAGCCACAGAAAACCACCAACCGCACTCGTCACACTTTGCTGTAAGACATCAGCAGACACTCGAGCAGCCTGTGCGTTGCTTGCATCTATTTCCCAGAAAGTTGCAAAAATATTAATAATAAAAAGTTCAAACTGAAGCTACCTGCAAACTTTAAAAAAAACCCAAGCACACACAGGCAATATCGAAGCCTGGCCTGAGTAAATCTCTCTTCTCTCTCTACCTCCTTCTCTCAGCCCCGATCTAGCCTCTCGTTTCAGAGGACAGAAGGGAAACACAAACAAAACCCAAGTTTTACTTACTGACCTCAGCAGCCAGCTCTTCCCCAGGCTCCAGCTTTTACATATCCACCGGTGAGAACAACCTCACCTCGCCGGGCAGAGGCTGGCGATGCGGGGCTGCCGCTTCGATGCTCTTTAGCTACCGCTAGCAGCCAGAGAGAGCTCTCTCCAGCTCCGCTCCGGCTGCCGGAGCCGAGATTTATGCGGAGCGCGCAGCCATGTGAAGAACGTCGCCAGCACCAGTGACCCACTGGGTGCGAGATGCAGCTTAAAGCGACAGCCCTGCTCGCCACGCTCCTCCCGGAGTCACTCCTGTGCCCTTGCACGAGGGGGTGGACTCCAGCGAAGCGCTCGTCTCTCCCTCACCTCGCTGCCACGATCCTAGTGTTATTAGATGATGCTCTTAAACACACAGTGGAGCTATGCGAATATTTAGCTTTCCTTCCACCTCCTCACCTCCTACCCACCACACACACTTTACCGTAAAAATAGATTGGGATCAATTTTCCTAAACTACATCTGCAAACACACTCAGCTCTACAGGCACACGCACCACGACAGTAAATGCACTGTGCACATACAGACACAATATGATCACTCAGATTTAAAGCACCAAAATATTGAAGGACCATTTTTAGCTCCAGATAGTCCTCCTGCTCCTCATATTATTAGATATGTGATTTTTTATTTTTTTTTTTGTCCTCTTGCAAGAGCCAAAGACGCTCAGCCATAGGCATCTCTTGATTTAAATGTACCACTGTTTAACAGAGGGACATTTCTAATTGCAGTAAGGTTTTAAACATGGAAAGATGGAAATGCTACGTAGCAGCCAAAGAGCTGCTCTTACCTCCCATTTGTGAAACGTGAATGTGAAATGTGGATTTCTGACAGTGAAATGGGTCACTGGAAAGAGAAGCAGCTTGCCAAAGGCCACCTGGCAGGGCAGCAGCAAAATGAGGACAGAGTCCCCTCGGCACTCCCGGCTCTCTGTCCACACTGTCCTCTTACACTTCACTCTCATTTTTCATTGCAAAAGTAGGAAGTTTCTTTATCCTGAACAAAAGCAGCTTTGGGGGCCTGCCTGTGCCTTTCCATACCAGTAAATTTATTTCCAGGAGCCACACAGTAATTAGAAACATGGAAACCGTGTGGGGTCTGAGATCAGGACTCCTGGCTCGGTACCTGGCTCCGGCCCCTGCCAGGCTGCACGCAGGGCACGGCGGATCTCAGCCCCCAGCCTCCTCCTATCCACCAAGAGGGGCTGGGAAGCCTCTCTGGGCTTCGCAACAATCCTGACCCAAAGGACAAGGCATCACGGATGCATAAAGCATCTCCAGGAGGAGAGCAGCAGGGCTGGGGCAGCCGTGGTCGGGGACTGCAAATCCATCGGTGCCCACGAGGCTGACCTGGCTGACGGGGAGGGGGTCAGGCTGTGCTCAGGGGGAAAAGCAAGCGCTGAAGCAACAAGTGATAAAACACCCTGTGCTGATGAGAGACGGGCAGAACCGCCGCGGCGGGGATGCTGCAGACGTGCAAGAAGACCCTCCGCAGCACCAGTGATGCTGGCCAGGATCTGTCCTGTGGGGCAGCCCCATCTGTCATGTGCCCCGAGAAGAGGCCAAGTCTCCATCACACAGGACCTTGCAAAATCCTACTATCGGGACAGAGCGGGCAAAAGGCAATTACTCTGCACCTATTTTGTTCTGGTGCCACAGGCTATGGAAGGCAAGAGACAATTGGGAATCAGCCTCAAACTAAGCTTCTGCCTGGGGAGCTCACATACTAAACTTCAATTTAGTTTGCGATTTAATTTTTTAAAATGCTACAGCAACTGAGGAGGGAAAGAAGGCGCAAGGAAGGGCAAGGAGCAGGGCACAGCCGATCTGCTTGCTGTCGCGCTCGGTGTGGGGGCAGAGACATCGCTGCAGCTCTTGTGAGCAGAACGCCTGTGCTGCGGCCACCGTTTCCCTGCTGCTGCGCTGCTGGGGAAACGAGTTAAGGGGATACTTTGGTGGAGAGGGGTAAGAGGGGAATGAACCAGAACTGAGACTCTGCCCCTTATCTGAAGAGCTGAGTTGACTTGGGACAGCTATGAGAGGGGGCATTTGAAGCTGGTATTGGGGGTGAAATGCAGGAGAAAGGTACAACACAGGAGCAGAGCCTACACACAGAGCTCAGTGCTTGGACCAGCAAGAAGCAGCAACTTTTTGCATTTGAGTTTAGGATGCAGCGAATGAGAGCGAGCGAGCCGTCTGCGACCTGCAGAGACACCACCTGCAACTTCAGAGCCCAGGTCTCGCACCAGGGAGCTGTGAGCGTGCGCCCGAGGGTGCCCTCGGCACGCGGGTGCCCGTCAGCGTGTTTTGCAAACTGCACAGCCCCAGCCCCTGGTGCAGACCATTCACACACTGCTCAACCACCACGCGTGCACCGCGCTTTCCTTGTAGGATGAAATTATCACCCTTACTTGGACTGTTTTCAAAGATTTTTTTTTTTTTTTTTTTTCCTTTAAACAACTCGCCCACTCATCCCTATAAACGCCGGTGCTAAAAGCTGGTTCTGTTGTTAAGATTTCAAATAACTTGGGTTTTATTGTTTCAAACAAAATCAAAATAACTCACCCACGCTCCCTCCTTCCTGAATACAGTAACTGCTGACCTGTTGGGAGCATGCCCTACTGCCACACATGGCTTAAATCCACCCCTTCGGATCAATAGCAGGTGACAATATCGTTTTCGCTTTTATTTTGAGACAGAGCGTGGCAGGCCTGCGTGGGTGTCTGGCTGAAGTGTTACTGACACCTTTGCTACTTGCAGTGCTGATCCAACCACCTGAAAAGCTAGCACAAACATGCTCAGATTTGGCCACTTTGTGCAACAAACTTATTAATTCTGGATTTACACTTTTTCCCCAGCTACACTGTCATCTGCCTGAAATCACAGGTAGCCAGCCCTCACTGCTGAGACCAGTGCCTCCATGGCACGGAAATTACTTCTATTTTCTCTTTGAGAGGCAATATATTAGTCAGCATATTCAAACAGTCCTCAAAGAGCTACGACAATATTCTGTAGTTCATGTAGCAACTTTCCCACATAGGATTTGACAGCACTTACCATTGCCAGTCTGGGTTTCCCTGTCACCATTTAATAGAAACACACAAGCCTAGATTTAGCACCTAAAGCTTAAATTACTAACCAAGGAGACAAGTTAGAAGCATTATCATTCCAGGTCAGTCTCTCCAGTCCACAGAAGAAGGAGGGAAGCTCCAGAGGCCAATTTGACCCATCAAAAACCCAGAGCATCCCTTAAATACCAAAACTGGGAGTGAACCTGAACTACTTGGTCGAAACAAGTCAGGTTATAGACAGATGCCAGCAAGCAGTAAGTTTTTGGAGCATAACCAATGCCCACCCTCACACTGAGCTGCGGTACCTGGCCGTGCACACCGTTACACACCCAAGCAGCAAAGCACAACGTTTTAGTGAAACTAGTTGCAGTGATCTACTTTGCAGTTGGAGGGAGGTGGAACTAGGACCACACTCAGCTGTTGAGTCTCAGCTGAGCAGCAGTAATTTGCTAAACCGAAATAACTCCGTTGTTTTAAAGGATATAACCCATATTCTTGATTAATTAGCACAGAAGCCAAGGTTAATATATAGCGCTCAACTCCCAGTCACCTACTGTATCCACTAGTCCGCACCACCACCTCCCCACTTCCAGCCCTACCGAGGAGTAGGAGGTGATGGAGGAGACAGGTGCCTATAAGCCCGCTGCCAGTGAAGGAGACGCTCCTCTTCAGCGATGGAAATGATCCAACGCTCCCCCAGCAGCAGATATGCCCTCCTCCCCACAATATACTGTGCTCGGTGCATCTGAAATTGGAACCTACTGACAATTTGCTTTGAAAACGCTTTGCAAAAAAGCCTACTTGTCTCTGGATTGCCAAAATTGTGCTGCTTTCTTGAAACGTACTTTTATTTAGACACCTACTTGCTCTTAGCATAGCGTTGTTTTAAAAACCAGCTGAACAGATGCAGCACCTTTACCAGGGGTGGTAACGATCGGGAGAAGTTAGTCGGTGGATCCGCACACACCCATCTACATTAGCACCCATAACGCACACCTAACCTTCATATAAACACCCTTCACTGCAGCAAACGCCCAAATCTTAATTATTATTTACTCATATTCCAGTAATGCCTGAAGGCTGCGCTCAAGATCAAGGCCTTGTTATGCAAGGCACCCCACAAAACATGAAATCCTGGCCCTGCTGGGGGCAGGGAGGATGCTGGGGCCGGTACCCATGGGTTTACCATTTCAACGATCGTCAGACACAGCCCTTCTCAGAAGAGCTTAAACAGGTAAGACAAAAATCACATGCAAACACAGGAACAGCTTCTCCTATCAGCAAAAAGCAGCTTTTGCTCTGGTACGTGCTAGTTAAAAGGGCAAGATGAAACTACACCCCATTTGGGGAAGGCAAAGACAGGGAGGCTGATTTGCTCCACGTGACAGTTCCCAGAGAATACTAGGATGCAAATGGCTTTAGATACAGGCAAAAAAATCCTCCAAGGACTTTTCTGCACATCCCAGGGGAGCTGCACCTCCTGCACCCAAGCATATTCAGTGGGCTCATTCTTTGCTGGCTCTCAAGAGAGGGCTGCACCGATCTGCAGAAACTGGTTCCCCCTCTCCTCCAGAAGAACGAGCGCTGCAGGGAACTGCACCCCTCTGTGGCACAGACACCACGATCCAGGATGGAAAAGGTGGATCCACGGGATGGTTCGGGACCCTTCTCTAACTGCACGTCTCCCCGAGAAGCTTCCCCTACACTCCCTGCACACAAAGCACTTAACCGGGCTCAGCTCTCTGCCGGGTTCGGGCTGCAGTCTTCTGGGGCCGCATGGGGACCAGGAAGGAGCCAGGGGCTCTGAAAAACCATTATTTAGGCTTTTTTAGATTAATTGGTGTTAATTGCCTTGGGAGGCTCAAAAATAGCACTGCTAATGGGAAATGTGGACGCAGGCTGAAGGCGAGGTGCGAGCAGAGGCTCGCGATTGCCACGTTAACCCCGGACGCGGGTTGTGCCCTGGCCAGCAGGCAGCCAGCAGTGATTGCCAAAAGCAGGGTGACCTTCTCCTGTCCAGCTGGGATTTGCTTGCCTGCACCTCTAACCCTGACGTTCCCCCCCACTGACAGCTCCATTCACACTCATACAGGGGCAGAGGGAGCTTTGCTGCTGCCACAACGGTTTTTTATCGTGAGAGCTCCAAGAAACAGCACTTGAACCTTCTTCATTTCAAGGCTCCTTTGATTTATGGATTCACGTCTTTCTCCTTACTCCTGCAACCATGGAGGACCCTCAGCCAGCTCCCAGGGAGCCTCGGTTTCCTGCACCTACAAGCACAGACACAAAGAGAACCCAGAGAGACCCCGAAACCTCTGCTCACCCCAAGACTATCCTAAATCCAGAAGAGAGGACTGGCATTGGATGGGACCACGTCTATCCGTAAGCAGTGGGTTAGAGAACAACCTGCCCGTCGCCTGGGTCACTGAACGCTCCTGCCTGACCGCCAACGAATTCTGGGGTCGGAGCTGTGCTGCTGATGAACGAAGGCAGCGGGGTGGCCCCTGGGCAGGATGCCCAAGTGACCACACCGGACAAGCTGCTCACAGGCTGCAATCTGGCCTCTCCAAAGCTGGGCAATAACAGACAAAAGCCAAACTTGCCCCAAGGTTGTGCTGTGTTTGTGTCTTCTGGGAGAGCCTCCAGTGCTGGAGCCCTGTCCAGGAGCTGGTAACAGCCGCTATCAAAGATAAGATACAGACAAAACTGGTCTGATTATACACGCTCCTGCACTGCTACAGGTCTGTCCTTAAACGAAACCCAAAGCCCATGTTATTAGGGTGCATATCCTTGTTTTTAAATATAGTTCATATAAACAGAAACACAAGTTACTGGTACAGATAAGATTATCTACGTAGACCCACCAAGCAATAGAACAACACACAGCACGGCTCCAGCAAACACAACCAGACTACGCTCCCTTCCCAGCCTCAGTCCACCCACAGAGACCGGACGGATCCATCAGGCGCTCATCCTTACGTGCCAGATTTTCCCGCCACGGCTGGGAGCTCAGTCCCCAGCGCTGCCACAGATACAGGCCACTGTTGGCACCTCGGTGAAACACAGGCACAGCCATGCTACCTCTTGCACCCGCATTTGCCTGAGCAAGAGATAGTCGTGCAAGAAAACCAAACAAAATCCCCAGTCACCAGAGGCCCCTGTGTCATCTGGTGTCATTGTAGCTCCAGTGATTTAAGCAGAGTTATGTTGATTTACATTCAAAGAGAACCTGAGCTAAGATTTTTTTTTTTTTTAAGCTCTTCTGGCATGTGCAGTTTATTAAATGCGAGAGGCCAGAACTGTGAACGTACAAAGTGCCCCAGGCACCGCAGAGACCCTAGAAATGAATGAAGAGTTCCAGATTTTGAGAGAAGTCAAACATTTCGAGTTTTATTGCTCTGGGTCTGGCTTCAATTCATCCCTGTTTTTAGTATTGTTCTCTTTAAAGTGACAGTTTCTAGGAAATGGTGAGCGTAACATCTCTTTTACTGTCTCATACCACTTGACGGCTGACAATTTGCTGGGAGAAAAAGGCTGTGCAAGGAGGAGCGCAGACCTCAATTATGGCTTCAAGGTGCCAATAACTGAAAACTCAGTTACAGTGAGTCAAGGGAAGAAGAATGTATTTCGGTAGCTTGGTTAGTCAGCTCCAGCCTGGACCACTGGACTAGCCGGTCTGCAGACCTTCTGTCGTAACCTCCAACAAAGGTCTCCTGGGGGACCTTGGAGAACCAGTTCAGTTTTCACCTCCTTCCTAGAGCAGGTTCCTCTGGCAAGAGGCTCTTTCGTACAGTTTTCTAGCTCCAAAACTGGCCTCCACACTTAGCCAGTTATGGATGGACTATGGGGTTCTCCGACATGCTTTCATGCATTCCTCTGATCCTCAGCCCAACGGATCTGAGAAGCATCCAGACCTTGGGGGTCCTTGGTGTAACTTCTGCACAGCCGAGGGCTTGCACAGCCCTCCTGCACATGGGGCAGCCATTACCTTCCTTTTTTCTGCACTCAGTTGATGCACAAGCACAGGCTTGTGTTAAATCCTGCCTCCTATCTCCTTTCCACAGCACAGCTTTGATTCACAACCTGTCCTCAGCCTGGGAGGAGGAGAAACAAGGGACAGGCATAGCAGGAAAAAGCAGAAAGGGGGTGGACCAGTAACAAGAATATCCCAAAGACAGGAAGATAAGGAATTCAGCTTTCTCTCTGGGACCTTAAGCACTGAAGTATCTCACCGAGGACAAGGCCTAGAGGCAGCGAGACCTCTGCCTTGCTTCTGTTCGGAGCAAAATGTGGGCAGGTCACTGCAAGGGCAGCTCTGGGACAAGCCCTGAGCAAGCAGTCCTCACCCATCTCCGCCCCAGATAAAGGATACTGATCAAGCTGTGGCCCATACAGATACCATCCGCCCTGCCAACATCAGTCCTGTCCCACAGAGCGCGTGGGAGTTATCTGCCTCTTAAGTGGTGACAGGTTCTCTTTTCTACTTAGCTTTTGTCCTCCACATCATCTGCAGGACAAAGGGGAGAAAAGAGTTAACATTTGTCCTGTGCTGCGCAGAGCACCTTGCAGGGGTCATTTCTCCTGCTTCAGCACCCCAAAGGGTCAAATATTCACAGGTGACCCAGAGATCACCCAGACCCAGAGTCTGGCCTTTTTCTGGCTTAAATTAAGAAATGTCAAAACCATTCCCTGCAACCTTCAGGGGCTCCGTAGCAGAGCTGTCATTTTTCCAAAATGAAAACAGCATCAACTGAGAGTCTCGTCGGTGCTGAAAAGCCCATTGCTCTGAGCAGAGACACCCCTGGGACCCGGCTGCAAAGGGTGCTTAAAGCAGCCAGTGCCCATATCCTTCTCATAAGCTAAAGCTGTGGGTAGACGAGATGATCGCTGCTTCTCAAATCAAGCCAGGCAGCCGTCTACATTACGCCCAAGGCATCTAAGGCAGAGTCTCTGGACTCCTATTTCTGGACTCTGCAGGGCTGATTTTAAGGAAGTCTCCTCTGGCCACCCAGATAAGCAAGGCAGAGGATGCAAAGGAAAAGCCTTGGACTGGCACAACATGGACTGTTGTGCAGAGAGAGAGCAGGGAACCGTGCGCAGCTCTGAAGACAACTGGTCTCTCACAAAACCAAACCTCGAGTCACAGAGTTGTCCGAAATGCAGGTGCCATCCGTGCTGAGAAGGGGGTCCCCAGAGAGAGGCAAGTGCAGGATTTGTCCCCAGCACCCTGGAGGATCAGGATGGCTCCTGCCTCACCTCTCCCTGCCACGGACACTGCTCCCTCCCCACCCAGTCTCCCAACCACACCTCACCAGGACCAGCTTCTCCTCCGTGGGATGCTGAGGAGCCTGGCAGGTAATTCTGGCTTTTACTCCAACTGTGTATGCTAGCTTACCTCCCAAACCCACTCCCCCCCGCATGAGAAAAAGTAACTTAATGAAGGATCATAAAACCATAAGCCTCACATTGCTGCTTGCGCAGCCCCAGCCCCGCACACCGGAGCTGCCCACTGGGAAGGGTCGTGCCGGGGTTCAGTCCCCCAGGCACGACACTCGCCTGCAGCGGAGCCTGCAAGGCCCAGCTCTGCCGTGCCTCCCTCTCACTCATACGCTCTCATTGGATAATTACAGAGAAAACCAAGGCAATTCCCAATTTTAGTGCCATTATAAAACAGAGAGGGGGAATTCATTACCTGGCAGTTGTTAATATTTAAGGAAGAAACTGATAATTTACTTCTGAGGCAATGAATGCAGCAGAGGCAGTGCAAGCCAGAAAACGCTATTGCCTCCCCCTCCCATCTCCGTGCAGTTACTTTGCAGAGATTTTCTATCTGCCCGTTTGTTTCCCTGCCTCCCATGCTAGCGCCCAAGTCCCAGCGAGGACCAGCGTGTCACGGCTCTGCACTGCAAAACTCATGAGAGCCTTGGCTCTGGCTCTGCTGCATCTCTAGGTGTGGGAGAGTGTTTTTTAAATCTCTCCTGGCTCATGCAGCATCTGTGCAACCAGCCCACCTGAGTCAGAGAAGAGGAGCTAAAGAAAAGAAGGGCCCTAGAGCTTAACAAAAAGACTCATATAGACATATGGAAAGGAAGGTCAGACAATTTAAGATGACTCTGGGGAGGCAACCTGATCACTGGCCTCTTCTCTGAACAGCCCAAACCCCTGGAAGAGCCTCCTGATACCCGCCAGATTCAAGCCCTCCAGAAAGTCTTCTGGCGCATCCTGCCAGGATAGGAAATATCTCAGTGCAGCCTCTCTCCCAGGTCTGCGTCTGCCCGAAGCACTACAGAAGGTCCCGCAAACTGAAAAGGAAGATAAAGCATTACAAGAACGAGCCGCAGCTCAGTGTTTACCTGCTCAGTTCCAACAGGACTGACACCAGCACAGCAGTCTCCAGGTGTCATAGGAACAGTCTTAAATTTAGCAGCAGCCGCCTTCCCTCTCCCTGACTCTGGCTTCTCTCTTGCTCTCCATCCCCCTTGCTCTCGGTCTCGGAGCACGTTTACACTAGAAAGTCTGACCAACGATAATGGCATAATTATACCCATGCAGTTAAACAAAACATAAAGGCTGTGGGATAAACGAGGGTGTGCATTTGCACTGCGCTTGCATTGCGGTAGTTTACACATCAATGAGACAAAGAGGCTACCTCAAATTAAAAGAGAGGGAGGATGCACTGACAGCCACCATAGAGTAGCAAAGGCTGCCTGGTGCAACCCTGCCATGTTCAAGTTCCTGAGGGATTGCGAGGAAGTATCAGTTCAATCCTCTCTCAAACAGTACAAGACAACCAGGGAAAAGATCCTTCGGGGCTGGAGTGCAAGTGTCTCGGAGGAAGCCCCCGAGGCTGTATTTATCCTTGCACCCCAACATCCACCTGGCAAACTCTGCAGTCCACAGTGAAGACACAGGGGATGGATGGGGGCACCCGGCATCCGAGCGCTGCCTGGACAACACCACGATTCAGCAGGGGCAGGCAGGACCTCCCTGCCCGGCTCTGCCACGGGTGCCGCGCTGCCCTCCAGCTCTGCTCCCTGTCCCGTGACACCAGGAACTGAACTCTTGTTCTTGCAGGCCAGGCAGAGGGTCAGCCACGAGCATCTGCTCTGTGCATCGCTCCTGCAACCTGACAATCCTCTAGGAAATCATGAGAGAGAAACCATCAAAAGAGCTCTGGCAACCTGCCTTTGGGGCAGGGGGCGGGGGTGGGTATGATCTACAAAATTTTCCCTTCTTTTATGGTTGCTTCTCACTGTAATCATAAAAAAGGTCTTATAAAAACATTTGGCCTAGGGAACGTTTGGTGATGCAGTATGCTTGCAAATTGTTCAGTGTCTAAATACATCAGCAACCCATCTCTGCAAGTCATCACTGCAATCAAGTGCAGCTCCTCTTTCTCTTGACTATAAATGGTCTTTGCTGAGGACAGGGTGGAGGACAGATTTGAAGAGCAAGGAATTGCTCCCTTGAGCTGATGTACTCCCCTGGGAAGAGAAGAGTCCAGACGAACAGGACCATTTTTAGAGCACGGATCCCCAAGGAGGGGAGAGGATTAGGTTTGATCCTTACCTCTCTCCATGGTTTTTGCTCCAGCTGTTGGACCTTGACCCAATGAAGTGCTTTAGCCCTGGCACATGCACAGTCCCATTGACCTCAGAGACTTTAGCTCAGTACTGACCTTCAACACAAGGCCCAGAATTGGGGCAGGTCCCCAGCCCCTCCCCAGGCAGTCTTTTCAGGAATACACAGCCCCCTTCTTCCATAGACCCTCTCTTTTTTCCAGTGGTTGCTCTCTCAGAGAGTGGGGGGGAGGGACACACAACCTCTAATATTTCTGAAGTGTTAGAAAAATCCCATCCTTCTAGTAACCCTCTAAAACGCAGCCGTTACCAGGCCAATCAAGAGCTGGAGCGTTATGACCTTCTCCCCAGCAGAGCAGAGGGGCTCAATTTATGAGCTAGCCTTTGATGTCTGCAAGCTTCATGTGGTACAAGACCTCCTGCTTTGATATTACTTTTAAGAGAGGAAACGCAGAAGGTGTGCCGTGCACGTGTCCCAGGGAGGTCGCAGATCTGGCCACCTGCAACTGCAGGCACAGGGACCAAGCTCTAACGTGGCTACTAGCCCTCAGAGCTCTGCTGCAACAGAGAAAACGGGACCAAACGCATCTCACCCTCACCAGCTTCTCCCAGACCAAACCTACCTTTGCTCTGCCTGTGGAGAACCAGGCACTCACAGCCCTGAGTATTCCCACAGGAGCTCCAGACCTGACCCCAAAGGTGAAGAAGACCCTGCCCTTGCCCGTCCCCCAGACCCAGGCAGTGCTGGTCTCTCTCCTCCCAGTGACCACAAGCCATGGCAGGGAAATTCCCCGTCTTCACGGGGCCACGGGAGGGGTAAGGAAGCCCGTGTCTGCCCCGCCAACGATGCCACCCTCCTGCGCGAGCTCTCCATCGTCTGCAACACCAGCATCTTGCACAGCGATGGCAGGAAGGTCTAAAGCCGCACGGAGGGACCTGCCGCAGGCCCTGGCACGCTCTCCTACCTTACGCAGCACCTGGGGCATGGCTTCTCCTATCCATCCCAGCATCCCCACGGCTTTGCCAACAGGCTGAGCCCTTCTCCCCGGGCCCGACAGAGCTGCCAGCAGGGACAGGCTCCTCTCCATCCCCAAGCTCACTTCGCCTCCCTTCACTTTTCCCTGCCTCCCCTCCCCTCTCCCGCCTCCTCCCATGGGGAGTTTCCCAGCAGCTCGGTAATTAGCATCATCATCGCCAATGCTAATAACACCACCACAGCTCTTGCCATCCAAAGCTCAAACAACTTTACAGCCATCATCACGCCTCTGTAACCTCCCCAGGGTAGGCAGGGAAGCAGCATTACCCCATCACACAGATGGGGAAGAGGGAGGTAAACAAGAGGCAGTCGGTGGCAGAGATGGGCAACGAACCCGGGAGCTCTGACTCAGGCGCTGCACCCACAGGACATCGCTGTCCCAGGGACCTGCCTGCTGCAGTAAAGCCCCTTTGGAAGGAGGTCAGAAGCTGTGTCGACAAGCAGGACTTATCCAGAGATTGCATCACTCAGCTTGGGGCCTGGGATGAGGTTGGTTTTTTTTCCTGGGCATCCCTGCGCACAGCCTCGGTTCCCCTCTGCAAAATGACCGTGGGAGAGCAGCACGCAGGACTGAGCGCGCAGTCTGAGTTCACGCCTTCTGATGGGACAGCGAGTATTGTGGCATCCCATAAAAGCACCTTAAATCAACTATTAGAGCTCACCTCTAGTTAAGGACTTGCTGTTTACTGATGGATTAAAGAAGATTTTTGCTTTGAGCATTCACAAAACGAGGAATCTGGGGGGATTCTTGCCTGAACAGCCTGACCTGGGAAAGCTTCTCTCCCGTCTTGGGTGGGGTTTGCTACATTTGATTTTAAAAGACTCACATGGATGGGAATTACAGCTTTTCAAAAAAGCCCACCCACACTCCCATACAACAGACCGACATGGCCCTGGTAGCCCTGACAGATGGGGACAAACACAGAACACAAGGCAACGGGTTGCTTCGCTTTTGGCAAGTACCTGCAGGACGACATGGACTTTAAACATTCTGAGGTCTGGCCTATGCTACAAAGTCAGGCTGGCATAACCGTCAGCTGGGAGCACCAACACAAAACAAAATTCACCTGAAGTGACCCAGCCTCATCCACCAGGACATACTGCAGAGACATTCTTCTGGCAAAAGAGCCCTTTCTGGAGGGTATTTCATGTGTGGCAGGACACGGTCCGAAGACAACCAGCTGGTGTAAGCCATGTGCCGGCAAGGCTCTGCTGCCTGCAACAGGGGTGATGGACCATTTATTCCTATGCCTGGACAAACAGCACGCGTGCAGCACCGCCAGGCACTGCAGGGATCAGGGCAGAATTTCAAATACCTCCCGAGCCTCTCCAGCTCTGGCTTCCGGGAAGCTCCTGGATTTCTGAGGGTGTTTCAGAAAACTTCGGGAAAGGGGATATAAATACAGCTGCCTTCACTTTGTGGATGCACAGGCAGCAGCAAAACCTAGTTGGAAGCTCCAGCCTCCTTGGCAAGGAAGGATGGCAGGATGCTCCACTGAGAGCAATGCTGGGAGGCTTCAGTGTCCCACCTGCATTTTGCCAAGCGAACTCCCCTCTGCCATTTGGAGCACCTGCCTACAGAGACCGCAACCCCGATCATGCCACGTAACTCTGTATAGCTACTGGTCTGAAGAAAAACCCAACAAAACACTTGTCACTGTCATTTTTATGGGATATGGACTATGGTCCATTAGATACCGCATAAAGGACATTCTTTAAAACGTAAGACAGGCAGTCACCTTCTCCTCCAGCCACAAGCACTGTTGAGTGCATTGACCTATTCTCTTTTGGGATAAAACGGGACACATTTAGTGTCTGCAAGGAGGAAGATACCCTTTTTTTCCCCATATATTGCTGCTCTGCACGTCCTGTTGAATTCACTCTATGTCGTTTCACTACCATGTGCACCAGGCATGCCTGGGAACTGAACTAAAAATGGACTCTTGGGGCTCAGCTCACAAATCCAGAGCAAGCAGGGAGCTCACACACACACACACACGGCAAAGTCAGGGCACACAGGGAAGAGGCCTTGGGAGAAAAAACTGGTGAAAGAATATGATGGCAGCAGTCAGGCAGAGAACCACCACTCTGCAAGAGCAAACCCTGGCCTTTGCATCCCTGCTGCGTGGTCCCCCATCCCCTGAAGGGTGGGAGGACCAGCGTGTCCCTCGCCTGCTCACACACTTCCATCAGAGTCAGGAACCAGCACGTACCCCAGGGGTCTGAAAGGCACCTCCTGCGACTGGAGAGTGTATGTCTACACTCGCTCTTTCATGGACATTCACCAAAACCCCATGTGTACTGTCACAAGGTTACTGGTGGTTGGCAATGTCCCATGGGGCCTTTTCTTAGACACAGCTTATGTACTCACTACACTGCTAAGGAATGCTTTTTGCCTTGCTCTTGATGGAGAATGACTTTTGTTTGGTTTCTGGCTGAACGTCTGAGTTAAAAATACGAGACTATTTCTGGCAGAAGTGGGGTTTTTTCTGCCTTTGTATTGCCTGTGCTGCTGTCTCCTTTCTGGCTCAGATGAGCTTTGTTTTCTTTCTAATGACCATGTTTGCACCGGTGAGCAGTAGGAAATGCTTTTCCTATTAGACCATTTCCACGAACACTGTTGGGAATGAAGAATGAGCTCAGAGAAGTCTAAAAAAAGCCCAGCTGGTGTAAAGATCCTGTCTCCGGTGGTCAGAGAACTGAAAATCAGGAATGTCTGTGGTCAAAAAGGGATGTGTATGTACGCACATGCACACAGGTAGAGCAGGATATGTTCTCCCCGTGATCCGCAGACACGGAACAAAGGACTCCATGCTAGAAACACTTTCAAACATCCCCACTCTACAGCCAAGCTTCATCCCAAGCTCTGCAGCTCAGACCCTTTCTTACCCCGCATGAAAATATTTTATTTCGCTTTTCTTAAATGCCAAGAAAAAATAGGCCTGTCTTTCCTGGCTTGGATTTATTCCATCTGGAATCACTGCATGATCACAGGACTGTGATAGTGTGTTACAGTCTCAGTATAAAGTAAGAGCTTAAATACTTTCAAGCACCCATGCGATCATTAAATCTTTGCTATTATGCTCCACATCTCCTGGCAACAACAAGCTGAGGACTTGGGGCTTCTCACTTGAGATCACCAAGTTCAAACATCTCCGAGCCCCCTCCCATGATCCAGAAACATGCCGTCGTTTGTGGGCGTGATCCCTGTCTCCAGGACTGAGAGCAAAACCAACACAGCTGCAGGAAACCTCCCAAGTACATTGTATTTGCCGTGTGCCGCAACATAAACATCAACACAACTGGAAGATAACAGCCTAACAAACAGCTCAATTGTTCATGCTAAAGACATCAAAAAGGCACATGGAGACCTTTCCAGGACACGGATCCCCACCGCCTTCTGGGGATCCAAGCACAGACAGAGCCAGAGCTCTTCCAACAGCCAACACAGGACTTGCTGCATGCCAGTAACCCATAAATCACTGACATCAGGGTCAGCTCCTCTTGCCAGCTTCTGCTCTTTAGGAAGCATGCTCCACCTAACTTGCTTCCAAAGAGAAGTTCCTAGACGATGATTTTCTGTTATCTCTGCCTAACGACTGATGAATTCAAAGAGACCACTCTGCACATCGTCACTCTGGAGACCACCAATGTGATCAGGAGATGAGAGGGAACAATAACTATGGTCCCAGATTTGGCAAAGGCAACTAGCATTTTTAGGTGCTCATCAAAAACCTGAAAAGAACTGTGTTGCTTGAAGGCAACAAGCCCACTCCTCATGAACCCCAACAAGCCTGACTTGATCAGCATCCACACAGCAAGGTCTCCAAATAGCTGTGTTCTGGAATTCAAGGCATCACATCCTAACAGTCCCAAACGCAGGAAAGTTCAGGTCTAAACTCTCATCCTTCAAGAGAAAGTTACCAATACCACGACTAAATACCAAGCTCTCATAAACCAGTTCATGTTGGAGGTTGGTACCATTGTTCTGCTTAATGGACAGAGCTGAGGCTCAAAAAGGCAAAATGATTTGCCTACAGTTGCCCAAACAGTCAACAGTAAAGCTATATGCAGGATCTGTTTTCCAGCCAACAGGCCACACTGCCACCCATACCAGGTTAGAAATTAAGTAAGAATGAACATGCTATAAAAAACTCCCAGATCAGCACCGGAGAAAAAAAAAAAACATCTTCCTACCGACTGTGACACCTGGACTCGGACTTCACTGGTATCCAGTGGCGATGTACTTGACCCCTGGGACTTTCTCTCTGAACTGGATTGGTGTTCCCGGTATTTCTTTGACCTTGCAGGTAACGACAAGAACTCTTTTCCAGAGATCTTCAGGTCTCCCATGTGATGGCTGTCCCCATTCTGGTCCTTGGGAAAACAAGAAATAGCCATTGCACAGATTGCTTGTCTCAGGTTTATTTGGAGGTCTGTTGGCAAGTATCCACAGAACAGGAGACACACAGAAGCAAGAAGTTAACGCAGAGCTTAGACGGCGTGATTTGCCACTCATGATGTGCAGGGTTGAAGGAGGACATTTTGCCTATCTCCACAGCGGGTGATTTTAACGAGCGGAGAAGCAGCATGACCCCAACACAGAGTAGTCAACTTATCCACAGGGAGAAGTCAGGGAAAAGTAGCATCCTCTTAAAAAATCCAGGTATGGAGGTAGAGGCATGGCTGGTTTATTTACGGGCATAGGGAATGATGGATGAAAGGTCCAGAAGCAGCCAGTGCTGCTGGTGATTTCTGGCAACTGCACTCATAAAAACCTCTTCCAGAGTGCCAAGCTTATCTTGCCCAGAATACCAAACTCTTGGCACAAGTCCCTCCACTTGCTGCATCTTCACTTCCTCCCAGGACCCAACCATGCTGCAAGCCCACGCTGAACCATGGATAACCCGGCCACGCTCCAGGGAACATGGCTACACTAGATGCTCCACAGCATTTCCCATCTCTAGGATTTGGTTCCCAGCACACACGGAGCATTGCCTGCCTCAGTGCCTCCCACTGACTTCATGAAGAAGAGGAGCCCTTACCCAACAGTTTCCTAAAAGGCAGATCAACATGAATGGTTGGAGTCCCATTCAGCTCTTTTGCCAACCCTCATGCTACCAGAAGCACGTGGGGACCGCAGGGTAACGTGAGTAACTACAGCAGGTGGTTACAAGCAGTCCCCTGCTCTCTCACTGCTGTCTTCCTTTGCTCTCTTAAAGGCTTGTGCTCAGTGCTCCCGTGGCCATATAAAATATAGGATTATCACCCCCGTGTAATGCATGGGGAAAATGAGGTGACAGAGATTACACATCTCCTGAATTCTAGTTTTTGTCCCTTCTCACTGCAGCTCCCCTCTTTGCTTTTCCAGGCCCTGCCTTATGCCTGGCTCCTCTTTTCTCACCCCAAAACACACACACAACTCTATCTGTTCTCTGTCAAAAGATTCGGGTTAATAGCCCTGCCTGTATTATCCCAACAGCCTCATTACTGCTGTCATGCAGATGAGGCCCTTGTACAGAATCATCAGCAGGAGTATTCCGCGTTTAGCTCCAAAGACACTTATTAAAGGCACCAGGCACTTGACATGTTACTGGTGGGAACAGAGCGCCTAAACCTGCTTGATGCTTTGGGCTTTGGTGTTTCTGGGCTGCAAACCACCCTTTTTATCACACACAAAGCCCTGAGGGGAGTCCCCAGGGTGTCCTCACTGCAGCAACTACATGCAGGTGAAAGAAGCTCAAGCACAGCTCAGGACGTGACCCATGGCCCCACAAAGTTGGGATTTTAGGGCACATACACCAGAAAGCCAAGAACACTGAACAAGATCTGAATTCACGGCACACCAGCAGCACAGTGGGATGCTGTAGCCAAAATTACTTTTCCATTCCTTGCAATGGAAACAGGAACAGGGAGAACGAGTAAGGAGAGATTCACTTCCCTAGCTGCTATTGATGGGACCAACTGCAGCCAGGCCAGTGTCCACATTTTGAAAGGCTCCCACAAAAGTAGATTTCAGAACTGGAAAGCAACTGCCTTCCAGTGCCTTACTGCCTTAGTTAGAGGCCTCAAACTGTTTAGTTCATGACAAAAAGAATAGATGACTCAATTATGGCACGTAAGCACCTTCAGGGTAAAAACCAGCACGCAATAAAGAGATTTTTAGTCTGGTAGAGAGAAGAATAAACAAGAACCAATGGCTGGGAGCTAAAACCAGAGAAGCTCAAAACAAGGAATAAGGCACAGGCTGGAGAGAGCAGGACGATCAGGGAAGCAGCGTTCCCGCTGTCTGCTGGGGCATTCAGAGCTGACGCGGGTGCATCCTGACAGACAGACTCTGCCCAGACACACAGCTCCGTGCAGAGGCATTGGACAAGAGCTCCTGGCCTGTGCAGTAACAGGGGGCCCTGCTGACTTTGAAGGGAATCTCCGGCAGAAACAAAGGGCAGAGAGGGTGAGACAGTAATGAGAGGGTTCTGGAGACATCACAGTTCACTCCACTGATTTATTCTTTACAATCTTATCACCCTCACCCTAGCAAGCTTGACGCAAACAACCCTCTCCCATGACTGTCATCAGCTCTCCCTAGGAGCCGCAGGAGGGGAGAGGAAGGGGAATTGCATCCAAAACGCTCTTGCAAGAGCCCCATGGCAGCACCAGTGCCTGCCGCTGGGCAGACCCAGCGACCCTGTGCAGGATTTTCTCAGAAACTTAAATGATCCCCGTAGGTGGAAAGGTTCAGTGCCTCCCAGCTGACTGTAGAAACAGCCTTTGCCCTGAGGAGACTGAGAAAATGCTGATCTGCTCGGATGTGACATTTCCAGCAGCGAACCAGAGCAGAGGCAGTCCCTAGAGCCCCTTGGAACAATAAATACCCTCTGCCTCCTGCAACGCACCATCTCCTGCTTCTGACCTCTCCTTCCCTGCTTGTGCTGAATGCAGCTCTCCGCTGGGCTAATAAGGCACTGGGATTTGCCACCAGCCACTAAAGGGGCTAAAATGCTAACGATTATCCTCTCAATAAAGGGCTGCTTTTTTTGCAAAAAAGCATAGAAGTGGCTTTTTCAGCTTTCAGTTGTTAAGTGCCTTTTTAGTTAGACCAGCTGTTCCTCTCCTCCAAGCTCTCCAGAAACCCTCTTTGGTTAATCCCATTGACTCCAATGATATCTGCTAATTGCATACTTCCCTGCAAATGAAGCCAGTCAACAAGCCATTACAGGTTCCTACTGATACTTAATCTTCGAGGCCAGACACCTTTGCTTACCTTTTCAGAAGGGAACTTCAGGAGGTCTAAGCTGTCCATGCTGTTCCTTTGGAGTCTCTTTGGCCTGGCTCCTGCAAAACAACGCACTCTCGCATCAGGAGGGTGTCGCTCACCGACGGCACTAATGTCACACAGATAAA
Source organism: Astur gentilis (assembly GCF_929443795.1). NCBI lineage: Eukaryota > Metazoa > Chordata > Aves > Accipitriformes > Accipitridae > Astur > Astur gentilis. Next base: position 18,191,227 of record NC_064908.1, read on the forward strand.
ATTCAAACCATGGCAGACCCCCTGCTCCTGTTAAGTACAAAGTCAAAAGGACGGGATGTTGCAGCTGTGCCGTCCTTGAGATTCAAATGTGGGTTTTTTCTCTATTGTTCTGGGTCTTTTTCAAAACATTATTGCACCACAGTCAGCAACAGCTAGGGCTGCATGAAGCTTTTGCTATTGAACAAGTAGCCAGGTCGGACTACGACCCTGATCTCAACTGAGGTCTCTGGAATTCAGGAGTTACAAACGTCACTTTAAACCACAAGTCATGGGACTGGCATTGAGAAAAATCATAACAAAAATATAGTTTAATACATCTGTGGATTTGTTGCTTTATCTTCATGTTTTTAACTTAAAGAATGTATGTGGGATGCAGCTTTGAGCTTTTCTCTACAGTCACAAGGACTAGAAAACTAAGTGAAGGAGCAAATGTTTTCTAACTATCATAGGCCCAGCCTTAAGTGGAGCAAAACCTTGCCCTGAACCTGACAGAGAATTCAAAATTTGGCAGCATTCATGTTTATTTGAGATTTCATAGAGTTCATTTCAACGTAGTATTCCAGCAATAACAGAGTGGCTGAAGCACAGTTCAGCTCCGACTCCTGCTTTCCAGACTCTCTTTACCTCCACATCTCCCTCCAACCTGCTTCCAGCTGCTAATGCCTTGCTCACACAGCCAGGATTTACAAAATGGCCTTGGGATCCCTTCATCATGTCTGGGAAAACTTCAGCCCTTTCACCCTCCTGCTCCCCGTCCCTGATCTTTCCTGAAGGTTCAGTTTAGCTGAGCACCACGTGACATCCCATCCCAACACCACCAAACAGGGCAGAAATAAAAACTTTGGACTCAAGGTCCCATGACAACTTCCAAGCTTCAGGGGAAATCCTGGGGGAGGGTGAATGAATGCATGTGAATCGAAACCCATCCCCATGCTGAGCCTTGAGAACGGAAACCACTGAGCTTTGTGTGGTTCCTGCAACAGCAACCTCACCAAACCTAAAGATTCCCCAGTTTCCCACCACCACTTCACAGCACCGTTGCTTATGTTACGGTAGTCCCCACGGACCCCGTTCGAACCCAGGGTGCCAGCCACTGAGATGCTCACTGGACAAACTTAATGAGAGAGAAGGCACAAAATTCATAACCAATTCAAGACTGACTATAAGCAGAACATGGTGATTAAATGGAAAAAGCCACCAGGTAGCAGGGATTCCCACACTAACACACATCCAGCTCAGCCAGGGCTCCAAATGTTACCACAGTTGTATCTAAACCGCACCAACTCCAGAAACACCGCTGCTTGGAAAAGTTCAACCTTGCTCAGATTCATAAGATAGAAGACAAGCTCAGATCAGCTAAGGGTCATGCACATACATCACATCTTACTTATAAATGACCTAAAGTTAATTTCACTGCCCCTCACTACCCTAAAGTGATTTACTTCTTGCAGCCATAAAGGCTCAAATCAGCAAAATACTTCTGCATGTTTCTGTCTCTCTACTCCAAAAAGCACACTAGCACCAGCTTCGTTTTAAGATGACCTCATTACTAGGCTGTAAGTTCAGAAGCGGCTGACATCAGGCTGACATCTCCCGAATAGGTGGAGAACAGATACTGATGTAAATGCGCAGAGAGCAACCACGCTCCCACCAGCAACCCGTGGGCATCAGCACGGAGGGGGCGGCTGCGCCCTCGCCCCAGGTCTCCTCCCGTGCTGCCAGACGAGCAAAAGGGCTTTTGGCTGTCGCCACATCGGTCAGGCAGGAGCTCAGCGAGGGGAAGGCAGCGGCGGGTTGTGCCCGGTGGCTCCCGGTTATGCAAAGTGACATTCTGGACATGGCTCACGGCTTCCCTCGGAATAACCTCCAGTCTTATTTGTGGAGCAGTGAGGTGGGTCTGGAATAAAAGCCACCTACAAACACTTAATCAGACGGTACGTTTGGGTTTCAAAGCAATGCCTGAGAGGCGAGGCCAGCATCTGGAAGTGAGCGTGCGTCACAGCAGCTTTTAACGGCCACTTCCAGGAAAGCAAGAAAGGAGGAAAGTGTGTCTGATTAGATAAACACACATCATTTCCAACAGTCTAAAGAGTCGTTAATTATACACCTCCATCCTCAGGTGCTTTTGTACATTTGCAATAGCATTAAACTGCTGGCCAGAAACCATTAATCTCTGACCTGAGAAAACCTGCCTTCCCCTTTGTTAATTTAATATACGTAGTCAGCTGAGACTACCTCAGCAATTAGGGCACGCAGAACAATTTGTCTTTTTCAGTTGTTTTGATGCTGGTGTTCCTCGGTTACTATGTAGATTTCACATTCAGTTGAGCTAAGAGAAGAAGTCAGGAGTTAAAAACTCAACTTCAGAGCCATCCAACTCGGCTATTTTCTTCCAGAAGAAAACACAACCAGCACGGGGGTCAAATGCTGGTCTCGCAAAAGCCCATGGTTCTGCCATCCCCACGCACCATGAGCTGTTCCGCAGGTGGAGCAAGCAGCACCATTAAAACAAGCAGCTAGCAGAATTAAGAGGCTACCTATCAGTCTGGGCTATCATAAACTGGATCGACACAGGCAGCAATTCCCACCACACATGTGGGAGCTTCTCCCCTTTACTCCACAGCAGACAGGCTCGGTAGCCTGCAGCATACCCATCTTCCAGGAGAGCAGAGAGATTTCCATACTCACAGGCACCCCACGACAGAAGGAGTCCCATTAACTTTCCGTCTCTGACCAGGACATTCCCTCAGGTGGCTCCAGATGTAACTTTCAGCCTCCTCCAAGTTATTTTTCCCAGAAATACCTGCAGCACTGCCTAATACTCAGCGAAAGTTCAACTCTGCCTATTTCTCCCCAGTGCCGATCAACAGCAGCAGCAGCAGCAGCCGTGGATGCAAAAGATTGACCAGCTGAAAACATGGGTCTGCTGCTCTGGAAGGTTTTTTCCTCTCTCTCCAGTATTTATTGGCATGTTTACCAAGCCTGCTGCAGAGTAACGGAAAACCTCAGGGGCATTTCTAAATGCTCTCTCTGTCTTTAAGCTTTACTGAGGTCTCTAATAGAGCAAGTTGAAACCTTCTTGTGAACATCAGCTGAGCAATGCTACTGACTAGCTGTATTCATGCCGCTTTCCTGGAGCTCCTCGGATGTTGTTCTTTTCAGTGCTCAGGCTCGGGGTTGTTGTTTCTTTTTTAAATATTTTTTTTCAAAAATCTCTTCCCCCCCGCCCATGATCTCAACACCACCATGAACCAAGGAGTTGGGGGGGGGGGGCTTAACTTTTGGCTTTTGCAATTTGGTTCCTGAGGTGAGTTTAACGGTTTTCACATTCCTGTATTTTAAGACTCGATGAAGCAAGTCACCTCCCTCCCTGGAAGAGAGCAATGGACTCCGGGGAGGGGAATTTTACTGCAACAGAGAAGAGGGAGATGCTTGTGTTCTTGCCTGCATGCATATGAGACATCCTTTCTTCCTATAGCTCACATCGCCCCATCTCACAAACACTCCCTGTTCTTCTGTCTTTGGCACACTAACCCAACATATCCACGTCAGATACCCACCTTTTTTCTCTGTCTCGCATCTCCACCCTGCAGAGATGGGTATGGCCCCTCTGCACATCCTTGTGCTACCTGTGATGACGTGGATGCAGGAACCTTTATCTACAGTCTCTTCTTCACAGCCAGAAGTTTGGTAGTGCATGCTCCCTACCTTCCTTGGGCTTTTTAAGCTGATCAGCAAAGAGTAACACTGGCGTCTGCATGTCTGAGAGAGAGGCTAAACACCAGTGCTCACATGGTGCACGCAGCAAGCACAGCATCTTTCCCCCCATTCTTCTCCTATCCCTTTGGTATCTGTTCACCAGCTCCATACTGCCCAGAAGGACTCTCTTTCTGTGCCACGGGGAGGCCCTTGAACAGGCAAGTCCTCAGATTTCAGGGTGCAATTAGAAGAAAAATGCTCGCGTAGCAAAAATTCTCTAGCAGTACCTTGCTACAAAGTGAGCTGTAGCCACTGAAAACCCGAGGAAGTGTTTTATCTTAGGATGGTGATGGGGTCACCCCATGTAAATCTGCAGTAGGGCAAGGCTGGGCAGACAGTGTGGGCAGAGTTTTGTTCCTCTATGGACAGTCTCCATATCCGACTGGCGCTCCTGAGATTTCAGAGTTGACAAGATCGAGCAGAACATGTGTAGCAGCGACTCAGGGAGCCCTGCCAGGAGCTCTCATCAAGTTGACATGTGCTTTGATAACTCCTAGGCTCTCCCCCATCTCCAGCAGCTTGGAGAGCTGCCTACTCCATCCCTGTTTGAGACGAAGCAAGCCCCCCCCCCCCCCTCCCGATGCAGATCGAGCGACAGTTCTATTTGCAGGCCAGGAACACGCTGTATCCCTCTGGGGTAGCTGTACCAGACAAAGTAGAATTAAACCTGACAGTGGACTCCACAGAAGACCAACAGGGAAAGGTTGTACGGCCAACATCACCCAACCCCTCCTGCCGCCAGCACTCCCAGCTGAGCAGCACGCACAGCTCAGCGGCAGCCGTTATCCCACAGAACACAAGCTTTGCACCCCAAAGAACACGACAAATCTTGGCATAAGCACTTGCCGTATTTTCATGAAAAGGTCATTTCTCTCTGGACCTGTATTAATTGAGATACTGACTTGTCTTTTGGGTGAGTTCTTCCAGTCCAGGACATTGCCTCCCTACATTTGTACAGACCCCAGCATTTCAGAACCTTGATTTTAGCAGACAACTCTACAATATTGTTCAATATGATTAAATTAGACCAGCCAGCCAGTCGTTTGGGGTGGAAGACTGGTCTGTAAACCCTACCAAGCTCAGAAGTGACAGTGGGGATACAGTCCAGCAATCTGAATGCTCACAGAGCATCTCAAATCATACGTTACTGACATCTAATCAGGAAAGCTCTGTCAAGCTAATGCTCCATTATTACAGCAAGCTCTTCAAAGAGCAGAGGGGAAAAAAAAAAAAGAAAAGGCAAGCACAGCAGCAAGAAAAGACAGGAGGAAAAAAAAAAAAAAAAAGCAGCCTCCGGTAGGACAAGCATCTCATTTAAGGCTTTAATTAGTCTTCAAACACATAATGGGTTCTGGCACTATAAATCCACTTGACCTCTATTATTGCCAGCACTTGCGTGATAAATGCTGGCATTTGTTTTCCCAGTTGTTACTGGGATAGAACAATACTTTCCTCTAAATAGAGAAAGGAAATAATATCAGTTATTTATGATGACTACACCATAAAATGCTGGCACCAAGCTGTTGTGTGCCGATCCATGGGAAGGACCATCTGCTTACCCCCCAATCCTTAAGACAGGAAAGGACCAGGGGAATCCTGAGAGCTCCGGCCCCTTCTGTGTCCAATGATACAGTTAAGATGGGCAAAACAACATTTTTCTCCCTATCAGTTATTTGAAGGCTTTTCTGGCTGCACGGTCTAGACAAAAGCCAAGAGCAGGTATGGCTCAAAACAGAAAGGACAGTACACGTGAAAGTAATAAAGTCAAGCCATAATTAAGGGCCTGGGAAAGCTGTGGGAAGGTTGTTTTCAATGTGGTGTCACATCAGACTTCCTCAAGAACGCTTTGGTCCCAGTGCAAAGCCCTCCATCCTCAGCTCTCCATTGTCAGAGCTGGGAGCCAAAAGGACAGGAATGAAACTCTTCTGCTGGGAAGATCAGGCTTCAGCATGTTTGCTCTGATATGCTGTATTCATTGGCACACAGACAGCACACAGCTGAGCAAATATCAACCTTCCAGACAGATCCTGAGCACTACAAAAACCTTCTCCAGAATAACAATTTTGCAGGTTTTTTCTCAGTGGCAAAACTGTTCCTTTAAAAAAAAGTGTATACAACATGCAGTAATAAAGAGAAGTTACTTTTGAATCAAGATGCTCGTCTGCCTGATTTGGCAGAAAATGCTTTGCGTATGTGTCACACGAGTTTCGCATCCTCCAGAATCCAGTCTGACAGCTGAACAACTGGCTGAAAATAACAGCATTATTGCACATCTACATGGCACCCAGGAGCCCCTCAACATTTGGCTGACTGCATTCAGGGTGAGCAGCTAGCACATAGGCTTCTGAGATGGGAAGAGAGAATAAGGAGACACTCTGGACCACATACCAGAAGAACCTTCACATTGCCACGGAGGAGGTAAGGCTCGGAGCAAAAGTCCTCCTTGGAGATAAGAGATGGCACAAGGGAGTTTTTCCCCCAGTGGGGGCAAAACCAAGGTAGCTCAGGAAAGCTGCAATCTTTGAGCTCAAGGTGATCTTACACCTCGTAGCCTTACAAACTATTACTAATTGCCACGAAGTTGGGCACATCTTTGATTCCAGTTTTCCCCCATACGTGCAAGGAGCATGAGCTTTTCTCTAACTGAGCAAGGCTGGAATAAGCCTTATTTGCAAATAAAGTGCTGGCAATTCAGGCCAAACAATGAAGTATTTTGGTGTGTATTTGCAGGATCTAGAAAAGGCAGAGCACCCAGTCATGCAACACCTAACAGATAGTCAAATACAAGCCTTGGAGCTTACGGAAGCTTGGAGCAATGTTAGCGAAGGCCTACATAACCATAATCTATTAAGCAGACCATTGCCTGGGGGAGGTTAACAGTTGTGCGGACAGGAGGATTTTCTGGGAGATAAACTGAACCGGGTGGAGCAGGCTGGGAGGAGGCACGTAACCTCAGGGCTAATTTAAGAACAGCCATGAAAGGCTTGGCAGGAACACCTGGCTTTCTTCTAAGCACAGGATTTTCTCTGCCAGTATATAGCAGAGCCTCATGACCTCCCATCTTCCATTATCAGCTTGTGTTGAACAAGATCAAAAAGAAACTCGGTTTGAGCTAGAAAGTGACACACAGTGATTAACACAGGCAACATCTCCAGCAGCTAGACAAGCCCAATTACAGCAGCTGAGTCCTAAACACTGACTCAGGGAGGGCAAGGGAAAGAGCAACACACATGTCAGAGCCTTGCAGCGATCAAACGCTCACAGTAAAATCCTCTAAAAAGAAGGGCAATGTACTTGATCCCTCCTCCTGGATGCTGTTGTGAATCAGTCAGCAGCTTGCAGCAGCCAGGCACTTTCCAGCTACTGGGACATGGCTGGCCACACTGGACTTTGAATTCATGAGCTCTACCTCTACAAGCTGCCAGGTCTCTTTGCTAAGCAAAGGTCTGTTGGTCTGTTCTCTGAGTGCTTGCCCCTGCCAGGCGAGGGGCCAGCCTTGCTGCTGAGTGAAGGAGCATGGTTCTTGAGGTCAGTCAAGAGATAACGGTGACTCACGCTGAGGTTCTGGCCTTGCCTTGCTCAGTGAAGTGCCAAAGCAGACCACGGTCATCCATCCAAAACCTTTAAAAGATTATAAAGTAATTCTAGCTGGGTGAGAGAGAGAACTCGCTTCTTCTCGGTCCCTTTCTTGCTCTGTGCTGCAAGAAAAACCAGTAAGCAGAGGCATCTTGTCCCTAATAGTAACACCGTACTGTTAGACAGAAGATCATCATATCCATAGGCATTTCCTACACGTTGGCTACCAAAGGAAACTCTCTGTGGAAAGTGCATTCGGGAACCAGACAGCACACACCAGAGCTGGGATGGCTGCAGGAGCCTGGAACAGCAGCCAAAGGGAACTTCAGGCTTCCCAGCTCAGAGCAGGAGTCTGTGTAGGGAACAAACAATTTCCAGAAAGTTAGCTCTCCCCACAACAAGAGAGCCCTTGACTTAATAGACGCCTTTGCCAAAAGCCACGTTGTACCTTCTCTGCCACAGGCTTCAAGAACTGGCCTCTTCCTCACCCTCCTTTCCAGCAATTGCAATTTCCCCTGGCATCAAGATAAAACAAGCACCTGAGTTTCATTAGCACGATATCTTCTCCTCCCGTCCTGGAGCATTTCCTCTGCTGTGAGCTGAAAGTCTTGCTGTACTTTACATTGAAGCTGGGAAGGAGGCTCGCGTACAGAGCAAGATAAAAGAACATTAAATACTTCTTAACGCTTTGAGAAGAATATTTTAAAACTTCATAAAGCCAATACCGGTGCAGTCTGAACTGAGTGCTAAATTACTCGGTTTAAATCCAAATGACTCAGAGGTTCATCCCCCCCATCAGTGCTGCTGGAATGATTTAACAGCTGTAACAGCAGAAGTTGCTCAGGTTTAGAAAAAAATCATTATAAGGATAATGAAGAGGCATCTTTTAGAATTCCTAAATCTTCACCCAAGAAGCCCCCCATGGAAGGAGCAATGCTGTCCTTGCTGCCCTGCTCCCTTAAGCATCACAGCAAGGACCACCACAGACTCAGGTCTTTTTGGACACCTTCCTGCAGGTGCCTGACTGGGAGGCATGTGGGAACACCCGCGCTAGCACTCCTCTGAGCTCAGAAGCTAAGGTTCCACTGAGCATCTGTTAGCGTGCAATAAAGCAACCAGACCACCTTGCACTCTGCCTTCCACTTGGCCAAAAGCTACTCTGCTTCAGTCAACAGCCTCATCCATCAAAACCCTGCATAAGCAGGTACAATTAACCGGCACGGCCTCAGGCTTTCATTTTCAGAATGAAAAAAGGCTGAGCTGCAGCCCATCGCCTCTTGGGAAAAATCAAATATAGTTGAGAATACTTAATATTAAGCAATTTCAATTACTATGCTTACTCAGTCTGACCAGTAAAGAACAAGGCAGGTTCCGTGCTGAAGCCGTTAGTGATGTGAACCCTGTAACTCATCTGCCGAGTGGAAGGCAAACGCTACCTAGACACTGAAATCACAGCCACAGTGAGCAGGGCTGTCCCACTGTCAGGAAGATGTTGGTCTCAGAGGGCCACGTCTTTCGGGTGTCACCCAGCACAGTCCTTTGCAGGAGGCTTGAGTGAACCATGGAAAAAGAACATCCCTGTCCCTGGGCAGCATCCCTGCCCGAGGCACAGGCTGGCATGGGTTAGCAGCGCTGCTGCCTCCCTGCTTTGCATCAATAGAGGGCTGGTCAATCTAGCATATTTCAGCAGCCCTAAACACTTCTTGGATACTTCAAAGATATTTAAAACAAGCAAACAAACAAAAACAAACAGGCTGGGAAACATAAAAGCAGATTTCTTCTATCCCTGTCTAATTGATCCAAGGGTTCAAAGATTCCTGTGAAGAAGGCAAGCTCAAAACTGCACTGAGGATGCAAAGACCCACATTCAAAGCCACACAGAGCCGATCACTGCTCAGGAAGGAGTGGGATTTCATGCCTGCCCAGGCTCAGCTGCCCACTTCACCGCTTAAGAATACCTGAAACGTGGCTGCCTCTCACGCAGGGATGAGCAGTACCCAGCATGGAAGCTCCTGAACACCAAACAAGCGGAGTAGCCTTGTGCCTACCCTTTTTCAGCAGAAGATGTGCAAAGAGCAGGGGAAGCCAGGCTCACGGCTGAGTCCTTTCCTGCCCTCAGAGCTCGGTAAGCATGGCTGGGCAGCAGTGTCTGCGTACTGCAGACAGCACAGAAACCACACCAGGAACCAGCTTACATTGCTCTGAAAGCATCTACGTGCCAATGCCTTCTGGAACACCTGCACTGCTCCCCACCTACACCCAGCTTGCCAGGGGAGGTATTGCTCAGTGTCTCCTAACACTACCGCAGCCATCAGAGATGACAACTGGGACTGACATGCTGATGAGAGCGAAAGAAAAGCACCCCCAGAGTCAGTTTTCACTTCGGAGAAGCACTGAGACTGGCCCGGGCTGCTCTCTGCCTTCTGTCCAGCACCTCCACCCCCTTGGCGGTGGGTGAGCCCCTTCAGCGCTCCTGATTCACTGCTACCAGCAAAGGACTAGGCACAGCCGAGTCCTCGCTGAGCAGATGCTGAAACCTCAGCCCGAACCAACTGATCTGGAAAAGGGCAGCCAGCAAGGGTGGCCCAGGCAGCCGGCGATCCCACTCCGTATCTAGCAGCAGTGCCGAGGGCTGCGCTGGCTGTTTGCACCCTGGGACATCTCCCAGCACCAGGCAGCACTGCTTCTGGTTGATGGATCCCTTCACAAAACAACTCCCTTATAGCCACAGCAAGTTCCCTGACTTCTCTCCAAAGTCAAAAGCCTACAAGTACTCGGTTCTTAACTTGCGGTGTGTGCAAGAGGGCAAGACCATTTCTCAGGGCCGCATTTTTGGTTGTTTGGAGAAACACACAACCTCTGTTTATTTGCTTCATGTTTTAGCTACTCTCTAGCTTCTCTCAGTTTGTTGCTTTAAGCTCTCTGTGTTTGCATTTCTTGACAAGGTCGTTGCTTTCACAAGGCTTCTGCAGCGCTGCCCCACTTCCCTGGCCTCCAGCTTTGTCTTCTGACGTCCAATTGCTCTCAGAATATTAATTAAAATTGCAAAGAGCTCAGCAAGAGGAGCCAAAACAGCAGAGGAAAACATCAGACATGCCTTCTGCCCCCCAGGTCCCGGGCAGAGGGCAATTCCCAAGACTTAGAAGCAAAAGTAACCTGCGAAGGACATCATAGTCTGATGGTCTGGCTCACAGTTTCTCAGCCAACAATACAGATTTTCCCAGAACTCGAATTTGCTATGAAACTTTATTCTACCTGCTTGATAAACTTAATGTGTTTTATAACAAGCCTGCCTTATCAGATGATTTTAGCATCTTTATGAATATGCAGCCATTTTATAACCTTAGGCAAGGAAAATAATCTGAAGGGAAAAAAAAATTGAAAGCTCTCCTCACCATGAGATTTGTTGACATCAAAAGGCACGGCTGGTTCAGAAGTCAACTTGAATCTCAACTCTCTCACCTGTTTCCTATTAACAGAAACAGATGTTCCTCTTGCTGTAAATTGCTGCTATTAATAATATAAATAATTATGCTTTTCTAATCATTTAATAGGTGCACAGGAGGGTACCAAAATTCCTGGCAGCCATGAAATACATCTCCCTTCTTCTCAAGGGCTCAGAGCCTCTCATCCTCCACTGAAGTTCAGAATAAGAGAGCTGAAGCCAGGATAAAAGCTAAGGAGAAATCAAGGGAGCCAGGCTCCTCTCCACAGGCTGTCCTGTGGACCCATTCTCCCCCCAGATCTCTATGCATCAGGGACAGCACCTTTCCCACCCAAGATGCACGTGTAAAAGCATGCACGTGGCTAAGCACTGCAACACTCACACTCCCTTCCTCCAGCAAGATGCTGCTGCACAGCCCCAGCCCACGAAACACAGGGGCAGCTGATTTTTACCTCCCCAGCAGGTTCCCAGGACCCAACGAGGGGCAGCATCCCCACATCCCACCGACTGGGGAAGCCCTACTCCGCAAAGGAACCTGCCCTACGGTCCCTCCCTCTCCTGCTCTGTAAGCCCCAGTCATTTACTGGTCTTCCTCCAGAGAAGGAGGAACTTCATCCTTCTGTCGACAACAGCCCCAGCCTCGGGAAGGTGAGGAACGGCACCACGGATTAACGAGGTCAGCGCAACCTCCAGCGAACACGGCCTCTGACTACGGCTGCTCAGCCCCTCTTCCCACCCTCCAGCAATCACACACGGACCAGCGTGGCTCCGGCTCTGTCAGATGAGAGAAAAATCACTGCTGGCTCCAGATGTTAACACATCACAAGTACATCTGGATCACTGGAGGGCAGTGAGCAGCCCACAGCCTGGCTCTGCCTTGCCCTGCCTCACCTTCTGAGTTAAGCCCAGTAACTGTCCAGGCTTGCCACGTACCTTAAGCAAAAATCCCAACCCTTCAGTGCCGCACGCTCTCCGAGTCTCATGCTGTGAGACGCGGTCAGTGGGGCTGTGCCAGGCAGGCAGCGAGGCTGTGTCACTGTCACCACCCACGTAGGGGACGCTGCCACACGTTAGGCTCAGCTCTCCCCAAGAAGGGCTCTGCTCGGACCAAGACCATCCCTACCCGCCATGGTACACTGTCCTGCCTGCAGCAGGACACCAGACCAGTCCACAGCAGCTTGCATTCGAGCCCAGATTCAATGAGGAGTGTGTTATGAGAGCAGAGACACCCTTGCTCTGTCTTTTCAATTATTTTCAGCTAAGAAAAGGCTGTGCACTGCTGCTTATGCAACACGGTCAGAGCTGCAGAGCCCCTCTCCCAGATAAATCTGGCCCGACCCCTTCTGCAGCAGCTCTCCCACACAATATGCTCGCGCATCCAGTCAAGTGTGTCTCAGCACGCAGTGCTCTCATGCCCGTAAGGTCCTTGGCACTGCCCTCCCCCTGCACCCCTCCACTCCCCAGCCTGGGGGACCTGGCACCCCATCAGCTCATTTCCTCCAGGCTCCGCTCCGTCCCAGGAGCAGCGGCAACATCGAGGTTAATTTCCCGTTCCCCTTTCGGAGCAAAATCATTTGCCAAAAGGAAGCCCCTAACGAGATGCCAGGAATGAACAGAAGGCCCTAGTTAATAAGTTTCCCAGCAGTTATAAAGATGGACCTGACGTGCAGAAGGAGGCTGAGGCGAAACAGCTCAGCTCCACTGCAGCTCCTGATGGGGCCCGGCAGGGCACACTGGCTCCCTCACCCACCGCTTGGCATCTCAGGAAAAGCTTTAGCACTGACATAGCAGACTACACCTTCAAGATCAATACAGAGAGCAAACACGCTCAGCCAGCCTTCCTCCCTCCCAGAACACCGTGCCTCAACCGAGCATCATCTTCTCCACGTCAGTCCTACCAACAGGAAAGAGAACATACCGCCTGAGAAAACCTGTCTGCACTAACAAGGTCATATTTAATCAGTCGGCACCTCCCGGGATGCAGTTTCGTCTGTGTGAATTAATAAGTCTGTCCGCAGCGACAGAGCAACCAGCTGGAAGCGCCCCGTGCCAGGCACCCACAAATGTCTGCAGTGGGCAGTTCCAGGACAGACAGACGGTCCCCGAGCTGGGGACACACGTCAGGCTGGCAGCACGCTGTGGCGAGGACTCAGGGTCCAGTGAGGTAAGTAAAGGCATTTTGTTTGCTGTGACCAACTCTTGCCACATCTTTGTTTCCAAGTTGGGCATCGCTGCAGGTGTTCCAGGGGTGGTGAGACAGCACCCAGCGTAGTGAGGCTTCACAACCTGCCTTCAGCCCATTCTGTAGGCTTGTTCCTTGGGTGCTAATCGGAAGAGAGCAGCCAAAAATCCCTGCCAGTCACCTTTTGAAAGCTTGCTTTATCAGTCAAATCAGTTAAAGGGGCCCTACAGAGCTTTAAGAGAGACAAAAGCCGATTTGCTGCTTGGTGCATGGAATTTCATTCCCGATGTAGATTAATTCCATTAACTCGTTCTGTGCCCTTTTTGGGACAGATCCTTCTCCGCCCTTGCAGCTTATGGAAAACACAGAGCAAACATACCACAGTCTCCTTTCTCGTAAAGGCACTTGATAGCCTCATCCGACATTCATATTTCCTCCCGTGTTGCCAACTTGCAAACACCTCCCCTCCCCACACACCGTCCCACGGCCTCCACGAGGCCCTTCAGCGCCAGCAAAAGCCCAGAAACTCACCTTGTGCTTCATACCCAGAATAGTGATGAGCTGTACCCATGTCCTCATCCCCGGGGCCCAAGCCGAGGGCTGACTTAAGCTGGGCCATGTTCACCTGTGCTGTCAGCTCACCGTTGCGGTCCCCAATCTACAGGGCGAAAACCAACAGGGCAGCTGGTTAAAAGGCAACATGCTCGAAGCAAACAGCACCTAGGCAAAGGGTTTGGCAGTCCCATATCAAGGCAAACGCACAGTCAGCCAAAAGAGAGCTTGGAGACACCGTGAGAGACCATACAGCCCAGCTTTCAACACCAAAGCAACTCTCCAAAACTATTCTCAGTGGTAATTTGGGAGAAGGTCCACTCACGCTGTGCTGTGCACCGGCTGCACCTCAAAACACAATTCCGTGGAGTTCAGTACAAGGAACTGAGGGGGCACAGCTCGCCCACTGCTACAGAACTGCGACAGAGGTAAACGTGCACGTCTGGTCCGTCCTGTAGCCGCATACAGCTTGGCAAAGAGCCCCGAAACTCACCCCCCTTCCTCAAGTATCTCCATAGTTACTGAGCACCAGACAGCCACACTACTATCAGCCACGTGGGCAGTGTCACACTCAGGGCTTGGATGCTCCCAAAGCCCTTCTCTACTGGCTCAGATCCATACAGCTTTGAGTTGTTCCTAGTGATCTACCCACACAAGACTCCAAAATCTTTGAGAGTCCGAATTTTTCCAAATTCCCATCTCTCGCCAGCCTGAGGCCAAGGAAGCTGATGTTACGTGTTCCAGAAGAGATCTGTCCAACAGCTCCAGCTACTTAAAATGGGGAGTCGTAGGACGCGCTGCTGGGCCCTCCTCAAAGTTTAACCAAACAAGAAATTACTGTGCTGCGCATCACCAGCGAACAGAGAGAGGTCTCTCAGAAACAGCCTCCAATCTTCAGAGGAACAGCAGCCTCTGTTACAGAGGAAGACCTTGGCTGTTCCCTTGGAGAGGCCTGACTCCCTATTAAATGCCTTGCAACAGCTCTTTTGTGGTCCTTCAAGATAGACTGCAGTGTGAGCCATCCTAGAACAAAATCATAAATCCCCACGTTATTTATGACAAAGCCCCAAGCACTAGTAAAGGGAGGCAGATCAAACAGCTTATCATCAGGCATAAATCCCCTGCCAATTACAAGAGATTTGCTGTTGACATCATCTCCAGAGAAATTACTACGTCCTGGTAAGGTCTTGCAGTCCTTGATGCTCTGTTAAATGCTTCCCTGACTCCCACTCATTCCAGATCATCTCCAAGGTCCTATTAACATCAGAGGAACACACTGGCAGGACAATGATCCTAGGCAGGACCTAAGACATACACCATAGCAGAGCCCTGTTTTCTGCCCTTGGCTCGGATGTCTCAGTTTTCCAGGAGCCCCCTGTCACAGGCAGAGATGGAAAAGGTACTCCGGAGCAGTGTCTGAGAGCTGGGGCAGCTTCCAGTGTTTTTTTAGGTACACATCCTTCACTCCAGCTGTTTCGGAGGAAATTTTTCAGTAACCTCCGATCACCCTGCAGCAGCTTCCAATGTGGTTACCCTGAGCAGATTTCATTTGGATTCAAATGTCACCATCAGATTTTTGTTGGGGGACAAGGGGGAAAGGGTGATGGGAAGTGAGTTACGAACACCAGTGTGCAAAGGTGTAACTTCACTAGGTTTCTCCTGGGCAAAATGCTGGTGCTTGCCACAACAGCACAAGCAGCTCGCTTGGCTCCCAAAGCTAAAATAAAAAATCAGCTTTATAACAGAATCACTAGCTGCTAGAAGCTAATGCGGGCTCTCCTCACAAACGGACAGTCTCTGCACTGCTCCATAATTAATGATGTGGGGGAGTTTATTATCCCCGTGCCATGAGTAACCTACTCCTGACATGCCCTGTAATCACAGCCATCACCCCAGAATGAGAAAACTGTGAACCCCCACCCCGTTGGGCTTCCCTTCCACCCCCAGAAGTCACCAGGACCACTACTGCTCCAGTCCTCCCATCACCCCTCATCTGCCCCACACACGGACGAGCCACCACCTGCCTCTGAGTAATCAGCCCCACACTGATTCCCTTTAGTCCTACAGACTAAAGCTGGAAAAGTTCATTTGTCCCCAAACATACAGGACCAAAGAACACTATTTCTTCTGCATGTCTGATAAGTATAATTAAATACATAATTAGGCCAGTATGTCAGCCCTACCCCAAGATTTAGTCAACCTAATAGGCAGGAGAACACACAAAGCACTTACATAGGGTGATTTCAATGAGTGCTTCAATAGGGCAATTTCTTCATCTGGGGAAGACTAAAGAGGCCACAGCCAATTTCCTCATAGCACACTGGAAAGAGCAAACAATGGAATTTTTGCTTTCTGTACTTCTGAGCCACCTAAAACCGCCATATGTTCTTGTACTAGGAAAGCTGCAGCTAGCTGGGCAAGCACATCTCTGAAAAACAGAGTAGCTGCACACATGAAACCCCAAATGGCACAGCAGGAGTACAGGGCTAGCTTCAGGCTGTGCTCGTCCAGCGTCAGCAATCAATCGCATTAGGACAATGCTAGAGTTCACCACCTCACAGCTGGGACCCCCTGCCAGCTCCACGGAGAGAAAATAACTTGTCACATGTACACTCTGTTGCAGAATACAGCAGGTTTAGAGCACCCAGCCATCAGTTAGAAGCTGGCCTTGTTTTCTCCAGGTACTTAACTTGTCAGCAAATCAAGCCAGACCACAGCTAGAATCACAAGGTCCACCTCAGTCAGAATCTCACAGTCTTGTGCTTGGGAAAGGGGGGGACTTACTAACAGACTGGACACCAAGATGTATCTGAGCTCCTTCACACCAGCTGGGTGCACGACACCTTGGCCAGCAGACCAGACAACTAGTCGCCAGATCCTTTCTCACCCAGAAACATCGGTTAAGAGCAATGTACAGCAAACGTACTAACTGTAATTAAGGGGAAGGCTAGGAGCCTCCCATAAAAAGAATATTTTCCAGCCAAGCTTTGCAGTTCCTAAAGACACCATTGAAATGGCCCATAGAAAAGGGCTTTCCAGAGAAGTCATAGCAAGAGAAGAACTACATGAATATAACTTATTGGCATAAAATAAAGTCTCTCAACAGGGAGGACTGGTTCCCTCTGATCTGAACCAGTTTCTCTTACCTCTTGGGAGATTTCAAGGTGTTTCCTTGCAAAGTGCAAAGCTTGTTCATGGCTCCCCAGGGAGACGTAGGCATTTCCGAGACTCCAGCAGGCTCTTCCTTCTCCCACCCTGAAAAACAGGAAACTTTCAACCACAGAAATGCTGGGCAAAACCCAGCAGCACAGCAGCCCTTTCAGAGCCTCCTCCTTGAGAGCACCGACAGCCAGGCCTCCTAGCTACGTTTTCACCTACAGAAAGGTTCTACAAAGCTAAACCAAAACGCACTGTACATCTCAAATTCTTCTTATGGCAAGGTCAGTAAGATCAGGGGATGGGCAATAGCCTCAGAAGTGGGCCTGCACCCACAGTGGCAAAAGCTAAGCAGTGTAGCAAAGGTCCCAGAATGGTTTGGCTTCATTTGTGGGCACCAGCCTGAGAGCAGAAGCCAGAGCTCCTATCCCATTTCTACCTCGCACAGCAAGGCTTCCTCTCCGGAGATGCACCGTGCATCAAGAGGGCAGGTAACATCCAGCCCTTGTGTTCAACAACAGTCCAGAGCTAGATTAACAGGTCCAGAGCTAGATTAACAGGAACACGGCCAGGAGGAAATATTGTGGGCATGCAACGTTATCCTGCTAAATACCAGCACTGCGTCACCCAAGATGCACGCACAAACTGAAACTGCATGCAACAGCCAAGCAAATATTAACCTATTTGCACAAGGCTTCCAGGGTGCTGCTGCTTGTTTTCAGAAGCCAGGGAAAGCGGGGGAATGTGAAACCTGCCCCAGGCAGCCCTCACCCCCAGCCCAAGCCAGACACCCAGGTGCCTCTGGAGCAGGTTTCAGCACCTGTTTGCACAAGCAGGCAGAGACCTACTGCTCATCAGAGCCTGCTCAGCTCTGCAAACGAGCAGATGTGGGGGGCGATGGGATAAAAAAAGCACATGGGGGCGCAGGGGGAGGTTCAGCATGACTGCAACTCCCTTTTCAGAGGTTTGGGCGGGTTGATCAGCATTTAAACATTTTTCTTGTCACCCTGTTCAATACCTTCTGCTCATAGGGTGTGTTCCCAGAAATGCAGGAGCCCACAGGCCTGCACCCCCACAGCATGATTCACCCTTGGGTGGGATTATACCTTCTCTGAGCACATACTGCCCAGATAGTGCCACAGATCTCCCATTCTAATGTCTCTGCTCCATCTAGTGGAGGACACCCAGCTTCCCAAGAGCCATCACAGTAACACCGAACAAGGTGGCTGCAAGTCACTTCAGCGGCAAGAAGGCTCCAGGATCACAGAGTATCCAGGAGAAAGGAGCCAACACCTCTTAAAAAAAAAAAAAAATATTTTTTAAAAAGGCCAAACCTCCTAAAGAAGAAGGGGTGAGGCCAAGAAGCAAAAAATAACATCTCCACATACTCTATGTAACATCATTTGTTTCTACATGGAGGTTTCCAGCATCATCTCAGAGCAACAGGACAAAGTGGCACGTGGCATGTTTGTATGCCCTAACCACACAGTCTCCATGGAAGACAGAATTTTTGTGAACTGGAAGGAGCTTTAGGAGGGCCCTTCTGGGATAAAACGGCAGTAGCCACATCGCAAAGCACTGAATACAAGGTGTTTTCTTGAAATACCTGTTATTAGAAATCTCACTCAGCCCACACAGACACAGCATTAAGGGCACAATCTCCAGGTTTGAACAACATGATAAAGGTGTCAATCATGGTACGTTTTTGACAGATGACCGGACTAAGGCCCAGGTTCTGCAAGATTTCTAAAGACTTTCAAGAATACATATCACTGTTGTTTAACCCAGCAGTAGAGAACAATAAATCAACAGGAAAGGGTCAGTGCTGTGAACCCACCAGAGCAGAGACACCATCTCGTGAGGCAGTTTTTTACCTGTCTCCCAGCTCCTGTGCTATCACCAGATGTTTTAGATGGTACTCGATTGCTCTTTCATAGTCTTGAAGCAGCGTGTATGTGTTTCCAAGACTGTAGCAAGCCTGGGCTTCTACTGCTTGGTCTTTGAGTTGTCTGGAGAGCTGGAGTGTTTTCCTGCATGGAAGAGGTGGGAATGAAGAGACCTGGTTACTGCAGGGCACCTCTGCAAGGTGACAGGGAAGTCACCACTTTGGCATGCGCTGCGTTGAAGTTGGTGCCTGTAACACGCTGCCGGCTGTCAGGTGGCTGTATTACTCGCCACTGCTGAGCTCCACACATGCAACTGGCCTCAAGGTCCCTTGTCACATCCCCCTGAGCCTATGGAATTCACGTCAATAGGTCAAAATTTCCAGGAATCACGTGCCCTGAGTCTGCCTTAGCCCCTGGCACTTACTTGTAGTACTCAGCAGAGATGTCAAACCTCCCGAGGAAGATGTGCGCATTGCCCAGGTTGCTGTACGCTCTCCGCTCGGCTGCCTTGTCCCCAAACTCCTTAGCAATAGCAAGGCGCTGCAGCAGACACAGGTTAGTGAGTACAGGCTGGCCATTGCCAGGTTTCTATTATACAGCAACTTTTCCGGGAGATTTAACTTCTTGGTTTGCAAAGCTCCCACCCAGCAAGGTAGCAGTGCACACGCCTATCAGGGCTGGATGCAGCGGGAAGTCTCTCCCTCTTTTGCAATTCAGGATCAGGAAGGGCCTTTGGAAAAGTGGGAATAATGGTGCATTCTTCTCTAACTCCCACTCCAGCCTGGTCAGTACACAGCTCTCTAGCTGAAGTGCAAAAGGAGTTATGCACGTACTTCAACCGCTGAACAAAGAGGCGAACGGAGAGCTGTCGGTCAGGCTGTGAAGGGATGTGGTTGATCAGCAGACTGGCGTGCAGGAACAAGGCTGTCACTTTGCACGGTGCTGTGGCACAGAACGCACATGCACGTGTGTGCGCTCCATCTCACCGTCTGCGCTGCAGCTGCTCCCCAGACTTCTGCCCTTAGCTGCACCTCAGTCCTGCCTCTCCTCCCCTGTGCCCCTGGCTCCCCATGTTTCCCCACCTCTCACCCTCCACTTTGCAGCACCTCCTCCTCGTCCCAAATACTGCACAGGTTTCCCACCCCTTTTCAAGCCCCTTCTCCCACAGCACTGCTGGCTGCTGTCCCCTAGCATCTAAAAAATCAGAAGAGCTATGACAAGGCCGACTTTCCAAGGTACTGAGCACCTTCCACTGCGAGAAAACCCATACATACCCTGAAATAGAAGCTGAATTGCATTTGAATTGGGGCAGGGGCTGTGTCACCTCACCCCTCTGCAAAGCTTTACAGAAAGTTATTATGTTCTACAAGCAACATTTATTCCTCATCGACAGCTCTTTCAGCAGCTTAATTAAATTCATGGCTTGCATTTATTAAAATCTAGATTGATACAAATTAAGAGCAGAAAAGCCTTGCTAGGCCCAGCTGCAATTTGCCCTTGGACATCTCCTTTGGTTTCCAAGCCAACAGCACCCTTCCCTCAAACCGCTCGTTAGGTGCTGATGGGCCGGAGCATGACGTTGCTTGGCATGAGTTAGTACAACAGGCGAGAAGAAAGGCTGCTCCCCGACAGCCAGCCTCAGCCCCTGACACCAGAAAAGCGGCACAGCGGTTTCCTACCTCCTTGTGGAAGGCTATAGCTTCACTGAAGTTGCCGAGTAAGTACTGGGTGTTGCCGAGGTTGCCGTAAGCACGGCCCTGTGCAGCTCTGTCCCCCAGCTCCTTCACCAGGGACAGGTTCCTCCTGAAAGAAGGCAGAGCAGCATGGCTGGTGAGACACGGTCAACAATCTCTGCAGGAGACACCCCAAAAAGACTTGCCCCTTAAAGAAAGGAGAGCTAACCCTGGAGAAGGCATTTCCCCTCCCCAACTGCCTGTCCTGTGCATCACTTGGCAGATGAAAGTCTAGTGATCTATGCTAGCTGTAGCTCTGGGAGCTCGTGCAAATCCAGCGGTGTAAGTCTCTGCTGCTCTCCCGACCTCAGGCAATCTGCAGCTGTGTACAGGAACTGCTCACACACCGATGGTCTGGTAAGACCCCACATTAAATAAGAGATGGCCACCTCACTGTACAGGGGAGAACCAGGAGCGCAGAAAAAAGGAGATTACCTACAGCAGGACAGGGGCAAGATCCACAGTCCTATGCCATGGCTCTGCTCATAGAGCTTCCCAGCATTTCTTTACCTTGGGGTTTTTTCCCCCTTTAAACACACAGAGGGAAGCATAGAGCTCCCAGCTGGCACAAATTTACCCACTGGCTATACTACATGCACCGTTCTTTGGAAAGAGGATGGTGAGCTATATATAGGCACTATCACATCCTCAGATATGAGATCTTGTCGCTCTCCTCATTTAAAAAGGCTACGTAAAAACCCCTGCATTATTGAAGCAAAACTCTGAAGTACAAGAAGAAAAACATCAGCCCAAAAGTCTGGTGACAACCTTCCTGTATGGGACATCAGAGTGATCTTTGAAACTATTTAGGAAAGGGAAGGATGTCACAAGCAAGATAAACTACAGATCCTTGAGAAGGACAACTGGGACTTCAAGTGAAAGCTTCTTCCCTTGGGTGAAGAAAAGTCTCTGTTCGTGGCCCCAGCAATGGAGACACACAGGGATCCGTTCTCATCAAGGCCAGCAGAGAGCAGCAGGGGCTACAGGAGCCAGTAGTTTAGGTTCCAAATACAGCTCTGAGAAAGAGCACACTATTGAACTTAATTGCGTGATCTTACTTCAAAGTACAGTGAGTTTTACCAAGGCAATGCCAGGATGAATTTTAGCTCTAATTTCATAAAAGCTTGCGGTCCCTCTCTCACCTTCCTGGAGATGAATTTGCCATCGTAACTTGGCATCTCAGGGGAGTATTCCTAATTCATTACAACATGCAAAATCTCATTCGGTGGCCTGATTTTCATCAACAGTCTCATTCTTTGCAACAAACATCTTCCACAGCTCCCACATCCTCAGTGGCCCAGGAAACAAATCCCGCCTATGAGAAACGCTTCCAACAGGACTCAGGAAAAATTGTCATCTTGCACCCCATGCAGCTATCATTAGCTTAACGGTTATCAGAGCTCAGCTAACCTGCAGACCCTGTCAGCAGAACAGGACCGCCACAAATGCAGATTATGATCTGAGCAGGCTAAGCTCAACAAAGGTGTACCTGTGTGCATTTCAGCAATCACTGATGCCCAACTAGCCCTGTTCCCTCCAGGAGGAAGGGTTGGCCAAGCTTGAATACTTACTCATAATATTCTGAAGCTTTCTGTAGCGTCTCCTTGACTTCTTGAGGCAGGTAGCCTGGGTCTTGGGCCATGCTCCAAGATAAGTGCTTTCCCTTTGCATGGTAAACATTTCCTATATTATACAGTGCTCTGGCTTCACCTACCTAAAGGGAGGAAGAAGAGGGAGCAGCAAGGTATTACACTTCACATCCCAATATGGACCTTTCCATTGCTGGGCGGGGATGGTCAAAGCCAGGAGGCCCACATTTGCTTTTCCCATCTTCACTGTCATGCAGCCGTGAGTCCTGTGATGGCAGCCAGAAGGGAGGGCTTTACACTCCACCTCCTTCCAAAGCCCACCTTCACCATATTGCATTTCCCGACTTGCAGACAGATTATTTTTAAAGCTAGGAAATATTTCCTGTTGGATGCCATGAATCAATTACCTTGTCTCCCTGCTCCTGAGAAATGTCCAAGTGTCTCTGGCAACAAACGACAGCTTCATCAAACTGCCCAAGTATTTTCAATGTATTCCCAAGGTTGCCACTTGCCTTGGCTTCTCCAATGCGGTCCCCGATGGTTCTATAACATGACAGGAGGAAGGGAGAGAGGTGTTAAAGAGCTCACACACTTTCATTCACCAACTGTTGGAGGCAGAATTCAAGCTGCAGCAAGTGCTGCATGGTATGTAGACCACATCCAGCAGTTCCCAGCACACGCACCTGACTGGAGTGCTTCATACAGGCTCTCTCAATTTTGAAGACAGATCCTTGTCCCCTGTTTTGCTGTCTCAGGTGAACTGCTCTAATGACTTCAGGTGTACTTACAACGAGTACCTGGGGACAGGAGAACTGGACACTGCCCTGCTCTTGCTCCAATCGCCCTCCTCGCATTCACATCCCTTTCTCCACCTCCCTGCTCTGAAGGTGGCCAGCCCATTCCTGTTGCCTCCCGAGTTCTCCACAGGACAGTCACCCCATGCCTCAGGGCTAGTTTTAGATGCTTATTTCTGGGGCGGATTCCCTCAGGCTGCTGGGTTCAGCCCCCACAGAACTTGCCTTCAGTCAAGCCCTGACAGGTTGAATCCAATTAGGATGAAGCAGCGCTGACACGCTTACCTGGCCAGGGTAAGGTCGTGTTTATGGTACTCCAAGGCCTTGGAGTACTCCTTTAGGTAGAAATAGGCATTGCCCAGCTGACTGTAGATGGCACTGAGAGTCTTCAGGTCCTCTGTCCCCACCTGCACCGCTGCTTCGAAGAAGGCTGCCCCAGCTTTGAAGTCCCCAGCCTTGCACAAGCGTTCTCCTTCCAGGGCCAGTTCCAGGCAGGATGCCTCCATTCTGCCAAAAGCAAGAACATCATTTCTAGAGGAATTGGACTGCAGTGCACCCATGCTGCTATGCAACAGTAAAAAAGTTTACTTCATTGTATATGTTTAATTACTCACTGCATCAGAAAAAATAAACCCTAAAAAAAAACCCACCTGGAGAGAGCCACCTTCCAGGCAGCAGCTGCATCTCTGTATTCAGCCCCAAGCCCCAAGGCACCAGCCCCAGGTCAAACACTGTTTGGGCGATAGTAACTCGGGGACACACAGCCAGCACACCTCAGCGGTGTAGACACCAGCTTTCAGTGGACATGGGGGGCACTCAGCCCCTCTGAGAAACCAGGCTCCTAGGCATGAGACACAGGAGCATCTAGATTTACAGACAGCATCTGCGAGTGGCCAAAGGCAGCCCCTGGGTTCCCAGTAGGAATCTGGACAAGAAACCCGGGGCTCCTGGCTCTCAAGACGCACACTCATATCGCAAGAGTAACACGGCATCTGTTTTTCTTCCAGGTGGTGCACAGCGCAGAAGCCACGTACCCAGGCTATTCATGCCTGCACCGCTTTCCCTAGAGTAACAGACAGAGTAGCCAAATGGTAACACATTTTTATTAAATACCAGAGAAAACCCTGGACTGTGCAGAATTTCTTGGCTGAGCAGCTTCCAGTGCTCCGTGTCTGCTTTTCATTAACTCTCCTGCTGTCACTTTTTCCACGGGCACTCCGCACATTAGCCTCCAGGCGAGCCTTCCTCCCTTGCATTTCTCGACACCTTTGGCAATGGCGCATGCCATGCTGTCAGCACAAGCACTTTGCAAGCCAACAGAGAGGAGCAAGACCAGTGATACTGCTTCAAGAGAAAGGAAACGTGCTCCTTTGAGTGCTCCACCAAGTCCTCTCTAAGTTACAGCCATCCCTGTTAGGCCGTGCGTATCCAAAGTTCTCAGAAGGGACAGAGCATGCGTTTGAAACCTTACATTTGGAAACGTCTTGCCTGCTGCAAAGTCAGCCTCTTCATAAGGTGGATGGACACAGCATGTTCCTGCTCCTCTATTCAAATGCTTCTCTTTGCTCTTTTTGGCTTTTTCATTTCTGCTCAACGTGTTTTTAAAAGTCAAAACTATCTAGGTCAAAGGTGAACATCTGCTCAGAAAAAACGTAGCTCACTTGTCCACAGTCAGAAAAGCAAGGGTCAGATAAAAGATAATAAATGTCCGAAGGCAGTTTCTATTCTGTTCTCGGGCAAAGAGTACTTGACTTTGACTGCAGTACCCAGACCAAGAGAACAACTTGCTCATCACCACTGCGAGAGCAGCAGCCCAGTTGACATCCCCTGCAGCAGTTCCCTGCTGACCCCTAGATGCTTCTCCCAAAGCCACCCCAATGACGAGCCAAGGCCCAGCCCCTGCAACTGGGGTCTCTGCAGACCAAGGCTGAGGTGTGCTGGCCAAGCCAGGGCACTCTGCGCTGCTTTGGCTTCTCTCCCCGAGGGCACAACCTGTGCGCGTTGACTTCAGGGCAGGGTTCCTCCCGCTCCAGGTCTGCACCCACCGCTTGCCTCCCCCTGCTGCGCTAGGGCACGGGGAGATGCACAAACGAAATACCAATCCTGATACATTTTTCCTACAAACAGGCAGAATGACGTTTTCTCAGCTGCCAGGAAACAAAGCCAGTTCCTCTATGAGCAGTGCATAAACTGTCTAAAATCCAACCCTATTTGCCTGGCAATCTCCCTGCTGAGTTGGCTCTGTATGGCTCCAAACACCCAACACTTGGCAGCCCAACAGCATCCTCTAAAGCAGGACAACCCACAAGAGCTGTCCAAACAAAAAAAAACAGGCAAAAGAGCTGACTTCAGACTCTCCCTCCAAACACACTTGTGACCTCTCCTGTCTCACTGCTCGTTTGTCCCCAAAACCGGAGTAATAAGAGGGAGAACGGTATTGTGAAGCAGCTCATTTGAGCTCCCACCTCAAACTCCCACACAAATATTTGATTTCATGCTCACCACAGAGCCTACATTTGAGTGGCTATTTTACTTGCACAAGAAGGCTGCTTGCAGTGCCAGTGCAGCATCAGTCCCTGCCTCATCTTCTGTTTGATAGGGGAAATAAAAATATTAAGACTGTTAATACTACAAATGTTTAGCTACTCTCTACTGATCCTCTTGCTAGACCATGTGAAAATTAGTAAGAATGAGCTTCTGCTTACAGCATGTTAAATTAGAGGGACCCATTTTGGGATCATACCAAACTTCCATCGGTTTCAAGGCACATTTATGGTTTGTAGATCACTAGAGCAGTTACCTGGTGTCATCATCAGGTTTTGACAGGTCTCTGCTGATACCTCCTGAACAGCTGAAAGAAGGTTTGGGACTGAAGACAGACAAGGAACACCTTCTATTCAAATCAGCAAGATTAAGTTCAGGCAGCTTAACAGAGGTCAATCTTGAGAGGATTTGAAATGCAGGAACGAGCTACTATCACAGGAACTAATGATGAGTTCCAGTTAGAAGAGGGCACAGAAGCAAATTTCAGCATAATTTCAATTTAATTTTCAACACAAACAGGTTCTCTTTAAAAGACTGAGTTCAAGTGTAAACAGCCTAAAAACTGAGCTGGAGACCAGTTTCCCTAATTCATGGATATTGCAGTCTAGTTCGGATCAAATTTGTTGTGCAACTTGAATAGCCCGAAGTGAGGGTTCCCATCCACGCAACACAGAAAACCCTACAGCAACAAACCCCAGCTACACACTCCGAGGGTGGCATACTTGCCAGAGGAAACATAACCAGAAGTGAAGTTTGTGCCTTGGGGACTGCATGCTGATACACTCACACACACACTTGCGCTCTCTGGGTGCTCTCCTGGTGTTCCCATAGTAACTATTCAGGCCCGATGCTGTGGCATGACCCTCTAGTGCACACAGCTTTTTATTAAAATCTGTTTGTCCTTGAACAGACTGCTTTGCAGAGTATCTGACTTATCTAATTAACATCACTGCTCAGTTTGGGACCTAAGCAAACAAGGGGAAGGGAGAGAAGGGTTTTCTCCACATTGCACTCTGCCAAGCCTTTGCTGCCATGTAAAGGGACAAAAGTCAAGGATAGCAATTATTAATAGAAACACAACCCACTTTTAAAACCCACCTGCACTTCCCACCTCCTTGGGGCCCCACAGTCAGAGCTAGTTCTGGGAAGCAACTTTGCACACAGTTCAGTCACTGCAGGCTTAAAAGCACTCAGAAACACAATGCCAAGGGCAGAGGAACCAGCTAAAGGTCAATGAACAAACTCAAGCACACTAAAACACTCCACGTCCAACACCTTCCAAAGGTCATAGCCCAACTGTCCATAAGAAAAGACTAGAAGGGCGATTTAGGCAGAAGATAGGAATCTGCTGTTCAAGTGAGCAAACCTGAACCACCTTGACTGGCAAAGGAAAGGGAAAACAGTCGCTAACATCAGACTCAAGTTACAGTCCCAGTCCCTCCCACAGCACATGCCTGAGCTCTCCCCTACCTCTTCTTCTGCAGGTTGCGCATTTTCTGAACATAAACCCAGAGCTCCAAGCCCACTGGCAGAAGAAAGCAGCGGGGCTGAGGTCTACTTGGAACAACTTTGCAGACAGGACTCTCTGTTAAGTTCACAGGCAGGACCCAGGGTTTTGAAGATGCTGATGGCATCTTCATGTCTGTACCACGTGCACTGCTGTCGTTTTCAACTGCTCTCCAGTTTTCACTCCATCTGCATGGGCAACTTTACTGTTAAGTTGCTGGAATCTTGAATTGTGTTTATCTGGGATCCTTCTTTTTCTTTCCATATGCTGCCCTTGAAAGGGAAAGGGAAAGGAGCACTGCTTTTGTTTCCAGAGACCTAGAGAAAGTAAGATCTTCTTTCCTCCAAGAAATACAATATCCTTCGTCCACTTGGTTTCAGGCAGCAG
The DNA here is from genome assembly GCF_929443795.1 of Astur gentilis. NCBI lineage: Eukaryota > Metazoa > Chordata > Aves > Accipitriformes > Accipitridae > Astur > Astur gentilis. The sequence continues at coordinate 18,218,337 of NC_064908.1, forward strand.
ATAGGCAAGTTCACAGCTGAAATCCCAGAACAAGAGAGTGTCTTGTTCACTCACATATTTTCAGCACTGCCCAAAGAAAAAGGGCCCTAGAAGAGTCCACGAGATGGTCAGAGGCAAGCAGCTCCCTCCTTTCTGAACCGGTCTCTTCCCAAAGCACTTTGCCCCTGTGGTCTCATCAGCTATTCCTGTTGGTGCCTGTTGGCTCCAAGAGCAGAAGAACTTCTGCTGCTATGAACCTCTCCTTGTCAGGCGAGGAGCTCAGGGTTCTCCCAAAAGAGGGTCACCTTTGGGCAGAAGCACTCGTTAGTGTTTGACAGGCTCCAAAGAGGCCTCATCCATCTGCCACCCGGGAAGCTTTGCAAGTTCCAGAAATGACCTGAGCAGTTCTCCAACGGGGGAAAAGCAAGAGAAAGCGAATCCCACAGAGCACATCCCTGCCGATTTAAATGGGCTCGAAACCACCCCATCTGAGAAGACACAGCCTTCTATCCCCCAGGTATTAAGTTTCTTCTCTGCTGACACACAGGTAACACGCTTGGGCCTGTACCACCTCAGCAAGCACCTACTATTCGTGTCTTAATACCAGAAAAGAAGATTCAGTCCCTCCTGAGGCAGCAAATTACGGCTGACAAGCTGAAGGTACTGGGCTTGGCCATATGGTATGCTTCAGAAGAGAGACACTGCAGAACACAAGCTGCTTTTCCACAGCTAAGACGCTGGAGCTTGTTAATGCAATTCTCCCGCAAAGTTCAACCTTTTAGCTAACAGCACAGTATGTCCCTGACTGTGGGTTTGAACAAAGACACGGGGAGGGAGGGAAGCTCACTTGAAGTGGCCCCTGTTCATAAGCCTTGCCCTAAATCAGTGCAAACCACTCATACAGATTTACGTGTTCCTCTAGATATGCAGGATTTCCAAGTATTCACAGAAGTCACGTTCCAGTCCCCAGGCCTACCACAAGCAGCCAGGAAGGTCTGACAACCTTCTCAGATCAAGTCGCAGACCAAAACAAGACTACACCACGTATACCAAAATGTTTTTTTCGGAATGCATAGAGATGACAGACTGTGTCAAGTCTGGCCAGATACGAACAAAGTTTTGAAGACAGCAGTTGTAATCTAGAAATCAGAACAGCGCTGGTGTGCACAGCGACAAGCGCCAGCATCAGTTCCCGGCTGGAGCATTAAGCAAGTCCTGCAGCTCCTCCACTCCTTGGGTTACATACACACCTGTAAAACAGGAGTGAAGGTGGCTCCCAGAGCACTTTCAGATCCTTTTGCAAAAGGTACTTCAAAAAGGGCAATATATGCGTTTAAGAAACAACAACAAAAAGAACAAATTTTTTAAAAGCAGTAAGAGGCCAATTATAAACCCAATGTTTGGCCACAAACGAGTTAGGCAATCTGCACAGCATTCTGCCAGAGGAATGAGTGAGTGGCATAACGCTGGCAGATCGCTCGGCCCCCATCAATGCGACAGCTGCGAATTTCAAACCTGGGAATGGATGTTGCTTCTGACACTCATAGGCAGAAAAGGGTGACCTTCCACCATGTGGTGACAGGGATGAGGAAGTCTCTTTCCAATACAGCACAGGGCAGGGCCACCCTCCCTCCTCCTTAACTTCTTCTTTAAAGGGTAACTGCTCTGAAGACAGAACGAGCCGAGAAGAACAGGAAGAGCAGATATTGCCTTTAACGACAACATTTCCCAGGGTCATTCATCACTGTCAGATAGCAGCTAATGATGATCTGTATCACAGATTGCCTTTTGGCAGCCTTGCAAGCTAGCTGAAAGAACTGAAGAGCAAAATTTTTCCTTTATAAAAGGTACACAGGCAAAATAGAAGGACTCTTACGCATCAAACATTTTCAAGCAACACAGCAATACAGAGAAAGCAGTGAGGGTCCCAGGAGCACTGGGGATGCTGAGAACACTGCCAAGTAAGAAACAAAGCAAACAGCACACGGTGTTACCAGTGCCATTAACAATGATCGTCATGACTGCTGTGCGAACAGCACTATAATTAGGACTCGGGTGATGATATATAGGTCCCCAGAGAGGCAACACTACTCATAGCGTGTGTTCAGAAGCTTGGAGCTACAGTTAGACTTCCCAACACCCCACTCTCCTCCAAATCTTGTGTCTCCCTTGACAAATATTCCAAGAAAATAACACTGTATGGACAACATCGCACTTGTCCTCCTACTGCTAGGCTGGAAAACAAGAGTACAGACTGCCTTTAGCCAAGAGCTATTCTGCAGGATTATGGGCTACGCACTGACCCAAACCTCAGGGCTGCCGCAGCTCCTGCAGTCCAGGAGATAGGGCCACAGAAGCCAGAGTAGGACACAGTGACATCCCAACTCTCAGGTCTGCACCTCAACCCCACATCTGCTCCAGGCAGGCAGAAAAAGAGACCGTACAGTGTCCAACAATTAAACTTGTCTTACTCCAACCCACCCTTTCACACATTCAGGGTTGCCTTGTTTGGACTGTCTTGCTCACAGCACTTAACACTACTAAGAACAAAGCCATCAAGCTACACAGAAGATAATCATATCACAAGACAGAGCTACAAGACTGCCTGCTGCCTTAAATATTGTAAAGCTCACAGGGCAAGAGAACCTCTTTCTTCCTGCCTGCAAGGTAAAACTGCCTTTAAAAAAAATAATATATATTTATAGGTATTTGATTCATATTAGTGGGGGCGATTGCAAAACTCATTCCCAATCAGAGCTGCTGTAGTTCTAAAGTCAGGGATAAAACCCAAGCTTTTAGACAGGAGGTAAGGCAGAAAAAAACCCCACCAAAAGCACCAACAGTAGTAAAAAAACCCCTTAATATATCTATTGATATGAATTAATGAGCAACAGATTTTAGCATCTTACTTGCAATCTGATTGAATTTTATATAAAAATAAATGTAATTTCAGAGCACTGATGACAGGGGCAATTAAACATTTTTCCCCAATCAAAAAGGGACCAGGTTTATCAGGTGCTCAATGTAAATGTATATTCACTTGCTTAAACAACTAAATATGCATTTAAATAATTAACCGGCAGCACATCCTTAAAGTAATCAAGCTGGGAATTATTCCCCTTTAGTAATTTCCTTTCTCAGCCTTCGCACAGCTCCCGTACATGAAAAGCAGCTGATGACTCCGAACCACCAGATAACACAGCCAGGTAGGAGCTGCTCCAACGCCCCGGTGACAGTTCCCCTTCGCTGCACGGGGACACAACGGAGGGAGCACACATCCCACACGACCCAGCTCACGCTTCCCCTGTGCCAAAGCCCATGCGTGATGAAGGATCTGACTATTTTCATGGTCTTCCCTTTCCATGAGGAAAGCTATCCCAGATCTTCCTGACGCACAGCCCGAATTTATTCACAGTGAATTTATACCTGTTTAGCCTTGGGCCAGCACTGCAAGCCAGACTAGATTGCTCTTCTCTGCCTGGGGCACCCTCACAATGTGTTTTGGGCAGTTTCTGTCTGGCTACTCTGCCCCAGGCAGGGTCCTCGCTCCTCACCGAGCAACACTTTCCTCACAACAGGCTGGGCGCTCACGTCGGCGTACCACCAGCACGTACACAGCCGCCTCTCTCTCTCACTTGCTCCCAAACGATAAGCTCGCATCTCTGAGAAGAAAATCTTATTACTAGCTCCTAAGCACACGTGCTTGCAACTTCATACCGTTAAATATCATCACATTGCCATGACACCAGACCTATCAATCATTCAGTGCCTCCTATTCAATACTCATCCTCCCCTGCATTGCTCGTACCTCCGTATCATCAACACACCCATTAGCAACCTGCTCCGTTTTGCAGGGAGGACACTAACAAAAATATCAACTAGCTCGCTCCCAAGCCCAGTTCTTGTGCAACGTGGCCAGTGACGCCTCTCCATCCTGCCAACAGCTCTCCTTGCGGCACAGCCCCTCGCTTCCCACCCACATCACAACCCAAGCACTAATCCCCCTCCTGACAAGCAGTTTCCCCACAAGGCACTATATCAAACACAGGTTGGCAGGGAAGGGTGACAACAGAATCAAGATATATGTGAAATTAGCCTGACTTGAACTACTTTTGGTAGTTTGAAACCAGCACATGGAAGCCGGTTTCCCTCCAGTCAATTGAAGGCAAAACCTCCGGGGCACTTTGACCTACGTGTCACCTTATTAGCGAGGGGAAGAAAACAAAATCTCTTGTTTAGTTTGGAGAGAAAAAGCTAAAGATGAAACAATGAATGCTGCACCCAGTCCTTCCCAGCTTCTGAATTTGTTCCAAGCATCTGGGCCAGTTTCCTTCACAACTCCCAAAGCACCTGAGGTGCAGCAGAGGCAGCTCTGTGTCACCAGCACATCTGGAGGGGAGAAAGTTTCCACTCCACACACTTTCACTGGTAGTAGTATTGCAGTGAGACCTTTCAGTGACCCCCAAACTGAAAATAATAAGATAATATATATACAGACACACACTTACTGCTGCTTGAGAAGTGTTTGCTCAAGCTGGAGCTCCAGGGAGTACCAAGATGAAGCGGTTTTCTCTGCAGTCTTTTGATAAGGGCATGAAACAGAGAATCCAGAGGGGAAAACTACAGGGAGTTCTGGAAGCCGCCGGGTCTGTGTTCTGGCTCCAGATTTCCTCTTCCACTCACTGATGGCAGCATCAGTGCTCAACAGTAGTCATTTCAGTTAATTGCTATCTACCATTAGCTGCAGAGTACTTACAAGGGATTCAATTCCACTGCATATTTGCTAATAAATACCAAATGACAGTGAGGAAGACAGCTGTATTTAGTTGCATTTACCCTCTTATTAGCAGAGCTGAATAAGACCCCATTTCAATTCATAATGGCTCCAACAAGCTGCGTCATTGTCAGAAATTCAAATTCAAACTCCCCATTGCCTGCTTGAAAGCAAAAGTCATCCAGCACTCCCCTGTCACACAACTCCCCTAGAGCTGCACACAACTCTATTTGACCAAGGGCCACGCAGAATTACTACTCTGTGGCTTTGATCCACGGGGACGGTGAGAACTGAAGGCAGATGGGAATTATGTGCTGGTTTAGTAGCATTTTGTGAAGCAACTTATGATGCTGAACTGGTATGTGTAGAAACTTTTCAACCTAAGGACCGCAAAATATTTTGCAAAGGTGCGAGGGTAGCTATTACCCTGTTTTGCAAAAAGGAAGCTAAGATACAGCAAGACATAACTTGCTCACGGTGAGTCAGCTGTAGAGAGTGGAAAGGAACCCAGGGGCCCTGGATCCCAGCACCTCTGCCAGGTCCTCCCTTGCAAGCACCAAGGGAACCACTCAGACTAGAGCTGCTCTCTTGGGGATGAGGTGCAGCATCTTCCACCCAGGCAAGGATGCTCGCACAGCTCACGCCACCAGCTCAACATGATGCCAAACAAACACTGAAGATCTAACCCTGCCCTGAGAGCGGCCCCCAGCTCCAGGAGCTTAAGATACTCATGACCTCTAGAAACCTGCTCTACACTTGGAAGGATTGGGCTCTCAATAAATCATACACCAGTAATAATTATTTTGAATCCATGTACCAAATCTTTCCCACAAAAACAGTTTAACCCATAGCAAGAACAGAGAACACCATGAAATTTTCCTGTGTCATCTGAGGAGTGAAACCTCTAAAAGGCAATGAGTACAAATTTAAGCCTTTGTGCTCCAGAATTACTCAAATATCAAAGGATCGTGATGGGATGTAATTAGGTTGCAGCATTTGAGAAAGCTCAGATGGGATTAAGGTGCAAATGTGAATTTCATTTCATCCTGGTTAACAGTTTCACTTGATGCCCAGTTTCAAAGCACTTAAATTATAAGATGGAAATACTTTCCAGGACTAAGGAAACAATTAAGGAGATACTAATTTGAAAATTAATTCATAAAACATGTTCTGACTCCCAAATAATAAAAAAAAAAATCCACCTAACATATGAACTGATCAAGATGCCTCAGAAGAGGGACTCCACAGGAGAACTTACTTTCAAGAAAAGCAAGAATAAAACCTTCTGAAGAGCCTGGATCATAATCTCTTTGCAGGGCTCATCAGCAGGGTATAAACCCAACCACCACCTGCTATTTGTGCTAAAGGAAAACAAGTGTAGAGGTCAGCAGCACCAGCTTGCAAAATGCTCGTGCACTAATAATGCTCGTGTCTGAGGATGCTCTCTCCTTCCCAGGAGGCACCAAGGAAGATGCTCAATCTGTTCTGTCCGTAGTTTGTCTCACCCCCATACCTGCAGACAAAAGCCAAAGGTAACAGCTCTAACATCTGAAACCTTCCATGCAGAGTACCAAGCCGGCCCCTACATCAGGATGAATTTGTAGGCGTTCAGATTTTGTCACTGAGGATACTTGAAATTAATTCAGGGATTTCAGGATGAGAGAAACTTCGTGAGTTTTCCAAGAGCATTTTGCTTTCTTGTACAATGTTAGTGCCTTCAGTGAAATTAATCTATCACACTGCAATGAAACAACACTCTTGGGATGATTTCAACAGAAGTGAAGTGCTAGTTCCTTCAGTCACTTCCAGAAACCAGAGGGCAAGAGAGGACATGCGGTCTGAATGGCTTTTCATTATAACATTACTTTGGCAATTAGGCCAACACATCCTCTCAATAAAATATACGCTGTGATTTAAATCAGCAAACTACTCCTGCTACAAAATATATTGGGTTACACTTACAATACACATTAGAAAAACAAATAGTTGGCTTATCAACAGCTATACAACAAAAACAGCTGATTTATTTATAACCCATTTTATTTACGCTATTCAACTTCTACTACCCACCAAGATACAGGGGTTCACTCATGCCAAACTAGTTACTGAAAATAGCTGGATTCTTGTTTGGGTGATTATCTTTCCAAATTCAGAAGCACTGTAAATGAGACGAGAGATGTCCAGACTCGGACACCTCTTCTCTACAACCGCCCCGCGCCCACCTCCAAAGCAGGGGCTCAGCAGCCACCTCCCATGGGGCCAGCCCGGACCCCAGCCCCACCGCTCTCCCCGAAGGAGAGGGGGCCGCCTGGCCCCTCCTGTCCTCTTCATCAGAGCCAGGGACGAGTCCTCGTAGACCATAGCGGAGTTGGAACACAGCGGTGCCAGTTCAGGTTAGACGAAGTCAACGTGCAGCCTCGGACTCAAGCTATGAGACAGCTTTGACTGCCAAGGCATCACAGCCTCCCCCTAATTCCTGCCCCGGGATCCTGCCACCCCCCAGCTGCCGGCAGGGTCGAGCTCAGCTCCACAAATGCCACCAGCACAATTGTTCCAGTTGTGCTGTGTAACTGCTTCATGGGGCCTCGGGAGATTTCCTTTCCTGCACACCCAGACTACTTTGCTGAAGCCGAGTGAATGCAAGTCTTGTCTTCCCAGAAATACAAAGGCCAGAGGCCCAAGTCTTTTCTCAGTTCAAGCTGCCTGGAAACCTCTCCAACTGCAGCCCCCCCCTTCTCCTTCCTCTCTCAACCTGCCAATTGCTCCTGCCTTGGAGCGTGGACTTGCAGCAGGAAAACAACTGCATTTTGAAAAGGTGCTGCCAAGTCCCAGGAACACCAAGGACGATATTATGCTTAACCCCGGTCAGACAAAGGAAGCCACCTCTGCCTGTCCCAGCCACGCAGCCCCTTGCCCATGTCCCCTCCGCATGCGTGGCCTCGCCCCAAAATTCCCCTGCATCTGCCCAGTGCCGGCAGTCGGAGAGGCTGCACACACTGCCTCTTTTCCTACCCTCGTACCGTGCAAACCACTGACCCGCACGGCAAACGGACTGTCGTCGTGATGCAGGGTAAAAGGCAACGATGACAAAGTTCACACCACAGTTTTTCCACTGACTCCTCAGCAACCAGCAGCCAATTTGGTTCTGTTCCCTTCCTGTCTCATCTGCTTCCCTTCAGCCCCAGGCCAAGTATTTAAAGCCAAGAAAGAGAGGCCTTTGGGATCTATCTGAAAACACAGACCCCAGATCTCATGCTCCTGGGACATCCAGGCTTCGAGCCAGGGAGGTGCTGAGCGATTGCAGCTCACCAAGAGACTGCTCAGGATGCTCTGCACCAACACCCATGCTCGAAAAGGATTTGGATGTGATCTTAGCGACAGAAACAACACGAACCTTGCCCTCCTTTACTTTCCGCAGAACTCGCTGAAAAGCCATTAGCAGAAACCAAGTGATCAAGTCCAGCAAATCCAAACAAGCAACAACTCCTTTTTCAAACTTCCATTTAGTAGAGCCAGCAAAGAGGACAACATCAAGCCAAAGCATGCCAGGGAGAGCCCACGATAGTTCCTCCCTCTGTGATTACAGTCCTGTGTGCCCAAACCAGAGAAAGCCACAAAGGAAAACAGACGTGGTGGTTCTCTGAGGTTGCAAAGAGCATGTGAGCAGAGCTTGAGTCCAGGCTGGAAGTGGCACCAAACACTAGGACAGATTTTCGCTGGCAAAGCTGTAGCAGAGCAGATTGCACCATTTCTACATTGTTTTTCTGCAGCTGTCTCGTGCTCCGAGAGCTGTTAAAAGCATTGTTGCGCTCTCCCTGGAAATTTCAGGGGTGCTAAAAATTGGAAATCAGCCCACTCATGCATTTAAAAGGCTGCCTTGGCAAACAGTGTGAGAGCTCAGGTGCAGCACACTGCTGCTCTCCCTGGCTGTTGCACACCCATAGGGCACCCCTCTGGATGTTGTAAAGGTAATATTCTACATCTGTCTGAACAAACAGGAAAGAGAGGGTCCCCAAGAGCTCAGGCATCAGCCAGAGGTCCTCTGCAGCCCTTGCCAGCATCTCTAGACACAGTTTCTGCAGCTCCTCTGTGCAAACCCAGACTCAGCAGAACCGGTGCAAAGTGCTTTTGGGTTCTTCATCGCATTATGGAAAAATCTATGCGTGCCATCAGATTAATCTGCAAGCCTACAAACCAGAGCGTAGCAGGTTTCCCAGAAGGCCAGGCCATTGCCTCAAAGCAACGCAGCTCACACGCAAGGTGAGAATTATGCTCTGCTTTGCTACTCCGAGGAGAACAGACACATTGTCTAGCGCTGTGTGGCACAGTCTGTGGCGGGTGTCTGCTGCCTGTGCAGGGAAAACCCTGGAGCTCCAGCATCCTGCAAGCTGGTTTCACTTCTTCCAGAAGATTGTGTGGCTTAGTCCTCCACCGCATTCTCCCAAATTTTTAGCGCTTCTGTCCTAGTATAGCTCCACAGATAACATCTACCCTGGAAACGCTTGGCACCGCTACACTGAACGTCTGTACGAATCAAGTGCACGGAGGCAAGTCCCTGCTCCTCCCCAACACAGCACCATGTTAGGTTTTGCTCTGACACTGTGGTATTAGTGTGATGCAATCACGTGTGTAAACAGCAGGCAAGCATATATCACTGTATGAGTTCGCCACATACATCATAGCATGGTCCATCTTTGCATCTGGGAAATGGCCTCTAGTCCTGTTCTTCCATAGAAGGAATTTGTACAAACATTTTGTTTCTTGGAAAGTCTCCCTGGATACAGCAAGAATGCTACGAGTCTCCCTAATAATTTTCTCGCTGCAATCACAAAATCATGAGTTAGTCCATATAACGAGTTGCTTTTTAAGCGAATTGCAAAACTTATTATGGAAAAAAACCCCACCAAAATTATGTTCTTTTATATCTTTCTTGGAATTGAGCCTTTGGTAAAGGGAATAAAAGGATGAGGCATCAGATTTTTAAGCTTTTCTATGCCAAAAAGCCTCCTCTGTTTTCCTCACAAAGTAGGGTAAAGGCCTGCAGCACATCCAGCTCCAGCAAAATATCCCAGACTCCCTCCAAACCTTGGCAGTTCTCTCTCCCACCTGACACAACAGCTACTGTTATGCCACAGCAGACACTCTCCCATCCCTAGGACACCAGGTAAGGCTTCCAGCCCAGCTGAGAGCAGGAGCTGAGCCTCAGCCTCCCAGGCTCTTCTGCCTTCACCGTACAGAGCAGTAACCAGCCCCACGGCTGCACCACACCTATAGCCAACACCTGCTGGGTTAGAGGCAGAACCCAACACCCTTTCCAAATCAAGCTTCCTAAGGCCACATCCTTCATTGCTTTAACTTCCCATTCTTTTTTCTTTTTTTCCCCATCCTACATATTTCTTTCTCACCCTTACCTTCCTTGCTGCTGCAAATTCCCCCTTGGCACGGCAAGTATTTGTTACTGTGCACATAGAAAGGAAAAAGCCAAAAGCTTAATGTTGTATCATTTATTACATGCTTGATGGAAATGCGCAGTTAAGGAGACAGAACAAGCAGGAACGGATAGTGGAGATCTCTCCACAGACCTATTTTAGGTTTAGGTTAGCTCCTTGTTGCAACCTCAGAGGTATTGCAGTGGCTTTATAGAGAACACAGACTGCTCCGTAGCACTGAAAGAATTCACTGCTCCCCTCCTCCCTTACACTGGTGAAAGAAGGGAGGATACAGCATCTGGGTTACACACATGCCCAAATCAAGGGAGTTCATTTATCCTGACTACTGAATAATGCATGCCTTCAGAAAAAAAAATATCTCTGTTCCTGCATAGAGAGACATCATCATCTAGCAGTGAAAGAAAGACACGGCACAACGGCAGGCTGCACAGAGAAATGCGCTTCAGGAGCAGAGGCAGCAGCAACAGGGAGAACGAGAGGTGACAAGGCAGCTCCTTACCTTAACCTGTGAGGGTGGTGGGCTGTGGAAGCTGCTGACATGCAGGAACAACACTACTTCCACACAGATTTCGTGTGCTGGAGAAGCCTGCCTCTTTTAATCCAGGGCATTATGGAGTGGCTGCATTTGTGCTGTACAAACAGCATCTACGAGCCTTTCAGGAGCAGTTACATCCTCCAACACACATGGCTTTAATTGGGAATTCTTTTTTTTTTTTTCTAATTCCAGTCACACATTTTGAGCTGTTACTTTTCTCTCATCTGTGTGTGTACATAGATAGATATATTTTTACATCTCCTGTCTGCGTGCCATGTTAGCCTCAGGCAACCAGCTCCGAGAGTGGAGTGCCGTCAGCCTTGACAAATGACTCAGTTCTAGCTTGGAGCCAGGTCTGTAAAGCATCTCCTTCCTTCCCTTCCTAAGGCTGCTGTTAGCACAGCCACCCTGGCCCTGGGCAGGTGAGCTCTACCCTCTGCATGTGGGCTTGGAGCTTCACTGAGCACAGCTGGAGTCCGACCCTGCTTCAGCAAACCTGAAAGGACCCCCTGAAATCACACTGATCAGACCCTCAGCCAAGGTCCTTGGAGAAAGGGAGATTTCCATCACAGGAGAACATCGGTTTGTTCAGTGGAGGGGAGCTAAGGGCAAGGCACACAAGTTTTCTCTGCTCACTCCTCATCCTTGTGTCACTGCATATTTGGCTTTAAAACAGGGAGAGTCCTGGATGCTGGGGCCAGGACCAGTCTGGTCTCAGAGATCACAGACCACGTAACAGAGGACACCCGCTCTGCGGTGAGCCAACGTGCTCATCAGCCGTGTGGCAGGACAGAGCCGCAGCGTGTGGCCCCGGAGCTCCTTTCTGCGGACACGTGGCACGGCCAGGATACTTCTGTTGGAGGCCGGTGTCTCAGACACCCATGCAGCTCTCCCAGGCTTTCTTTTTCTGCTGCTGATCTCTCACACAACTCTCTGCAAAATGCTCACTCAACGGCATGACTGATGACAACTTTCTGCCAAAAACACTGATGCCAAAGAATGGCTTTATTGAAGGAAATGTACATTTTGCAGAGTGAGTTTTCATTTTCTTCCAGAACAGCAGAGGAAAAAGTGGGTATTTTCAACCATTTCGTCATTAACTCCTTAGACACCTGAACACGTTGTCAAAGCTCCCCGTCAAACAGGATCTCCTCGCAGAACCCATGGTGTTTGCTGGCACACTTTTGCTGTCTGCACTCCCACCAGTGCACACGAAAGCGATGAATGCAGATAACACAACGGCCTCCCCTTTTCCAGTGGCCTTACCCAGGAAAGCACCAAACCACAAACTTCAATCAACCAGCTAGTTCATGCTTGCAGTTCCCTGGATTACAGCCCTGATGGAAGCAATTGATACCAGAGCTGGCCATGGGCTGCAGCCTTAAAATTCTGGGCGTGTCACAGTGAACTCATATGTTTTATTATTTAGACCCGTGCAGGAGCTCAGACACTCAGCTGAACTCAGAGGCCAGGAAATGCCTCAAGGCACACGTGGAGTCTCACGGTTCCAGGACATTCTTCCGCATTTATATATGTAAGTCCCTGTTCACTCACCGTGAGATGTTGGCCCATGGGTTTCCCAAGCAAGCTAGTCCTTGCTAAAATCAGAAGAGCTTATTTGTCCAAAAGGGGAGAGAAACACACGTTACTTATGACGCTAGATATTTTCATTTATTTAGTCACTAGGGGGTTATTTTCCTGCCTTCATGCTGCAGAAAGCTTGGCCAGTAAACGAGTCGGATCTGATGGCCTCTGCGTTTTGCAGCAAGATACAATCCCCAGTGCCACTTTCTCAATACAAATCTTTGCAGACAGTTGCTAAAAAAGGGGCCGTTTTCTGATGCAGTATCAGCTGTGATACAATAACTTTACAGGAGTGTAGCTGGAGTGTAGTAACAACAGGACCCTCCTCAAAGCACTGGCAGCCACTGCCCATCCCAAAAGCTTCCTGCCCAACTGGAAGAATTGAAATGTGTGTTTTTCCTTTCTCCATCTTTCACCATACCCCAAAGACAAACACCGCTCAAGGCAGGGCACCCAGGAACTCCACTCAGTTATGCGATTTAACTTGCAGGCTATTTTCTGACATGGAACATTTTTCTGTGTACATCTCTCCCTTTTTAAATTAACTGCTCTCTTCTCAAAGCCTGAGAGACAGAGAACTATGCAGAGTCACAAGCGGTTAGGCACTCTAACAACTCAGGACTGTTCTCCTGCTTTCTTCAGGCCAATACTTGGCTTTAGGCTTTTCATGGTAACCAGACCCCATGGCCACCCAGGCTGCTCCTTTTCCTCTCCCAGGGCCTGTGGTTTGCAGTGTTCCCCCCACATTCGTGAGGCACACCTTGTAAATGGGCAGAGCCTGGTATTTAATTCACCAGCTGGTGACTTCCTTCTAAACAACCTTTTGCTCCCTCCCATATTAAGCAGAACAGCAGAACCATTGTAATAGCATGCAATGCAAGTGCTGTGCTGCCCTGCACGGTTCAGTAAAAGATGAAGCCAAGGTCTCCCAATTCACAATTAACCTCACCGTGACGTGGGTAAGGAAGAGCTGAAGGGAAGGAGTGGGAGTCAGAACATTCAGCTCCCAGCTTCGCCACCTATATTCTCTTTCACCCTGAACACTATACAATTTCTCACCCTTGAAAACAGGAAAAATATTTCCCAGAAAGGCTGAAATAAAATACTGATGTTTACCAAGTGCTCTGAAACCCTGGAACGGATATAACCCTTCCAGGATCCACTCAGTCTGGCGCAGCAGCGTGGGACACTAGGCAGTACTGTAATACAAACCATGAATAACAGTAATTAACAAATAGCCCCAGAGAGATGAATATTAATTGGCACTTTCCAGCTCTCCTCAGGCATGAATGGATATTCCACAGATGGAGTGCACAAAGAACAACCTCAACTCTGCAGCGTGGATCACAGGAGAACTTGCCCCACAGCTAATTTGCGCTCAAGCTGCTCCAAGCCAGATCATAGGAAACTGTAGCAGTTTACACCAAAGTGCCCGGGGAGGTACCCGCCAGCAAGCTCTTGCGTGCTGTATGGGGCAAATGCTCAGAAAAGGCACCTGCTGGGATACCCACCAAAGAACAAATACAGCCCTGTAGTCTGCATAATCGCAGGAGCATCAAGAAAGTCATGGAAACATATAATCTAGCAAAGCCATCTGGCACAGCAAATCCCTCCGTTCTACCCATAAATACACTCAGCTGTGCAGCTTTTTTAATCAAGGCATGGAGAAACTCCACCACACACACATGGACCATTCGCCTGTCCCAGTGGTGTGCTGGAGCTTCCCCTCGGGAACTCAACGCAACCATTAATTATTTATTGCCATAACACTTGCAAGCCCCAGGGCAAAGCTGGTCTCCTTGGGCCGAGTCTGCCACAATCCTATAGCAGAAGTCATTCCTCCACAGGCTAGACAGGGCAAGCAAGCATGAGCAAGGCTGCAAATCAAATAACTTGCCCCAGGTCTCATCATGGATCAGCAGACAGACCTGTGTCCACAGCAAGCTCTGCACAGCATCCATTAAAGGGGCTCAGAAGGGGCAGCGCTTCACTTTTGCACGAGCCATCTCGGTCCGCTCCCTGGCAGACAAGAGCGTGGGAGGGAAATGGAACTGGATCCCCAGGGCAGGGAAGGAGCCCTGTCGCATGGCACATGTTCAAAGCTGCTTCCCAGGAGCATCACGCAGCCATCATTTTCTGCAGCTCAGTGACCAAACCGCATATATCAACTGATAGCCCGAAGTTTTATCCATACTTTTTTTTTTAAAGCAGCTTCCAAGACAAAACATCTGCTCTCAGGTGGAGCCAGGGCTCAACATGAAATGGCTTCTACACTGAGTTACATTATACTAATAACATGGGTGTTTTCCCCATTTTAAAACCATTTTCTTAATCTTTCTCCTGCAGCATCTGGAAGAAGGATGCATTAGCCCCAAACTCCCAGAGAAGAGCCCCTCTGGCTGCTCCAGAGGGTGTAAATGCAAAGGGTAACAGAAGAGCATGAAGGGAAACAAGACGATCCATTAGTCTTCATTCAAAATTCCTTCAGGTTTAGCAGCTGCACAGAGCTACCGACTCACAGCAGAAGTGAAGCTTCTGTAGATGTATCACTTCTAATCTCAAAGTCAGAAAGGAAAGGCCTGTGGTCCCAGTGCCTGTCATCCTTGGGCAAAATCTTCTTGGTGAAAAAAAACCTGGGAATAGCAGAAGATTTTTCAACTATTTATTTCTACCCTGAAGGTAGCGATCAGATAGTAGCACTGCCTTTCAAGTAATTCATTCAGGGTTTGTGTTGCTGCTCCAATACCTAGGGCCTTGCAGAGGGATCTTTTTATAGCTTCCACTGAAATAAGGAAGAGCCACCAGCTATCAATGAGATGCTTCAGCACGTGCTTGTTCCCCCCTTTCCCAGGCTTTAGCGGGACAGGGATCAGTCAGGCACTTGCAGGCTCAGGCCATTACGCTGCTTTGGCTGCCCACTTTGAAGGCTCTCAGTCCAATGCCTCAGATTCAATTCTAAAAAGCCTGTATTTGCTCCACTCCTGGTGGGAGCAGAGGCCACAGCTATCGCCCTTACCAGCCCTGCCATTTTATCCTGGGAGAAGTTAGTTAAGTCAGTTAAATACAGGGTTGTGCTGCAAATTGCTCATTTAATATTGCCCTTGAAACTGCACTGTAATAATAAATTTTCACTTCCTTCCCTAGGTAGTTGCATAACATTGCTGGACATTGTTTTGAGCGCTGCTGCTGCTGCGCTCCAAGCCAAAGGCAGCTGGCATCCCTTTCCCCTTCTCCTCACCAAGCACTGGTAGGACTGTTACCGTTCTGGTTGTGGGTTTTGGTTTTTTTGGTTTGGTTTGGGTTTTTTGTTTGTTTGTTTTTTACACTCCATCAGCTTACTACATTGAACAACAGACAGACATGACTGAATGCAAGTAGCCTTCCAACAAATTATTCCTACTTTTTTCAGCTTTCAGTGGGAAAAAAAATATCCCATTTATACCAGTTAAATCTAAGTCAGTTAGAAAGTCAGATCTGTCAACCAACATTTAATTAAAAGTCTCTTTAGGAATGGAGCAGCTCAGTCAATGGAAAGCTTTCCCACTGACAATATAAATAGCCCAGGCCCAGAATTCAACAGCCCCACTTTGTGGTCAGGCTACACAGCCTGCGTGCCCAGACGGAGGAGGAATTTTTGTTTCATGGCTTTGTTTGGCATGTTTTTTTATAACAGGGAAGTGGCTTTGAATTTTGGAAGCTGGGCTGGCTGATCAAAGCGATACACAGAGCAGGACTGGAAAGGGTGAAACTAGGTATACTTGAGCAGCAATTTGGAGATAAAATTGCTTTTAAAGCAGAACAGCATCAAGAGTTAAATAAGATGCATCCCTCCACTTCAGGAAACTTGCTGCCGGTGGCTTCTTGCAGCATAAGACCTGACAGAGTTCTAACCTGGTCTTCAAGCAAGGCTGAATGCAAGTTTGGACATCACCTGAAGTACAAAAAAACCAAGAGAGCAAAAAAGCAACCACACCAGCACAAAAACTCTGGTGACAGAAGGCCTGATCTGTGGGAGAGGAGGCAAGACAGCACAGAGTAGCCAGCAGGGCTGGAACACGAGAGTCCGGGCAGATGATGCTTGAGACGTACCAGTACTTGCTCTAGGGAGAGCACAAACTGCACGTGGTTGTCGCTATAATAAAATTGTGCCCTGGGGACACATTAAAACAGCATGGATGCAGGAAGCCATAGGACAAGCTAGGAAGTCATCGGTTGTGCAGGGGACCCAGGGTATAAGCCAGGGTCACCTCAGATCCACCTCGGGGCAGGTGGCAGCTGGGTGGTCCTGCAGAGCTGCAAGGGAAAGTCTCCCCTGTGCCAGGACTGCCATCTCCCCGCTGCCTTTCCTCTGGGCTTGCTCAAGCTTCAAGCGTACCTCCAGCTGAAAGCACCAGCAACATCCCAAGCATAAGGGCCAGCTCAGTGCAGGGAACCAGGAGCGGGAATGTCACCCCCCAGGGCAGTCCAGGCTTCAGGATTGGAGACCTCTTGTTCTAATGGGAACACACAGACACTACTGGTTTGAATCCAGGCAGGATCTTCCATCCTGGTGAGCTTCATTTAAAAAAACCAAAGTAATTTTATTAGTCTCAGTCCATAAAATAATCCCTTCCTATCTGCACAGTGTACTGCAGATGTTTCCCTCCAAGCCTGCAGGCCTTGAGCAGTGGGGAAAGAAACTGATTCTCCAGCCTTTTACCAACATATCCAATTTTAAGCCTTCCTGCTGCTGGCCATGATTTTGCTTATCCTCAAGGCATACACCAAGGCAAGGCTTTTCCCTGTGGTTTATGTAATGTAACAGGAATAAATCCAACGTCTGGGACACTCTCATCGCTGAACTGGAGAAGGGGAATGCCGGCTGAGCTATGCTGCCCGTTCCCATCTCCTTCACCCAGGTATTTCTAGTCTCCCATCACCTCCCAAGTCTCTGCTATCATCACCAGAGCAGTCATGGTTCAGCTGCATTCAGCTGAAGAGAGGAATGGTCACAAAGGAATTTTAAAGTCACTCTTCTACAACAAATCAATATCTCAGCCTTCATAAAGAGTTTTCATCCTTTGGTATAATAGGCACTGCTCCCCTAACTTTGAAAATAAAAGGCAGCAGATCCCTAATTACCTATATCCAGCAGGAAAAAGAAATTAATTACACACAAGATTTTCATGTGGCATAAGCAAGTCATGCTGCAGACATCAGGAAAAGCTCTGACAAGACCAGGATCCAGCTGGAGCCAGAATGGGACCCACCACCCACGGAGGCAACTGCATTGCAACACTTGCTCACCATGATCCAGTTCTAAGAGGTCCTTGTTACCACCACAAACCCCAAGGACTTTCTCTGTCCTTAAGACTGCCCCAGCCAGTCCCCACCAATCTCCTGGTTATAGGAACCCTTTCCAGACAGCGTCCCTTCTCCCTTGTTAGCCGTGAGCTCTTTCAGATACATTCCCAGGAGGGAGGCATCTGACGACTAATGCAACAGCTAGCAAAAGGCGTCTCAGTAGCTAGAGTGGCTCACTCGTGCTTCACAGACCACATCCCAGCCTGGAAGGGTAAAAGGTTGCCTCTCTTCCAGACCCAGCTCTCCGCTCAGTTAGGCCCTGGGGCGACCAAAGACCAAACATTTCATCTCACAGGGAACTGGCTTCAAGGGGTGCCCCCAGGCCACACACACACGAGTCACATAAGCTTATTTGACTTCAGTTGACACACTAGTAAACAGCACATAACCCACGAACACGTGGCCAACGCACAAAGTTCTCTTTCTAGCCTGCTTGGCACAAATGCCTCGTACAATGTGCAGTATTTTGGGATAAAGAGTCCAGAGGGACAGCTCTTACCCGAGGAGCATGAGGCACAACAAGCAGGAGGTCTGGCATAACTTGAGGCAGCGAAGTGCAAGTCAGCACAGGGAAAAAGCAGTGTATCATCTCAGCTTGATTTACATGTGCATATACAAGTCAAATTAACACCCTGAAGACAACAATTGTTTGTATTGCAGCAGCACCTAGAGGTCAGAAGCAAGATGAAGATCATGCTGTGCTAGGCACTGTACAGGTACAAGGCACATCCCTTACGCATTTAACATCAGGCACCAAAGGGAGAAGGGAAAAGAGAGCTTCTCTCCCCGCATCCCACAAGGTCAAACACAGAAGAACCAAAAAGGATGCCCAAGGTCCCAGGGAAACCTGCAACAAAACCAGACACTGATTCCCAGTCTAAGGTCTGACCCGCAAGGGTCCTTCTCCCTGCTGCGGCGGAGCCTAAATGTTCTGCTCCGCTCTGCGTTGGGATGACCACATTACTCGCAAATGCTGAAACTACAAGCGAGTTGTTCAAAATGTCCTAAAAACAGATGTCAACAAAACCAATACTGCATGCTAAGCTATCATGTAATTTTTTTGCTCAGGCCACCTATTATGCAGCACAGCTATTACAGAAATGTTTGTCCCATTTTTCACATCCTTCTGCCTAATGGAGACTGACTCCGTAGGCCTACCAAAAAAATTTGTCATCTTTTAGTAACCTCTAAAACAGTATTCTCCAACATAATAATCATGCAATTTCAAGTTTGATCTATGGAGTAGAGACAAAAAAAGCATCATTCCCAGCTTTCTGGTGGCGCAGAACACCACTTTTTCACTGCAATGCCAACTAGCCCCCACTTTGCAAACCTGCCCATCCAGGACAGACCACCTTCTGCCACAGCACTCATGAAGCTGTCATTTTCAGCAGGAAATTCCTTACCTGGACACAAGAAGAGGACAGCTGTTGCAATTTGGAGCATCAGAATAAGGCGACAGAGGAAATCTGCCAGGAAGTCAAAGATACAAACAGCCAGTAAAATAGCCTGCAAGCTCAAACAGGTTAAAAATCACATAAACATTATATTTTCTATGCAGATCCTGCTTACACGACAGATGTCATCCCCACCAACTTCAAGTATTTTTATAAGACAAAGATGTACAAGTAGCGTACTTTCAACCCATCCATCAAGACCTACCCTAGGCATCGGCACCCCAGCCAGTTCCGTGAGCTCCTTGCTCGCGCTGCCGCCCGCTCAGCCTGGCTGCTCGGCACACGGCGAAGCGCTGCTCGCTCGGACGCGCACGCAGCCAGACCAACTGCGGAGCAGCCTCTGGGCTGCTCACGGCATGGTAGCACCAGCCAGGCACTCAGCTGGCTACTTGGGCAAGGTGCGCTCCCTCTTCTGAACTCTGCCACCACCTCGGCTATTTCTAGGGTCTGCAATAGCTGCTACCGCAGTAGTTCAGAGGTATCTTCAGCAAGTTCAAAGGGTTCCCTTCATCTGAGCCCCTTCCCAGTTCCACAGAACAAGCTAATCGCACTCTGCCATCGTCCTGCGAGCCAACAACTCTCCAACCCTCAGGCTCAGAGGATTTGTAACAAGGCACAAAGCTGTGTCACCAGGTTGCTGCTCAAATCCAGCCCAAGTTAATACAGAGTCAGTAGCTGTCACCAGGCGGCTTATTCACTTGAGCATTCAGTAAAATTCCCAATGAACACCAAAACTAGCACTGCTGGGATGATGCTGATTTTTCATTTCTGAGACAGATACAAAATATTTACCTTCTTTCTAAGAGGTGGCATTTAATTGTATCTTAAAAGAAAGCAATATGTAACTTTTTTTTCCTTTTCCTTTTGAATGAACAAGTTTTGAAAGTTTACAAGTACTAGCAGCTGGAAAACAATCAGAATATTTCATGGTGCTGTGATCCCTTGGATACATGCAAAATGAACAGGAACCATTCCAGAGGAAGGTCCACCCCGGTGGTGGACTTTCTTCCCAATTTGCTTAGCAAACACCAGTTTATTCTGCTGTAACCCCCATGCTGAGTTATGCCCTCTCTCGCTGCCTTCCTTGTCCAAAGGCCAACAATTCTTCCAGCTCAGTTTTCCAATCAGAATAGGAGAAAGTTGCCTTCTCTAGAAAGATTCGTAGTGCTCAGAAAGAGCACTCCAATTGCCTGACAGGCATTCAGGTCAGGTACCCACTGTAGTGGCACTAATGAGCGAGATGGAGACTGTTTATGACACAATCAAGAGAAGTTAGTAAACATTACAAAAGCCAACAGCTCTATTGAAAATATGTAGCACCGCAAGAGAACACGGAACAAGGGAAGGGAAAGGGAGGCTCAGAAGGGAGGAACAAAACATGCTTTTAATCTGAGTTTTCATGTCAGATTTATACATTTCTGGTCTGATTGCAGCATTATCTAACATTCTTTCTGTGCGGGATCAATAATGTCTCCGAGATGTCAGTGCAGTACAGCGATGGTTTCCCCAGAACATGCTCATGCCTCACACTCCCAGACCTCGAAATCTCCAGAGTAGCCTTTTAAAAGCAAAGGGGCAAATTTAGTGGGGCTCTCTGAACACTTGCAGACTTGTCCCCAGCATGAGCTTGACATACTCTCAGGAACCATGGTCCAGGGGAATCATTCGGTGGGCTTGCTGCTTCCTACGCAGTCAAGGTCAGCCAGCCAGCACAAAAAGGCAAGTGAGACTATCTGCAGCAGCAGAGAAGAGCAGGCACCTGCTGCAAGCAGGTATTTCACAGCTCCCACAGCCCGGATTCTGTCCAACAGAAGTCCTCAGAGGTTACACGCAGCTGCGTTGGATGCACTTAAATTAGTACCAGATCAAAACCCCATGGAAGGCAAAGCATTAGCTCAGGCTCACATAATACTTGCTCAACTCAAGTTTGCAGAGCACTATCACAGAGCTCGATGTTTCCAACAAGCCCCACCAGAGATCGAACGGTCAATACCAGGAGCTGGCCACCACAGACGTGCCAGCCCTGTAGAGTCACAACTGCTCAGCTGCTTCCAAAGCCCTGTACTTCCAACAAGTCTCCCTTGAGACTAATAGTTCTGCTGTAGCAACAGCAATGAAATAAATGGCATCAGAAAGGTCAGCAAGACTGGGCGCAAAGAGTTGCACAGGACCTCTTTTGCAAAAATGCATACGGTGTATTATTGCTGTAGCAGAGATCCTCCCAACTTTGGTCTCTAAACAGAAGAGTTTGGCCCAGTCAGCAACAGATTGTCTGCTGTGAGCACAACAACAGAACAGATGCCTTTGTTTAGGATAGGCAGAATTCAGGGAAATACCAAGGGATGTAGTAAAATGAACAAATACTTTCATTTCTTTGTGGCACGCTTCCTTCCACCCCATCCCTCTTCCTAGAAGGACTATACCTCCCCCAGCCGCCCAGATAAGGGGTCTGGCACTCCCTGCCCACACAGGCACCTTCTGCAGTTCTTACACTGGAGTTAGTGCTCCCAGGCAAAGAAAAAACACACAGAGAAAGACTTTGATACCAGTCATTATGGCTTTACCACCCGAACAGTCACCGGAGGTTCCACCTATCACCCCAGACATGTCTGCAGGATGGAGTTGAGAGTCATTTACTTCAAGCTAGAAGTTTCTACACTGTGATAGAAGAGAAGTTAAGGAAGAAACTCTTAAGTTATAACTCCAGTTAACAGTGCAGTAAAGACATAGAGGCTCCATCGACATGCACTTTCCAGGCCTGCAGAGCACTGCAGGGAGTTTTAACACCACATGCCCCGCCAGAGCCACCCGGAGACGGAGCCACAGGAGAGGCGTTTCCCGTTGCTCTTCTACTCTCCCTTCACTAAAGAACTGGTAGCAGTGTTTACTGTGCTGGACAGGCACACATTAGGGGTATGCAGCCCCCCCAATAGGATTTCCTTCACAAAAGTGACCAAAGTCTATTCCCCAAAAAGTTTTCAAGAAAAACAAAAGAGAAGAAAAAGATCCAGTCTGATTACAAGCCAGTTTTTCTCCACAGCTCTAGCTCCACCAGAGTAAGCAGACCAATGGTTTTAACTCTTCATTCTCTTTTCATTTTCCCAGGAGTTGCTATATAATACATCAAACCCAAGAAACACCTGCTGTCCTAATGAACCAATACTCATTCAACCAGACAACCCACTAGTTGCTGTGCTAACGGTTGCAAAGCATGCAAAGAGAATTGATGAAAAGCTACTATATTGCATATACTTCAAGCATTCCCCCCCCAGCCCAGATACTGCATTACCTCCACTTCTGACTGCTAGAGGAGAAATAAAACACGATGAGGATGAACAGCATAAACAACAACGCTCCAAGCAATGCTGTGAGGCCTCAAATTTACTCCAGTTTGGACTTTTTTGGGATCTAAATAAAAGGAATGGGCGAGATACGGTATTTTCACAAACGCTAGACAGCCTGAAGCTTTTTTTTTTTTTTTTTTTTTTTTCCCCAGCCTCGTGTGAATTTCCGTAGCGCCCAATTTTAAAGCTGAGACTCAAAGACTCTGCAGTGCGACCGAGAGCCTCCTATCGCAAATGCCCAGCGCGGACCAGGTTTCAGCATCACCCTCACGAACAGAAAGAGCCGATCGCTCCGGGTTAGCGCCAAAGAAAAACCACAATTTCCCCTCTCGGCAACCTCAGCACCCCAACCGCCCCCACGACACGAAGCAAAGAGCTGCCCCACGGAGGAAAACACCTCGTCCTTCCCCCCCTCCGTCTCCTCTAACTCTCACCGGGTTCCCCCCCCCCCAAGCGTGCAACAGCTTCTCACTTCCCACGGATGAGCGCTCCCTTCCCGCAAAACCCACGGCCGCCCACCCTCCCCGGCGGGGGGCTCTGCCCACGGGTGCAGCTCCGCGGCCGGGTTCTCCCCCGGGGCCGGGTTCTCTCTCTCCCCTCCCCGGGGCTCCTCTCACCTCGAATAGAGCCGGCGGGCGGCGGAGCCCGGGCTGTCCCCTCCGGGCAGACCCGCCATGGAGCGCCGGGCTCCCCGCGAACCGAACCGAACCGCCCGCCGCGGAGGCGGAGGCAGGCGCGGCCGCAGCCCCGGCCCCGGAGTATGGCAGCGGCGGGAAGTGATGCACCGAACCGAGAAAACTCACGGGCAAGGCCCCTCCTCCGGCTGATGTCAGCCCCGCGGCGGGCAGCGGCCCTTCCTCCTCCTCCTCCTCCTCCTCCGCCCCGGCTCCGCCGTGCTCGGCGCTGCCGCCCGCCCCGCGGTGGGACGGGGAGAACGGGGCTGAGCCGGCTCCGGGCAAAGGGGAACCCGCCGCCCCGGGGGGAACCCACCGCCCCGGGGGAACCCACCGCCCCGGGGGGAACCCCCTCGCCATCGCTCCCCGTCTCCAGGCGAGACACCGCGCAGGGGCGTCGCGGCAGCCCTTGGCAGCAGGGTGGGCTGTGGGGCACCGCTTCTCGCACCCCCGTATTTAACAACACCTCGTAGCACCTCAGCACTTACCCTCAGAGCTACTGCAGCAGGGGGAGGATAGAGCTACAGCGGTCCCATACGCACAGGCTCCCTACCCGCACGTTAGCGCAAAAGGAGGGTGGCACAGCGTTACTGATTTCTGACCCACTCCGCCACTTAATTCCGTGATGAGAAGTCCCTGGTTTCGCTTAGCCTGAGGTCTTTCGTCCTCAGAGTAAACGCCTGCACCTGGAGGCAGTTAGGATGAGGGGCAGAGAGCGGGACCTGGCACAGCCGTGTCCACCTCACCCCGGTCAGAAGGGGCGGCCATGCCACAGAGGCCCATGCCCTCCCAGTAAGTCAGCACGAGCAGACTTAACCACAAAGCAAAGTCTGGCTGCTATCTTTGGTGGTGAGGAATCCATCAGGAAAAGGGATGTTTCCCTCCCAGCCCACAGCAACTTGCTTTCTGGGTTAATAGTGTTCTGTTGAACCTTGGGGCCTTTACTGTTTACCGTCAACCAAATGTCTCAGGCTGGATGCAGGTCATCTGCACATGCTGCATCCAGCTCCCTCTGTTTTTCAATGCTTGAGATGCTCCTGTAAAAGTTAGTGAGCTGGTCACTCAGCAGAGGCCTGACTGTAAATTAATGTCACCTAGCCAGCAACACCAAATTAAACATCATTACTGTCACAGATAGCCCAAAGAAGTGCAGGTATAAATTGTGGCTGTCAGCAGATTCTAGCAGTTTGCTCTGCAGACGCAAGAACCCTGTGGTCAGGGGGAATCCAGAGCCATGCCCTACTTACTGGACTGTTTCACGCTGGAGAACCTGCACAAAAGCCTCTCTCAAGAGCAAGCAGAAATCCTGCTCAGGAAAAAACATCATCAATAACACCCCGCTAGCAAACCACAAAAGCCTCTTTCCCAAGAGCTAATTGATTGGGCATTTAAATTCAAAACTAAAACCCATAAACAAACCTGTATCTGGGTCTTAGCTTAGGAATAGTCACAATTCTGTAGGCAAACCACGGCAGAGAAAGCTGAAACCATCCTGCCGAGAGCTGCCTCCTTGTCCTCCTGCCATACCACACCCCCCCAAAAAAAGAACCCCTCTGCACCCCCAAGCAACCAGCTACAGAAGCCCCACTGGAGGGACTGCAGGCAAACCCACGGGCCAGGCTGGGACACTGTACCTCACACCAGCCAGTTTTTACCCGGGTTTGTGGTTTCACTGACAGCAGCGAGCGTCCTGGCACAAGCAGCTGCTCACAAGCACGTGGAAACAAGGAACTGTTCAGCCCTAAGAGATTTTGGTATTTCCAGGGGGTGTGTTTGTCCCTGCCTCCCCCCTCCCCAAACTCTCTTCCAATCAAGAATACTAGTGCAAAAGATGAAAACCAGCTGCTCTTGCCACTGGCTACAGCCCTTCCTCAACCGCAAGAGACAGAGGGTGCTTTGCTGCTCTAGGCCCACAGCACTGGGTCGGCACTTAATGAATGTGGGCAGATGGAGTAATTACCCTTTGGAAAAACAATGCTGGAAAGGGGACCAAAAGAAAGGAGGGTGGAGGCCAGCTTCCAGTTTGGGCTCCGGCCAGATATACGGTATTCCACAGAGCTCTGGGCAAACGGGTCACCCACACATTAATGACACAGGATTCGCTGGGTCAGATTCCACGGCCTGGGTTATGCAGGAGGTCAGACTAAGATAAGCATAATGGTCCCCTTTGGCTTTAAAATTCATGAATTTGCAATGGATAATTTATCATCTGACAAACTCAGCTTCTTTTTCTTCTTGTAGAAGTGGCAAACAGGTCAAAATAGATTTGAATTCATTAGAAGCAATAATTCAATTACTTTGCTGTGGGTTGGGTTTGGTTAACCCTACATATTCATGCCAAGAAGCTCCCTGCAAGTACTTGGACCTAAGCCACAACTCAGAACCATTGCTCAGCTGCAATGAAACAGGCAAGTTACAAGAGTACAGAGAGGAAGAAACCCCAATGCTTTAAAAATGCCACCAATTCATCTTGTGCCCACATTGTGTCATATGTTAGGAAGGACGTGGAGCAATTAGAAAGACTCCAGATGAATGTGAGAAGTGTGACCTATGAGAAAAAGGTAAAAGAAATTGATTTGTTCAGATAAGATCAAGAGGAAGTGGAGTAGTAATCTTTAAACATGAAAAGGGCCGCTGCAAAGAGCGGCAAAAAGGAGGAACGGATCATGAAAGAGAGAGTAGGATACAGAATGGCCAGGCTAGAATCCATCAAAGGCGATGCAGGGTTCCTTTTAGTTAGTCAGACATTACGTACCTCTGCACCTCCAACAGCTTTTTGTTTCTGTAATCTTAAGGCACATCATCTTGTTCCTTCTAGTTTCTGAATGTCTCTACACCTTCGCTTACAAACACAGGCAGAATCACAACACCAAACAACAGGATTGCAGGATCCTTAAAACTTCTTCAGCAGTTTTTAATATTTCTTTTAAAAATTGATATCCAAAGCTACCACAACACAACATGAAAGAGCTCTAACTGTTGTCACGTTTCGCACTGCTTGGAAGAGACAACCATAAAAGCAACAAGGCACAGAAAGCTGAAAGAAAGACAGCGAGACTGTAATACAAAACTGCAATACAGTAGTCAACAAGCAAATTTTACCACTCGTTTAAGGATTGCTAGGACATAGGAACATCCCTCCACTGCCTCGATATATTCATCATCCAGACACAGTAAGGAGTCAGGCACTCCCTCCAAAACACAAAGATCTCTCTTAATTAGCACAGAACCTTTCCTACAGCTCATGAAACGGGTTGCTGGTGGCCTCTGCTGGGGTTTATGTGCAAAAAGAGCACTGCAATTCAGATTCCCAAAGCTGACAGACCCCAGCTGAAATTACTACTGAACTGGCACTGTAATCGTCAAGCCTTACTGGCAACAGCTGTAATTAAAGACCATCACCTTGCACTGTCTTCTTTTTTTTCAAACTGGCATGTTCTGAAAGCACCTTGCTATTTTCCAGCATACCAGAAAAAGTTTGCTATTTTCTAAATTCCTTTAAGGGTAGCCTGCAAGGAAAAGCAGGCTATGGTCTCTGTTTCTGTGGTTGTAGAACTGAGTATTTTGTCTCATGCTCTTTTTTGTGTGAAAGAAGGTACAGGTGATCCTTGTCTATGGGCAGGTGCATCCAATTTCTGCCTCTTCCCCCACTGACAGTTATTTAACTCCTAACTCTCTTTCAGCAAGTTTGGCAGAAAGATAAGGGGTTTGAACATATGATGTTCTTGAAAATACTAGGATGAAAAGACCTATTACTGTCCCAGCCAAGAGAAGGGTGTTATGATAACTGCAATGTTGTTATGTGACTGAAGACGTTAGTAGGCAGGTAGCAGAGCACAGGGCTTGCTTTAGAGTTCATACTCAACTGAGTCCCATGACAAGAGAAAAATCCACAGGAAAGCAGGCTTTCAGCAGCAGCACTTGCAAAAAGATCATGAAACTATTAGCAAGGCTGAAAGTTGGCTACTATCAGACTGGAGAAGGGTAGAGAGGCTATAAATGATCTGCTATCAGTCAGACAAAGTAGAAAAAACACAACAGTGTGGGGGTGCTAATAATTTCCATACCCCCTTCCTTCACATTTTAGGCAGCTTGATGATCTTAGTCTGAAGACAGAATAGTATTGGTTTAAATCAGGCTAAAAAGAATCACACCATGAAACTTGGGAAACTTTGTCTTGGCTTGTATCAGACGGTTTTACAGCTGTGAATTTAAATGGAGATAAACATATTGTTAAGGAAGTTTGCACCTTTTTAATATCAAAATACACCAGTGGATGTGACTTCCTTTTGTGCACAGACTTCTAAATACTAGCTCAAGTTGCAGGAAGTGTAGAGAGGGGGGATAGATGCAAATTTATAATTAGCAGAATTCCTTTAAAACCAACAATAGTAGTTTACAGTGAGTAGAGGTGAATAAGCAAACAAGCAACAATGGCTGTCAAAAGCAGTTCTATTGTGAAGGCGAAAACTGAAGAGACAAAAACCTGTAGAGACAGGATAAATCAGGCTTGTGCACGTGGTCTTTCTTTCCAGGCAAACTCTAATATGCATGTGTTGTGCTGTTGTTTATATTTAAACTTTTAATATAGAGTAAAAAAATCCATGGATGTCAAAAGACCTTGACATAACGAACAAGCAAGTTTTCTTGTTCCAAACACAGATTTAGATCCACATCACCTCTGCTCTTCTTGGTCACTAAGCAAGGCTGTGTCACCAGGAAGGTCACTTAACCTTTCAAAGTTTATTTAGATCAGTAAACAGCTAAGCCAGTAAAGCTTCCTCTGTTTCTCCTAGCCCATCCCCGTGGTTCCTGAGCACTGGTCCAGCACAAGCATTCTTGTGACCACACACTGAACTGAATCAGAGAACTAATCCAAGTGAAAAGTAACCCAGCAAATGCTCCACACACGCATACACAGTGGGTATTTTCAGCTAGATCTATTTCTTCCCCAGTTTGTTGGGCAAGTGTCTGCACAGATGCGGGCACCAGCCAAAGAACACAGGACTGGAAGAGAGGGATGATGGGCAGCGTAGCCTTGGCCAGGACTGCTTTCCTGTGAAATGTCACTGTTGGTGCTGCCCTGTGCTAGTTTGTAAAGTGGAGATAACAAAATAACTTCTACCTATCCCTCCTGGGGTAGGGATAAGAATTAATGTCTGACGATCTTAAATGTGTTACTGAGCTGCGAGCAAAGTAGTTTGAATAAGCCTGAAGCCGGTGTGAAGATGGGTAAGAGAGGAGTTAGCCTTGTTGAAGAAAAAGGGAATAATAGAAATGCCCCCGGAGGGTGCAAAGGCTGGCGTGCAAATCGGGGCCACACACAGCCTGTCTGAACCAGAAACATTTGCTTTGGCTTTGGGATTTTCATAAAACATAATTACATGAGATGCAACAACAGCCTTCTCAGAACAGCCCAGAGCCATGCAGGAAACTCGTGAGGGGACAGGGATGGGTTTCAGCAGGAGTGCTTAGCCATTCCTGTTATTTAAAACAACATATTAAGAACAAGGTTCAATATCTTTCTTTGGGGAACAGAACCCTGCATGCATCTGGAAGATTTAACAGGTCTAAATCAAACTGCTGTGCTGCACAGCCTTTTTTTCAGGACCTGGGAAGGAATTACAGTTTTCAAGGGCTTTTGCAATCCTTTCCACTGAATCTGGTCCTAAGGCAACAAAACTGCTCTGTTCAGAGGGTGGGACTCAGTGAGGAACCATTATTTCCTCTCCAAAGTAGAAGCACAAAAGGTTATTACAATTGCCAGATAACCTGTAATAGCGACTCACAGCCAGGAATATTATTCATACCTGAAATAAGGAGGATCGTCTGAGAGTGAAGAGTTGCTTTGCTGACTGTGGTTGTCTCTTTTAAAACCTCTTGGAGCACAGAGACCTGGGAAAAGCTCTGAGTAACAAGCTTCTCTGAATAATTTAGTTGTGTGCATGCATGCCTGAAACAGCCACAACTGCAAGGCAAAGCAACCCTCTCTGGGGCTTACATTCACACCCAGAGCTACGCTGCCCCTGCTAGCCAGTGGTGCGGTGGGCAAGATGCCCGTTGGGCAGTAAAGCTGGATGCAAACCCCTTCCCAGAACCTGGGTAGTAACACAGCAATTGTGCTCTTAGCTTTATTTCCCTGCCCCAGGATAAGGCCCTCATGCCCACCCCTCTCTTCTTCTGGTACAGCATGAAAACACACATCAAGATCTTAACAGTTTTCACAAGTTCCATTCCTTTATGTTTGGGCGCACACAGCAGTTGAAGATTTGGCCTTTCCAACTTTGTGCATATTTATATATCCTGTGTCTCTGATGGCCCTGAATTTCCTTTTCATTAATACCCCTCTCGGCCTCGGAAGAGACAAACAAAGAGGCAGAACTCATCCACTTCCTTTAACTTTCAAGCTTGACTGAAAATGCTTCATTAAATAAGTAGCAAGAGACCCTTAGAATTCCCTTGCCCTCGACATCATAGCATGTTTGATGAAATGAAGCCCCATGGCCTGGCACTGGCCTGCTTGGTAGATGGGGGTTTTTTAGGCAGGGCCAGAGGGGCCTGTCCTGACTTCTTTGTGCTAATGCCATGTATGCCTTTTACCCAAAAAGCCAGCACCTCCTCTTCAGCTGAAATCTTACTCTCTACCTCAGAGCAGAATGACTGTTTGTACAGAGTGCCTGGGAAGGCTTTTGAACTCGGCAAGTTTTGAGCACAGGCAACTGATGCATGTTGTAACAGCGTTCTCCCTCACGCCAACCTCCTCCTCTGCTCTCCCTGGACGCAGCTCGCTAAGGGGAGACTGGTCCAGCTTGCCCTGGCACCGCAGCCCCAGTGCTGCTCTGACCCCAGTGCAGGGTGCTCAGCGGCTCTGCAGACACACTCCTCTTCCTCCTTTCCTGGAATCAAAACTGGCTGCTGGTATGGTCCGCATTTCAGCTTGGCTTTGCCGTAGCCCTGAATTCCCTGAGACCCAATCTGACTAATGGGCCTAGAGGGAAAGCTGGAGCTGAGAGCAATATCCAAGATGGATGATGTTAAATAACCAGCTGGGGGGGGATGTGAACGGCCTTGGCATTATTAATTACCTCTCACACGTGCCCCCAAGCATCTCAGTGATGTTTGCAGCAAGCTGGACATGCTTGAGCAACACATGGATTTCTGCCTCCTTTTCACCTCTTGGTAAATTCCCATCGCTTCTCACTGCCTGGGGGCACACGCTCTCGATGTTCCCGCGGGAGACTTTAACAGCCTGCCAGGTGCCTACTTCAAGACATCTTCTTAGGACTTCAGCCAAAACCCCAGGAGGGTTATGGGAGTCTCGCTTGTGGTTCATCAGAAATATACTGGCTTTTTTATGGGCTTGGAAAACCTGAATGGCAGTAACAGGGAACTTTTCTTGGAGGCACTTTATCAAAGCATTATTGCTCAGGCAAATACCCCAGAGCTCCTAGTCATGATCAGCTCGTATTTACAATGATGACAATGGGTTTGTTTAACCACCTTCAATTTCTAGTAGTCAACAGACAAAAACCCAATTTCTCCCGCTGGAAGTCTGGGAAAACCTCCTGTTAGCATTAACTGAAATAAGAAGTAACCTTTTGTTATACTTGAAAGCCAGGGGAAAATTACACACTTTCACCTTTGAAGGGGGCTTGATTTCCTTTTTAAATTGTAACTGTTGGTAATGATGTTAATTACAAGCAAGCGTGTTTGGGTTTGTTTTTAAAACAGATTGCTAATATCTACACTTTAATTGCATAGTTTAGCCAAGCTTCTGCAAGTGCTTTCCAAAGACTCACCATGTAACTGACGGGGTTTGTTTCCATTTAACTGACCAACAACTCAGAGAATCAGAGAGAGAAGGAGCAGAAGGAGCTGGCAAAGTGACTCTGTGTCACCGACCACACTGCAAGGTCGCAGAGGCTCCGGCAGTAGCGCCAGCCTGCGTCGCCCCTCGCAGTCCCCAAACCAGCTCTTTGTGACAGGAAGCACATTCTGGTTGTAACCAAAGCTGCAGCCTAACCACATAGGCTTAGGTCTAAACCCATCGATTTCTTAATCAGCAATGAAAGGCAATGCAAAAATATCACCATTTACAGCTCAACTCTGCTAAGCGTTTATCGCAGGATATACAAATTCTTTTTCTACATTTCTTCCACTTGAAGATAAGTCTGTTCTTATCAGTCTAATAGAATATTAAGACAATATTATAGTAACATTCAGCAGAATTTTCTGAAAGTAATAAGTCTCATTTGGGGACTGATAACTGGCAAACAGCACGCTCTCTGCACCATTAATGCTGGGGTTTGAGCAAATAACAGAATACAATAAAAGTTTCAAAGGTCTGAAAAGAGACTAATAGTGAAACGAAATATTTTAGAAAAGTAGCTGGAATGACCCAAGTAACTTTAGCCTCATTAGTCCAATACTGTTGCCATGCTAATACAGGACACAGTCAAAAGGGCCACAGAATATCAATCCATTGCTCCAGAAAACTGCTTATCAAAGAAGCAATCTTTCTTTTGAGGAGATTATAAATTCAGTTAATGAAGGTAATCCTGCTGACATAATAGACTTAGATTTCCGCAAAGCAGTTGACTTAATCTTGCATGACATTCTATTAAAAATAGTACTCAACAAAATCAATGTAGCTTATATTAAATGGATGGAAAATTTGGTAACATGCATCTAAAAGTAATTATCTGACGGAGGAATTTCTAATGTGTCCAAAAGGATTTACTCTTGGTACAGTATTATCCAACATTTTTATGAATGATCTAGACAAGAAGTATAAAGACATTGCTGGTAAAGTTTGTGTTAAAAAAATGAAATTTAGAAGAACAGCAACAATTAATTGGAGAGGTGGGATTGGTTTGTTTGGTAGGGTGGGACGCCTTGGGGCATGCATTCCAGAACGGCAAACATCACTGCATTTACAGTTCTGATGACAAAAACAAGATGAAAATGTACATGCTGAAATGAAGGGGCTGTGAAAAGGCTACCAGGGTGCTGGGAGCTAACAAACCAAGTGCAAGACCACAAAGCAACACCGTAGCAAAGACCGTAAATATCAGCTACAGGAGTGATGCAAAATTAGCAGGTCAATTGATGTAGCTCGCTTAAGCGCATTTTAAGGTATGACTTAATCTTAGGTGACAGTTAACTTTATAGACAAGAAAATTTCTGGGAATAGAAAGCTTTCTAGTCTAGTAGGAAGTGGCACATCCACAACTTGCAGCAAGGCAAATTCAGACCGGAAATAAGATGTGATGTTTAAATGTAAGTAATTAAACAGTGGAACAGCTAACTTCTTAGGAACAGAGCGCACCCCGTGTTAGCTGATACCTAAATACGCTGCAGTTCACGCGCAAGTTCTGGGCCTGATGCAGCATTCACCAAGTGAGAGTTTTTACTCTGCATTATGTCAGAACTCTAATTAGACAATCTGCTCTGTTATCTGTAAAACCACTCTTCTTGTTTTACCTATTGATCAGTTTTATCTACTGATATTTGATATTTTTCCTGGGTTGGCAAATCTCAACGTTATGGTTGACATGATAGTGGTGTTTTTAGTGTAACATGTACTGCAGTATTGATCACACTATGTAATTAACAGCCTGTATTGCCTAAGGGATGAAATGAATATTAACATTTGCTCAAGTTGTCTATTGAGATCAAATATTTGTGTCCTTTGTTGATTGCAGCCTGAAGGCTCCGTCGGCCTCTTGGAAAAGATCAGAGTCCTGATTCGGAGTGAAAGGTTCGGGAGTGGCAAAGCACAGTGTTAGTCTACATTTACAATCCCATCCCCTCGCTTTTCCTTGGAAAAGCAAAGGGAACGAAGGTAGCAGCTTTGCTCCTCAGAACCATGTGTCTACCTCCAGGCTGCTGCTTTTGACTTTCACTCAAGAGCAGCTAAATGATGTTGTCATAGAAACTCAAAAGGGGCATCTGGGAACCTTTCCAGTCTGGGCTACGCACAGGACAGCACGTATCTAGGTCTTTACAAATTTAATACCTTTCTACCAGACAGCACAATGTCCACTTTTTCCTACCAAACTCTTGCGTAGTGGTGGCACTCCTTGCTCAGCCCCTAAATAGCCATCATTTCCAGCTGTACAGGATCTGTTCTGTCTCTCAGTGAAGTAACATGTCCACGAACTTTGCTGCAAGCAAACAGAAATTCCTCAGTGTCAGCTTCTCTACTTACATAAGCTGGGATAGCTCTGTTTACTGGCACAGGGCTGCACCACTTTACATCAGCAGAGAATTTAGCGTTCAAACATATGCTATGTTTATTTTCCATTGGAGATGGGTATGCAGCTAGTATCTATTTTCCTTTGCACTTAGCTCCATATAGATTAATTTTATCAATAATAAGGCAATCTTTTTGCTGGTTTACAATATTATCTGAAGAGACAGAAGAAAAAAAAAAAGCCCAGACAAACAAATTCTGGTCACAGTCATAAATGGTCTTGGGTTAAATGACTGTGCTGTCTAGCATCCCAGGGGATAGCAGCAATGAAACTCTGGCAAATCTGAGAGCAACCTGACTTGACAGAGCATAACAATACAAAAGACAGTCTGTTGTGGTAGCTTACCCTGCTGCTTCTCCGCTGACAATATTTTGGATTGGCACTTAGTGGTAAAACATATATAATCAAGGAGAAATCGGGTGAATTTATGAGCAGAGGGTCAGCGGCCCCAGGGGCTGTTCTTAGTAAGTGGAATGTATAAAGTTCTTCTGCTCTCATAACCTCCTGTAGTTACCCGTGCTGGGGTCCCAACCAGGGCTGAGCAGATCAGCTCTGATGCAAGACAGATGTTGTGCATCACAGATGAGCTGTCATGGTGCATCTGTACACACCACTATGTAATAGCCTGCCCAAGAGTTTCTACCTAGGTAATTAGATAAGCTTCTCACTATGTCATTTGCAAATGCTGCAGGTCTGAGATTAATGGCCTGCAAATCGCTGAGTGGAGATAAAGACCTGCAAGGTGGCAGAAGGGATTTTTAAAGGATTTTTAAAACATGCAAAAGGGAAGTGGAACTCTGGCTGGCAGCACCTGCTGTGTGGGCAGGACTCAATGGCAAAGAAAGAGGCAGCAGCAGAGGTAGGACAGGAGGACCCGATTCCCAGATTTTGGTTGGACTATTTGGATTTTGAACATATAACTCTTCTTGAAGGAAGAGGCTGAAATCTTGCCATTCTTGGTAGCTTTCTGATGCTTTGTTGAAAGGTTGAAGCAGAACAAAGTAACGTTTGAAGAAAAAGCTGTGGAGCACAGTAAAACATGCTTACAGAGCGTACAGAGCTTTGAGTCTTTGCTGCCAAGGTCTCTGCATTCTCCAGCTCAAAAGGAATTTTACTTCTTATATTTAATGTCACAAATATACCCCGCTGTGTACTAAACTGCATAATTAAATTCAGTCACACTAAGCCCAGGATACATGGTAAGTCAGGAGATTTTGAGCAAGTTACTTAAAAGCATGCAGTTCTGCAGGAGCTAATGACCACACTGGCCCTGTGGTGTTTCCGTGTGAGTTAGATTTAACCACTGCCCTTAGCTGGGAGCAGGATCAGGCAGGTGTGTGGTGTCTGGTCCAGGAGAAGATTGTGTGGCACTGTCATTCAGGTCTTGGTAATGTATGGTGATGAAGGCAGCACTGCAAAAATAATGTTGTTGCTGTCTCACACCACTCCATATATCACTGTGCTTGAATGTCAATAAATGGGAGAATCTGAAACCAGTAAATCATTCCCCACTCATCTGATCCCTTGTTACAGAAGCGCTGTTTGTGGCTTATAGCATACTTTGTCTCACTTACAGGTATAACAAGCTGTGTTGGGGGCCTTTTCCAGATGGACTCTTCCCCAGCTCCAAACCAAAAGCACAAACTGGGCAGCATTCCTGAGCTGTGGGGTCTACCATCTGGAGGGTTGTGCAAGCAGGGAATAGACTCTGCATCTCCTCTCCGAGTTTGTTGGGCACCCTCATGCCTACTGCTCTCTTTTGGTGCACAGGGAACATAACGCCCGCTCGTTGCATGCCCGGTCCAGCCTCCATGAAATGCTACGAGAGTCTTTGCATCAGCTTCTGCAGGTTTTAGGTCAGGCTTTAAGGCGCCTCATAACTTTGTACTCCTGTAATTCTCCCCACCCTCCTACCCGTCCTTTTTCATTTTACAGTGCATGGAGACAATGTGCACGGAAATGTGCCATTTTACCTGTAGACTGTTGATTTAAATTGCCTAGTCCCAGCCCGGCACTATAAATCCTCTCATGCAGCTGGAGAGCCCCGTTTACTGTAGCGGGTTTCCATGGCAATCCTGCGCTCTCCCACGTTCAGCTGCACAGTGCAGGCAGCCCCCCCTTCTTCACTTCAGATTCCATTCACATGGTCTTCTATTGATAGGAAAAAAACCCACATGGGCCATGGATACCTATTCCCTCTCTTAACACACTTTTCCCCAATAACTGGATGATAGATATGTATTTTAGCACATAAAGAGAACACTTGCCCTTTTCCAGACATCATTTGGCATGCAGCATAACATCCAGATATCCTGAAGGTCTAGTTCTTTCCCAACACGCATTACTCTCGTTATTTCAGAACATCGATAGGCGAATACAAGCTTAACCTTTCCTTCTGTTTCTGGCTGTAATCACTGCAAAGGAATTGTATCTCTCTATTGCAGCAGATCCCTCCCCAGGCTTGGGGCAGCCTCCCAGTACCCTCCCATCTGCATTTGAGCAGTTCTTTGTATAGCACTCAGTACAACTCAGTAACTGAGTGTACAGCACAGACCTTGGGAAAGTATCTGCTTATTTCTAACAACATGGGAAACAGCGTGAGGTGCTAGGATTAAAAAAAAAAAGAAAGAAAGAAGATCAGTGGTACCCGCAAAAATTCTGCAGGCAGGGTCAGACTCCTCTCTCTGTATCTCTGAATGTTTTACATGAATATCGCTATTCTACAACATTACCTATGGAGGAAGAAATCTGTGTTTTATCTCGGGAACTGTGACAAGGCATCGTTAAGGGGGCAGCCCATTTATCTCAGTCTTATTATGCTGCTGATTTGAGAGACGATAAGTACCCTTAAGAATTACTTCAATATGTAGTGGTCAACTCTAAGCTCTTTGCAGGTTCAAATGAAATCCCAATTTGTTAAGTGTCTTTATCGTTGTCCTTTTTAACTTCAGCTTGTGTTCTGTCACGGTGGGTGCAGGATTGGGCACTTGGCTGTCAGACTTCAGAGCAGTACACTTTTGGTTTTTATCAGCTGCCTCTTCCTACTATATGCTTACTACAAAATTCATATCACATCCAGCTTGCAATCGAAGTCTAGATTTGTGCTTTGATTGTTTGCTAACTGAGAATTGCTGTGAAAAGTAGTTTACAATGTAAATTGCTTAGTAAGGCACTGTAAAAAAAAAACCACAAACAAATACCATTTCCTTTCCTTTTAGCTGGACATATTTCCCTAAAGTGGGGGAACTCACAACACTCTCACAAAGCTAGGCACACAGAGAAAACTAGCAAGAGAAATAAAGGAGCGTGTCTGCCAGAGCTGTGAATTAGTGCCTATAAGATCCTAGGAGTGTATCTGGTGGGCACAAAAGTGTAGCTGCATGATATGCAGCTATTTCAAAACACAGAGACTTAGGAGGAATTTCTGGTTTTGGTTCACATACATATGTACTTCCTGAATTTTGCTAGGCCTTGTGGGTTATTGGTTTAAATATTTCCTAAACAGTGACTGTGCGTAACAGTGGAAACTGAAGCCTCTGGGAGGTGAGCCTGCAGCCTGAACGGTGACAAACAATCCTCCAGACTCCAAAGAGCCTTCTACGTGGCTGAGCAATTACCAAACCCACTTTCCTTTGCCTTGCAAAAACACCAGAAAACCACACTGAAACTCAGAGTGCCACAGTGTGGCAGAGCTGGGCCCTTCTTGTCCCACTTCATCATTGTTCATCCAAGTGTAATGGTAGTGGAAACTGCTGGCTGGGAAAGAGCAGAGACTCGTATCTGGACAATATGCTCGCCGTGGCATAATCCCATGCAATGGGTTAGCAGCATCTCTCTTGGCAGATTCTCAGCTGCAAGAAACTTTGCAATCTCCTTTCCAGAAAAAGCCTAAAATGGCTTTGGTAAAACCTCCGCTGAGTACGCGAGAGCCTGTAGTCTAATTTGCTAAAACGAGTAGGTGGTAGTCTGAGTACCTCTGTAAGGGAAATTCAGTGTTTGAGGGCTGATGCATCATAAACGCCATATAAGTGAAAACACGGGGCCTAATTCTGTCTTAGTTCCACGTGACAGGGGCTGTGGAGTGAGCAGGCCAGAACCGTACATGACTGGCTCCTTTTGCTCATACAGAACTAAAATACAAATCCAAATGGATTTGTTCCTGTCTGCCTCAGCTCACACTTGGCTCCCTGACTTGGGACTTTCACACACTGCAGAAGTGGGATTTGGCCCAATGATCGGTTTCACTTCATCTCTCAGCAGATTTGTGGTCTAACACTCCAAGATGTGCAGCATAACACGCTGGCAATCTGTCACTCTCCTGGCTCTTGTCAGCTCCAACAGTTTGCTGAGAAAAAACAGTGCCAAAATAGATGCCAGTCCGACCTGAGGGACTTGGGAAGCACAGCCTGCGCGTAGCCAAAACTCCGCCTGTCACAGCACGTGCTCCTCCGTCCACCCAGCAGGCTGGGACCAGCCCTGGGCTTTGCTGGTTCCCGTAGCAGTTTCCCATCTTACCAAATCTTCACTGAAAGTTGCCCTCCTGCTGCTGAGGTTTCACATTACTCTTCTCACTCTTCGGTGGACCAGTTTACTCGGCATCGTGGCTGCCTTGTGAACCCGGAGACTGCAGTTAGGGCTCTTATCACTTGCGTACCCTGAATAGCTGTGGCTCCCCTCTTGGATGAGCTCTGCATTCCTAGCACTGAAACCTCTAATCGGGCGAAAACGTTGGCTTGGAACAGCTTGAAATGGGAACTTCGTGACTCCAGTCTGCAGCTCAGGAATTCCTTGTTTGGTTAGACTTGAAAAGCTGAAATGCTGAGGATATCTGAGCACAGACTGCAGTGACTTTTATTAGATTAGCAGTCTGAGTCTGTTTCTTCAAGGGAACTTCTCTAGACACCACAGGGACCCACGTACATGAAAGGATGTGGTGTCGGTGTCTTGCTTCACCATCTGAGTACTTTCCAGTAATAACGAACACTTACAATACTGACATTGCTGCTTAAAGCAAATCTGTAGAATCATAAAGCACGAACAAATAATTGAGGACATAAACCAGAAAAAAAGAGCCAGACTGAATATAAGCCAAAATGCTGATGAGACATCAGTCTCTGCTAAATAGTCAGGTGGGACCCAGAAGAGGGTACAGAGCCTCTTCTCAGGGGACTTACTAAAATTCAACCCATGACAGCAGTAAGTCATGGCCACTGCTGTAGGGTAACAAGAAGTGTGCTTTATCCCTATTTGTTTGTCTTTCTTGTATTCACACACCTTCCATAAATATCTGAGGCAATGGCAAGTATAGCCTTGGGACCTGCAGGACTTCAGCATATATGAGAGGATATTTGTGGGAAGCAAATTTACAATTCAGAAACGGAAAAATTTCACAGGAAACCAATGTCTAAGGACCATCCAACCAAGGAAGAGAAGCAGCATTGAATTATCAGCCTAGTCTTGGCCATTACATGTTGATTCTAGTAGTTTTAGTTGTAACCACAGATCCAGGAATTAGCTGTGAATAACTCTGGGGCAAAGAGCTGCAGAAACCAAGTCTCCCAAAGCAATGCATGGGCAACATGCAAACAGAAGGCAAATTCACCAGCTGAGATACACCTTAAGGGACGCTTAGCCATCTTCAGCCATAATCTCAGGAGGGTTTAAGAAATGCCCTGGCAGGCCTCAGTCCAGGATGTCACTGCCCATTGAAGCCCATCAGAAAGATGCTCTGTGAAAAGTATGAGAACGAAGAGGAGAGTGAATCACTGCTATAGCAAAAGTTTTTCTGCTGCTACCCACTCCAGGTTGTCTTTCACCAAGGTGGCAACTGCTGTTTTCCTGGGTTGTCCAGGCAGAAACTGGGGCCCAGAGCCTCCCAGCACGGAGTGCTTCATCTCCTGTCTGCGAGCTCAGTTTGCCCTCTGCTGTTTGCTGAATAAACTGTTCCGTCTGGTTAATCCAAAATGGGAGGGTAAGAACAGCAGGACTTGAACAACCAGAATGGTTACCCCCAGATTTCAATACTTAAACTTAAAAACTGTGACACCTTAAAAAGGTGACAAAGGGGGGGGAAAGCCATATCTGAGACCTTAGCATACACTGACTTTATATTCTCAAACTTTTCTTTACAATCACAAAGACCAGAAACCCCCTTTTTTCATTTCCCCCTAAATAAAAGGCAATATTCAGAATTAAGCTCCCTTCCCTCTTGAGACCAGGGATTCAGGTGTGACAGAGAGTGCTTCTGAGAGCAGGATCAAAGGATGGATGAACCCACAGAGGAAGGTGTGAGGAGAGGTGCCCCAGGATGACAAGAGGTGCTCTGCAACGAGGAAAGGTGCTCTGTGATGAGGACTCAGATAGGTCTGGTTTCCCCCCCTGCTCTGGCACCTTATTCTCTCCCCATCCCAGAATTGCAGAGCTGCTTCCACCTGGGCCCCAGGTTGGTCGCCCTGCTCCTCTGCTGCCTGCCCTCTCCTCTGCAGCCATCCAGCCCTGGGAACGGTCATCGCCAGGAGGCCAGGCGCCCTGGAAAGGACGCGAGGGCTTGTTAAGAAAGCCGCTGGCATCTTGCCACATGTTTGCAAGCTGAGATCAGCCTTCAGGCTCCTCTTGTTGCTGTTTGTTTTCTGCTCTGTTCCTAACAGCCTCTCCCTGGGCTGTCACTTCTGTTGCCCTGCACAGAGGGGCTCAAACAAAGGTGTGGCGACGGTTGACGGCAGGTTGGGCTGGTGGGACTCCTCTGGACGTCGTCCCGCACCTCCCAGCACTCATGGGCAGGGCAGGGACCGACCTGGCGCTTGTCTCGGAGGAACTTCTGCATTCCCAGCTGGTGTCGGGGAGCTGGCTCCTGCGGATGGCTCAGCCCAGAGAAGGAGCAGTAAATGGGATGTTCAGTGCTGAGATCTTTCTCATACCTCCCTTTGGAAGTAGCTTCTGGGATTAGCCACTGTAGAAAGACTGCAGCCCTCTCACAGGTCATCTCTAAAGTGCTTCTCTACATGCTTTTGCACAGCTCCTAAGTGGAGACTTTGCTCCATGCATGGATAAGGCTTCGAAAGGTAAGTGTTCATCAGGCAGTAACGGGGACATGATCATACAGTCATTACCTCAAGTGAGTGCGCTAGACTCCCGAGCTCCCAGGGCAGCTCTTCAAGGTGTATTGGTCCAGAGCGGGACATTTACCAAGTGTGTCATATCCCTGTCTCTCCCCAAGACTCCTTCACAAGGCTGAGGAAATTAATAACAACAGGTAACATTTGCAAACACCACAGAAATGTAAATGATGAGGGTCTTTATGGGCAGTCAGCAATTATAGATGAGAAAAAAACATATGTAGGCATAAAAATTGACCTAGGCTTCTCAAAGGGCAGCAATGACTAGTCCTTTTGCGTGGTTATTTCAGACATGGCTATCCAGTAAGCAGAGCTCTAGCACAGCTGGAAGATGGATAACAGTTTCGCACCTGGAGAATCAGATCCTCTAGCTGGTACGTGGGTAATGAGATTCCATTTTCCTCTGTACAGTCATAGCAGAGACTTGAATAACTTTATTTTAAACCAAGGATTTATTGCTTATTGAAAGACTTTAGTGCTTAGTTTAATCTGGATTGCATGACTTCAAACACAATGGAGCAAATATTTTGAAGTTTGGAGAGTGCTGGACAGTTTTGTAACTGTGCTTGTAGCTCCCACAGCAACACCCAAACTCTCCATTTCATGCTGTTTTCTAACAAAAACCTGCTCTATGAATCTTCCTCAGCCTGAATTCATCAACACTCAATTACTGTTGGATGTATGCAAAAAGTTCACACAAGGAGCTTCTCTGTATCTGATGTGTTGCTTTGTTTTTTCTATAAAAAGACATGAGCCGTTCTTACTCTCACAAATAATCCTGTATGGGTCTTTTTTTGTAAGTAAGCACTACCAAATAAGCCTGAATTGGGAAACTCAGCTCAGTCTTTCTTAAATACATGCAAAACCACCAGCTAATATCAGTGAGGATTTTGATGAATAAGCACTAACATAGCTTAAAGAGCATTAGCTCTGACAGAACTAAGAACACACTGACAGCAAGCTGTATATAAAAGCAGTCCAGACACAAATTTTCAGGAGCAGTTCTGTGTTTCAGCCACCAGCTCTATAATCTTTTCTGGCTTGGGGATGAGGGGAAATTGTCTATATGTGTGAAGAGATGCTAAACCATGTCTTTCATCTCTTGCTTCCACAGATGTGGCCTTGGCTTGGAAGAGTCTTCAGAAAGCCAAAGCAGTGGTACGTGCGGTTTGGGGAACACTTGCTGTCACATACCTTTATCGCTTCCTATCACCTCCGCAGAGTTTTCTTTCATGGAAACAGTGTTATTGAAAGCAATGTAAACATGCCATTTTGTTTGTTCTTTTGCAATGAACATATAACCCCTTTAATCATTTGCTAAATGACAAAAAGAGGATAAGGAGAAAAGCAAGAAATCTTAACAA
Organism: Astur gentilis; assembly: GCF_929443795.1. Lineage (NCBI taxonomy): Eukaryota > Metazoa > Chordata > Aves > Accipitriformes > Accipitridae > Astur > Astur gentilis. The sequence continues at coordinate 18,260,212 of NC_064908.1, forward strand.
ATTTCACAACACTCTTCAAAATTAATGACAAGAACAGATAAAGGTTTGCCTTGCTTGTGATTGAAGCCCTGAGCAGAGTAATAGCTGACACACACTGAGGTGGGACACCCTCTGAATTCTCCCTGTCTTATTGTCCTCTTAGTAGGAAACATAATAATGCTTATGTCAGGCACAGCAGCTGCAATCGTAACAGTGAAATTGCTTGGATGTATATATAATATCCAAATGCATGCAGTGCTGCTTGCGCAGTCAAGATGTGACACTAGTATCACACCGTTGAAGTTGCTATTGGCTCGGGTTATTCCCAGCTTATGCTGGTTTTAAAAACATCAGAGCAGCTCTGGTAAAAATCTGAGGCACACATACATGCAAAGTGTAAATAATGGAGAGAGGTGATTTCATCTCTTATCTTCCCAGTCAACTGCATTCTTTCCAACTGTAGGAAATACCACATGGAACATGCTCAGACATGCCAGTATTTACAGAGTAACTAGGAGCTGCAAAATTAATCAGAGAAACAGTGTATGCCAGCAAAAGGCTACCACAGAAAAAAAACCATATGTCTCCCTTCAAAAGAAAAATCTGCCTTTTCACAGCTACAAAGGATTGAAAACAAATTTTATCATCAAACGTGGAGTTGTGCCAAATCGCAGGCAGCCAGAAGAAAGCTTTGGCATGAAAAAAGCTTTGGTGAGTTCTGAGCTCCTGGGAAACTGCTGAGACGGGGGGACTGCTTTGGTGCTGGAGGGAAGGGAAGGTGACAAGAGGTAGTGAAAGGCTCTCTTTATTGATGAAAATCAATCAGCTTTCTACTAATGTTCCCAGAAGCATATCACAATGCACAAGGAGTCACACCTTGCTGGAGAGAGCTCAGGCAAAAGATGCAGCATTAATACCCAGCAGCTACACAAAAGTAAAAGCTACTTGTGCTTGTCCTCTGAAGTTTTTTTCCTAGGCATAACTGAAGTGATGTAAATACAGCATTTTGTTTGTTTACTTTGCAGGAAATACATAATGTGTTTAAAACCATCTCTAAAAGACGAAATGGGATAAGAAAAAAGTAGGAAATTTAACCAAATTCCAAAAGACTCTTAAAAAATAATAACAAGAACAGACTTCAGTTATTATTTTTGCATCTGCTGGGTATTTGTTTTTGAGATGGCTTATTGGCTGGGAACAGTTTAGGCTGCCAGCTTTTAATATTTATGGATGCTATTTCCTCCCTAAGCAGTAGGGCTGTGCACCATGCCCATGGAGATGGCTCACTGCCTGGGCCCCAGTCTCAGTAACAAGGAGAGCAAGAGAGGTGTGTTGAGCAGATGTGTTAGAAGCTTTTCTGGAGCTTGTGGTTTTGCACGTGAATCTTTTTTCTTGCTCCCAAGCCATTTGAACAAGGGAAGGAAAGAGGAGATGAATGTTTCTCACTGGGTTTAAATGACAGGGGCGTGATGTGACCTGGTGGAGCACACTTTAACACCATATACTGTGGTACTCAAATAGCTGGGACACAGGGTACTAAAGGTAACATGGCTCTCTGTGCAAGCTAGTAACCAAATACTCAGTCTGCCCTGCAGACCTGGGTGGCATGGAGACGGTGTACACAGAGGTTTTTACACCAAAGAACAAACGCTCACTTTTCCATCCCAGAACTGCAATGCTGGCAGTTACCAAGTATGAATGAAATCGTACCCAGGTATCCAAAGGGCCAGATTTGGTTGGGGAATAGTCCCCAGTAAAAGGAACTGGTTTAATTTAATGGTTAAGGAACATTTTTGACATTTTGACATTGACATAATTTTGCTGTGGTGTAGATGGCAAGAAGAACAAAGATGAAACAGCCTCAAATGAGAAAAAGAGCAATGAGATTTCTCCAGCCTGCAGGTAAATAATAACCTTAACATACAGCATTTGGTGGATGAAAAGACGAAGGCACACGTGAAGGGGTTTAACATTCTGGGATGCAGGACTTCAGAAAAAGTTTAGCATCTTACTATTTATTAGAACAAAACTATTTCTTGGAACCAAAGAAAAAGTCACCAAACAATTTCACTCTTGGAAATGCTGACCAACAAGACAGTGGAAAAGCCAGTGCCCTGACATGAATTGTCTGTGTTAGTCTATCTGCCCATTCTTGTAATAACTCTTGTCAGACCGCTGTTTGCTTTGCACTTCCCCAAATATTATCTTCATTTGCCAAACTGTAGGTAACTGGGAAAATGCTGATCCTGTGGACACACTGAGATCACCATCGGAGCATGTTGTAGAAATTCAGCTGTCATTCATATTAGCAGTATATTGAACAATTTCATAATACACCCCTACATATTCAATCTTGTTTTTCTTTTTCCCAAGAAAGGGAAACTGTGCTGCTCTCTCCTCTGCTTGGTCACAGACCTGTTTCCTCGAGAGCCCTGCTGTGAGCTCTGACCCATCCAGAATGATCCCTCTGTTCCCCACGGAGGACTCATGCTCATCACCTTGCAGCCCTGCCAGGAGGGAGGCCGCGGATGGCAAAGGCACACTTGGCACGCAATCACCTGCAAAGAGCCTGTACCGACCAAGAGGGGACAATTTCAGGGAGCAGGCAGATTCAAGAGGTCACACAGTACAAAAGGAAAAATCTCCCTGCTCTCTGCATCACCCACCTCGCTCCCCTGCAGGCAGCAGCCCATTCTCAGCTGTCCCACCCGGCAGCAGGAGCAACGCTCCTGTTCCCACGGCTGTCCCGCTCCCTGCACACCACCTTTCATCAGCCAGCAAGCCCAGTGATCAGGAACTGGGAGAGTTGGGGAAAAATACACCTCAAAATAAATTAGAGCAGCTCAAGAAGAGAATCCAGGAGCAGAAGCAAAAGCAGCAAGTAGCATCTCAGGAGCAGAAGTGCCTGATTTCTGCCTACGCTAAAGAGCCACTGCAAAAAAGACCCCTGAAGAGAAAGGTGTGCAAAGTGGCGTCTGCTCCTCCTCCTCCAGTTTACAGAGGTCAGTAGTCGTCTGGCATCTATGGAGAAACTGTGTATTACCTAGCAGTGCTTTGGCACAGCTGAATAACTAACCACACAGCTACCACCCCACACTTTGGTATATGTGGGGCAGCAACCGTGTTCATGTGATAAATTCATTTACTTCTGCAGCCCTTGGGGGAGCTATAAACCTCCCTGTGCTATACATATCAACCTGCTTACTAAGTTCACTTCTCCACTGGATTTACTCCCCAGCATGCACAAATTTATACATTTCTTTCCACAAAATAGTAAAGAATTTGCTGCAAATATACTCTTTTCTCCCCTTTCCTCCCACATTCTTCCTTTTGCCACATATAAAGCATGAAATGGAAAACAGCAGCACAGTACTGTGGAGAAGCATCACAGGTATTTAAAGCAGGAACTGTGTAGTTCAGAGGCATTACAGGGGATTTAACAGTTCATTCAGTGGAACTAGTGTGGATCTGAAAGCAAATATTATTAGACTTCCTTATCCTGCTTTGCTGCTAAATTTGGGGCTGAAGAACCAGTCATCTACAGCTGTCACTTTAGTTTAGTGTGATTTAAGATCTCAGATTGGTGTGAGTAATGCATGGACTCAAGAGCAAGGACTGCCTACGGCTAGCCCAGTTAGCCTGCCCGCTTGGCAATCTTTTCAGCCAACGGGGGATTACTGAGGGTATATTAGACTAGAGAAGACGAGCTGAAAAGCTGTACATAATAAATCTTATTGCTATAATAGCATTAGTGTTAATTCATCGGGCACTATGATCCCTGTCACACACCACAAGCTTCCACGGGCGTTTCCCTTAGATTTGCTCCGAATCACCTTTTACAGCGATGTATGGATGTACTTTATTATGGTGCTCACCTTGGGTCTGTGGGAGCACACATCCGTGCTGCCGTCTCCTCCTTTCAGCTGAATCAGGCAGCGCTTTCTGTCATCACTGCACAGCGTTACCCCTCCTAATACCCAGAAGCCAAAGCCGCAATCCCTGCTGAGCCTCTTTTGAACATTCTCAGGGGGAAGGCTAGTTTAGTTTGTTTTTAACCCGGATCATTTTACGTAACTGAGATAGGGAACTACCAGACAAACAGTTCAACTTGCAGAACAGAGGCAGAAGAGGCTGAAGATTAACAGCTCCAGATGCTCGGTTCAGATGCAGCTTGTTCAGTTTTGTCTGACTGTCCTCTACTACTGAAAAAAGCGTGTCACAGCTGCTTTGCCAGATACTACCTCCGTCAGATATCTGCAGTCTGGCCTAGGAAGCCTGCTTCTGCTTTTCACACGTACAGGTGCTCAGTGCTATTGGATACCAGCATTTGCACTGCTCCTTATAGCCTAACAGGTTTAAATTATCTGTTTTTCTAGGTTTTAGTGCTGTGAACCTGAGGTCTGCTCTCTCCTTGCCTGATGACGTTCACAGAATACCAGGCAGAGAAGACTTTACCATCCCTGGACCAGGGAGGGATTATAACCCCCCCCCCAAGATCCCAGGTTAGCAATACTGCATCACAACAGTCTGTTACAGGCAACTTGCCCAAGCATGCGGCGTTTGTGTACTCTGCAGAGAAAGGTTAGTCTGGATCTCCAGAGAGATGCCAAGGGGAAAGGTGTCCCACTGCACCCACTGGATGTGCCAGTCAGGTTAGGGCTGTTTGCATGGTACGCTCTTGTACGGGTAGATGGTGTCACGGACGTAACCTCAGGGACTCAAGCCAATGCTTGCTTTGCTGGGACATCTCCAGTGCCACCAGAAAAGGTGTCCTGCTTGTTCAGTGACCAGTGTCATCAAAGAGACTCCCACTTTTGCATTCCAAGTGAATGAGGCTGGGTTTGGTTTGTTGTTGACAGCAGTCATGTTTGAAGTTTGATTTTAACCGCACACTAATTCTTTTCTGTGGTTTTTTCCCTCCTGATTAAAGACCAAAGAGAGAGAAGCTCAGCACAGAGAATTCAAACACAAAGCCAAAGACAGCCTTCACCCAAGTCCTTTGTTCTGGAGAGAGCAGCAACAGGTAAAGGTAAGGATCAAAATCATGAGAAATTACACAGACCAATGGACAAAACTGATGGAGGTCACTGGCATCTGGGCACTCACATGCCAAAATCTTTAGCTGGTTATTAAAACAATACCAAATCTTCAGATTCCACAGTCAAGGACCAGAGCCTAGTTATACCAAGCAGGTAACAAAGAAAACCACTGAAGGAACAGAGAAAATCAGTATTTGTTCAAGGAGGCGGAAGATGACCACCAGTGATACAAGGACACAAGGCTTAATTTCTGGGTTAGCTGCTGGTCAATCGTGCTGAGGCCTCCAGGTTGGGGTGTCAGACTGGCCACTTTCTGTCACTGGATTTTTGGGTAAAGCTTGGCAAGTCACTGCCATACACCCCCCCACTGCTGGGCGCTCCATGTGCAAAGGATTTGCTGCATGCTTCGTGCCTAAAACCCGCCTTTGTCCAAGAACCCGCCTTTGTTACCTTTGACAATTTGTCACGCCATTGCCTGCAGCAGTTGAATTCCAGACCTGCCAGGATTAAAATTCATCAGAAATGAAAAATAAGCCATATGGCCTAGGTGGGAAGAGCTGTCTGTCACCTGTTCAGTTCTGTGTTCCCTAATGAATTAAGAGTGCCCCCAAAAGGCAGGAAAATGGGGACCAAATCAAACTAGTGAAAAGTCAGATGAGTTATCCACAGACTTACTACAAAGTCAACAGCAGGAACAGGAGTCCCAATCACTTGTTCTCAGTTTTCTTTGACCCATATGTCTAAGTGGAGATTTGAATTACTGGAGTAATTTTGCCCATTTAGTGCCATTACTTTGCCTAGGAAATGGCCGTATTCAGACTTTGTGGGGAACAGGGCAGATAGTGGAAGTGCTACCAGTGCTGCTCACTCAAAGCAGTTGTATTTTACACTAGCCAAGGTACTAGGTATGTTACTTGTGTGAAACAGAAAGAAAAAAATCCAAGCTATCTAATACCATGCAGATGAAATTATGAGCATAGTGGCATTGTGTGCTCTACTACCTAAGTGCTATTTAAAATGCATGAAATATATAATAATTTCATTCTGCCTCCTGTTTTTTTTTTGTTTTAATGGATTGTTTGAAAAATGGCTTGATCTCCCTCTGAGAGTGGGTCATAATAAGACCATGCCACATGAAGCATTCATCATTGTAACTGCCAGTGTCATGGTATCTTTATTGGCTATTAGTTTCTGTCAGTGAAAGAGCCAAGGCAGGGCTATGAAGAGATGAATGAGGGGCAGGGGTCAGAGCTAGAGTACTCAGGAATTTGATGAATTATAAATTTGCTGTAGTTAACAAAAAATTAAGTCACAACAGCTATAAAATATTCATCTGTTCATAGGTAGAAAAAAACCATGAGAATATTTAAATCAAAAGATTTTCTTCTAGCAACTGTTTTCATCAGAAATGCAGGCTGCTCTTGAACTTTAGCATAATAGTTTCTGTAGTTAATAAACACTGTGTAGATAAAAAAGATCTAATTGAAATCAGACAACATGGTGAAGTAAAGGTTGTTAGATCTACATATTACTTTGTCAGTTGCATTCAGCGAACCCAAGACAGCATACCAAATAAATGCATCCTGCATTTTTAATACTGCTAAACTAGAAAACAAAGTAATACAGCAAGGTGTTTCATCAAAGACACTGATGGACCTTAGCCCTCCTAAGCCCAACAGATTCTGGCAATGCCATCCATGGTTCCTCCTGTCGGACACTGAACAAACTGCATAGATCTAGTGAATAATTCCTCTGAAGACTTCCCAAGTAAGTCCACATGACTATAGGAAGTGACTTCAGCCCCACCGAGAGCGAAGCTCTTCCTTGTCCGAAAAACATCATTCCCTTGTGACATAGCCTAAACTGCATGATTAAGATGTGCCTCCAGAGCATCTCAGAGTCTGCTGCAAGTTCAGGTGATGTAAGTGGCTGTGGCTCTATCAGCGGCGATGGTACAGAGCCCAGGACCGTTAGCTGAGAAGATGTTGCCTTACCGCTGTTGTTCACAAAGCAAAGGGGAATCTCAGGACAACCCCATTAACCAGTCAGTCGCTGAAAGTGCTTCGTGTCCAACAGATGATTCTCAGAGGTGCTGCACAGTCAGCTCAGCACATAGACAAGTTTACTGAACAGAAGCTGGAAAAGCCTGGCACGGTCAGTTGACTGAACCACATCTTTGAACTGAGGCTGATACTGACTTAAGAGTAAAACCTTTTCTTTAAGAAAAAGCTTTAATTTTTTTATTGGGGGAGAATTTGGTGGGGAGGATTTCCATGCAAAAACCAAGTAAGTACTTGTTTAGTCACCTTCTGCTGGAGAAGTGGTTGCAATAAATACATAATTATGCCAGTGCAAGTATTGGCATGCTGTGAATGCAATCTGAAATTATGAAGTAAAACAGTGATAAATGTTGTCTATTATGTGACACCACCTATTAAGCAAGAATAATTTGTTTGTGCTGCATACTGCATCGTTTATTTTTGCATTATACATTGTCCCTCATCCTGTATCGTTCATTGATTCTTCCACACTGCATCCTGCTGATTCTTAGCAGTTTAAAAATGAATTATTTTACTCTAGTGAGTTTGAAGTAATCACAAGGAAAATAATATTTTCACTATCCCCCTCCCTCCAGGTCTCAGATCTGTTGGTACCCAGCAAGTACCAGCTGTCTGCAGCTGCCATCATAGAAGGATGCTCTCAGACGCTCTCAGGTCGATGTCCCGACCTCTTCTTAGTGTTCTTGAGGACTCTGGGAGTCAAGGGTTTCTAAGTAAAACTTGTAAGATCTGTGTGAACATGCTACAAGTGTTAAATTATATAAATGCTAATGGCAATGCCTTAGGAAATCATTTAACCTTCATTTGTTGCCCTCACCTGATTCATGAACCGGCTCTCTGTCAGTTGGTGAATAGACCCTAGCAGAGTTACAGCCTCCAAAGTTTGAGTGCTTTGAAACCTTTTTGTTACCAAAGTAGCATCAACTTTTTTTTTAAACCTGCTTTGATTGAAACCTTTTAGATCTCCCCACACCTTGAGCATGATTCCTGGAAAACACCATTAAAAAGATTTATAATACAGCTACAACTTTCTTTCAAAGAACATGTGAGGGTTTAATAATTAAATACAAATCCTCTGTTTCAGGTGTGAAGGTACCGGGTGCTTCTGCATGGAGAGAAGGTCAGAAGTTAGCTAGAAAGTTGCTTGGTCCACTCCCTACATTTCCAAATCTGAGGAGCACAGCTGAAGAGCAGACCACAGCAAATGGCTTTGGTACAGTCACCTCTCTACAACACTAGCAGTTCTGGCACACAAACTAAGGGGTGGTTTATTACAACTAGTTGAAACAAGACTTTTCAAGGGTCTTCTGAGCACCTATCTTTAATGACTCTTGCAATAACTCACTTGTCAGGTTAACAACCCACCAGAACAATTACTAAAGCTGTTGTCCATGGTCAGCTGGCACGTTGAATCCATCGTGGTTTTGAAGACACAATGCAAATGTACTGTGTCCTTAAAATAAGACTTGTCTGGATCATGACACAGGTTATGTCTCCCCAGCAGAGATACAGCATCAGCTCCATGTCCCACACATACTGGTATACTCTGCTTTTTAGCTGTGTCTGTTTGCCAGACATATCTGCAGAGCTTCCCCAGTTCTACCAACAGCTGAGGCTGGCCCCTGAGTTCTCACTGTGCTACACTGACAAGCATAAGAGGTTTATGAGATAAAGGCTTTCACTGCCCATGTATATTAAATTCTATTTGTATTGAAGGGCCACAAAGTACACATCATTTGTATGACTGGCCACTGCAACTTCAAATTTCACCCTTACAGGTTTATCTTCTTCCTAGAACATTGTAGATTTTACAACAGACGTACAAACCTGGGCTACACATGCCAGTCCTATAGTCCTCAGACCTATAGTAGGAAGCAGGTTTTGAGATCACATGATAGATACAGGAATTGATACATCTCTGAAGTAATAACACCACTGTTGTTTCCAAATGCTTTCCACAGAACCTGGTAAAGGATTTGAATTCAAAAGCTGTGTGGTTACCCCCAGCAACACTATTGAAGGGGGCAGCAATGCACCAACCAGGAATAAAAAACAAATACTCAGGAATTTACACTTGCAAAGCCAGTATCATGATGAACACAGACATACGAGACTCCCAAAAGATACTGCAAAAGGAAAGGTAGAAGTTCTGCAGCGATACCTCAGGATCCATTCTCCTTCACCTGGACCTCAAGGCCTAACTCCCTCTGCCTTCAGTGGGGAAAAGATACAGTCTTCAATAACGAAAGATGGGGCCATGCCCAGCACCTCAGGAAACTGCAGCAGAGGAGAAAGCACATCTTCTCAGAGGCAGAAATGTTCAAGCAGCTCTGCACCTAAAGGGTCTGAAAAAGAAAACCTTAAGCACCCTTCAAAGAGGAGGGTAAATATTAAAAGCCATCACTCCTACAGCCCTGAAATTGTTCAGGAATTTATGTATCGAAAGAATCAAGAAAGAAAGAAAAAAAGCCTAGAAGAGAAAAAGTCTTTGGTGCAGGCCACAGAGATGAGAAATAAGAGATTGCAAGAGGTATACAGGAAACAGAAAGAAGCTGTTGGAAGGAAAACATGTTCTGACCAGATGCTCAAGTTCATGGGGGAAACAGCTTCTGCAAAAGAAAGTCCTCGGTGTAAACTTAAGCAAGTAAGTCATAAAGAAGTGGCAGATTGAAAACCCTCCAATCTTGATCAGTACAGCACCATGCAGGAGATGAAACACTTCATGCAAATGCTCTGAAGTGTCAGGGAGAAAAAGTTTTATCTGGAAAAATAGAGCAAGTATCTTCTAATTATGGCAAGAACTGCTGGGCTCATTAGTAAGGCTGGAACCCTTGACTTCAGGGCCAAAAGCCTGGAAATCTCCATTGCTTGAACTAAAAGAGCAGGTTTGTTGTTTGGTGCATGCAGTTTTCCAGTTACATGAACCAACTATTAAGTGGAACAAAAGCCAGATATTACCCTCATGTTGCCTAGCTATTTAGTGCTTACGCTAATGGTCACTTCTGTTTCAGGAACAAACCAGTGGTGGAATCCTGGAGAGGAATTTCATGGCCTGGGTGGATGAAACATCCTGTACTCTATTAAGTAAAGATCACGGAGGCAGGTACTCAGACATAAAAAGCATCCTAGAAAGCTTCTTTCTCAGGGCACGCTGGAGACTTCTCACAGTATTCTGTTTTAAACTATACAAAATAGAGCAATGGACTAATGTACTGTCATATCTCACCTTAAGGTCAGCCTCACTGCACCGTGGTCCAGAGAGGTTACAGAACCTGGGAGCATCTGGGAGTGCTTTCGAACATGGAAGGACACCGACGCTCTGGCTCTCCAGGTTGAGGCAAACTTTTCAGCCTACTTTTATGTTTTCTGTTTTTAAATAATAATTATTCCTTGCCAGCCCCAGGCTGATTCTTCTCCGCATCTGTCAGCAGTTCATGTTCCGTCCTGAATCTATCATTTGACAAATGTATCTATAGGTAGAGAAATCTATTTCTTTTTCTTTTGTGAAGCGCTTTAGCTGAGGATACTGGTCTGTGCAGAAAGCTACTGTTACTTTGTCTTTATAACGTGACATTTGTCCTTTTTGTTTAAACAGGAATGAACTTCTAGAAACAGTTCAATCGCCTAAACAAAGAGAGGCATTAGCTTCTCCAGCACCACTGGAATCCGAATGCTGGTTTCTCAGTCCTCTGAAATGTCAAGACTTGAGGGACTGCTCTGCCCCAGCTCTGCATACACCTCCTCTGAGCTTTTCCCTTCCTCAGAAAGATGCAAAACCTTACTCCCAGGACTTGACTTCTGGTTTTTCTCCATACAGAAGTAAACTTGAGCAAGTGAAAGCCATACGTAGTCTATCCAAGGAACTTGCAGAAAAGATTGAGATGGCAACTAAGAGACTGAATGCAGCAAGCTGGGTTAAAGAGTCTGCTGACAAAACATCGACAGAGACAACTTTGGACATTTACAATGAGTCGTCTTCTGTCCCAGAGCCTGAGACATCCAAGGATGAGCAAGACAGGACAATGACTATACAAATGCTTCTGGACACCCCAGATCCTGATGTGTTATGTGTGTCATCAGATAAAGAATCTCAGGGACTGAGCAGGATTAGCCTTGTGGATAGCACTGAGGGAGCAACAGCCTTGGACAGACAGAAGGAAATACCCGCTCCTTTGCCTGGCGGGAGCGCTGCAAGCAAAGAATTGCCATGGATCTTTCGTAGCGCAGAACAGAGGCATCTCAACACTGGGGAAGACCTGAGCAACACATTGCAAGGTAGATCATATTGACACAATGCAACAGTGAGACTCAGATGCCATAGCTCGAGTCTTCCAAAGCTACAAAGCAGTGTTTAAGCTTGATCTCCCATCGGCTATTGAAAGAGTTGTGTCTTGGAAAATTCCTGAGCAGTTGGTCTTCTAGGCTGTATCCATACTGCTCAGAGGGAGCAGTTGCTGGAGCCTTGAGTGTTTGCAGGCTTGTTCTCTGCACAGCTCACAAATGTAATGCCAAGAAGAGTCGCAGGTGCCCTCAGCAAGCAGCACAGGCAGCCTAGGGACCCTCTGGCAGCAGCAAGTACGAGCGCCACTCCAGATGCTGTTCAGTCTCTTTAGATCAGTAGGGCAGAACCATGAAATTCCAGCAAATCTCCTCAGACTGGACGGTTGCCAGGATGTTAACAGTGACTGACTTTTCTTATATGTCCCTTTGGTTAGCCCTGAAAAGTCTGTCAGTCCCCCTGTGAAAGGAGAGATTGGACTGAAGTAGGGGCTATCACATTAAGAAGTAGTGATCTAACTTGAGTAATGCTCTAATTACTTTCTTCTGTCATTGCACCTGTGAAACTACATCTCTTAATTTTATCTGTGGTTTTGCCACTGATTTTGGACACATCGCTTCACCTTCTGGTGCCTAGGCTTTCCCAGAAGTAAGAAAGGAATTATAAGCCTAACCCCACGTACTTAGAAATCTGTGGATAAGAAGAGCTCTATGCAAGTTAAGTGCTCACATATAAGTAGGCAGAGAATAGATGCCAAAGCTTGGGCCATTTCATTTCTACAAAGAGCATATCTATTAAATGCCCTCATTTGTCTTTTTAAAAGGTTTTCCTGTGAATAAGGGCTCTGAGGTGGACACAAGCCTATTGCACGAAAAGCCAATAACCAGCCCAGCCTCTCCATCTCACAGATTCCTCACTAGAAGGTAAACAAATTTGGATATATTATTCCCTGCTAAACGCGCCACACACACACACACGTAGTTAAAACAAATAGCGCCAATTCAGCACGGAGCCAGACTGCTCTTTACTCCTTACCCAGCGAATTGCCAAGTAGGCAGATTTTTTGACACAAGATAGGCTGAAAGAGGGAACCACCTATTTGTAAGAGAGCTGGAAGGTCAATAGGAAAGGTTCAGCCGGGGGGGGGGGGGGGGGGGGGGTTGGAGCCGTGGAGCTCCCTTACAGCACTTTTGCCCTGGATGCAGCCCCAGGAGCCTGGGAGCTGAGGCGGGGAAGGTTTCTTGCCTTGCCCCGGGGCGCTCTGGCTCTCCCACCCGGCTCCGCAGCGGGGGCGGCCCCCGGGGGGCGGCGGGGCTGCGGCGGCGGGGCTGAGCGCTAGGGGGCGCCGTGAGGCCGCCGCCGGGGGCGCGCCCCCCGAGCCCCGGGAGCGGGGAGGGCGGCCGAGCCCCCCCGGGTCAGAGCTCCGTGTCCGGCACCTTGTGCCTCCCTCCCCGGCCCGGTAAAACAAAGCCCTCGGTGTTTTAACGCGTGGCGTTGACGGGAGGAGAAAGGGATTGTGAGTACCTAGTTAAAGCTCCGCTGATCTCCTTTTTTGCGGGGGATTAAAGAGTGATTTAATCAACCGAATACTAGAAATCCGGTTTCGAGTAATTGTTTTCACTCACTTTGCGCCGAAAGTGGGTGAAAAATTCCGATTTTTCGCGCAAACGTCACAAACATCAAGTTCCCTCGAACAGGAGGCATGTTGGAGCGTGGTGATTATTATGGAAAGTAGGCTCTGAGGCAGGAAGTTTAGAAAAAAGGGATTACATTAACACAGGTTGTTTTCAGTCAGCTGACGTTAATTAAATGTTTAATGTAGGTGGCAGTCGATAGAAAACCCTCTGCGTTTAGCCTGTATCTTAGAGAGCGAAGACGTATTTGTGTAACTGCCCCAGGTGGGTCATCCCTGGTGGCAGGGAGGACCACGAAGGGACCCGTTAGTTCAGACACATCGCTAACTGCAAACCAGGCTGTGCCCCTGTCCAGCCACGGAGAAGGACAAAGCCGGAGTCCCCGCAGGGGCCACACGTCTCTGCAGAGCCCTAGATTAAATATGACCTGGACAGGCATTACCAAAGAAAGGACATATGTGCAGCAAACTGGCCATTGGTCCCCAAATTCCCGTTCAGAGCGAAGGAGGAGGTGTTGGTGCTGCAGGATCCCTGCCCAGGCGGGGATGGAGTGGCTCTGCTTAACGGGCAGTTCATCAGGTCCTGGGACAGAGCGGGCTGTGCCAAACTGCTTGCAGTTAAACTGCAGAAAGCTCTAATGGGAAGAGCATTTTGTTTAACCGAAGGCAGGATATAAGGCACAGCATTCTTTTTAAGAAGATTGTTTACAGCTTTACAGTACAAAGTAAACAAGAGGAAAATGAAAATTGGAGAGATAAGTCCAGACAGCTCAGCTTACCAAAGTTATGAAGAGTAATTACTGGAATTACTGAGAGTTAAAACCCTGTTCTTTGTGCGCAACTACCACATTCACAAAGGCTGGGCTGATTTCTGCTCGGAGAGATCAGTTGCAAGGATTATGGAGCTGTTCTGTCACAGAAGATGGCAAATGTATAAAACATGAGCACTCGGCACTCAGAGCGTGCAGTGAAGTGTCAGAGCTGCGTACGCACTGCACCTTAGAGAGCACAGCCCACCAGCCTGGAGAAAATGGTGGGGCCCATTACTCTTGTCTTGAAGCGTGCATGTTTATAGGCAACTCTAATTCACGGTAATGGAAGGTAGGTGCAGAACCCCCTTGGGCCCCGAAGGGAATAGCCCCTCCGCTGTAATGGACAAGCATCAGACAAAGTAGAAATAAGACAGATTGCACTGATCTCCTGAACAATGCAATTACTGAGAAAGCAAAGCTCCCGTGTGTTTGAGCAGTGGAGTCAAAGTCCTCAGAGCATCACAGAAGGAAAAAGACCAATAAAACCTCCCAAACAATAAATCGCAACCCTGTTGCGAATGCTGTTTCAAAAGATGAGGAGAGCCACTTGCAGATAAAATATCGCTGTATTTAGAGATTAGAAGTGGAAAGTGTTGCTATGTTGTGAACAACTCCAGACTCATCTCCCTGTGGGTTGAGGGCTCCCTCTAATGCAGCAGTAGTGACAGTAAGGGGACGATACAAAGGAAAGACCACCCCATGTCTAACCCTTTCTTAGCCTCTAGTAAAATAGATAATACAAAAGTTCAGTGTAAAAGCCTGTCTTTGAATTGTTTTCAGCTTTTATTTGAATATGATCTAGATTCTAATTTTGCACCTAGTCCTGAAGCCTGCACACTCACTCATGGGAAGCAAAAGTAGATGAGAGTCCTTCTGTACACACCAGTAGGCAACACATGCCAGTAAGGACAACATGAGGCTTCCATGACCAAGCGGTTCCTGAAGTTGCTCCGGTACCAACCGATTCACACGCCTGCTGAGGGCATATATCTACGATCTGATCAGAGAGAAAGCCACATGGTAGAGGAGCACCCGTGTGTTAAGGAGGTGACTGAGGAACATGTTTCCCAGGGTCATAATTCCTCCTGCTGCAGACACATTTGCACCGTGAGTGCGTGAACTCCATATGGGGGAGTGTTAGTAGGGAGTGAAGGAAGCGTTTTCTCTTCAAAACTTTACAGGACCTGGTTACCAGGAGGGGACAGTGCTGTGTCTTGGCCCTTGGTAAATCCACGCCTGTGTAGCTCATCACCGGTGTAGCTAGAGCTAGGTTAGAAAATATGATAGTGAAAGCAGCTGAATTGGGTCTATGCTCTTACTTCCACTGTTGCTACCAGCAATAATGAGATATGAGTCCGCAGTTGGCTACAATGGATGTTCTCTTCAAGAGTTCATCTAAACCAAGCCACATGTTAAAAACTGACTGTTTGCTGGCCTCATTCACAAATACAAAACATCCAGTGTTACAAAGTCAGCACTCTTGAACATGACCTTATCCACAGCCAGTTTCGACAACACAGTTTTGTGTTTACATGTTTAATTATAGCTCTGAAAACAGTGAGTCATGTTCATGCAAGAAATCCTGCAGGTGCCTCTTTCCATAAGAAATGTTCCCATTTCATGCACGGCTGCTCTGCAGTCCACAGGGGCGGCTGACGGAGATTTGTTGCTAATGCAAATGACACACTGATGGGAATTCTCCAAACTGCCAGAAAATGCGTATGCAATTTCATCCTCATTTTGATTCAGTTACCCATATAAGTGGATTTCTGTTACCTTCTTGAGAGCCAAAAAGACCATAACACTTTTGCCGTAAGTTCAGTTTTGAAAGTGCCCTGGGCAGCTGCACAGGCTAGGGCAGAGCAAGCAGCTGCCAGGCAGAGGCCTGATGTCCTGAGACAGTTAGCTCCAAGATCACAGCTCTGCCTCCTACTGTGGACCCGATAATGCCTTATCTTTAGCCAGTGCAAATCCAAAGAGCCTCATCAGGGAATTGTGATGGTTTATGCCCACTGCAGAGCTGGCTGTGTCTGGAAGAGAGGAGTTGCTGGCCACTCCTGTGTAATCCCAGTATTTTCTGTAGAATCTGCATTGACTTTCACTGATGTTGGCAATAGCCTTCCCAGAAAACAGGCAGGGTTGGATTTGGACCTTGGCATCAGTCTCTCTAAACAGAAATAGGCATTCCTCAAGAGCCAAAGAAAACAGTGGCATTGACTAAAAAACCATCACGACACAAATGCAGAGACAATACTCAGTGCATTTGCCCAACAAATATTAGAACTGCTTCTTAAGAAGTCTCTGCTACCTCTTCTCTTTCTCTCTCATCCACCTTTGCTCCCACTTTCTGAAGACTACCTCCAAGACATGTTAGTGGAAGCTGTTCTAATCGTTTTAGCAGTTTCTGGGTCATGAAAAACAAAGAAAAGCTTATTAACGAGAAAAATGAGATAAGATTTCCCTAAGCTGATTGCCAACAAAAAAAAATTTCCACATTCATTTTTCTGTATAAAAAAGAAAACATCTGTCACCATTTCAATGTGTCTCAGTGTCCCTGCATGTGTTTCAGCTGAGGCTTGATCAATAAATGCCCATTTTCACACCTTCCTTCCTAATCTTTTTAGTTAAGCTCAGAGAGTTACAGATCAAACCAAAGTAAAACCAGTTAGCTGAGATCTTCATCAGGACTGCGGGACTTGGTGCTGACATTGTTTTGAAATATTAAAGTATATATATCAATAGCAAATGTTAGTTGGGCCACAGCCATGCTCAGCACAAGTCCCAGAAACACTGGAACAGAGATCAGTACTTTGTGTTTCTAAAAAGATTTCAGATAACTTTGCCAAGGTTCAGAGCTAGATTGTGCAACAAAGTCCTAACAATGGAACAGATTGTACAATGCAGCCCTCATAAATTAAGCTTCAAAACTGCAAGGTGGTTGTTTCTATTTGCCACCAGGTTGAAAAATATCCAGTTCTTCAGAGCAGTAATTAGAGTAGGTGAAGACAAGTGTTGTGAGCTTTCCCGACAACATCAAGGTACAAGAAAGGGGATTTTGTACGTTGGCAGGTATGACTTTCCAGTCAGTCTTTTGTTTCCATTTAACAAAATTTAATAAATGATAGCTTTGTTAAAATGAAATAACCATTTTTTAGTTTAAGAGACTGTTTACGCACATGCAAGATCTCAAAAACTCTCTAATTGTTTTTGTTACCTTGACACAGTCCGCAGAGAGAACTCACCGCTCAGAGGCATCACTACCCATGTAAGACTATTTTGAAAGTTCAGAATCAAGAGGAGATTGCCAACCATTCTCCCAGAGAGAGCCTGAGGACACCGGACAGCCTCAGATTACAGCCCTCTGCTGCTCTGAGCCCTGGAGCTGAGACTCACGACGCCTTTGAGCGGGACTTCGGTAAGGTGGCATTCCCCAAAGTGTCAGAGCGGGGTGGTAACTCAGTGCCCTCCCAAGGTACTTATTGTATTGCAAAAGAATGAATAGTGCTTCATTGCAAGAGAAGTCTTGCCAACGGGTCTGACTAGGACTGAAAAGACTTCTAGGGTGAGGGGGAATTTCAAATAGCTGGTTCATGTTCCAAATTTTGAAGGTGAAGAACGAATATATGAAAAAATGTCCCCTCAATTTTCATGTCCAATTTAACAGATACATCCCACTAAAAAATGCAATAGAAATGCTTTGCTTTTGCCACGCAGCGCTGTGCTGTTTCACAGGTGTGAACTCAGCAGAGCGACACCTCACAGGTTGCTCCTGTGCTGAGTTACGCACGCAGCAGCTACAGACAGCCCCCGATGGAACAAACCCCGTTCAAATCAGAGACATTTTCAGCACCTGCAGCTTCATCTGAAGGTCTCAAGGAGCCTTGCAATTAATTCTTCATAATTACCACATCAGATAAGTGTTGGATGTTATCCTATGGATCCTGCAGGGCTGGACAAGGCAAGAGTGGGGTGCGGGGCATCACCACTTCTGCTCAGAACAAATGTTTGCATAGAAACAAGGGAAAGTTTGTGGCCGAAGGGGTTAAATGGCAAACAGTAGCATGCAGGCTGCTCTGTCTGAAGGGATCTCTGCTTGCTTCCACCAAACAGTAGCAGATGGTGCATTGTTTTAAGGGCTTTTCCGAGACAAAAGAACAAGATCAGATAACCTGTCCTCAAAGAGGGTACTTAAAAAAAGCCTTTGCTCTTATTAAGGATTCTTATTGTTTTCCCCACAAAATTTTATACGTAATACTGGATTTTGAGGTGGTCGAGAAGCCAACCTTGTTTACTGTGCTTCTCCCCACCCCCCAGGGACTAGGAGGGCATCTTACATGATTGGACAGTAAGCCTGTTGTCTGAAGTGTTTACCATAAGCGAAAGACAATGTATTTATTTAATACTAATAACTAAGGGCCCCAATTCTGGAAGCTATCTGGCAAAAAGACCCTGCCGTCCACTATTCACCACATGAACAACAGCAACTGCTGCCTCTTGTCTGTACCAGGAGAAACCTTCACCTTCTCTGAGCATTTGCAGGAGCTGACAGCTTTTGAGTGTGCTCAAGCCCAAGGTTTGACTGTAAGCCAGCAGTTCTACTATGGGCCACGTTGCTGCAGATGAGGCACAGAACTGTCATGCCGAAGACAATGTGGTTTTGAAATATGGGTCACAAGTGGATCCATTCACCACTCTTATCAGGAAAAGGGCATTCAGACGCAAGGCTGTATTGTCTGCTATAAAGCATCACACCAGCAGTTGATTCTGTTCTCTTTCACAGAACACAGAAGTCACCGTGCACATGCAGCATAATGATGTGCAATTATACAACTGCTGCAAAATATAAATATTAATATAAAATATAAATATTTACCTCTGAAAGATACATGCATCCCCAAAGCTAATTGCTATGCCAAAGACATGACAAATTTTCTATAGTAAACATACTTGGCAAAATAACAAATTTCATTTTCAAACATAATAAAGCACAGTATAAGAAGCAGATATTCACAAAATATTTGTAACCACTGCCTGGAGGAAGACAGCGAATCTGTCCTGAACTGTTGAATTTTCTTTTTAAACACAGCCAGTATAAAATCCAGAATTGCAAATGCTGTAAGAACATACTGTGATGAACACAACTTGTCTCCACAGGCATCACTGGAAAGTATTTCATGTACCTCTTATATGCATCTCTAATCGGTTTAGGCACAAAACTTGCTATAGCCAAGCGAGCTGACGAGGAAGTGGTTTGCATATTCTGCTTATCTCAGGGACACCACTACATAAAATCTTTCCATCATTCCTGCCAGACCACCAGGTCTCTTCCACAGGGAGCTGAGAAGATGAGCTCTACTTTCCTTAGTACTGCAGCACACCCTCTGAATATAGCCCACAGTACCCAAGTTTCTGTATTGCTATTAAATAAGGGAACATTTTGCCTGTGCCCCTTCGTACAGCCTTGTGATTGGACTATGAGCCAGATTGGACTAAATGAGCCAGAAAGCTCATTTCATCGGGCCAGACTTTTGTTTCTTTTTTGTATCTGAGAGATAACAAGGTTTAAGCTGAAATTAATTGTTAAAAAAGTATTTTCTAAATGTTGAAGCTTAAGCATGACTACTGGTTTAAAGTAATTTGCATTAGGAAAGCAAATCGAATGCTCTTCATTATTCTTAAAATGCAGAATTTTAACATGGATTTCAAAGAAAATATACATAACATCTTTCCTCTTAACTGCTGATTGACATATTCTTTCATATCACTAGAGGGAGCTGCCTTCTTGCTTCTAGCAGAGGGAGAAATGATTAAATTAGTGGAATCAGCAAAGTAGTGTGACAGCATGGTTTCAGCTAATTGTCCTCTGATTGATAGTTTTGAGATAAGACAGCTCTTCGTGTTTCACTTCAAAATCCTACACTGTCTTTTGTATTTTACAAAGCTTCTGCCTGGTGAAGCTTCAGTGAGCTCCACCATCAGCCTTCAAACATCTCTAAAGTAGCCTGCAATGATGGCAGCGTTGACGCATAGCATGCTTCTTGACTCTGTGACAGGCAACACGAGAATTGCTCTTGAGAACTGCTCTCATTTCCTTTGATACCAGTTTTCTTCCTCGGAACTAGTTTCTTTCCAGACCCACAGAGACTGTGTTTGCACTGCTTATTAGCTGGCTGATAAATCATCCTATTGCCTGTGTGTGCACAAGAAATGAGGACTTTTTCCCTCTCCATGCTACTACCCCATAGTGTGCTGTTACTTGTAAAAGAGCACTGCAAAGCATGTGGACACGTGTGCATTTCTTACTCTGTGGAGTCCACTGTTGCTTTGCCACATGGGTTGGGGCTTTGGTTTCCATACAGCAAGCGTAGTGGATTGAGGGAATTTAGTATAACTGGTGAGCTATAGAAGGAACATTCCATGGGAATTCAGGGTTCTGGTTAGGTCCAGACTCAGGCCCAGCTCTCTCTTGCTAGCCTGTGGCAAGAGCTGCCCTGCTGCTCTGCATGTGGTATGCCACACGTGGAAGGGTCAGCAGCAGGGTGAGGTATTGCCATGTGCTGCAACATCTGGCTGGAAGCTGAACTCTAGCCAACCCTCCGCACTAAAGGATTTAGACATAAATACAAAATATGCAGAGGACAGGAGCAGCACAGACCACATTAATCCCCTTGTTTAGCAAGCAGCTACTCTTCAATGACAAGTGGGATACCAGATGTATTCGTAGAGGAGAGAAGAAACTGATTCAGCAGGCGTGAAAATACAGATTCTCCAAGGCACTCAAGAGTGCAGATCAGCCCCTTGGCTTTCCTGAGTAAACAAGTATAACCTTCAAGTTCAGAGCCTCTTGCGTAGGGATTGCTCTTGGCTCACAGGTCTTGCTGAAGAAGGGCCAAACAGCCATCCTGTTCGCCCATGCTGCGTATCTCAGCTGGGATCAGGAGTTAGCAAACCTCTCTTCTGTATCCTCAGTTACTTGTCATCACTACAGCTCAGTTCCTGCATGCTAACAAAGTACTGAAATGCCTGGGTGGCATTTCACCCATCCCTTCACTTACCTGAAGAGCATACTAAAATAATAAAGCAAATGAGCTAGCCCAGTAATTCTGGAGGGGAAGGATTCCCCTGCCCTGGGTATCAAATAGGTCAACTCCTTCTGGGTCTGTTGCACCATTTTACAGCAGCATTTCAGGACTCTTTACACCCCATCTTCATACACCTTCAGGCAATAATGTAGTCGAAGTTATGCTTACATCTGAAGTTGCAAGTATGTATTTTTGTAATAACTGGTTTGGACTGATTGCTGACATGGGCGGAAAGAGAAAAAGCTGTCCTTGAGTAAAGCAGCAGTAAGTGCTTCTGCCTAGCTTCAAGTGATTAGAAAAATGAGACTTTTAGCCTGGCTTTTTTAATTATATGTCACAGAGATTCTACAGGGCTTTACTGAGATTCTGCAGGTGCAGCGGAAAGTGATTTAATAAATAGCATTTTTTTAAAAAGACTGAGTGTATGTACATTGAAGCTATCTGGGTATGTAGTAAAATGCCATTCATCATAACATAAGAGGACGTGAAATTTAGCCAGATGGTATTTTCTTTAACGCAGGATATTGCAACACAAGAAATGCATCTGGAAATAGCCACAATTAGGAAAACTATGTTCAAAAGGAGTGAAAACAGAACAGAACAAACTTTTTATTCACTTTGAGATCAATACAACTGGTCAGGCTTTGAGCAGAATGATAAGATTTTTCAGTTTGAGGGACAAATTGAAAATATTGTCAGTTTTAAACTATATCCTAATACATTAACATACTTCAGAATGGCCCAGATATTAGTATTAAAAGCTACTCAGACAACTTAGCGTCAATACACTTAGCTTGTAAATTTTTTTAATAAAATGACCTTATTTGTTAGTATTGAAGGAGGCATCCTCATCTGGCTTTTGAAAGTGATGAGCTGTCTATATACCTGCTGAAGAACTGTTCACTTGTCTTTTTTCTATTACATTGCTTAAAAACAGTAATAAAACTTCCCTGTAGAAACAACAGCTCTTTCACCCACAGCATTTTCCTAAATATACCATTTCACAAAATCATCTCTGGTAACTACAAGCATTAAAGAGTCTGAATGAGTCCCCAGATTAGAAAGATTGGGGCAAAACCAAGACTCTCTTAAAATGGATGAACTCTTTATTGGACATGTGATGTCTAGGTAATTCAGTATGATTATGTCTTTTCAAACAACCCTCCAGAACCAGGAGAGAGGCATTTTCATCCAGTCTCTTGATTCGGAAAAGCAGGGGGTTAAGAAAAGCCTCCTATAGTAACACTGTAAGAGATAAGTGAAATTTGCAAGCAGGCCCTTTATAAAAACACAGCAACATTCTAATAGAAAATCTTCGTCGGGGTTGAAGCATTAACATTTTATTTCATTCACATCCACATAAACAAAAAAAAGCATCCTGGCATGCAAAGAAGCCCACATCTCTGATCCTTCCATGTTAAAGATCCTTCAGTATTTAAAGTGAAAACAAACCACGCATGTTGTGGGCTTATGCTGAGGCATGGGGTAATATGGATTCAGACAATCTGGATAGGGATACAGATTTTATCTCAAGTTTCCAAGTCAAACCTATTTCTATTTATGACCCACACTTCAATTCATTTAAAACTCTGGTTGCTGTGACAGTGGCACAGCAGAGAGTAAACACGCAACCTGTTTGCATAAGCTTAGCAATTCATCTGAGAAGCTCAAAGCAGCCAAGAACATATCACTGGTAAACATTACATCACCTATACTGTAAAAGACAGACACGAGAGTTACAATAAGAAAGTACCAGTGAAATAGGTGCACCTGGAACAAGAGTTGTTTTCCCCACTTAAAAGCAAAAGCTTTTTTTTCATGGGTTTATCTCCCCGTGACAAAAGAGAGAAATCAAGCCTGGACCCCTCTACAGGGAGAAGCTGCAAGATGGAGGGGGCACACTTGATACTGCTGGAGTTCCCAAAGTGACCAGGTTGGGAAGCTTTTCCTCTTTTGTAACTAGTGGGTCTGACCCCGTTGGTGCAGTAAAGGAGCCGTGGTAACAAGAGTGACCATAACACACGCTCTGGACTTCGGGCTTGGAATAGGAATCACTCCCCAGTCCTTCTCTTTCCTGGCATAGGCCCTCTTGAGTCCTACCTCTTCCCTTCTCCCCAGTACTTGCAGGACTTTATGCTAACAGATCTCTTGACAGGATGTAGGTAGTGACATTTTCCTCCTTCAGATATGATAGAAGAAGTAAATGTCTGCACAGAAGTTATTCTAGGAATAAAGACAGATGTCATATTTGGGAGGCTTCCAAAAATAGGCCCTGGAAGGCTACAAAAGGAAAAAGCAGTTAGGAACAATGTACATATATCCCCTTCCCCTTTTGGTGATCCCTTGTTTAAGTCTATGTATTAGGATTCAGGCATGTTTTGAGAAGTACGGTCAGGCCTGAAACACTGCAAAGAATTCCGAGAAGCAGATGCCCTGGTACCCTATTGAAAATACTATGATACTGTTAGATTATTTACAAGGTATACTGGCCTCAGCGGTGATCCAGCAAGGCAGCCCTGCTGGCAAAACACTTAGCAAATGCTTAAATCCCAAAGGACTTGGGCAGTGTAGAAACACATTTTCAGGGCAGCAACGAATCTGAAGAAATTTGTCTCCACTACCTCCCTCTGGTTAACTCTGATACTTTCTTCAGCTGGCATCTATTAAGTGGAGTATAGTGGTTTGGGTTTTTTAAGTAAGAAATGGTGACTGTTAACATCTATTTCCTAAGCTTCTGCAGGTGAGGGAGACCCTAGCTGCATAGAACTGGAAGACAAACACAGGACCCATCTGGACAATTTGAGGCAAACCTCCCTACTACTGGCTCACAGACTGAAGGTACAGTAAGCAACCTATGCAACAAGCAAAGAGCAATTCAAGTTCTGCTATCCCAGGTAAAAACGTGATAGCCATCCCTGGATTCAGGTGTGTTTAGGTTATAATCAGCTGGCATCAGCTGACTCCATCAGGTTTATAAACCCCAAGTAGCTGTAAAGGAGAGGTGTCAGCCTTAGTTTGTTATTTGGAGGTCCTAGTCTAGCACTGGTGGGCAAGAATGCATTGCTCTGCTGCAGCCAAAGCAAGCAGTTGTACTGCCTTCCGAAGGTAGCAGGATGCGACGGGAGTTGGCTGTGCAATACTGTGCTGCCTCCTCTTGGAGTTTGCTGCCCTTTGCCCCCCACCTCTGAGGAATCATGTGACTTGGTTAAAAATATCATTTATAGCGTGTCATTTGCTAATGCAGGTCCATCAGCTCCAGCAGAAACAGCAGCTTACAGTGCTGAGGGAGAAAGCAAAGATAGAAGTTGAAGAAAGCCAGAGGTTTTTGACTGACCTGCTTCAGCACAATTTAGAGGTAAGTTATTTCAGATCCTGTGCTACTGCTGCTGGATTCAACAAAATGTTCCTCCAAACCCCACTGTTTTTCTTCTCTCACTCAGAGTCCCTTAATCAAAAGGAGTTTTTTAACAGATAAAAACTGTAGATCAGGGTATCTTTCTGGAAGGGCCCCGGTCTCTCAGGTAATGAAGTCCCTTAGGCTGTCATTTGGGTTGTTGATCTGAAATCAGTTAGGTGCTGCAGCTTTTGGTGTCTATGGCTGGTTTTGCTGTAAAATCAAGAGAAGGGTTTTTAAGTCCTCGAGAGATAATTACTGGGATACTTCCTCAGACATGAGAGCCTAGTGAGATGCTAATCTTGACCAAAAAGTACCTTTTCAAAAACAAACAAAAAAAAGTAGCAAGCTGTTTATTTGTTTGTTGCCTTCCAGCCTCAGATTTTGAAGTCAGCTAGGAACTGATGGACTTCAGTGTATGTTTGTTAGAATAGGAGTTTAGCCCCACATGCATAAACACAAGCTCAAACCTCATGCAATTCCAAGCTCTCGTTACATCGTTGAAAATATTTGCTTTGGAGGATACTTTAGCTCAATTAATATCTTCAGTATGTTTGAACGGCTCAGACAGAAGTGATCTCTGTATGGTTTTTTTAAAGCCCTTAGGATGAACACAGTACCCTGACTCCCATGAAAGCAGCTCTAAATACACAACAGTTTGTGAGCTGTTATACTACCACACTTCCATATGCCCACACAGTTATTTCACTGTGAGTAGTATCTAGCTCATTTGTTAATCCAAACCTTTAGGAATTATTGGCATATGAACAGCATTATCTACAATGAAGGACATTCCCAAGAGGATGAAGGAAGAAGGCTTAAAAGTTCTGCCTTTCAAATAGATCATTCAGGTCCACAATTTCTGTGTTTGCAGGAGTGCAGTAGCTCCAAAGGCAGTTATCCTTCAGTGCCAAGATTGGACCACACAGAGCAAATGTGGAGAGGATACCAATCAGAAGGTGACAATGCAGCTGGCAGGTACAGAAGGCAGTATATAATGAGGCACTCTGATGGTTTAGCCTGTGGTTTGACTATATGAATGACTTGGGGCACTAAAGTATTTGCACTGTGCTCTTTCTAAAATGGATGTTCATTTCAAGTCATTTAAGAACAGCCTACATGGCTGTCACATTATCTTTAAGACTATGGCCTAACCATTTTATTCAATTGTATCTCTGCTGTGAAGTATCAGTCTTTGCGATACAGTCTTTCTACTCCAATTTATGCACAAACCATAGTATAAACATCTTTCCAATGTTGTTGGAGATTTTGCATTTTTTAAAGGTAGAAGCGCCTTTGAAACTTGTGGGAAAATGTGATCTTCCTCATTTTGCTTTACCATTATATACCTTGGCATGAGTGAGAATATTGTATGTGCATGTTTTTATGTTCATTTAAAGTGGCATAGATTGAAGACTTGAGAATTGCTTCTAGAGTCTTATGGGTACAATAACCAGAAAGGCACTTTTGCAAAGGTAAAAATTCCAGTATTGCATAAAAATTAGTACTGTGCTAGTTTGAAAAAGATTCAGCCTCCATGGAAGACTTTGCTATGAAAGCTAGAAATTGAAATAGTATCTCTGACTGCAATAAGAAAATATTTCCTTTCTTTCTTACCTTCAGTAATCAAGGGGTGCATTCACTGAAACAATCTGCATTGAAGATGGAAAGAGATCACAGTCCAGTGGATCCCAAAATAGTGGGAGAAAGAAAACCTCCAGGAGGAAGGGGTTCATATTGTGCAGTGCTTCACGAAGGTGAACACTAAGTTAAAGGATTTGGTGGTATTGGGCAAACGCCACTTGCTAGCATGGCATGAGAAACAGCTCACCATCCAGGGGTTGGAACACTTAATCACAAATTTCACTAATTTGCTAACTGATTTTGAAGATTTTGACCTAAATACTTATATTTGTTATGCATATTTAAACCATAGCAGTCCCCTTTTTTACTCCTGACCCTTCTACAGAAAATAATCTTGGGAGTTAGTTATATTTTATTCCTTTTTTTACCTGTTTACCATGATTTCACTTGAAGGTGAGGTTAGTGCTCATACTTGCTCTTGTAAGTGAACAGCTGTGGGTGACTCTCCTCAGGCTCCTGCTGAGGGCAGGGTGCAGGCTCAGCTGCCCAGTCTTTGTAAAGAAGCCTTGAATTCAGGAACGGATGCTAACTCACGTATTATGGGAACCGTTTTTGAGGTCTTTTTCCTTCTGTTACAGAGAAATATTTTACTTACGATGACTTTAAATCTTCTCCTTAGGTTCCCTGCCAGCAGACCACGGGGAGCTGCTGCACGACCATGAAATGTCGAATCTGTTGTCACCTCCGGTGAATCTGTCCCGTGGGGAGGTCTGTGCAGGGGACGACTCTGGAGAGAGCAGTGAACAGGCCAGCTCCGACAGCCAGGTAACACCAGCACTTGCACTAGTGGGGGGGGGGGTGTTTGGGTTTTGGGGGTATTTCTTGGCTTTTAGTCTCCACGTCAAACTTGCCACCCGGACGGCATTTCTCCGATAAACAACAATGCTTTGCTCTCTCCCCAGTGGAGCGAAGTCGGCCGGCACTATGGAGGTTCCAGCACTTTCTGCCGTTTCAGCTTGGCCATGGCAGAGCAGTGTCTGAGGGGAGAAGAGCTGCGAGCTCGACACCAGGCCGCCCTCCTCAAGCTCCGCAAAAAAGCTCTCCGGGAGAAAGCCAGGGCTGAACTGGCCTGGCTGGGCCACCAGAAACGGTGAGGGGGAGATGTGGGCAGGACACCACAGGCCTGTCCTGATGGGGACAGATCCTTCAGCAGGAGGTGAAGGTGCCACTGCCTGCTCAAGGGAAGAAAAACTGTTCTGGCTCAGGGGCAGAGAGCAAATGTAAAATCCTTCTCTTGGAGAATAAGTGCAGGTAAAGCAGAAGGAGAGGAGTCTGGACAGTTTTATTCTCTCCAGAGCACAGTTGAGCTCCCTACTGCAGCCTCCTTCAGGTGTGGTGTGAGCCCCTCCTCAGCGCTGACTGGGCTGGGGCACTGTGACAGATGGTGTGAGACCTCCTGGCGCGAGGTGTCCCTCAGCGCTGACTGGGCTGGGGCACCATCAGGCGTGGTGCGAGGCCCTTGGTGCGAGGTGTCCCTCAGCGCTGACTGGGCTGAGGTGCCATCAGGGACAGCGTGAGGCCCTTGGTGCGAGGTGTCCCTCAGCGCTGACTGGGCTGAGGCGCCATCAGGGACAGCGTGAGGCCCTTGGTGCGAGGTGTCCCTCAGCGCTGACTGGGCTGAGGCGCCATCAGGGACAGCGTGAGGCCCTTGGTGCGAGGTGTCCCTCAGCGCTGACTGGGCTGAGGCGCCATCAGGGACAGCGTGAGGCCCTTGGTGTGAGGTGTCCCTCAGCGCTGACTGGGCTGAGGCGCCATCAGGGACAGCGTGAGGCCCTTGGTGTGAGGTGTCCCTCAGCGCTGACTGGGCTGAGGCGCCATCAGGGACAGCGTGAGGCCCTTGGTGCGAGGTGTCCCTCAGCGCTGACTGGGCTGAGGCGCCATCAAGGACAGCATCAGGCCCTTGGTGCGAGGTGTCCCTCAGCGCTGACTGGGCTGAGGCGCCATCAGGGACAGCGTGAGGCCCTTGGTGTGAGGTGTCCCTCAGCGCTGACTGGGCTGAGGCGCCATCAGGGACAGCGTGAGGCCCTTGGTGTGAGGTGTCCCTCAGCGCTGACTGGGCTGAGGCGCCATCAGGGACAGCGTGAGGCCCTTGGTGTGAGGTGTCCCTCAGCGCTGACTGGGCTGAGGCGCCATCAAGGACAGCATCAGGCCCTTGGTGCGAGGTGTCCCTCAGCGCTGACTGGGCTGGGGCACCGTCAGGAGTGGTGTGAGGCCCTTGGTGAGAGTTGTCCCTCAGCACTGACCTGGGTTCAGGTGCTGTCGGGCACAGTGTGAGGCCCCCTGGTGCAAGGTGTCCCTCAGTGCTGACTGGGCTGAGGCGCCATGAGGGACGGTGTGAGGCCCTTGGTGCGAGGTGTCCCTCAGAGCTGACTGAGCTGGGGCATCATGAGGTACAGTAGGAGCTCCACCTGGTGCACGGTGTCCCTCACCAGTCAGTGCTGTGTATGGAGTGCTTAGGAAAGTCCGGCTGCCTCGGGAGAGGTCCAGGCAATATGGCCCCAGGTGAGGTGTCCTCGAAGTCTAGCAGAACTTTCTGCAGAGCCTTTCATAGCTACTGCTGTTTTTACAGCTGCTTTGAGAGGAGCTTTGCTCCTACCCCTGGCGTTGTTTTCTGAAGAGCACTAAATTAATGGCATTTAATTATCTGATTGTGATCCCTATCCTTCTATGGTATCCAGCTGCCTGGAAAACCTGCGAGATTGTAAGGGAGCCTCTGCCATGGCCACAAAGCAGCGCAAAATCCTAACGGAGCTGAAACAGGAGCAGGTAATAGTGCAGCAAGAGGAGCTACAGGGGGAGGTGCCTGGAGCTGCTGGAGCAAGTGGGGTTTGTTTTTTAAAAAAAGTCACTGGTGTAACTTCACATGCATTATTCTGCTTTGCTTCCTACATTCAGTGAGGTGGGGGTTTTTGTGCCAAAGTCAGCAGTCTGTAAATCTTGGAGAAAACACCTCCCCCCCTCCGCGCCGCTACTCCAATGTTATTGTGGATTTTTCTATTTGTGCCATAACAAACAGGTCATATAAAGTAGGTTTCCACTGATTTATGCAGATTTATGCTTCTGATGTTGAAATATATTAAATTAATCTGACAGCTAATTTTATAGTCTCAGTTCTCCTGCTACCGAGAGGAATGCTGGGCTCATAATGACACTCAGTAGTCAGAAATTTTTTCCCTACTCTTTATGTAGCAAAAGTCTCTCCTTTATTTCAAGGAATTCCTATGCAAACCAGAAGCATACTGTAGTTTTGAATGACCTGAAGGCAATTCGTTTCCAAAGATCTCACTGCTCAGACACCCCATCTCTCAGGCAGTGAAATATCCCCTTACCTGCCATTAGTTTTCACAGGTAACCCCCAGTCAGCATTAGTGAAAAATAAAACTGCAAAAATTTTCTTACAAAAAAGGAACAAAACCTGCATATTGAATTTTCAGGATGTTTTGTGAGTAGTACTGCCTTATGTTAAGAAATACTATACACATTTTTAAGTAGGTCTCTTTTCTCTGTTATCTTAGCTCTCTTACACTTCCTTTTTCTGCTTTGCATAGGCAGAAATCCAACACCTGCAAAATATCTACAGGGCAGCCCATCAAGAAAGAAAGCTTTTATTAAAGCAGCAAAGAGAAATATTAATGATGCGGCATTCTACAGCACAAATCCAGGAAAAGCTGCATAATTTGTCTGGGAAGCAAGAGGTTATTAAGTCACAGTCAGTAGATGTCCCGGTGGGTTTTTTGAGTGGATAATAGCTGAAGTCAGAGCTGACATTACAGCTAAGGAACCCAGGTGAAACCTTGTGTGTTACCTTTTTCCTTTTAGCTTACAAGGAGCCCAGCAACTGAAGAAGCAATAAAGCTGAAGACAGTGAGACTCATTTCTAGCCCAAAGTTATATTCCTCTTCAGCAGAGTCTACAGCCCACCCAGAAGGGCCTGATCTGTCAGGGAATGGAGACAGTTGTGTCCAGCTAAAGAATAAAGAAAGCAAGAAATATGAGGGGTAAGTAAAACCCTTTCCACAGTGATAGGTGAAGATAAGAAACAATCCAGTGGAGAAGATGGAAGCAGTTATGTCTGAGATAATTGTGTGAGCTTTAAATGCTCCCAGAAGTGAGTTTTATAATGATGTTTTGAAAACCTCTGTGTTCAAGCAGTTGATGCATCAAGATCACTACCTGTCATTCTGATGAGTATTGCCTCATTGTTTATTTGTGTCCTCCATATGGCCAGCCTACCATCTGGTATCCAGAATGGTAAGCTCCTCAGGGCAGGGACCAGCTTATTGCAAGATATGTGAACAGCCTCAAGTAAACTAAGGTGTCTGGATCCATAGCTGGAGATGCTTTCCATACCACTTACTAGATTCTTCAGGCAGAATGCATTCATTGGCTTAATATATCAATAAGAAATAGTGTATTTATTTCAGATTTTTCCATTCTTTAAAAAGAAGTACCCTTCTGTACAGGGGGGAAAAGTGTTTTAAGTGAAATCTTGAATTTTACCAGAAAGTTACAGGGAGTTACATTGTGATCTCACATCTGTATGTCACAAATATTAACTCCTTCAGCAGAACTAGCTAAATCTGAGCCTTAATCCTGAAATTTGGATAGTCTGTTTATATATCTCTGTGTCTCTAGACACAAACATGTAATCACGTAGTACTGTGATTTGGATTTATGACTAGAAGTTGGACAAGTCTGTTTCATGCTGAAAGAAGCCATGTTGGTCTGCCATCAAAAGCTTATTGCATGTGGAAGGGGCTGCACTGGGCAATAAACTATTTAATCTTGTGTGCAAAAAGTAGCATAGGATTTGTTCCCTAAGCAGTTGTGCTTTCATTAGAATGGCTCTATGCTCTTGCATTCAGTGTCACAATCCTCTGTGCTTTAAAAAAGTACGTCCTTGCAGGCTTTATATATTAATTTTAAACTCTGCTTTTGTGCAAGCAGGTAAACATATTTCACTGTGATTATTTACACTATAAAATGTTAAGCAATGTTATCTAAGTCGGTGGGACTGGGGCCTGTCACTGCAATGTTAGGAACAACTGTAGCTTTGACATCAGACCTAAGTAAGACAATTTACATAGCATTAATAACCAGGATATTTTTTTTAATGATTTCACACAACTGCTAATGATAGTTCACATTTTCATGGTGGCTTTTAACTACAAACTCGAAACACTTGCAACTATATATTAATTAGACTTCAAAATACCCCTACAGAATGAGTAGAAATGTATTGATTTAATTGGTGGAATTCATTCCTTTGTCATCCTCTGGCTCTAAGCCTATGTATCACTTAATCCCTCAGAGCAGGTTAGTGTTTCACTTAGGATTTAACCACTGAAGGCTTTTGTACTACACAGGGCTCAATTTTATGCTTAAACTCAAGCGTAGAGGTGTCATGTGAAATGTCCAGTCAGATGTAATTCAGGAGTTCAGTCAGGCTGTTCTAAGAAAGCGCTGTATCCCCAGCATCCCTGTTTGCTTCCTGCTGAGCTGGTGGAGCTGAGCAGTGCAGATGAGCACCCAGCAGTATCCACACTTCTCAGAACAGCAGTCTTCCAAAGCAGGCTCAGATAAACACAAATCTAGTTTGTTTCAGTAAGAAATAAAATTGCAGTTAAAGACAAATATATATCTATATGAATTAAAAAAAAACAACAACCAAAACCAAGCACCTTTCATTCAGTGTTACCCAGCCTGTTAGCAGACTGGTGAGTCAGGTTTGTGCATTTACTTAAGTCCCCACAGGGAAAGGCTTTCAAATAAATCCCTGCATGGAGCTGATCTATAATTCATGGTGTTATTGATTACAAGTCACAGAAATCTTTAAAAGGTTTCTTGGCTGTGCTTTCACTTCTTATTACTGACAAGCCTGCTCATAGGAGAACAGTGAATATTAGCGTCAGTCTAGAGCATACAGGGAGGGCCTGGTGGAACTTGCAAAGCACCCAAACTCTGGCTGCTGTGTGATTGTGTAGAGATCTCTGTCCTACATAAGAGTGCAGAGTGGTAATTGTGCTATCTATCTACCAGTGCAGGTATGTTCATGTTTTATACTGATCAGGAAGATGGTTAATAAGCAGGGCTGTAAGGGGATGGAAAGGGTTGGGAAATACTTTTAAAAATGAAAGCAAACTGAAATAATAAATAAATTGCCAGCATGCAGAAAAAGCTCCTGGTTTGAGGTTTTGTTAATGGATGTTAAATATTAGAAACAAGGAATACAGAAACTTGTAATTATTATAAATGGACAAGCTTGTAGCTAAGAATTGGGAATACATCTTCTGAACTGGGATACTTATTTTTAAGTCCTTAAACATTAGTGGTATTGAATGCTACATAGGCCTGCTTTTTTTGCATTTAAAAAAAAATTAAATAGGGAATTAGCTTCTAGACACTGTCATATTGTTAATTTTAATCTATGCAAGAACATATTTAACTTTATAAACTGTTATTATAGTAAACAAACCAAAAATAAAAAAAAAAAACCAAAACCAAACCCCCCAAAACACCAAACCAAAAAGCCCACATGTAGATTGCTGCTTTTTCTGGACAGAATAACTTACTCAGCTGTGTATTCTAGAACTTGTACCGCTAATGGAAAAGCCTGTGAGTATGAATTGTGTTGCTTTGTGCTCTTGCAGTAAGGAGACTGTTTAGAAAATTCGAAGTCACGATTGTAATCTGTATCTAATGTCCCAAATGTCCATAAGGTTGCAATGCTGTATTTAAAGTGGAAAATTTAATGAGATCTGTTGGAAACTGATACAGTATCATTGATTGGAAATGGATGAGGCATACAGGTTCAGAGTTTGACCCTGGATTTGCCTTTTCAGTGTCGATGATTTCTTCGGTCTCCTCCTATTCTTGTCTATGAAGATTAGTAACCTGACTGTATAAAATACAGTATCAAGTGAGAGGGAGGGGAATGGAGAAATAAATACATGAGTTGGGGTGCTTCTGGCTTTACTAATTTGCTGGTTTATAAACCTATGTGCATGTGAGCACTCACTCTACAGGTACTATCAAGCGCTACCAGAAGCATTTAATTCATACCTTTATTGACTTCATATAGATTTGTCATGATTAACTTGGGAACATGAAAACAACTCCCAATCATTAATTCCTTGTCTAACTGTTTACAGCTTTTCTACTGAGAACCAGAAAACACCGGTACAGTACCAGAAACAGGCAGAGGAGTCCCCAAGTTTGGAGCAGTCCCTTGCTGTGCAAGGTCCTGATGTGTCTGAGATGGTGGCTGAGAAAATGTGTGGTGCTACTAGTCAAACCACAGGCTGGGTCATTATAATTAAAGATTGCAGGAACACAGGTACCCAATAAAGACGACGTCTGTAGCAAACCACGTTTGTGACCACTTAGTCAAACTGAATGACTTAGGGCGAAAGTTGAAGTCTCAGCTGTTCTTTGGAGCAGTTCAAATGATCTTTCAGAAGAGGACTGTCAAGCTAATTAGCCCATGAGAGAGAACTTGTAATGTTGATTGTTCCTTGGTTACCGTCAGCGTGGGTTTTGGTACCAGGATTAGCAAGAAGAAGGTGTAACAAAGCTGTAAGTTGTTTTGTTGATGTAGCAGCTATGCATAGATGAAGAAAGAGGTATTTCTGGAAGTGAGCTTTAAAGTTGCTACTGTGTAACTGGATGGTAGGTAAGGTAATGATTAGATAAATAAGGTCATTGGTCCTTTCAGCTTCCATTGGTGTGACAAGGAACGTGTAGGGCAAAACTAAGTTACTCAAACTATAAATATCTTTAAATAAGCCTTTTTTACTGAGCTAAACAAAAAGCTATAGTCAAGTTATGGAAAAAAAGATGCAGCATTGGAAACTTGTAACTTGTTGTACCTTTCAGAGCTTAATGCTCAGGATCATGTTTTATTACCTGTGGAACGTGCAAATTCAGCTAGAATGGATGAACCTATACCCACACCCATTACAAAAGAAGGCAGAAAGTATGCATTTCTGGTAAGGATCACTTCTGGAATTCCATTTCTGCCTAAAGAAATGGTGTCCCAGGTTATATTTGCCTTAAGATGGAACCAGCACAAGACTCATTTGGCAGTTATGAACATCAAGTAGAAATCAGTCTTGTGTTAGTTATGTGCACTTCACTTAAAGACTAAGTTTTGACATGGGCTGGTTTACCACAACTTTCCTGCCCCTTCCATTTTGTCTATGTTGTTAACTGGTGACAATGTGTTTAAGCCAGCTCCTATGGGTAAGTGCTGTGCTGCTCCAGGAGAAACTAAACCTGTCCCTGGAGCAGTAAACTATTATTTGCCCATAGCAGCTGCAGGGGCTAGTCCCTTTCCTATTTCTTACATCAGTGACACAGCCCCAACATGGATATATATGCACTGGAGTCCATGTGTGCTTATGTATATCTTAGCGTGAACATGTAGATTTAATCTCTGATCTCTTAACTATTCTTTCTGCCAGCAAAGTCCTTTTCCCTTAACACATTAACTCTGCCTCTCAATATTTACATTCTAGGAATCTGTTCTGGAGGAAAAGGCACTTATTTCAAACCCAAAGATAGATCCTAAAGACAATGAAGATATTAATCCATGCGACAGCAAGTTCACAGTGAAAGGCTTGGAGATGCTTTCTACTTTGTGTAACTTATGCCTGGTTCAGGCAGAAAATACTCTTCAAGGAACTGGTAAATCATATTTAATGCTATTATGTCCAATCTGTTTCAACCACTTCAATCAAACTTTAATCCAGACAGAAAGAGAGACAATCTTCTCATTTATTACCTAAGTGTCTTGCTCACTATACCCAATATATAAATCACTGCCAGGAAAGATGGTGGAGATCTCTCAAAGGTTTATTATGAGATATGATTATACTGCTTCCTCAGAACAAAATCATAACTTATTCTGATTGTGTCATTAACAATTTACTCTCTTTTGAGGCATTTTTTAAATAATTTAAGGGTGTTCTTTTTAAAAGAACATAGATCAGTTGAAGATAGACTTCAGCAGGACATGCTGGAGTTATTTTTGTTTCCAGGTTTTATCCTCAGTTCATATTTCTTGTTCTCAGTAGGACATATAAAAAAATAAAACTGGCTGTTTATATATGAGCCAGTTTTATCATTTACGTAGTTCTGAGTATGCATAATCTCTGTATTATAAATATTTACATATTGTGGCAATATTTTGTATTTGTGTTGCCCTTCTAATGAACTATCTTTCTGCATTTATTCCTAGATACCATAGTGAGGGAGACTATAAATTTGTGTAACTACGACTTAAACAGTGGTCTTGATGATAGAAGTTTGGCATAGGCTGCACCTTAACTAGATTCTCAAGCCTAGCTTTGAGCATGTGGATGTCAAATTGTCTGAAATAAATCCTCTCCTTCAGGCAAAGAGAAACTTTTCCATGGACTTCAGTGGACTACAATTTCACCATTAGCATTTTGACTTCATTTTTTATATTTGGCAAGGAGTCTTGTGCTGTTTCATAACCTAGAGTGTCAGAACATAGGCACTGCCATAAAATCTAGTAGCAAGCCTTAGATCCTTGTAGTCATGGCTACTTTGTGGGACTGAGATTAAAAAAAAACCATCTGTATTTGCCTTCTCTGCTGAATAATCTGTGTATTTCAGGTGATGCTACATCATCCTTAGAAGACCTAGAGAAAGAGTCTCTGATAGTGGAGAAAGCAGACAAGGAGCAGAGAAGTCATAAAACTCTAAGAGAAGAGCAGGACTCCTGCAATCTGTTTCAGGCCTGTGGCAAGCTTATAATTTTTCTGAACTGGGTTTTTCTCACAAAAATTTACAACAGAAGAAATCCTCAGTATTGGCTGTCATGGACATACTGTGCTTGGAACTCAGCTTCCAGGCAGAGAAGCTGAAGTTGTATTGAGGTTTTGTTGTACCATGTTAAAATATTACCCTTAAGTCTGGGGGAAGTCCAGTAGCAATTCACTGTATATTCAGTGATTTTTTTTTTATTATTTTTTTTTTTTAATCACACTCTCTGCAGGCTGGGAAAAGGAAGAAAGCTCTTTCTGATGATGATGAAGATGAGGAAAGAAGATCAACACTGATTACAAATGAAGCTACATTAGTGAAAACCTGGTTAAGAAAAGAAAGGTCATCAGAAGAACAGAGGTACTGTATCCGTCAAGGCTGAAACCTTCGGTCCTATCTCCTGATTCTCTTTCTGACATGTCAAACCTTGCCCTGCTTGTTTTATGCCCATGGTTGTGATCCTCTTGTGGAAAGAGGAAACAGACCTGAATTATGTTAGTCTGGGATTTTTTTGTCTTGTGTAGCTTAAAAGAACCCAAATAAACAATAACACCCCCCCAAAAAACAAACAAACAAACAAACCCCAAAAAAACAAACCAACCCCAAATCAAAAAACTCCTTTTATAAAAGTTTGGCAATACTTGTCACATTCATCAAACATTGCCCGCCAAGTTTTCTTGGGCGATCTAGTTCTTTGGAGTCAGTTGAAGGGGTGTTGAAATCTGTCCTTTTTTTTTTTGGGGGGGGGGGGGGGGAGGCGGGGAGGAATTGTCTTCAGAAGGCTTTGGACTAGACAGAAAGTATCTGAAGTAACAGTTAAACCACTTTGCATTATGCTGTCTGTAGGTGGCTAATACACCCAAAGAAATTTAATGTTCTAGTCAACATTCTTGAATGACAGTGCATATCATATGCTTCATAATTTCAGTTTAATCCAACTATAATGTTGTATTTTCAGATTTAGCACAGACTCTGAAGGAAAACTGGAAATCACACATATAGATGAAAAAGCACATTCTGAAATGCCTTTGTCAGAAGGTAAGAAATACCTTTTCCCAGTAGGGTTTTTGTAGTTATTTAATATACAGTCTGCATAATGGCTCTTCCTGGAGTTTGTCCATAGAGGATAATAGCCTACTACTTGTACCAGGTAGTGAAGCTACTTATTGGGCTAAAATAATAGAGATCTTAATGAAAATCCTGCATCCAAGCTCTTCTGATCAGCTACATTGGACACTGTTGTATTTGCTTGTTTACTGAGTTCCTCATCTTTATTTGATAAATCTGATTTTTTTTTCTTTTTTTTTGTACAATGATATTAAAAATAGTCCCAATCTTGACTGTGCATTTAATGCTACTGTCTTCTGAATGCAATTTACAGCTGAGGATTACTGGATTTGAATTTTAAGTTACCTGTCAGCAACCTCTTCTATAAAATATTTTTTTCTGAAATGTTGATTATTTTTTTTTAAATGTTCCAGTTAAAGAAGTGGAAGTGCCTGTCCCTTATGAGATTCATCAGGTGGATGGTAGTCAGTGTTTGAAGCATATGGACCATATTTCTCATGAAGCTTTTGATGAAGAACTAAATTTTAAAGTATTTTCTGAAGGATTAACTTCCACTGAATCATCATCCAAGTCAAACAAATTCTCTCTGAGATGTGACAGTGCCAAATCAGACTCTTCACTTCCAGAATTTCAGAAAGTGTCTGCATTTTGGATTGACATCTTGGAAAGCTCCATTTCAGACTCTGAATTAGAGCTGAAAAATGGAGAGGACACAGATGTCAATATCCCAGAAGAGTTTGTCTATGACAATGGTGATGCATTTCCTAATGTTTCAAAAGAGATGCTAATAGCAATAAGTAATGGAAAGGAAACATTACCTAGTGACAAACACGATGAACATGAAGTGCCCAAAGATGACAGCAGTGAGACTTCATCACACTACCAGAAATACCCTGGAGATGTTTCAGATCATGGCTGCACTGATAATTTGCTTGCTTTCGTTCCATCAGACAAAGCAAATGTATTCAAAACAAAGTCGGCAGATTCCTCCCAATCTGATAACCCTGCCAAGGGAATGGATAAGTCACATCTGGATGGCTCAGAAAACCACAGTAGAAACAAAACCTGTTCTCAGGAGATCACAAAGCAGGGTAAAGATGCAGTTGCCAGTTCTTCATGCAGGAATGATATTTACTTACCTAAGATCTATGAACAGCAGAAACCTAGTTCTACAACTAGCAGAGTGAAAAAGGATGGTGGAGTTAACAGTTTATTTGTGGATCAAAATAGAGACCTAATGGGGTTTCCGCTGACAGGTTCTTTGAAATATCTAGATTTGGCTACTGACCAACTTGGGAACACTGTCTCTTTTCCACCTGACAAAGATACTACAAATAACAAACTATTAGCATGCCTAACTGCAAGAAACTTCTCAGTTTCAGGAGTCAAAAAGAATCATGCACAGTTTTTAAACAAGAGACTCACATCCAACAAACTCAGTGAGATCGTATTTCTGTCCACATCCATGCCAGGAATTTCTGAGGAAGTCCATACAGAAACCAATTCATCTGAGCCTTTGCAAAGGGTGGCCACAGGAAATCAAAATAACTCAACAACTGAAAGGCAAGCCATAAAGGAAGCAAGGAGGGGACCGTTTTCTTCTGTCTCCTCAAAAAAGCAATTGTTTCAAGCTGAGAACTGCTCTTCCAAAGGTGAAGATGATACGATTTTTATTAGTGATGAGGGTCTCCCTCCAACCGATGAGGATACCTTGTCAGAAATACTGTCTCCTGTTGATGAAGTACTGTCCTATGGAAGTGCTGACTTGCCATCCTCTAATAAAAAGGATTTGTCATTTCCAAGTGAAGATCTTCCTCCTCCCCCTTTAGGTGCAGATGCAATGAAAAATGATGATTCTACATTCAGTATGGATGATTTCCCATCTCCACCAGAACAAATGACAGTCTCAGAGACTAGACAGTGTATGGATGAAGATGTATCACTGAAAATGGATGCATTACCCCCATTACCTGATAACTCTGTGCCTGAAGAATTTCCCCTGCTCAATCAAGAGACAACTGATGCTGTTTCAACTGAGGATGGTAGTGTCTCAGAACAACCTTTAGTTAAAGATATTTCCAGTGCAAAGGAGGGCTTATTAGAATACCAACAAGGAGAACATGAGACACCTTTGCAGCATTTGGAGTTTCTGCATGTGTCAAATCCCATTTCTTCTGGTCAGGCCAGTAAAAGTCCTGACTTCACGATGAAACAATGCAAACCATACTTAACACTGCCCAAAGCTGAGGAGGACAGTGATGACCCATTATTATCATTTGAAATTGGGGACAGAGTGTTAGTAAAACAGACCCAACCTGGAACCCTAATGTTCAAAGGACGGACTTATTTTGATAGTGGCCATTGGGCTGGTGTTGCACTTGACAAAGCTCAAGGTGATAATGCTGGAACTTACAAAGGGGTGAAGTATTTTGAGTGTGCTCAGCAGTGTGGTATCTTTGTCAGACCTGATGAGATTTCACACCTGTTGGGGACTCATGAAAATGGTTCCAATTACACTGGGGATGAAGACTCTGACTCCTATGATGATGAATCCTTCAAAGGAGACTACAAATACTCTGAAGATGATAAGCAGGGAGGAGGGCTTACAAAGCAGAAATCGGAAGACAAAAACAGTGCAGGAGGATCAGAAGTGAAAGAAAACCGGTCTAGGTTAC
Source organism: Astur gentilis (assembly GCF_929443795.1). Classification (NCBI taxonomy): domain Eukaryota; kingdom Metazoa; phylum Chordata; class Aves; order Accipitriformes; family Accipitridae; genus Astur; species Astur gentilis. The sequence goes on from NC_064908.1 coordinate 18,299,666, forward strand.
ACAGGGCCTCACTGTCTGGAAAAGGGCAAAAGCTTCTGCATTCTGACTGGTGTGAGTGTAATGAATTCCTCTGTCAAAATAACTTAATATGCTTGGGATTAGATAAAGAAAAACCAGGACTGACACAAATAAAACAAAGGATACTTGCAGATGTGCTTCCAATGAAAAGTCAGACTGGTAACACAGATGAGGTAAACACAAGCAGAAATATTTGTTGCGTGGTAGAGGATCAGAAAAGAAATAAACTTGCTGATGATATTGCAAGTGAACTCAGTAAAAAACTTCTGTTTGATACTTTAATTGCATTTTCTGAAACAGCTCAACACAAATATAAAATTGCCTTTGAAAAAGACATGATGAATAATGGCAAAGGCCAAGAAGACAATCAGAAACTGTTTCTACTCAAAGAAAATTCAGTTGCTATCTTATCTGAACAATCAGCAAAGGTTTCTGATGTTTTACTGTGTGATTTTGATATGCTTAGCCTTCATGGTTGTCACACAGTAGCAGAAAGAATTGTAACTAAATTTGTAGATGATGCAGTTAAAGAATATAAGAAGATAAAAAGAAAACATGGATCAAAAGCAGACAAGATATTTCATTCATCTTCAGAGACTTCTCCAACCACTTTGCCAGTAAGTACAGTGAGAAAGTTTTTGTCTAAAGTGTTGGACCTGAAATTGGGTCTACACAGGCAAGCATTTGTGTTGTCCAGTTGTTTTTCATCACCCATAAAAATGATATCATGTCAACATTTGGAAACAGATTGCTCACTTAATCTGACCCATTTCTCATTTAAGGAATTATCCTGCAGCCAGTGGATAGCATGTGTTTAGGGGGACAAGGATGAGCAGAGCATGGGGATAATGACTACAGCTAGTCCAAACAAAGCAAATGGAACTTTTTTGTTGGAATTTGTCAGTTAGTCAAAACTGATAAATCTGCACAAACTTCAATTTTTTTATTAATTTCAGGGCAAACCTGGACACCTGTCAGCTCATTTGCCTGACTCCTTTGTAGCTCCTGGCTGTGAGACCTTCAGCTTTCTAATTCTGTCTTAGCTCTGCAGGCAGCTTCTAGTAAAGTCAAGACTCTCAGAGCTGCTGGACTCTCACTTTTCTTTCAGCCTCCTGGGAGACTGGAACCCCAAATGAAATGGAAGCTTTTGATGCCTGCTGCTTCCAATCCCACAGTATCTAGTTTTTACTTCTGAAAGAGTCCATCATGAAGTACTACCCCAGCAAGTTTAAAAAAAGAAAAGTTTTGCTTTGGGGGATTGGGGAGAGCAGTCCTGGTTTAGAACAAATATGTTTCAAAATGTCAAAAACTTTCATAGAACTCCAAATTCAGAATTCTTTCTAACTCTGAATTCTGCCAAATATAGTTAACTATTTTTTATGAGATATCAGTAAGTCTGTCTTTGAGCCCATGAGCAAGAAGATGGTTTTAAGTGTAACCCTACTCAGCTGCTAATAATCTCAATATTACCTGCTAATAACTCAAAAGAATGTGGAAAAACATGTAGTATGTCACCTGGCTTTTCTTTTTCTCTCTACTGAAGTTCCTTATAGAAATCCTTGATGCTGGTGTTTTTGGAAGCTCTGAAGACTTTGATCAGCCTAATTCTGACCAGCAGATGCTGGTGGGACAAACACAAAAGCAATACTTGTACAAATCAGATCAGTGGCACTCAGCTCCTTGGAAGAAAAGTGTGGAAGTTTCTCTTGTGATACCACATAACAGTTCATATGTTAAGAAATTGTCTGCATATGCTGTAGAAGAATTATGGACCCCAGAAAACATGTATTCAAATTTCAGGAGAATCAATGTGCCAAAGCACTTTGAATGTAACAATCTCCCAGGGAATGATTTGGAAACAGAAAGCAAGAGGATGTATAATCAGGTATTTGTAAAGTGCTAACTGTTATTACACTTTTCTAGTGTTCTGTAGGCTGACTCATATTAGCTAGTACTAAATATTATTCTAACTGCTAACATTAAATATAGCTAAAGAAACACTGAAAGAGGTATTGCAAAATACCGCTGCTGGTAATCTACTGCAAAATAATTCTACTAGAATAGAGGTCCTTGCTGTGATACAAGACTTTTCCTAGAGCTCTTCAATCATAAGACCCTGGACGCCTAGCCCAGTGTCTGGTTTGGGTCTGTCCAGAAAAAGCCAAGCTTCTTGGAAAGCTGCAGTCTAAAGAATCCAAGTCTCCTGCCTTGGCCGTCCTGCTGAGTTTGGAGAGATCTTCATGTTCCTCAGCATCCCGAAACTATTGAGTTTTGTGGACCTCTCTCTACACCGGGGGATTAAAGGATCCCACGGGGCCTTTTGTATAAGACTTCTGTACTTAGTGTTCACACACGACTGTCCAGTATCTTCTGCTGTACAGGTTTACATGCTCTCTAGGCAATGGTCATCATGATATCAGCTATAGGAACATCAGGTATGCAGGTGTTCCTGCACTGACATGCAAACCTCTACTGTCACCAGCCTAACATCCTTCAGAAGTGCTAAAAAAAACTTTTGAAAGCGTATCGGTGAGAGATTCTGTTTGTGTTGGTACTGTGGCTTTGTTGTTACAGGTTATATTTGATTTGACCCGTGAGTTGCTACGTGCAGAATATCAAGTGACTGCAAATCCAAATACATTTCCATGGATGAAAGAAAATTTGGGATCTTGCTGTTCCAGGCGTCTTTGCAGGAGAACAGATGTCAGTGAGGTCAAGGTACATTCTGGAAATGGAAAGTGTACAATAACAAGAGTCAGTGAAGAGAGCAGATATTGTGATGGCAAAAAGACAAAAATGTGAAATTTGGAAGGATTATGGCAGTGTAACTGAGGTGATTAGAGAAGAAAATAGCATTGCTCCGAAATGTTTGAATAAACATAGACTGAGCTGATTAGTCTAAATATTCCAAGTGTATGGAGTTCTGTAGAGCAATGGGAATTGGGCTTCTAAATCTCCCTGGTCATTACTATCTTGGGTGTAACCTCTAAAGTAATCTTAAGTTTAAAACGTGTTGTAAATATTTGTTGGATCAGCAACAGTATGGATCAACAGCTTCTAGATCAGTTCCCTAAAATTTGGAATGTTTCTAGTTGTAAAGCTGGATCTTCATACTAGCACCTGTCACTCATTTGCAACCTTCACAGTGACAGAGTTCCTATGAGAAGAATTCTTTTTGGCCTTTCTTATTTTGTAGATGTTTGTTCAGGGTGAAATTATTAAAATAATGAACCTGGAAAAAAATGACTTAGAAATGAAAAGGAAATTCCTTAATATGACCAAGTATGGAAACTGTAAGAGAGACAGAGTGGACCTTATGCTGGTAAGCAGACTTCCAAATGGACATTTGTTTACTTTCTCTAGGTTTAAACTAGAAATTCTCATTCTTTTGTGAGAATCATGTTTACTTAAAATAACTTCAGAACTTCAAGTTACTGCCTTCCTTTTCAGTATACTTGCAATAATAATCCAGTATTTCCAGCTCTTGCAAGTGGTTTAAATAAATTAACAATGCATATATAAAGTTGTTGGATTAGGTACAGTGTCTTAGTACCTTTCAGAACTAACCATGCTCTTATTCTTGAAGTAAACATGCATATCCATGTTATATTTCAGATTCAGGAGCTCCGCAAAGAAGAATCTTGGTGGACTAACTATGATGATGATGAATTAACTGTGAAGATGAAAATGACTGAAGACATATTTGATAGCTTGATCCTTGATACAATCAGAGTTCTTAATAGGATTTATCTGAGAAAAGCCTGTGATTAAAAGTTTTCCCTAAAAGGCCCTAATGGAGGAATTTTAAGCTCTGATTTTTTTTTTTTTTTTTTTTTTTTTTAGGCAAGAAATGCATGATTTAAGAATTTTAATTCTGAACTTGTATCCAATAACACTGTGGCCTTGGCCTAATTTGTATGTTTGTGTTTACAATGAAAGGATGTAAGCAGAGACTTAATCAGATAGAAAAATATTACACAAAATATTCTCCTTGTGTTTTGTGCTTTGGGAATGCTCATTAAGATCAATGGTCGGTTCAGACTGATGTCACACAGAATCTAAAGGGTGGAAATTTTATTCTTGTCTGTTGGGGTTTTTTTGGTCAAGATAGCACTTTATTCACTTATGCATTTTTAAGAGCACAACATGTTTTAAAATTGTATACAAGTCAATACAAACAGGGTTCAAAATCATTCTATGTGTAAATTATTTTATTCTCTGTTATGTTATCATGTTCAGGTTGTGAATGATAAGTGACTCATATTTTGAAAATAACGTCCAGAAAATCATAGGTGACTCTCTTAAGAATGTAAATGTGCAGACAGAATTAAATCTAGAAATTGAATTGCTGTGGACCTCTGTAGTTTGGAATAAACTCCCCTGTCTGGAACAAGTCTGAAACCTTTCCTGATGGGTATAGCAAAGTTAAAGGTGACTGTGCACCATTTTTTTATTTTTTTATTTTTTTACATTTTTTTAATATGCTGTGGAACTGCTTAAAAGTAGCCTGGGGATGGCTTCAGAGATGTGGCATATGGAATGATTGTGCCCTAGCAGGATCGAGAGTCAGACATTCAGTTGTAATGTCTACAACTGTATGTAAATGAGACAAATACTGATGTAATGCACTTTAAATGGGATACTTTTCTATCAGTAACTCCAATTTCTGAAAACTAAATATGTGCATGTGACTTGCATGATAAATAACCTAACCACAAGCCCTTTGCATTCTTACAACATCTAAACATAGGGTGCTGAGGATGTACTTTAATTGGCAAAAGAGAGCAAGTCAATAATACTACTCTTTTGTATTGGCAAAATTGGAAAAAAAAATCAAGATTTTTTTTTAACAAGGAAATAGAAGCGTTCCCTGAGCATGGTAATTGTTCACTGTGTATATTGCTGTGGTACCACCTATTTTGCATTGAGAAGACCAATGATAATTATTTTTTTAGTTTTTTTAAAATAAATACTGTGCAAATATTTCTTACTGGCATTCAGAAACTGTTCATTACTGAATAATGGAATGTACGTAGATCTGATTTATTCAAATCCCATTCATTTGGGGTGTCTTTCAAATAAAATGAAAAGCAGGACAATCAACTATAAACTATATATAAACTTATATTTTAAATAACAATATTTACAATCTGGTTTTGGTTGGAAAAATAGAAATACATTTTATGTTCTATTTTTAAATATTGATGGCTTAACTGTTTTCATACTGAATTGTTTGTTTTCTGAATAAACAAAATAAACCCCCTGTATCTCATTTTTATTTCTTTTACAGAAATCGATTAGAGTTGCAGATTATACTGGACACACTGCTGTTCTCATTAGCGAATGGGAGTAGTTGTGCAGACAGCTCCTGGGATGTTAAAAAGCCCTGTCCTGCTAGTTGCCATATGAACAGAAACAAAAAGGCAACTTCTGCCCCAAGTGCATTAACTGTTGATCTTATCCTATAAACTATTTTCATGTCCCTAGTGGTATGTTTTCTTAAGTCTCTGACTTTGATCCTCATTGATTAATTAATCCAAATAAGTTATTCGTTCCAAGATTAATGTTTTCTCGTTGTCAGTTTATAGTAGAATTTAACTCAATTTTTTTTTTTTTCCTGGAGTTATAGACAAATTGTTGGATACAATGATAAATCTATATATTGAAGCACTACAGTTTTTCAGTTTATTGTCACCATGGTTTTGCAGCAGCAGCAGGTTTCTTGTGTTGGGAATGAACGCTATTAAAAATATCACTTACGAATAGTGATAGTGAATGAATAGTTGAAGGACTCATTTTATTCAGACTGGTGCCTTATGTTATGCTATATGTTACACCTGAGGAAGATAACCATTATATTTGCAATTAGGTTTGCGAGTGAACCCTTGCAAGATGCTATATACAGAAGGACATAGCTGTAAAGTAACTACTGCTGATGAGAATAAAAAGTGTATACACAGAACATGTCAGACATATTTAATATCCCCCACCATTCTGTGTTCAAAACCTTAGATTCTGGCACCCAGATATATTGACCTGCTCAGTCAGTGGCAAGACTTCAATATCAAGATTACTCTCCTTCAAGGTCTAATATTTTGTTTGCCTTGGTTTTGATCAATATTAACCTCCTGGGTCAATAAATCTTGATACTAGCCTCAAGAGGAGTCATTATCTTTCATAGAAAATGATTATTTCTCAGTTAAACCCTACATTTAATTTTCCTGTAATCCATCTCTTTCATCTTCATACGTTTAACAATTCTTTTGAATAAAATGCACTTTAAAATATCTTGGGCACTGCAGATTTTTAAAATCCTAATTAGCAGCTGCCACAAGATTTTCTCAAATCTTTGAAGCAGTTGGACTCTGCTATTGTAACCGTCTAATTTTGTTGCTTACAGTACCCCGGAAAAATAGAGACTGAAACTCCCTCAGATAGAATGTGATACAAGCAACCACAAAACTGATAGCTGTGGATATGGATGCAAAAGATATGTGACAGAACCACTTCAGATATTAACAGTCAAGAAAAGAGAGGATCAGGGGAAAATAATGGCAAAGGTGGCAGAATCTGTTACTCGGTTCTCAGAAGAGAGGATTTTTACTGTATGTAAGATTCCCACCCTTGTACTGCCTGTGCATTACTGGCCAGAAAAAAACTGATAAAACTAGATTCTAACCTCTGAATTTACACCAGTGGGCCTGAAGTAAGAATTTGGACCCACTTGTTTCCTACTTGCTCTTGAAGGATTAAAAGAAGTGTTTGTGAGTAGCAGAAGCAAGAATTATCTTTTTGAGGACCTCAGTCTTTCATGATCTGAGTTTTAAACTCCTCTGAAGTCATCCTCTGGGGACGTTTTCACATTGGGTTTCTGCCTCTGTTATGAAAATTCTTGAGCCTGTACTTACAAATGAAAGGAGACTTTCATACTGTGGCTACAGCTACAAAAGGTGCTAAAATCCACTACTAGTGCACAACCAATCCAAATTTACTAAAAGGACAGAGTTTCTAACATCCTCTTCAGAGCTCGCAGCGTCCTACGTGCAGCCTTTCATCGTATCTTCAGTTTTGAGGAGAAACGGCTCTCTCCCGCTGAGTGATGTACTTCGGGATCAAACACTTCTTGACCCAAAGACTTGCACTATTTTGATCTCTTCCCAGCGAGAAGCTTCGTGAAGTTGAAATTTCTGTTTCCATAGCAGATTGCCCCATAAAATTGTCCACCGAGCCGTCTCTGTTGTTTTAACCTCATTAGTTTTACTTTTTTCCTTAAGACAGTGTCCCACCCCCCGAGGAAAACGTGGCTCTAAACACAGCGGCAAAGGCTTTATTTGTGGTATGTCCTTGTCACCAGGGCTTGGTAACACACTTGGGCGGTGAAGGGGGAAAGAGGGAGCGACCCCGCCTCTCTCGCCTCACACCTCCTGGGCTAAGGGGGGGTAAGGACATGGCGGCGGTTCGTGGAGGGCGGGGGGGGGGGCGGCTGCCAACAGGTGGGTCCCCACCCGGGGAAAGCCCCGTGTCACCCTCCACGGCCGGTGTGGCGTTGGGAGCAGCGGGCAGCGCCGCCTCGCTTTCTTTGAACGGGGTGTGGGGGCAACCCCCCGCTCCCCTCACAGGGAAACAAGGGCCGGGCCTTCCCCTCAGGCAGCCAAAGCACCGGGACGCCGAGGCGGGAAGGAGCCGGGGACGGGAGCCGGGTCCCAGCGGCCGCCGCCCCGGCACTAGGCCGCGTCGCCAAGGCCGGCGCGTTGCTATGGCGCGGCCCCGCCCCGCCCCTCGCTGCGCGCCGCTGGCGTCCCAACATGGCGGCGGCGGCGGGCGGCGGCGGGCCGCTGGCGCTGCTGGCCCCGCTGCTGCTGCTGGCGGCGGCGGCGGCGGCTCGGTTGTACCGGGCGGGGGAGGACCCGCTGACCGTGTTGGCGGCCGGCTCGGTGCGGCGGGCGCTGCTCAACTCCTCGGCCGCCTGGGTGGTGCAGTTCTACAGCTCGTCCTGCGGCCACTGCATCGCCTTCGCCCCCACCTGGCGGGCCCTGGCGGGGGACGTCAAAGGTGAGGCGCCGCCAACGCCGCCGCCGCCCCCCCTTCCGCGGTGGGCTCCGACCGGGCCCCGGGCCCCGCTCCCCGCAACAGGGGAGCGGTCACCGCCGCCGCCCGGTTCTCCACAGCTCCGCCCGGCCTGAGGCCGGGCTGCCGCGGGCCTTGACGCGCTGCCCGGCGGCCCCTCCGCCCCCGCGGCCGCCCTCGGTTCCCCGGGCCGCGGCCGTCGTTTCCCCGGTGTCGGTGCTGGGACCGGGACACCCGTGTGGGCTGCAGCGGTGCCTCGTCCTGCCTCGTCGCACGTGGTCACCAGTGGGGCAGCTGGGCTGCGGCGGGGGCCTCGGCACGCGTGGGTGGCAGCAGGGCCTCGGCCGGCCGTGTCACCCGTGGGCTTCGGCGGCGAAGCCGTGGGCGCGCTTGGGCTGCGCCGTGGTGCCTTGGCGAGCGCGGGCCGCCCCTCTTCTTGCTTCTCTGGTGGCGGGCACGGCCCTCGCCACGCTGCCAGAAGGGCAGGCAGGACGAAGCGAGGCGTAGGTGTTGGTAGCAAGCCTCCAAATTAAAGGTTTCGTAGGAATCCAGGGATAAAACATCACCGCCGCCTCTCACGCACGCCGAGCGGATTTACATGCGAGCGTCTCTGTGCCTTGCAGCGTGCAAGTGGATGCGCTGAGGCACAGGAGGTATGTTTAGGCTAAACTCTTTGAGGCAAGATCTTTATCTTCTGAATGTTTTGTAAAGGGACTAGCCTATATGAGAGGATAAACGAAAAATAAATATTGTGGTACTGGAGGGGCCGTGCATGTGTTTGATTTATACCTTGCAAATTCAATATAGCATGAATGGACTAGAAGGGGGAAAAGGACCGCCAGGAAATAATACAAAAATCAAGCTAAGCGAGAGTCAGATCTTCAGATTTATCAAATAGTGACTTAAAAAGTGGTGGCCTCCACGATTTATACTGAGGGAGGCCTGCCTTGCTGTGTCTCAGTCTGCTCGATTTTTCTGGCAGGCACTGAAGTGTTTTGCTCTTATTTGTAGATCTAAGGAAAGGAAACAAACAGGCTCCTCAGGTATGGGTTAAATGAAATACCTCTGGTGGTGAGAAGACCGAGTTTGTAGGAAATGTTATGCTTAATATAGTGGTGTTAAAGGCTTTTAAACCACTCTTAATTTAGCATTTGTCCCAAGAGACGTTTTCAGAATGGAGACAGCAGTTCTAATGTATTCGTATGGTTTCAGTTTGAGAGGGAGTGAAGAGCTCTGGCTTTTCTCTGGCAGCCTTGTATGTGAAAAGTGTTAGCGATTAACATGAAATGCAGGTGCAGTATTAGGTACACGTGGTTTTGGATACACAGAAATGGAGGCCTACCCAAAAATAGGTCCTGATGAATGCGTCACACGCTGAGGATTGCTGACTGATGAGCAGAAAATGAAAAACGGAGAAACACAGAGCAGTAATGGTTTCAGAATATTTCAAATGCTCCTTACTTGCATGGGTTTTTGTTTATAAAAGCACTAATTTTTTTCTGTTTTCTTTGCATAAGTTTGTGTAACATTTTCACCTTTTAATTTGATTTGACTCTGGCTAAAATAGTATTAGATTTTCTTCTTTTTTTGAGGAAAAGTAAGAACAAGGTGTTTGAACACTGCAGTTAAGATCGTGAAGAGCCTGAACTGACCAGAGCTTTTGTTAGAATAAGACAGGGACGTGCATATATATTATTACAGCAGCATGATACCTTTGTAGGCAATATTTCTTGTAACTTGTAATGACTTCTTCAAATATATATTTTCTTTCTCACCTGGAGTCATGATAACTGCAAACTATGTTATGCACTTGTATTACTATAACCAGTTAAAGGCCTATCTACTCTTCAATCCATTGAGTTTTTATGAAGACATTCATTTAAAAAGTGGATTTTTTATGTTTGTGGACATTGGCACTACCAGCAAATGCAATTGGCTTCTGGTGTTATTTGTCAGCAAAATGTTTCTATTTTAAAGTTGGAATGAATGGATTTTAGTCGGAGACTGAGAACAGTCACACTTGTCGTTGGTAGCTTCATCCAAAAAAAAAAAACAAACCCAAAATGTTTTGCCCACTTAGGCTGTCTCAACATTTATTTTTCAAAAATATGTACTAATCTGCTAGGATATTACAGTTATCTTTGAGGATGCAGACTCATCTGCATTAGAGAACTCCTAAATCACTGTGTGGTTGTATTTGCTAATTTGGTACAGTCCAGTTAAATTGGTGCAGCTACTTTGTCCATAAAAGGCCTGGGCTAATATACTTAATCTTTATTTCATTTCTCATTTGTTAAATCTTGGCAATATTATCATTGCAAACGTCATAGCAGAACATAATCCTCCTGAAAAATAGGAGCAGTGCTTGCTTTTGTGTAATTTACGTTTTGAGTTTGATACCTCCTCTCGTCTCAGAACAGGCTTTAAGCTTAGAGTCCTCGCTGCTGCATTCCTAATCACACATTTAGTTTTATTACAGTAGTATCCAAAGTGGCCATTATAGTTAATTGTACTTTTTCTGTCTCAAAAGATGATTGAATCTATCCACCAAAATGCCTGTGGGCTGGAATTATGTGCAATAGTTTTCTGTGTAGAAGTAAACCCCATGGAAATTCCATATATAACAACCCTTGGTTTATATGCAGAAGCAATCCACTGCTCTGGGTTTGGAACAGCTGTCCCAAATCTAGCAATTGTTCCAAATCTAGCAATAATGATTTGCTTCTAGAAATTGTTCTTTTAAACACATTTGGTGGGGAGCTGCAGAAACCCTGTCGTTATTCAGGAAGCGGCCTATGCGTTAAAATATGTAACTCTTAAGTAGCACGCAGGGAGAGGTTCCTTGTGATGCATCTTTTATCTCCCTGACTGAAACATCATAATGGAAAACACCACATGGCATTGCATCTACCTGCTGGAGGGAATACACAAGGTTTAGGCAAAGAAAGTATCTTCCTCATAATGCACTGGTATTCTGTAGTATTTCTTGAGTGGGAGGTTTGACCAACCTGCTGGATTTCCAGTTTGTCCAATACATTCATTGGAACTTGTTTAGCATAAACAGAAATAGTGTTGGTTAATATGATATCACTCATCTACCCCTTTCATATAGTTTGTGAGCTAGGATATCAAAAATAATACTAATTTCAAATTCATCAGCAATTAAAAAGAACAATCCAGGCTACAGTGCCGCTGTCAACTTACACAGTCTAGTCTGTGCACTCCAGCAACTTCTGCATCCTTTAAAAAGGAAAACCTCCTTTTTAAGCAGAAGCAAATGCTAAGCAGCGCACATCCCAGCTGGTGCTCTTTAACCCAAGTATTTAGCTAGAGATGGGTTTGCATTGTTGCGAGTAGGCTATTTGCATTGGGTTCATAGCGCTTCTATTCATTGTATGAAGGAGGATCAAAACAGGTGGAAAAAGGAGGAGTGGTGAAAGTTGAATGAGATAGATACCCAGAAGCCAAACTTTTTTTATTACTGTGCATTTTATTTGATGAAATAGACTGTTGTATCTTTTGTGCTCCTGTGAATACATGCCCATCTGCTCTAGCATGCTTGTAGTTACTCCTGGTGCCTGTTCAGCTGTTGGCATGTTCAGCACAACTGAAATTCTCCATCAGCTGCCCCATCCTCCTCCAAAGACAAATAAAGGTCAAGCTATATTTCAAAAGCAGCTAGGCATGCAACTGTCAGTCAGATCTTGAACTTGATGAAGCTTTCATGCTCTTTGCTATAAAAGCAAGTTTAATTTTAGTGCTTTTTAAATTTTATTGATACTTGGGAATTGTGGTGTACCTTCAAATTCTGCCCACAGCTGTTTTGATTTAGCTTAGCTTTAAAAAGTAACTAAGGAGTCTCTTGGAGCGGTTCTTCCTTAAAGTGATTGCTGCAGCAGAGCATGGCTCAAAAATATAAGTTCTTAGCAAAATGAGTAGGAAAAAGCTATAAATGAATTGAAAGCTTTTATTGAAGTTATATAAGCATATTTATACTTGACCTCTCGTGGTTATTGCTATGAAACATTTATAAAGGAAACTTATGGTAATGTTCAAATTCAACTCTTTAGCACTCTGGTTAAAACTCAGATATTTTTTGAGGTGCATCTAATGTATTCCTGAACGGTACTAAAAGGTAAAGACGGCTCTCAGTAGACAATATGTGAGCCTTGGCTTGTGTGCAATTCTGGAGGCCTCTGAGAAAATTGTAAGTTTGGTAAATAGTGAGTCCTTGTTAAACAACTATAATGCAAGATGCGTCAAATTTATGGTTTTATAATTGACAGCCATGTGGATGAGTAACTTCTGGATTAATTTTACTCAGTTATATATACTCTGCATGGTTTATTTTATGAGCTTAGCTAATGAGAAAAGCTAGGGAATACAATCCAGTATCTTGCAAGTGTTGGGTTGGCTCCTATTTCATCTTTCTGTATTCAGTAAAATGTCTTCGGCCCTGGAAGTGCTACATTGTGTGTTGGGATTCTTCTTATTTAAGTGTATTGAAAATACTGATGCAGCTAAGAAACACAGTTATTTTAAAAATCAGTAGATTGTATTACACTTGAGGATAGAAGTGAATAGCAAATGAGAATCGACTGAGGGCTTGATTTTTATGCCATTGGAATCTATCGGAGCTCTGTTGTTGATTTCTATGGGAAGCAGGGTAATCCATCAGCTGAGATCCGTGATCACGTCTGCTGAAAATTGAAAGATACCTTTGTTTTCAGACTGGGAATCTGCAATTAGAGTTGGTGTGCTGGATTGTGGGGAAGAAGAGAACTATGAGACGTGCAAAGAATATGGTATTCACTATTACCCAACTTTTAGGGTAAGTGGCATAGTATATTGCCTTAGGTAGATGATGCATGCTTTATAGTAACTAAAACCGTAACAAACTTGCTTGTGCAGTGTGTTATGTGTAACTAGTTGTTCTTTAGCTAGACTTTCTCTTTGCTCTTTGTGATAAAGCTGCAGGGTTGATAAAAGATTAATTTGAGTTCTTCTTGCTGGATGCAATAGCTGATGTAGTTACTTGTGGTAGTAATTTAGTCCTCAGTTCTGAATCTGAAAAATTCTTATTGAAGATACCATTCTAGAATAAGTACTATATAGTTACATTTATGTAACACCTCATTGTGAAATATTTGTTTGATAATAACAATTTGTATAAGTATTTTTCAATTCAAATGTTTGTGATTATTAATAGTGGTTTTAGTTTTGGTATGTAAAAGTACAGGTAATTGCATCATGAAATCAGCTAATTTCATGACCAGGGCTCCAATTAAATATTCACCCTTGATTGATCCTTTACTATTTTTCTAATTAATTTCATAATTTGCTTAAACTGACTGTTAAAAGGGATCTTGTGTTTGCCAAAATTATCTACCATAGTTCATCTTCAGGTCTAAGTGCAATTGCAATTTTTAACTTCTCTGTCATTGCCAATCTGTATAATCACATTATTAACTGTAAGTGTAAGCAGAATGTGATGGATGGAGAGTATTGAATAAACTGTGTTTGTTATGACAGGAGAGGGAACAGGAGACATTTCACTGTAGAATTTGTGATGTTCTACCCTGATAGAAAGAACAGTTTTTTAAAAAAAAATTTTTTTTTTTTTTTACTCCTTAAAGTTTTGGGTGTAAATTGGTATGCACTCTTTATTAGACACTAAATCTTTTCTATTTTATTTTTTATAGCAGAAGGCAGTCAAGCTCCATTATATATCCTGTTTAACCACTGGAGGGAGTTGAGAAAATGTGAATAGTGTTCTAAGTATATGTGTAGTTGGTAGTACCGATTTGGTAATGGATCAATATACAGTATTGAATTAAGCATTGTGGTATTTTTCCTCTAAAAGTTGGCTTTATTGTATATCAGAGTTTCGTATAGCTGAGAAGCAGGCCTTTGGAACTCATAGGCTAAAAGGGGAAACTGTCTGCTGAACAGATAGATAAAAATGTTTTGTAATTAGAGCTGTAAAAAGTAAAAACTCTTGAAAGACATTTTTGTTTCTGAACTGAGCTTCATCTTACACAGTGAGTTATTTTCAAAGCAATAATACTTTTTTTTCTCCCACATAGTACTTCAAAGCATTTACAAAGCAGTTTACTACTGGTGAAAATTACAAAGGTAAGAATATCCTACTGTAAGAAGTCCCCAAAGCAGTTATCCTATCAGCCAGGGATGTGTCACACAATAAGCAAAATCTCTTTGCCTGTCAATTAGTTTAGACAGCTAGAGATGGGATGGACACTAAATAGCTCTTTAAGATATGATATTACAAGGACTGCTTGGAAATGGAATGTCAGGCAGAATTTTAGACAGCAAAACATTTGTTCAAGAACTAAGGGCTCACATTCCTCATTTTTTTGAAATGTAGTTTTCACAAATGGCTAGATAATTTTTTTAAAATTCCTTTTTTCCACCACACACCTCATCAGCATGAGATCCAATTTGCTCAATCCTGATTCTGGTGCTTTTTGATCTGTCAGCCACTTTCCAGGCATCCTGAATCTCACTGGGAGGACCGCTATTCAGATGTTGACTAACTGAAAACAGGCTTATCCTGTGTGTCTGAAGGGATCACAGCTTGAGGTGGTTTGTCTGGGAACAAAAGTAATGTTGTCTTTTTCAATGGATTAACATTTAAAAGGCCAGAGGTCAGAAGAGAGACCACCTGCACCATTAACCCTTAATGTAGAAGTAGACCATAGTTGTACCTGTTACTTTTTGGCATTTGTGAGAGCTTCTGCTTTTTAATTTATTTCTTTTAAAGCAAATAAAATATTCTCACACTTCAGTTATTTCCTGGTATTGTTACATGGCTTTGTAACCTCACCTGGCCCATTTGGTAAGAATGGTACACCTTTGCAGTTTTTAATGCATGATGAATATCTTTATTGCAAAAAAGCTACTGAAGTTGCCCACACCAACTATTGTGAAAGTGAGCACAGATTTAAAATGAAGCATTGTTTGAAGAGGAAACCAGCAAGGCAGACAGATGGTTAGATTTGGAAAAGTCTTCAGGTTTTATTAATTTTGGGGTGGAATGATGATAGCTTTTAAAAATGATCTCATCTCAACATTAAAATGAAATCCTACAACAAATCCTTAGTCCCCGTTCTTCAGCCAAATAGTATTCTTGTTTTTAAGTCCAAATTTAAAACAAAAACCTGACACAGAAAAACATGAGAATGTATGAAAACCTGCATGTGAATAATTTTTTCCCAGTTTTCTGAAGTGGTGTGGGTTTTTTGTAACCTGTACTCAGCAGGAGCAGATAGAGAGCTGCAAACAGTTCGTCAGATGATGATTGACTTCTTACAGAACCATTCCCAAGAGCTGAGACCGCCTGCTTGCCCACCATTGGATCCAGTTTCGTAAGTTCCTTGTTTAAAATACAGCTGGTGTATGCTTACTATGTTAATTAAATAAAATGTAGAAGGTCCCATTAAAGATGAAGTAAGCTTTTTTTCTTATTATCAGTTCTGCTATGAGACTGTAAAAGGAAATACCATCCATAACAGTGGGTGTATTGTATTCTACCTATGTTAAATAGCTTTTCTTTTCTTAAAAGGTCCAGTGATATTACTTCTCTTTTTGACAAGAACAGCCATCAGTATACTGCCATTGTGTTTGAAAGTAATAACTCCTATGTTGGACGAGAGGTAATGTATGACTTATGAATGACATAATGAATATGAATGAATGTTATCATAACACAGAAGAATTTTATGTTATTTAGCCAAGCAAGAAAATTTCTGATTATAAGACTGAATTAAAGGGTCATAAAGGGCAGGTCATGCATATTTGAGATTTCACAAAGTCAAAGCATTATAATAGGGCTGTTGTATTTAGTCACACAGAGGAACATGCTTAACAGATGAATGTGATGTCATGTTAACTTCTTCCATTCACGTTTTAGTGGAAGATTAATTTATCAATGTCATTGCTAGCACAATTCTTTTTTCTTTCAAGATGTGGAAGACCACAACAAAAATATTGTCAGATTATGTTATTGTTTTGTTACAGCTAGAGAACTGTTCATAATATTCATTCTTCTGGGCAGCTTTTGTGATCTCAGCTGTTTATAATAATCAAAATTCTCTGGTTCTCTTTCTTCACATATAGGATTTAAGAAATTACATTCTAAATTAAGATGATAACATAAAATTATTTTCACAGCTCTGAGGCACTGAGGAAGTAGAAGTCTTTGGTTTTTTGCTTCCCCCACTCCCCAAGTAAAATATTTGATTTGGCATCATTTCACCACCTAATGAGCCTGCTGTTAGCTTAGACAACTGTTACTTTTCTCTTCCTGCGAAGATCTAGGATAACTAAAGAAAATAAATTGCATAATTATCTAGGCATAATCTGTGTAGAAACATCTATTGTCTGTGAAATGTTTCTAATTAGATTTGATGCTGGGATGGCCCAGTTGCATAAGTGGAGGAGAGTGTGCTGCCAAAAGTGAGAATCACTTTGAGAAGCAGGCTGCTTCCAGACATTTGTGTTCTGGAAGCTGCTGTATCGCTACAAGTGGGCATTACTGAAGAGAAGAAATGTGATGATTATAAAGTTCTTCAGCTTTTTATCACACTTGCTTTATTACCTGTTGTTATAGGGAAAGACTGAGTGTCATCTGATTAACAGAAAGTGGAGTCTGCTTTCAGAAGAAAAAATATTTGCTGATGTTATGTAGCATTTTAGCTTTATAGAATAGTTCAGTGAAACAGAAAATAACATTGTTTTCAAGTTTACAGTATAAGACAATATGGACAAACCTAATAGAAGTCACAACAGCTGAAGAAAGGGAGGCCATGTGTCTGTCACTGATGAAAGGAAGGGTCTCAAATTACAAATTTGAAAGAGAGGGAAAACGTGGCAAAGATAATTTACACATGAAATGGAAAAGTATAGTGGAAACTGGGAAACTAACAACAGGAAAAAGATATAGAAAAGTAGAAATGTAAGAAGAGTCGGACACATGGAAGGTTTTCTAGGGAAGAATGGAATACTTGAAATGGTAGTATAAGAGCATAGACTAATGGAAGGATGTGAGGGGTGTGGCCATTAGAATGGCAAAAGAGGATGCCTTTAGCAGTGGGATCTTGAAGGATTTAAAAAGGGAAGCAATGTGTATTTAAGCTTTTTTGTTTAAAGGACAAATTTTCATTACTTAGAACCATATCATATTTATCACTGTATTTGTAGGTGCAGCTTTGGCTGTACCTGATAGTTGAGTCCTGGCAAATCTTTGAGGCATCCTGATGTTACCACCCTCTTCTGCTTCCTCTATCCTTTGCTGTAATTTACACTTTGCAAAAAAAATCGTGCCTATTCCCAGCTGCTCTAGTGCAAAACCCCAGCATCAGGTTTAAACAGCAGATGAAGATTGGTTTGAGCTAAGATGCTGGTCTGTGAACTGGAACTCTTGAGATATAAGCACCTATCCCTATATGGAGTCTCTGCTGTGGGCTTGGTAAACAAAAAGGGCTGAACAGACAGCTGGGTGCTGTGACACCACAGACTACACAGCTTGATTTGGCAGGGCTTGCCAGGCAAAGCCTTAACTCCTGTTGAGCCCTTAATTCTTTTCTTCTAAGTCATAGACTTT
The DNA here is from genome assembly GCF_929443795.1 of Astur gentilis. NCBI lineage: Eukaryota > Metazoa > Chordata > Aves > Accipitriformes > Accipitridae > Astur > Astur gentilis. Next base: position 18,317,373 of record NC_064908.1, read on the forward strand.
GACATCAGAATGCTGTAAAGTGGTGGGACCAGTGTTTCTTCGCTACCTGAAAATTTGCCTTTAGACTATTACATATATAACATGAAACATAAACCTCTTGGTGCCTGTGGAATATCCTCTGGGCTATTTTGAGATTTATGAGGATATTTTATCATTCATTCTAATGTTTTCTTCAGATGTTAGACTTCAAAGGGAAAAGATCAGGATAGATCAAGAAAAAAAAATGGAAGATAGGAGTAATAATTTCCAGAGAAGAGTAAATCTTCTTTAACTGAAGTTGTTAGTGTCCACAGAATACTCATAGATGTACTTCCTTGGTGAACAGCTTAATGATACCCTTAAAGGATGATGCACTTCACCTATTTATATGTCTTGTCCTACAAGATTGGATATTCCTTGAACAATGTATAATTCATGTCATCTTTTCATTACCCAGGTTATCTTAGACTTGATCCAGTATGAAAATATCATTGTAAAGAGAGCGTTGAATTTTGATAAGCCTTTTCTTGAGAAACTTGGTATTACCTCAGTCCCTTCATGCTATCTGATCCATCCAAATGGGTCCCATGCATTAATTAACATGTAAGTAGTTATCTCTCTGAGGAATATGGGGAGGTTCAGTTAAGCTATAAAAACAATTTCCACAGCTTCCTTTCATACAAAGTAAGTTATTATAACCTTTTGCATGTATATAATGACATTGTGTCCTGGCATGTAATCAATACATTGTACTGACTGAAGTTGTGTTCCATTTCTTTGTGTTTGAAAATTGCCTGTCTTGAATGCTCTCTAGCAATTATTAACTAATCTAGTGGTCTTGTTATACAGTTTACTCTTTGAATGCTTGTGAAACGCAAGATGTGGGTTATGCCAGTGGAAGTTAGACTTCATCGTTTGGTAGGGAAGACTAGCCAAAATGGTGTGGTGGCTAATTATAACCTTTGTGTTGTTTGACTACAATAACAAGTTTATACTGCTGACAAAACTCACTTGTGAAGTAGATGTTTTGAAGTAGTGTTTCTAACTGGAAATAAAAGTTCTAGGCCAATGTTTGTTGTTTGGAATTTGATATGCTGAGAGCAATGAGCTGATTGTTAATGAACCATTTAATATTGTTACCTGTATTTTTAATAAAAGACCTAATATTACTTTTGCATACTACTGTTGCCTCTTTATAGCTTTAACCTATTACTGTGATACTTCTGAAAAGAAAAAACTTTGGAATAGAAGTGAAAAAAATTAATGAAGCATCAAAGTTCTTAAACTTTCTTCTGAGTCAAAATACTTGTTCCATGTGAGCATTGCCTGTGTAAGGTGAACTGACATTTTTATGAAAATTACGTTTCTAATTTTGGATGGAATTTCAAACCTCTAATCCAAATTATTATTATTACTATTCCTAAACTGAACATTATTTAATTTCACTTTGTATCAAAACATAACATGTTGCACTAGGACTGAAAAACATAAAACAAAGTGAATATTTTTATTTATAAATATACTAATTTGCTTTGGATAGTCACTTAGTCTGAGATTAAAAGTAATCTTTACTTTGTCCATTTATATGCAGTTTGAAGCCTCTACGGTCTTTCTTTTCTTCGTATTTAAAGTCGCTGCCAGGTGTAAGAAAAAAACTTCTTTTGCCACTTCAGCTACCTGTTCAAGAAAGCAAAGAGGAGAGTACAGAAATCAAGGTGTGGAAAGAGTTCGATAAGTAAGTGATAACCTCAATTTTCAGATCAATGCTTGTTTATTAAAATTTGCTTGCAGTTTTTTCTTGCCATGTGGAAAGCTGTGCTGTAATTTATTATAAAACCCTAGGGCAGTTCAAAATTGTACTTCATTCCATCCCAGGTGATGCACATTGAATTGAATAGGTTGGTCACTACTGAATGATCTGCATTCTTCTGCTGGGTAAAATTAAAGGCGTTCATGCTTAATATGGGAGAAATTATGGCATCAAAACTGAGAGCAAAGCTTTCAGCTGTTGCTTCAACTTCATCCATTTCCCAGTATATTCAGGTAACACTTGTGAATTAGTTCAATTCTAGCATCAAGGTTACAACTTCTTTATGAAACAATAAGCAGTGTTTGAAACAATTCAGAGGTGAAATTGTTGGGGGCTTTCAGTATTTGGTTTTTAGCAGCAAACATCTGCACTTCTTATGTTTTTCTCCAAAAGTATTGTTAAATGCTTAATTGACTTAAAAACACCAAGGACTTCTCACCCATTACCTGAAGTATATAGATCACTGATTTGAATTGTTGGAAAACTTCAGCAAGTAATCGGTGTCCCTGAAAAAATAAATAGTAAAAAAACAAGCTATAACATTTCTGTAGAAAACAAGAATTCTGTGTGTCTATAATAGTGATCAGTGCCCTCTAAAGAGTGCTTGTTAAATGCAAGTATAATAGAAAATACTATAGTCACTGTAAAAGATGTTTATCATACCAAATCCGGTAAGGTTTATCTTCACCCTCTTTCCCTCTTTGTCTGTTTGAGAGAAGGACGCAAAGGCTTTGCAGAGAGATAATCCCTCAGCATCTTTAGATGGAAAAGATGTAGGACTGAGTGCTTTCATTTTGTACTTATTTTCCTTTCATGGACACTATTAGTGTCATCTTCTTTTCATGACTATTATAAAATATTTTATATGAAACATTCTGTTGTCAAAACAACTTAGTTAAATTGAGCTGCTTTCCAGCAAGACAAAATCTTGTTGATGTGAATCTCAAGTCCAAGTATCTTCTAAATAGGATTCTTTGGGGAACCTCATGCATTCACTTGGATGTGTCTCTATCTAAGAAACTTGAAGCAGAATTTTGCAGTTCGTTTAAATATAAGCAAGTATGTTATTAATTAAGGAGATAAATTCAGAGTAAGTCTGTAGTTTGAGTTGTTAAGAATATAGATTATTCTGTATTTTAATATGTTATTTCCTGCATGTTATTTAAGAGGTGGGACCAGCCAGTTTCTTGAATGATTGTTCTTTTAATTGTATTTGTTTCTAGAAATAATAATGTTACTGAACTCTTACAAGTGTTTAACTCTGTTAACAATGTGAACTTCTGTTTGTTTGGTTACATTGCTCTGTATCATACTGTCTAGAGCTTGTACTCTGAAAGCATTGAAAGACAGGGTGTTTTACTTGATGTATTTGTACTTTGTAAAGTGGTTTTTGTTGTTAGGAGGATATTTGGTTATGAGAAGGAACTCTTAAACTCTTTGATTTGCTTTACGTGTTTTACTTGTACCTGTGATAAGGTAGCTAATTCTGTCTTAAATGCTGGTGTGATTAAAATTGACTGTTAAACTTGTATGCAAACAACTTAGAGTAAAACTAGTGCATTTGGGAGAGGATTTCTAGATTCAGTCCTTTCCAACGTTGACCTTTTTCAGTCTTGTTTGCACTCCTGCTCTGTGTATGGTCTACTTTTGTTCAACTGAAGTCTCCCTTTTTTCGTAGCGTGTTATTTTTCTGTTTGTGGTCAATCCTGAAGAGAAGCTATAATTTCTTTACCCTAGCTATTTCCTTGCTGTCAATGTCAGGGTTATAATTTCATTACAAGGTAAAGCTGGCTGGGAGGCAAAAAGTTTAGTCAAATATAAGGGAAATTCTTGTATGTGGTTATGCTTCATTTGTCTAAACTCTGAAGAAAATGACACAAAATTACTCTTTGAAGAGAACACAGTGAAACTCACTGAACTTGACACTCACCATACCGAGCACCTGAAGTAACTGCTGTGTCTTCCCATAGTGGTGTAGGTTATACTGCAATCACTGTGGAGTGGCAAATGTTGAGGTTTTAATGACACCTACTATATATCAATTTTACCTTCATGACTGGTGAGAAAATGAGCGAAAGAAACCTGCCGCTTTATAACATTATATATGTGTGTTTCAGATCTAAGCTGTACATGGCTGACCTTGAATCGGGATTGCATTACCTGCTTAGGGTAGAGCTTGCTACGCACAAGACACTTGAGGGAGCTGAGCTGAAGACCTTCAAGGATTTTGTTACCGTCTCTGCCAAGGTATACACTTCTAGTCTTTGATTATTTGTAAGAATAAAGTGACTCTAACATAAAATTTATTATGTGACATAAGTCTCTCAAAATGTCTTTCAGAATGTTTAAGTATATGCTTCCTCAGTAGCTTAAAAAATAGTTTTGTGGGTTTCTTTATATGTTATTTTTGAGTTACTGTATGTCGTTCTGACATACTTAGAGGGTTGAAATGCATTTAATTTAATCTCAGAGGGCTAGAAATTAAATAAAGCTTAAGTAGTCTGCAACATATTGAACAAACACTGTGAATATAGTCCATTTATCAGATTTTCAGGATAAGTAGCTATTGTAACTGAGTGGGATTAAAGAACCCTTTGTTTTGCCTTCTTGACTTTTGGATTTCTCTAGTGCATGCTTGACAAATGGTGTTATGTTTATAGATATTGGTAACTTCTGTCTAATATTTGAATATAATTGAGGTATTGAATTTAACTGAATATTTCAAAATAATGGTAGTATTGAATATAATTGAGTATTTAAAAAATAAAGATGCTTACATACTACATTTGAGTGAAGGGACTATATATGTAATACAATGTGATATGACTTGAAAAAAAATTGAAATAATTAACTTCATAATGTCAGCCTACTGAAATGACCAATATCTCTTTGTATTTACTTATTGAGCAGCTAATACTTTGTTTTATTTTAAAGAAAGTGAATCAGTATCTGTTTAAGGGAATAATAAGGCCTATATGAACTATTTCCAAATATCTGGATTTATCTGAAAATCAGACAGACAGTTTCTTGCCCCCCCACGGCCATCAGAGGTCAGAAATCTCTAGCTGGCCTCATTTCTTTAAGAAAGTGTGGTGGTAATCTTGCCATCATATTATCCCTAAAACATCCTCTGTTCTTCCTGATGGCTCCTGGCCAGCTGATGTCATTTGCTTCCCTGGCTATTAGCGCATAAATGGGGAATGCTCTCTTTTAGTTGCATGCTCATCTCCAGACTGCCATTGTACAAGTGGGGACTGCTGTCCTTTATTCGCATTCTCTTGTTGTGTAACACTTTCATGATTCTCAGGTGTTTCGGTTAGGAAATTTTTTTATACTATCCTCCTGTGTAACAGCATTGATGGTGATAAATCTTAAGTCACAGAGGTCTCTGGTTCCTTACCTGGGGGATTTTCATTGTTGCAGAATTAGGTTTTTTGGCTATCAGTGCAAAGTCCATTGTTTTTTGAATCCTTGATGAGACTGTTACCTACCTGAGATACTATTGTCATTTAGAAAGTAATGGGTGATATTCTGGGGCTCCTACAGGAATAGATGTAATTATAGTATGCAGTCAGTAGTTCAGAGGTGTGCTGGTTTTTTAGACTGTTTAAGACTTGTCTTTGAACCCAAACAATGCACATGGCCCCTTGTTAGACACAATACAGACAATTAGCAAAAGGCAGTTCCTGCCCATTAGATTTGCATGGTATCAAGTGAGTCGTCTATGAATTAGAGATATTATCGATAGTTGGACAATGGCTGCAGAATGACTGGCATATGTATAGCATGTTCTGTCATAAAGTGCTTTCTGTATTTAATGTAGCAGATACAGGGACTTTATTTCCCCATCTGTTGAAATACTGCTCCTTCTGGAAGGGTACTTAGAGGATGGTATGCATACCCTACTTAATTCTATAGTAATTACAACCATCACTAAAGTAAGATTCCATTTCTAGTGTAAAATAATGGCATTACCTCTGATTTACGGTTCCTCACACTCATCTGCCAGACTGACTTCTTTAAGTTGCAAGTTAAGGAAGTCACTATTTCCAGATCACTTTGGCAATCACTGTTACACATATGAAAAGGAAAATGCTCTTCTAGATAACCAATATCATCTACATTTACAGAAATCTGAACAAATATTTTATAAGAACTCATTTTTGTGATTATCTTCTAAGAGTGAGAAGGATTTCATCCTCTCTGATTCACTTAGGTCTTATGCTCCGTTCTGAGCTATACACTGAGCTGAATTACCTTAATGCAAAGTTCTACATAATCTGTCAAAAGTTGTTCTGTAGCGTTTCTGCCTGCTGTTGGGTAGCTTCATTCTACTGGTTAATATTTTGTGCATGCAACTTGTTAAATTTTGTAAGCAAAAATCAGTGTGAGATGGCTTTTTATTGAAAGCAGAACAAGTAATTAATTTGCTCATAACAAAAGAAAATCTGAAGCATTTTAAAGACAGGTAAAACGCCTTTAGGTAAAGATAAAAGTGTCTTGCTGCTAATGAGATTTGTGCTTTAAAATGTGGTAAAATATGGGTATTTTCTTCTTTCTTTTTTTTTTTTTTTTTTTCCCACAGCTTTTTCCTGGCCGACAGCCTGTGGTAAAGTTGTTAGAGACCTTGCAAGAGTGGCTGGTGAGCCTTCCATTAGACAAAATCCCTTATGATGCTATCCTAGATCTGGTCAACAACAAAATGCGGGTAAGCTGTTGCTAGTTTCCAGCATAAAATACAGCATTAGTAAAGGATAAGATTCTATATAAATCTAAGACATCACTTACTGATGGTCCCTCAGTCATAATGGAGTTATAAGAAGGTTAAAATGAAAATAAAGTGAAATCATTACCAGAAAAAAAAATCCACATGAAGGAATTGAAATGAGAGAATTGAAATACACAATCCTGTCTCAGTTTTATAATGAGCAAGCGATCGCTAACATATACATGTTCCCTAATGTCAGCTTCAAATGATGCAAGGTTCCCAGCGGATATTTTTGAGTTGCCTTTGCTTGCTGTGCCTGCTGTCAGCAGGATTCTCTTAAAGGTCAGAGTTTAAGTGATGGGAAATTTACCCACTGAATTGCATATTATTCCCAAAGAGTTTCCCCAAACACTCTTTAATTTCCCGGCACAATAAAGGCCTTGCTAGGAATCCCATCTCACTTTGGTAATGCAAAGCCCAGTCACAGGGCTATATTTGTACAGAAGTTAATATGAGTCTTTCTTCCTGTGAAATGGGATTGCTATCTGAAATATGGAAACCTCCTGTGTGTTTTAGGAAGCAGAGAGAGAAGTCTGAGAAACTAAAATTTTGCACTGGATTTTAGGCGTAATGAATAAGTAGTGGTTTTGTTTTAAGGAATAATGATGAATTCTATATCTTAGCCTGTTAAGACTTTATCACTGTAAGTTATGTAAACCTTGCTGAGTAATATGGAATTTTTAATGTGCCCAGGGAAACTGTAGCTCTGTCAGAGTTTACAGTAATATTTGTGTGTGTGTTGTGTTCACACTGTGTTTAAAAAAAACTTTACAAGTTAAGCTACTTAAAGTATTCTGTCAGACTAATTAGACATTTGTGATGTGCGTTTTAGTAGGTTTGACACCAGTGACTGTACCTTGTATATCATGTAATATGTTTGCCAGTGATGAGTTTTACAATGGTGCATCAGAGTATCTCAGACTTAAGGATTGTTATAAGTTTAAAATTTGTTTGCCTTAAGCATGAACTCATTAGCAGAAGTGCAGAGAGAGTCATTTACTATTCTTTATCCTTGGATCACCTCAATTTCAAGGTAGAATCAGCTGTGCCTGCTGTTATGTTCAGTAGTGAAGTCCCGGAGATGTGTATATCTTAAATACTACTTTTTTTTTTCCCCCTCCCCGCTCAGATTTCTGGGATATTTCTCACTAAGAAAGTTCAGTGGGTCGGATGTCAGGGCAGCAGACCAGAGCTGAGAGGTTATACCTGTTCCCTTTGGAAGCTGTTTCATACCCTAACTGTTCAAGCTGCACTGCGACCAAAAGCTTTGATAAATACAGGTAAGCAGCAGTTATGCGAGACACTTGAAGGATGAGACAAATATGTACAGTAGTTCTGCTACACAGTAGAATAAGTAATGGATTAGAACAAATATTTTTTTTTTTGCGTGTAAATACTCAACTAACAACACATTGGTGGAGGACATTGGCTTTCAAGGCTTAGCTTTCAGGTTTGCACCAGCAGAGGTCAGAGCATAGCTTTACTGCAGTGGGAAGGCTTTGAAAGAAAGCGTGTCAGTTTGTCCTTGCTTAGAAATGTGGTAAATAAAGTATGTGGCCCTAAAGATGTGAGCAATAAAGCAGAAAAAGGAGAGAATTTCAAACAAAGACATTTTGAACTACCTGAAAAGGGATGAACATTGTTCAGGTTACCTAAGGTTACACTGCTAATTTAATTTGAGAAGAATGAGATTTAACCATGCAGTTTAGTAGCTATAAAAGATGTACAACCATTAGCCAATCCTTCTGTAATATTATTTCTTAAATACTGAATGCTGTGACTGTTTGGGGTTGTTTTTCAGCTGAATGTACCTAGTGTCCATTAATCTGTGCAGTGATATACTACTTTGCAAGCACTCTGTAAAATTGCTGATTTTTAGACTTGCAGCATCTTGTGAAGCAGAGTGTTAATATTCTGGTGATGATTCCCATTTAAGAAACGTGGTGGATATATAATCTATTTTCCTCACACAATGGAAATAGAATTACTAATGGTAAAATATTGGCCCTCATATGTTTTTATTCTTGCCAGGACAGTGCTTTGTTTGGTTATACTTCTATTTAGTTTTCATTTAAAGCCTTTTTAATGTCTCTTCGAAGGAATATAAGAATGCTATTGGACTGTTACTCGATCATAAAACTCAGAAATATGCAATTTGTCAGTTGCTGATTGTATGTTTTTTAAAAAAATAATTTTATTATTTCGAAGTACGGATACATGCGTTTGTCCAGCATTACTTGCAATCACAGTGAAAATCTCTCAATTCTAAATATGGAATCTCCTGCAGAATAGGGGGTTTTTTGGAGTAGCTAATCATCCTGTTGTTGATTTTTTTGTTTCTCTCTTCATTTTGTCTTGTTTTGTTTGTTATTCATGGGACAGTAGGTTGAATCCCTTTAATTTAGTACTGTGCTCTGCCTGGTGAGTTTGGGTTTTTTTGTACTGGATGATAAATTAGCTGTTCAACAGGATCATGGATAAGTTAGATTTCCCCTTTTGTCCCAATTGCCAAAAGGTGTTCTAATTAAATGTAAAAATGTTCTTAATATTTAACTATACAAAATTGCGTCTTAAATTGCTCCCATGTTTCAAGAGTGAGGTCCAGTTAGTCTGAAGTTAAAAATACATTGTAGAACCTGAAAACTCTTTGGCACACTTAACCATCGATTTAAATCGGGACAGATATGTGATGATCACTTCTTATGGCGAAAGAATTGGGTCAGTCTGAGACTGTCGGATTATGTCTTGGGAGGTTTTCCTCTCCTTATTGCTTGTTTAAATCCCATCTACTAAAAAGCATGATGTACTCCCTAATCCTTCCCACCACAGGTAGGGTTTTATGGTTCTTGTCCATTTTAAAGATTAGGGTTACCCTGAATTGCAGTAGTTTGGGAGGAAAGAGAAAAGGAGGATTACACGATGATACATGGCAGATGTTAATAGAAGATTCATCTCTGGGCTGATAAAAGAAAAACAAACAAAATGAGCCATTTTGCAATTGTTTGTTTTCTTTTTAAAGCAGCTGTATTTTTCTTGATAGTTTCCTCTGCTTGCAGAGTCTGGCAGTCAGTGTGAACTTGCTATGGCTTTCTTGATATAATGTTTGTATTGGTTTATATTTGACACGTTTTATTGTTGAACGGTGTAATTTGAGCCTGCAATGGGATCAGCATAAGGGAATCCAAAGGAACTCTGAACAGAACTGCTCGCATCCGAGGATGTATAAAATCATTATAGAAATCTAGTCCTGAGCACGCTTAATTATATGAAATGTGTTTTTAGGTAATAGGATCTATTGGCATGAATAAGACAGGCTTGTGGATTTTATAAAAAAATTATCTGGATTCTTTTTAATCTGTTGCTGAATTTGAAAGACCTCACCACAAAATGAATTTTCAAGAGCATAACATTACACAGGAGAGCAGATATAATTAAATTTGTGTATGAATCTCTGTTCCTCCATAAAGAGATTATTTGCTAGTAGTTACTTTTGTTGTATTTGTTGTTGTTTTTTTCTAAATATATATTTTAGTATACAGGGTAAAACTGTTTTGCCTGAAATTCATTTCAACTTTCCAAAATTATTTTTCAGCCTTTCTTTTAATACGGTAATTTAATCTGCTTTAATCTCATAGCTTTTATTTATACATGCCTATTCAATCACAGATATTGAATGTCTGAGTAGAGATTGTTTGCTTTTTATGATTTCTTTTTGGCTTTAAAGACTTTTTTGTGGCCGTGTTTAAGAATGTAGTGTTGTTGTTCTAAATAAAGGTGTTTATGACAGTCTAAATGCATTTCTTATACATAACAGATAAGTACTCTGATAGTTTTGAATAGGTTTTGTTGAGGATTTTTTTTTTTCCAAAAACCAACACATGTACGGAGGGCATATGTGCTACCAAACTGTTTGTTACTCACTATGGAATAGGACTGTGAACAAAGCACCGTAACCCTTTACTACAGAACCTACAAAACCTGCATTGTAAATTACTCTTGATAGAGGTGTTCAACTGCAGGCATTGGTAATTTGATCAATCTGCATCATAAAATGTTTCGTTTGACAAGTGTGTGTTCGTGATAATGTATAGTACATTTGTAAATACATTTTGGCATAATTTACAAGGTCAATTAAGCATGAATCAGAAAATCTGGGAGACTGAAATGAAACCATTAGGATTTCAACAAATTATATCAGGTTTTCAAGCCACTTATAGATGTAGGGACTACCTGCTGTCACAATAAAGGCCCAGGGCAAAGTTCTCAATCTCTAAAGACCTTAGCTTCCTTCTCAATAAAATAATAATTCTTTTGCATTATCTTTAGTGTACAAGTGTGAATGTTATAGAAAGAATAATGTGTTTTGTATTTATTTTAGGAGGAATTCCTGAGTTACTCTCGAAAGTTCAAAAGTCGCTAAGTAGCTGTTATGTGTGTGCATTCAGTGCCTGCCAAAAAAGCTGTGGAATTAATAACTGTAATGAGATTCTGGTATTCTGTAATACCTCAGAGTTACGGAGTAACAAACAGATATCACAGGCACCTTGTGAAATACTTACCAGAGGGGTTTTGACCCTTGGTTTTTCAGTAGCAAGGTCACCATAACTTTAGTGCCTGAGCATAAATGTAATGGTGAATACATAACATAAATATTCATTTAGTTATTGGGCAAGTTATTGGAGAAAGGCTCTACTTCCAGAAGAATTGTGGGAAGTATAGACAGCGTGGACTTCGCACATGTTAACAATTTCAAAACGTACTCTGATAATGGGCTTCTGAAAAAGTTTTAACGTCCGATTTTCGTTTAGCTAAGTTTGTTCCACCTCTCAACTTGTAAGATATTCTTTGAAAGGAGAAATTTCAGTGTAAAGAACACTTGACCTTTAACTCTTATTTTAATGTGTTGTTCAGGGTAACTTTGAACACAATTGCGTAGACTAAATGTGTTAGTATGTACTGGTATAAATAGCTACTTTGCATTTTTAATAACACTAGGGCTCACCTAGCATTTTTTGAACCTTAGTGTGTTTGAAAGAATCCCCTTGTAGTTGTGTCTGATATCCCAGATAACCTTTCAAAACAGTATGTTTTGAAACATACTGTTTGAGAACAGTTTAAACTCTACATTATTTATTGCCAAATAATTTGGTTTCTAAATGTCTCACCTCAACCACTTAGTGACAATATCTTATGTGTATTTTGTGGGGAAGGGGTATTTCTTCTAAGAACTGTGTGAAGCTTTTAATCCCTCTAATATCTTTGTGACTTACTGAGGTATAGGTTCTGTATGATGGCACATGTGTTATGGATATCTTTAAATTACAAAAGTGGCTAGTTTCTTATCTCTAAAGTGGAGGTATAAATTTGCATGGGACAGGAAGGTAGCAACATTTCCTTTCCTTTTCCCACAGTTCACTTTTATGTACATTAAAGTGCTGATGTTTGTCCAGATGATGCTGAATGCATCTATCGTCTGTCTTCCTAGGTCTTGAAGACAATCCCCAAATAGTACTTCAGATCATGCGGAGATACATTCACCACTTTTTTGGATGCAAGGCTTGTGCTCAGCATTTTGAAGAAATGGCTAAAGAGTCCATGGATTCCGTTAAAACCTTAGACAAGGCTGTTCTCTGGCTCTGGGAGAAACACAATGTAGTGAATAACAGGCTCGCAGGTATGGAAGACCTTGCTTAGGAAAACCCACCAGAGGTAGCTGTGTCTGAAAGCCAAGGCTGTGGCATTTAATACAATGTGGTTTGTATTTGAACAAAGGGATGTGCAAATGAGGCTCTGTAACGAGAGTTTAGAAGCAACAGTTAACAGTTGTTCCAGCTTGACTTTCCTTTATTAAATACTGACTTCAAAAGACTAACTCCACATTTACATTGGTGTACAAGAAAGGGTACTTGTGTATAGAGCAAAACCTAGAGCATCCCAATCAACTATAACTCTTAAGACCAACATGCTAAACTTTGCATGAGTGAGAAATATATACTTGAGATATGCTATCCTCCAGTAACATAGTTATCTCTTATCATATATAATGAAAAAACATCATTCTCAAAGATACTGTTTCTTCTGAGATTTTACCTGTTGCTTGATGAGAGGATATTTCTGGAGTACAAATCAAGCCTTTTCAAAAAGGAGCATTCAGTTCAGCTACTTACCAGTGGCTAAAAAATAATTAAATTTCTTTCTGTAACAGTTTAAATAGGTGTTATAACCTGTCTTCGTTTTGTTCTGGAGAGATGCTGTATAGAAAATGATGATCATTGAAGAGGAGACTTTCTCAGGATAAAAGAGCCTAAACTATTAGCAGATCAGCAACTGAATAAAATAAAATTACTCTATGAAGAAAATCTGTTCCCCTGCTAGATTGCTATGTTTTCAGTTAGACTAAAAGTACCATTAAGATACTGGTTGTATTTAATCCGTTCTGTTATGGGAATATCAAGTAACTAAAGCACTAAAGAAAATTGGTTTCTCTTTACACTTAATCCCTGTCTGCTGTTATGGATCTGTGTAATGTAGCGTTAGTTACAATTTAAATATGCTATATTGTGTTTATATTATGGTTATGCTGAATTCCCAAGATTTATGAAGTATTAAATACTCTTGTGAGCATAAACAGTTTGTCTCCTTTCTCCAAGGAGAAAAGTAAATGATGAGGTATTAAATAAAAACATCCCCTAATGTTTGTTACTATTGCCAGGTTGAATACAGAAGAAAAGTCATCATGTTAACTTGAAGTTGCTAAGTAGTGGAGCAATACACTTATTTAGAACATTAAGTTATTGGAAAACTCGCATGGATATTGATTTAGATGATGCAACAGCTGGCTAAAATACCCTTTTAGTAAGAAGTATAAACGTACTGGAATAACTAATAATATTAAATTATGCTTTTTAAGTTTACTAAAATTTCTCTTTGGGACAGTGACTTATTTTAATTCCTAAAAGCTGCATCTGTATTTCTGGTAATATATATAGCTTTCAGTGAGAAATGATGTTTGACTGGTCAATGAAAACACCTTGGCACAGCCTTCAAGTGCAGGTCATGAGGTTGTTGTATATGGCTCTGCCCTATTTAATTCTTTCCTGTTGCTTTAGAATGTGCAGAATTTATAGCGTTCTTCTTTTTGGCAGGAAAACATGAAGTACAGCAAGTGTTCCGTTTGTAATCTTATCATAAGACGTTTTGTTTCTACTTTCTCTACTGAAACAATTTGATTACTGAGTAATCCTTATTTAAAGATATCTGAAATGCAGACTTGCTCTCATACTTGCAGATATCAAAGAGACAAATATTTTAAGCCTTCTCTGAATCCCTAAACAATATTTTGCTCAAAATCATGTGGAAGTTTCCTGCCTTTAAAAATTATAAAAATAACAATAAAATAAGAATCTATATTTATTTCTAAAATATTTTAAGTGTTAGTGTACTAATAACAATCAGATAAATAAATCAGCTTTTTTACCAGGTACAGGTTTTTGTTCTAAAAATTATCTCCATCCACATTTTAAAAATATTTTTTTTAGAACAAAGTGCAACACTAGCTACAGTGTTCAGCTCTGCCATCAAGACAGAAAGGTGGCCAGAGCTATGAGCAACTAAAATGTTAAAATTGGATCTAGTTCAAGACAGCATTATATGTTTAAATGCTAAAAAGCAAGCTGAAAAATACATCTTAATTATGATAATAGTTTTTAAAGTACTGAAAATAGTTTGCTACAGTAACAATGCAAGCTATGAAAAAGCAAGCTTAGGGTAGAATGGTTCACAATATAGAAACATAAAAATATCTGCAAGTTTTTGGCCTTGAAAATGTTTGCTGCAAACCAAGCTTCAGGATTAAAGAGTATTGAGTGCAAAAGAGCAGTTTGTTTTGAACCATAATTCAAGTTAACCCCTGAAAGGCCCAGATGGTGGTGTTTTCATGCCTTCTAAAAGCATAGCAATTGTAGTATCTTGTATTAGAATTTGAATGCTACAGCTTTTACTGAGAGAAAAGGAAAATATTTACTATTTAGTGTTTGTGTTTTGAAAGAGGAAGCAACACTTTGGAACATAATTGATGCATCCGTAAGGAAACCTATGAATTTCCAATTTTTTTCATGATTGTTTTCAGTTTAATACAAACGTTAATGGGCTGTGCTTTTTTTGCCAGCCTCAGTATTTATGAGTGGAAAATATTCTCTGTGGTTTCCAGTGAAATGTCTGATGGTCCAGCTTCCCTAGTTCATTCAATTCTGATAGTTTTACGTTTTTTCTCCTCCCAATTAGGTGATTTGACTGAAGATCCAAAATTTCCCAAAGTTCAGTGGCCAACTCCAGACATTTGTCCTGCATGTCATGAAGAAATTAAAGGATTACACAGCTGGAATGAAGCCCAAGTTCTACAATTCATGAAGTGCCACTATAACACTGAAAATATTCTATATAAATACACTGAAAGCCAGACTGACTCCAGCGAAACTGAACAGGGAGATACAAGGGAGTTGAAAGACAAAAGCCTACTGAAGAAACCAAGTGGAAACAGAGAAAATAAGATCCAGGATAAAGAAAACATACTCGATTCAGAATCTAAGGTGTTAGATAAGCTAATAGCAAACCATGGACCTGTCAAAGATAGTGGTAAAAGTGCAATTGGATCAGCTAACCTTAAAGAGACGAAGCAGGCCGTGTCTTTCTTAGGGATTGGATTTTCAAACATAGACATGAGTCTGTGTGTCATACTGTATGTAGCATCATCCTTATTTTTAATGATAATGTATTTTTTTTTCCGAATGAGATCTAAACGGTGGAGAGTGAAGTATTATCGTTCATCTGTATAGAAGTTTAAATCGGAAACAAAGTTTTCATTGTACGTGGCTGTTCAGTACCAGATACAGCTTTAATATTTATGATCAGGGATTTTATATACAGTATTCCATGTTTCAAAACCCTTTCTCCCCAAGTCATTTCACAAGTGTTATAGCTTAATATATGGAGCTCGCTGTAAGAACCCTAATCTTTAACTGAGGCACACAGTGCTATCATAAAATGTCCACTGAAGGAAGCATTGCATTTTTCAGTTAAGATTTTTCCATGACTTACCACCTACATCCTTTACTCATTTTCAGAGTAAACATTGCATTATGCAATCAACTGTGCCTGGTTTTAGAAGGAAATTGGATATTGTTTTGTGTACTTCAAGTCAGGTGTTTTTTTTAATTTATCCAGAGCTGATTTTGCCTACCAGAGTACTGAACAGTTATGCTGTTACCTTGGCTGCTTCATTTGGAGAAGCAAGAATTCTGATTTTTTTTTTTATTTTTTTTTTTCAGGAAACAAGAGTTCTATTCTGATTAAATCCATTCTAAACCTATGTGACTTTCTGAAATATTATTTACACTGCATATTTAAAGTAGAAAGCATTACACGTTCAAATAAGTCTTCCATTCTCGTGTGCGTTCCAGCCAAGGATGTGTGTGTTTCTGCTAGGGTGAGAGTTTTGGGGCAGTTTGTATCTCAGTAAACAGCCTGATTCCACTTGCTAATGCTGTGATCCATTTTAATTGAGTTTAGATGTAAGCAGGGACAGCCTTGGACCCAGTGCATTGCTTGCTCCTCTATTGGATGTGTTAACGGAGCGTTAGATAACTCGCCTCGCTCATTTATGAACCAGAAAAGTAGCTGAGTAATTATTGTGTTATCCAGATGGAAGCCAATTCTGATGAACTCTAATAAAGGGAAACAGTGTTTTCAGTGAAGGACAGTGAGATTTGCATCAGCATGCCAGAACAAATTTACAGATCTGGAAATACTAAGTTTCTTATGATGTTGAATAACTCCATTACAATTTAGTAGTTTTCTCCTTGTAAGGTGGGGTAAACACTTCACCTGGTATTTCCAATTCTGAGTTCACAGAGAGTATCACCTGCTAGCTGTAAAGTTGTCTGTACAGTACTTAAAAGAACAGCCCATTTCTCTTGCCCTTCTGCTGGAGTGCTCTTCTGTTTGGGTCAAGAAGGGTTTAACTAATGGTTAACTCTGAGAGCTGCTCCATTCAGGGATGTGGCAGTGATTGGGAATATGGCAGTTGCCTTTACAGGTCTGTCTGGTTGCCTGGGGTCCTGGCTGGCAGCAATTAGAAGAAACCATGAAAACAATTATAAAATTACCATGTGGAATAGGAGTTCCTTTCTGATCCTAACTGTGGGGGATAATTCACGTCCTGGATAGTGAAGTTTATAATCCTATCCAATGTAATTGAGCATGTTCTAGTTATCCATTACCTAATCTTTAGTTAATCCTAATAGGTTTTGGCCTCAATGTTTTCTTGTGGCAGTGAGTTCTACAGATTAATTATGTTATATAAAAAGGCTTTTCCTTTCAATTCTACATTTGCAACTTTTAATTTAATTGAATGTTTGCTAGCTCTTCTGCTACATGAGAAGAAATAAATAGTCCCTGGCCAATTCATTGTATTTACACTGTTAATGTGTCGTCCTCCTATTTCCATCATAAGCTCTAGGATAAAAAGTTTTAAAGCCTAGCAACAAGAATGGTCTAAAAGCACAAAAACTCAACAGGGATATTTTTTTGTAATCAGATCTTGTTTGTTCACAAAACTGAACGTTTCTGACACGAGCTTCTACAGCTTCCAATTGGAATAGCAAAATTGGGCTTCAAAGATTTATTGTCCCTTGTTCCTTAAGTTTATCAGAATAACATACACAAAGTAATAACCTTCTGTGGTTATTGTAAACGTGTCAGAGGAAAAAAAAAATCTCCATTCACATGGCACTGTTGGTGTGACATACAGAAAGAGGCGCATTTTCAGGCTTTCTTAAACCATCTTCACTGTTCATTGTATGCACCCGATGGCTCTTGCTCCAACGTGAGAAACTTGACTCCACGCTCTCTCGGCGAAGCTGGGTGCCAGCTCCTGCCTTCTGCCATATGCTGCCTCCGCGGAGCTGAGAGCTGCTGGGAGCACCTGTGGGCAGCTGCTTCTGCCTATGGTCTAACCTGAAAAATTTTCTCTAATTTTGACATTAAGTCTGTGATGTTAAGTCAGTCTGTGCTTTTTAAGGACCCTCACTGTTCAGGAGTTCTGGCTCGAGGAGCCATCGTGGGTCTCCCTCTTCTTTAGGAATTTATAAAAGTCCCTATAATTACCTTTATAGCACCTGGGCTTGAATATTAAAACAACTCGTGAGTAACTAGAAAGATGGTGAACCAGTGGCGGAAGGTTGTCCAGGCTGGCTCATTGGTGCCACTTGCTTTGTGCTGGAATCCAGTGAGAGGTCCCAGGAAGAGTCTTGTTAAGAAGAAAGCCCAGAGTTTACAAATTTAGTTTTGAAAATTGGAAATACAAGTGACCTAATCTGGGGAGACCTTGATATCAGCTGAGAAGCAAGGACATTTAGCTTCTCAAAAAAACCCACCCAAACACCAAAAAAACCCAGAACCGCAGCATAGCAAGTATCGGATCTGAAAAGTTTGGCCAGTTTCTGTGGGACTATTGAATTTCCTGCTGTCAGTATTGTTGCAAATTTTGAAGTTGAAAATTGGTCATTACTGCTGTTGTTTAGAACTCTACCAAATATATAGATCTGAGTTTGTTAGCGTTGACTCATTCTGCTTATTTTCATCTGCATATGGAAACGAAAGGCTTTGAAGGTTTGTAGGGATGATTTTGCCATTAAAACAGCAGCAAATGTGGTTTTGGAATAAGGGGGTTTTTTGCTACACACCATTAACTTTCATGTTGCTGTGACCCTGCTGGAAACATGACAAAACCAAACGATACTCAAACCTCCTGTGTTCTTTTATTTTTCTTAACAGTGTAAAAGCATGAAATTAGGATGTTGATTACCCGTGTTGGTGCTCTAACTCTGTTGCCAGTTAACTGGCCAAGGCTTTCACTTTAACTGCTGGTAGTGACCTCACCTGGAAAAGTTTTCTTGACTTTGAATTCAGTTGTGTAAATCTTGGTTTACTTGTTCTTATTTTCTGTCTTTGTAATGACAAATTACATCCTTTTATGTACTCTGACTGTAAAGTTGTATTATGTCTGCTGGTGAATGTGTGATATTGTTTTGCCATGGTGCATTATCAGTGGGTGAGTTACAAGAAAGTGTTTCCTTTTCAAAACTGCCTCAAACCACCACCTCCTCAGTCCTGGAGGTTTTCTTTGTGTATTGTGTTGTACCACAGAAGTTTCTTCAATGCCACTTTCATTTGTGGACTAGCGGCAGTCATTTCTGAGAAGGATTTCTTGGCCCTTTGTAATTCATGGAGGCTTCTTTGCTCTTTGGATGTTTTTAAAGAGGAAATATTAAACCTGCCTAGAAAATAAAAGGAGTACTGTGGAATGTGCCAGAAGAGAAAGGAAGCTGCAAGTGCTAAAGAAAGCTAATGAAGTTATTCCTGAAAACTCTTGATTTTTAATTTCCAGCAGTGTATCCATCCTGCTGTTCCTGCTCAGAACTGGATGGGAACTACCATCTTAGCAAGAGGTCCAAGGTGTATTGTCTAGGTCTGTGCATTGCATATGAGGTGTTAAAAATAGTGAATGTACCATTTCAGTAATTTAAATGTTTTATTTATTTTAATTCAATAACTTGACATTTCAAGTCTATTATGTTTTGGTTGGTTTGGTTTTTTTACTCAGTCTCATACCTCTCTAGGAAGGAAAAGTGACTGTTTTGTACTAAATTGTAAACTAATATGCTTGTTTAAAATAAATTGCAAACATTTGGGCAAAGTGGTGCATTTTGGCTTTTTACCTGTATTTTCAAGTTCTTTTTAGCTAAACTGTATTGCAAGGCTATCTTGCATACATGTCCGTTTCAGACCACATTGGTCACTTTATGTAGGTACTTAATTTTGAAAAGTACCAGGAACAGGTAAACTTTTACTCCATTTCTTTCACTGTTATCCCATAACTTTATAAAATGTTAGTGAGTGTTTGCAGGAGTGATGGAAAAATTGTCAGTTTCTGACCAATTATTTGCACATTATCTCTCTATATACACACATACACAAATCTTCCTTTCTCTTAAACCTGACCATCTCTTCTTTGGCGAGATGGTGCTAACCTCCACTGGGGGCTTCTGAATCTTTCTGCAGCTTCTGCTGGCGACCGCAGTGCCACTGAGGTGGGACGGTTGACTTGCTAAAAATGTTGATTATCTATCTGCAGAAGTCCTACAAGATATTTTTAGAAATCAATAAGATTTCTAAACCTGTAAAATAAGGTTCTTTGAAATTTAGCACTGCAACTCGCTTCTCCAGACAAACGTGCGTTTCCTTGCCGGCCTGTGACCTTGCCTGGAAAACAGTGATGTTCTCCCAGGAACCTGATGTATGGGCTCATCGCCTAAAGGTCTTGAGGGCAAATGCAGACATTGTCCCTGCTGGGGCAGAAGTAGATGTGACCTGTCCTTCCCACCCAAAGTGAATACACCTGCTGCCTTGTTTTAAACAGGTGCAGGGTCTGAAGCCTGCTACAGCCTGAGCAGGAGGGCACAAGAACGGGCAGAGATCATCCAAAGCTGCTGAGATGGTGCCACCTTGCAAGCGACCCATGGGACTGAAAACATGAGGCTGTGCAGGGCTGGCACGTGCCGTCGACGGTCCTGAGCGGGACATCGGCCGCTGTCCTCCACCCTGCAGAGCCACAGCTGCCACGACCCTGCCCCATGCCACATGTACTGGGGAACAGCCACACACACACTTTTTCTTAAACTGCTTCTTTAAAGGATCAGACTAAAAATCCACTTATAAAACTGAGCTTAAAAGAGACCATGTGGGTCATCGCCTGCCTCCTCCCCCCAAGAGCTGTTCAGGGCCCTGGGGAGGGTCGAGGTGCCCCAGCGCAGCCAATGCTCACCGTGGTACCTGGCATTACTGCAGCACGGTACTGGTGATGCTCCACCAGTGCTCTACCTGTACCCCAGCTGTACTCCAGCCTGGCGTTTCTAGGTACCTTATTTGGGGACCCCAGATCCTGGTCCCCCAAATGTCTCCCTGCATTCTTTTCCAATCGTACGGGTCTGAGCTGTCCCCCAGGCTGGGACCTGTCCCCTGGCCAGATGAACCATCAGAGGGGACAATCCTGACCCAGCCATTGGCTCCTGCAGCCCCGTGCTGTGCAGGACCCGGAGGAAGAGAGCAGGCAGGAAGGCAGCCTGGCACCCAAGGGTGCTCAGCAGCAGTGCGGGGCCAATGCGGGTGCGTCACCAGGTCGGGGCCCTGGGGGGCTTGGCGCTGGGCCCGCTCCCCGGCTGCCCCCACAGGCGGGCGAAAGTCCCTATGCTGCTGTCCGGCAGGAACATATGTGTGTTTGGAGGCTCCCGCCCCTAAGCTGCTTTTATTAATTTGTAATCCCCCGCGAGCAGGAGGTAAAGGGATTCGGGGGATTAACGGGCTCACAGTAACAACCACAATTATCAGCTCCGGCTGCCTGGGACAAGCGTTGAACACACACGCACGGGGCTGTCCACCCCGGCGCACAGACATGCACAAGCACGCAGACACGTGCCCACACCCCAACACCTCCGCGCACGCAGACGCACAAGCACCCACGGAACGGAGCACAAGCACGCAGGTACGGACACAGGCACAGCCACCTGCGTGCACGCCCGCACACACGGAAACCCGCACACCCCGACGTGCGCACCCGCAGGGTTACACTGGCTGGAACACGCTCCCTCTTGCACGTACAAGCGCGGGCGCACGCAAAGAGCATACAAACGAGCGCACGCCCGTGCACGCGCACCCGCTACACACGCGGCCCCGCGTGTGCGCACCCTTGCACCCCTGTGTGCCCACGCGTGCTCCCGCACACCCACACGAGCGTGCAAACGCACACACGCGCGCGCACACGTCCGTGTCCGCCCGGTCCTCAATTAGCGCCATTAACCTCGCAGGACGCCGATTGCCATGGGTCAGACGTGAGTCTTCACCCTTTACCTCTCCGCGCTCATTAACTAATTAGTGGAGGGGGAAGAGCCCCCTCCCCCCTCCCGCTCCGCTCCCCACGGGCGGTGTCGGGGGAGACCCTGATCACGGGGGGGGGGGGGTGACAAACGAAATCCGGGCGTGGGGGCGGGTGGGGACCGGCCGGTCCCGAGGGAATTCTCCCCCCGACGGCGAATCCCTCGACCCCCGGCCGTGCCGCCGTCGGGGGTTCTGCGGGGACCCCGGGGCCGCCCCGCACCCGAGAAGCGGCGGCTGCAGCCTGAGCCCACGCGGCGGCCCCGGCCACGCGTGGGACGTGGCGAGGGAGGACACGAGGGTGGGCAGAGCCCCCTCCCCTCCCGCTTTTGTGATGCTAAAGACCCCCGCGGTGAACCGCGGCCCAGCTGCGGCCCGGCCCGACGGTGCGGTGCCGCCCCCGGCCCGCCCCCCCCGCTCCGCCCCGGGAGGCGGCCAGTCCCCGCACCGCTCCCTGCGCTCCCCTCCGCGCCTCTCCGCCACTCCTCCGCAGTCACCCGCGCACCTCGGACAGCGGCTCGTCCCGGCGCGTCCGCGGAGGCCGCGATGTTGCTGGAACGGGTCCGAGCCGGTTCGGAGAAAGCAGCGGAGCTCTGCCCCTTCCCGCGGAGCCCAGGTGAGGGGTGGGAGAGCAAAATTCCGCGTCTCCCCGCGGAAGCAAAGGAGGCGGCTTTAGGAGCCCCGGCCGGAGCGGGGAGGCCAGCGGGAGCCGGCCCGGCCGTGTCCCAGCCCGTCCCGGTTCCGCGCTCCCCGGGGCGCCGTCGGGGCAGGCTGCAGGGGAGGGCGGGCGGCCCGACGGCAGCGGGGGGGGGGGTCCGTCCCGGTCCACGCTCCCTCTCGTTCTCTCCTGCCTCGTCCCCGACACGGGAGACCGCCCCGCTGCCCCCCGGCCGGCCGCTCCAGGCGTCCCTTTGGGTCCCGTCCCGTCTGGACCGGGACTCCCCGACCGCTCCGGGGGGAAACGCGGCGGCTGCCCCGGGGTCGTCGTCGTCGTCCCCGGCCCCAGCCCCGGCGGGAGCTCTGTCCCGCACCGCGGAGCGGCGGCTCCTGCCGCGGGGTCCGGCCGCTCCCCGCGCAGCGAGGGCAGGGACGAAACGGGGAGTTTCTGCCCTGCCGGTTCCCCCCCACCTCCGACGGCGGGCAGCCCGCCCGGCTTTTCCCCCTTTAAAAACACTCCCCTTATTTCCTCTCCTAAATGTTTTTTGGTTTTGGTTGGTTGTTTTTTGGGGTTTTTTTCCCCCTCTCCGGTTTAACGAACGGAGCCAGCGCTGTCGGGGCGGGGAGAACCGGGCCGCGCTCCCCTGGCGTGTCCGGGGCGCCGGGGGGTCTCACCGGGGGGTAGCAGAGCCGGGTCCGGGGCAGCGGGTCCCGTCCCGGTGCGGGACCGTCCCGGTTCTCGCCAGCATCGACCGCGGCCGACGGGGACTTGAAAACAAAACAACGAAGAACCGAGACGGGGGCCCCGCCGGGAGCGGGACCGACCCCGCGGACCGGGCAGCCCGGCAGCCCCCCCCGCCGTCGGGCCGGTGCCCCCGGTCCCACCCCGGGCTCGGCGCCCGGTTTGTCTTTTTCCGTGGCTCTCCGCGGTGCCGACATCGCAGCCGCGGTAGTTGCGCGTTTGACCCGGCGATCGGGAGATGCTTTTGCTATCGGGGGGAGGAGACGACACGGCCGAAAGCGAAGCCCCGGTAGAAAGAACGAGGCGAAAACGCCGGTTGCCCGGAGGACGAGACGCTCGTTTACGGCCCCGCCGTCCGTCCCCGGCCGGGCTCCGTCGGGGCCCGGGGAGGTAGCGAGAAGGGAGCAGCGGGGCTCACCGGGGCTTACCGTGGCGGAGGGCCGGGGCAGGACCAGGACCGGGACCGGGACCGGGACCGGGACGGGAGGGGGGGGTTCGTGCCGCCGGAGGGGTCGAGCCGCGCGGTGCTTTGCCCGGGCCGGGGGCAAATCCCGGGGTTTGCGGCTCACAACGAGCTCGGGGCAACGGCTGGTGTTGCCCCCCCCCCCCCTGCCCCCCCCCCCCCGCACCCCGGTGCAGTCCCCCCGCCCGGCCCCGGAGAGGGCGGGGGGATTTAATACAACGCGCCGCGATGCCCTGCCCGGCGCTTCAGACCGGCACCGGCGGGGACGGCCGGCAGCTAAAAATAACCCGCTTTAGAGAATTAAACCCCCGGCGCCGGGGGGGGGGGTGGTGGTGGTGGTGGTGGCAGCGGGCGGGGGGGGGGGGGGGGGGGGCAACTCCTCCGTGGTTTGGGGGGGCTGGGAAGGGCCGGCGGGGGGGAGCGCGGAGGTTCCGCACCCCGGCCCGGCCTCGGCAGCAACGGAACGGGGGGCGCTTGCGGCGGCGGGGGCCGGGGGGCTGGGGCGGGGGGGGCGGCGGAGGCTGCGCCGGCGACCCGCGGAAGATGGGCCAGTGCCCGCGGCCCGTCTGAGGGAGCGGAGCTGCCGCGGCCCGCGGAGTCGTCATGCAGCGTAAGAGCAGCGGGCCGGGACCGGGCCGGGCCGGGCCGTGTTACCGTGGCCGGGCCGGGCCGTGTTATGGTGCCCGGTGCCGGTGCCGGAGCCCAGTCCTCCCCGGGCAGCCCGGGGCTGGGGCCGCTGCCTTTAGCGCTGCCGTTATTGAAGTTATTTCTTTGGACGCTGTTGAGGAGACGATTAATACCTGTAACGATATCATCTCCGTCTCTACCCCTACGCACAACGATACATCTCTACGTATCTATATATAGTTATCTTTACGTATACATACTCTTATGTCTGCTTCTATCTGTATCTATACAGCCGTGTCTATATATCTCTCCGTCTGTATCTACACCGATATATCTGTATTTATGTACCTCTGTATCCACATTTTTACCTACCTATCTATATCTATACCTATCTACTGATATCTATATATTTATGTCTATGTATCTGTACGTTTTCGTTCTCTACTGTATCTGTTTATTTTTATATCTCTATTTCTCTCTGTCTGTATCCTTATATCATCTCTTACTATATCATTTCTGTCGGTATCTGCAGGGCGACGGGACAAGCCTGCCATATTTTCATTCCCAGTGCAATTCTCGTAATTTTTGGCGGTTTCTTTCCCCACCCCGCCCGGCCTACCCCGCCGTTATTTGCAGGTGAATTTTGGAAGTGTAGGAAACGGAAAAAGAGCCGGGAATAATTGCGTTGCAACTTTGCCGGCGGCTCGGTCCGGGGGTTAATTCCGTTCCCATCGCTTCCCTTCTCGTTTTCCTCGGTGTCCGCGGCTCTTCTCCCTGTGTGCGCGGCCCGGGGGTTCGCTGCCCTCCGCGGGGAGAGGCTCACACGGCGCCGAGCCAACGAATTTGAACGAATACTCATTTTTTTGGGTGCCGTTTCCCGGGCCACCCCCGGGTCCGCCGTCGGGCGGCAGCAACCCCGGAGGCGGCGATCCGGTCCGGTCTCGGGAGGCAGCGGGGCCGTCGGGGCGGCGGCTGACGGGGGGCTGCCTCCCCGCAGAGATCCCGCTGTGCGCCGGCTGCAACCAGCACATCGTGGACAGGTTCATCCTCAAGGTCCTGGACCGGCACTGGCACAGCAAGTGCCTGAAATGCTCCGACTGCCAGACGCAGCTGGCCGAGAAGTGCTTCAGCCGCGGGGACGGCGTCTACTGCAAAGAGGACTTCTTCAAGTGCGTGGGGACGGGACGGGACGGGACGGGACGGGGCCGGGGAGAAGCCGCGACGGGGGGGACGTGTGTGTGTGTGTGGGGGTGTGTGGGGGGTGTCAGCACGGCGAGCAGCGGCGCGGATGGTCACGCGTGGGGATCAGCACCGCGGACAGCGGCGGGGGCGGGCGGGTTCGGCACCGCGGACAAGCGGCGGGTTCAGCACCGCGGACAGCGGCGGGTTCAGCACCGCGGACAGCGGCGGGCCGGGCCGGGGAGCGACACCCGGACCCCCCTCCCCGTCCCGTCCCGTCCCGTGTCCGTCCGTCCGTCCGTCCCCCCCCCCCCCGCCGCGCTCAGCGGCCGCCGCTTGTCCCCCCCCGCTCAGGCGCTTCGGGACGAAGTGTGCCGCCTGCCAGCAGGGCATCCCCCCGACCCAGGTGGTGCGCCGGGCCCAGGACTTCGTTTACCACCTGCACTGCTTCGCCTGCATCGTCTGCAAACGGCAGCTGGCCACCGGCGACGAGTTCTACCTCATGGAGGACAGCAGGCTGGTCTGCAAGGCAGACTACGAGACGGCCAAGCAGAGAGGTACCTCTTGCCCCGTCCCTCCCACCGCCCCCCCGAGGGCAGGAGGGAGGCGGCCCGGGACCCTCCTGCCCCCCCCCACCCACCCCGGGACACGCTCATGCGGGTGCCGGGAGCATCTGTCCTCGGGGGGTGGCTGGAGGGAGGACGGGGTTCCCACGTCCCCGGGGCTACTCCGTGGTGACTTCGCCTCTAACTCGCACCGTGTCGGCAGAGGCTGAGTCCACGGCCAAAAGGCCCCGCACCACCATCACGGCCAAGCAGCTGGAGACCCTCAAAAACGCTTACAACAACTCGCCCAAACCGGCGCGGCACGTCCGGGAGCAGCTTTCCTCGGAGACGGGGCTGGACATGCGGGTGGTGCAGGTGAGAAGGGGCGACCCTCACCCCACACACCCCCCCCACCGGGTCTGCCCGGGCCGTGGGGTGGGAGGCGGCGGGGAAGGAGCCGTCCCGGCAGAGAGGGAGCTCCCCGGCTTGCCCTGCTTGCAGGTCTGGTTCCAGAACCGCAGGGCCAAGGAGAAAAGGCTGAAGAAGGACGCGGGGAGGCAGCGGTGGGGTCAGTACTTCAGGAACATGAAACGATCCCGGGGGACCTCCAAGTCCGACAAGGACAGCATCCAGGAGGAGGGACCCGACAGCGATGCCGAGGTCTCCTTCACAGGTCGGTTCCCCCGTTCCCAGCCGGGGCTTTGCCGGGTGCGGTCTGTGCCCCCCCCCCTTGCCCCCCCTTCCCCGCAAAGCTGCTGTCCGTGTCTAGGCTGCTTACACCCCCTCGGTGCTACCGTATTCATTTTCAGCCATAATATAATGAGCGAAAACAAGTGCCCAAGGAGGGAGAGATGCAGAGCTGAGGGATTTACCGCGGTGCGGCCCCGGCTGCCCGGTTCTGGCAGAGCTGCAGGGCGGGGGGAGCCGGAGCCGCGGCAGCGAGGGGCAGCCGAGGCTGAGGAACTGGAGGGGAAACTCTGCTTGTGCTCCGACGGGGCTGGGCCAGGTCCAAAAATGTGCCGGGAGAGCAGGGAGAGCTCCCCGGCAGGCGCTGTGGATGTTAGAGCCGCTGCTTATCTGCAGCCTTTTCAAAGGACTCTTGGAAATACAAAAAAAAACCCCAAACCAGAGAGTCCAGAATCACTGAATGTTTCTGTGGGAAAAGTATGTAGAATTTTTTTTCCCGTCCTCTTTAGGGATGGTTTTATTTGTGTAGTTCCTAGTCAGGACTCCATTCCCAGTTCTGTGGGAGTTGTTGCCTCTCCCCTGTGCTGTAACAGGGCGATCGCTGCATGTTCGGAGGTTTCTGCATCAGAGGGTCCCATTTTTGGAGCAGAGATTTCTGTTGATAAACCCAGGGATCTTGCCCTGTGTAGCCCCATCCCGCACTCTCCGGACGCAGGGCACCCACTGCAGGAGCAGGATAGGGCCCTGTGCTGAGTGCGGGGGGCGGTGGTACCTGCAGGGCTGCGTGGGGGCACATTCTGCACGGCCCCAACTCCAGCCCAGAGCTGCCCCAGGGCCAAGTGGTCTGTGCCGACGTTAGCTGGTCTGTGCCCAAAAGCGCATGTGCATGTATTGTTTTTAAGAATACAGGAGAGAAGCTGAAATGCAAAATTGTGTGTACATATTTACACAGACATACGTCTATAATGTGTGTATGTGTATACACACACAGCTTTGCGTCTCAGCTTCTCTCCCGTGTTCCTAAAAGCTATTTGATTTTCAAGTCTGTTTATACACACTGTGCATCAGCATCATTAAATATGAATATACTATAAATAATAACTAAAAAATGTTGAACAATTGTTGATAACTCGATGCCACAAACAGGTTTGTATCCTAGGCAACAGCGCAGCTCTCACTGTCCATAAAGCCCCTAACAAATGAAAACAATTTTTGCCGGTAACTTAAAAAATATTGCTCATTTTTCAGAACTGTTTTTAAATCATACAAATACATTTCATTAGCCTGTTCCTGAGCAGACAAATAGTGCTGAGTTTTGGTATCTTTTTTTCTGATCAATGGAGAGGTATTCGTGCATCAGTGAGTGTTCAGGTAGCTCCTAAAAATGATATCAAAATTTAAGATAAACCTCAAAGCCAAATAGAAATGCAGAACAAAAGGTGGAAAGACATTGAACTCCCATTCCCTTTTAAAGGACTATTTTAAAATCACAGTCTTAGATTTTAATATGCACTTTTCATGCATAATTTTAAAATCCAAAATATATTAGATGTTTGTACTCAGAAAAAAAAATAAAATCCTGTGGCCGTCGATGAAGATCCATCAACAAGAACGGGAATAGTAAGGAATTACAAGTGGCAAATGCGTGGCTGCTCCGCTCCCATCCATCTAATCTATTTATACCCAGAGCTTGCAGAGGTTCCCGTGTGACCACTGCCAGCTGTGCAGCCGCCGCCAGCCATGACCATTGCTCTCCCAGTAAAACCAGTCCGCTTCCCTTTCAGATGAGCCCTCTATGTCTGAAATGAGCCATTCCAATGGGATTTACAGCAATCTCAATGAAGCGTCCCCTGCTCTGGGGAGACAGGCTGGGACCAACGGGAGCTTTGCTCTGGATCACAGCGGCATCCCAGCTCAGGACCAGTACCACGACCTGCGATCCAACAGCCCCTACGGGATACCCCAGTCACCAGCTTCCTTGCAAGCACTGCCAGGCCACCAGCCTTTAATCTCCAGCTTGGTTTACCCAGACAACAGCTTGGGCATCATGGGACAAAGCGGACAAGGGGTGCCCCAGTCCATGAGGGTCCTGGCCGGGAACGGACCCAGCTCCGACCTCTCTACTGGCAGCAGCGGGGGATACCCGGATTTCCCTGCCAGCCCAGCCTCTTGGCTGGATGAAGTTGACCACGCTCAATTTTGATACAGGGTCCGCCACCGTGCAGTGGAAAGGGAAAGGACTCGGTGCTGTTAAACGTCATCTACTTTTGGAAATGACGGAGGGACAAACTGTGACTGCCGAGCGGGGCAGGAAAGCGTGATGACATGGAGGGAGTGGACGTGCTTTCTTTCGGAGGGCGACCCAGCGGCCGGTTAGCAGAGGACGGTGGGCAAAGGCAGTCGCACCGCAGCGATTAGCATACGGAGCGTCCAAACGAAACTGATTATTGTGTCTTTACTAAACACCAAGACTTGTGCTTTACAAATTTGATATAAGGTATTTTGCTTTCTGTTGTCAGTGCATTCTCCAAAGCAAGGACTTGCTTCATCACCCATCCACACCGAAACCTTTTTAAGAGAAAATAAAGTCCTCATCCACGGTAAAAGGTGTGACAATGTCTATATTTCTATAGGAGAAATGTTAATAGTGAATCACTTCAGAAACCCATGGTAGAAAACTTCTCTGTTTTTCCAGCAGATTTTTTTAAAAAGTGCACCGATGCGGTATGTTTTGTTTTATTTTGAATTTACATTAACTTTTCTAAAATGAAATGCTCTTTAATATGCCAATCATTTATCAACAACCCTTCTCCTTTGTAAAATGAAAATCATATGTTAATTCTGCCTCTCATCTTTTTAATTTGTAGATTGCTAGTTTTATTCTTCCATATAAGCATTAAACCGTGAATAGATGTATTTATTACCAAATAACTACACTTTTATCACGAGGTCAAGAGGTGATTTTTCTTGACCCAGGAACACTAGTGGCTCTGGGTTGTGAATCTTACGCTTTTCTTTCAAATTCCTTTGCAACAGTTTTACTGCAAAATGTCCCAGAAATCACCCTGATGTCTTGTTGCCAAATACCTTGCGGGGGGATAGGGTTGTCTCTCAGCAGGGGAGTTCAGCTGGTTTAGTTCAAGCCATTCTCCAGGCACCGCTGGGAGCGTGTCGGAGTGAGCACATGCTTTCCTGGTGACATTTCTCTGTTCCAGGCATTTGTGTATTTCCACAGATATAGTGCGAGCTGATTGTGAGGAAAGGCAAGACAATATGTATATTGTTCTCTGTAAAAATTACTGAATTAACTGTAGATTATGTGAATGTCCAGTGTCTTTTATTTATATTCTCGCTCTCTCTCTGATGATCAAATACTTCAAGATTACAAATAAATTTGTCAGCTAAACTTTAAATAGTCTTCTGCTAAATTCACATCATAAGCATCAATAGAGGTAAATACAATACCTGAAACTAGAAGGAAAAGCCCCCAAAACTCGATGCCATGTCTCAACAGAGTGTTGAAATACACTCTCCTCTTTAAATAAAGGAGCAAACCCACTGAAGCAAAAATGCTTTGGTAAGCAGAAATTAAAAAATGGCAGTTTTGGAGGCTGGCGATCTCTGGGAGATCCGAACAGTAGTGCTCTATGCATGCACAGGCTTTGATCGTGGTCAAGCTCTTTTTGACAGGTCACGGTTATTTTTCAGCATTCCTTGCAAAGGTGTAAGCAGAAATCTGTGCTGATAAAGCACGAGAAAATAGCAGAGTCTAATACTGTCTCTCTGTGGACAGAATGCCGTGCACATGAAACCCTGAAAGTCAGATATTGGGATATTTCAAAGAGAAATCAGAAAGAAAAGGAAAAAAAAAACCCTAAGGAATGAAGCTTGACCGAACATAGGCAGCCCGTGTGTGTGTACACCACGAGAGGCCACGCACACATGAGGATACGTATATCTTCATATACAAATGTCCGTGGTCACGCTCCTCAGAGCACAGCGAAGCACTTTGCTGAAGTCTCTGATTTAAGAATCGGATGGGAGACACTTTTTAAAGCACATGGGCCTCCAGCCTCTCACTCCCCTGGGAAGCCGGGGAATATTTGTACCGGGGTCTTCCGTGTATCAAGCATCTTTGAGAGCGTGTGGATTTGAGACCAGCAGCACACTTGGGCAGGGAGGCGACGCGGGGTCGGGGGTGCAGCCATCTCTGGCCCCGGCCCCGCGGGCGATGCTCTGGCACACGCCGTCCTGCGCTTTGCTGGGGACCCCACGGCAAGAGCAGTGCTGGCCCCGGGAGGTTGCCAGCACCCCGGCACGTTGCCCCAGGGACTCACCAGATGTCAGGTGAAGACACCTGGAAAAGTCCAGGCTTTTATTCCTTCCCTTTTCTAAAGGACACATCGCCACTGCTGGAACAGGGCTGACGTGCCGTTGTCTCTGGTCTCTTGCTCTAATCGCCCTCACTGTTTTGCAGCTGCGGGGGGATGTGTTCTTGCCATAACACGCGGCCGGCCGGCGCTTCCTGGGCCTTTGCTCGGCGAGGGTGGGATGTCTCCAGAAGCGAGCAGGTATTGACAGTATTTACAGAAAGATTTAGATTTGCAAAATCCTTGTTAACCACCAGCTCTGTGTAAGCATCTTTACAGGGTTTCCCCCTCCTGTTACACAGGCATTGCACCTGAGGAGAAGAAACACGTCCAGTTTCTGCTCTCAGTGAGCTATCAGAAGCCTGCCCAAAGCAAAACGGGTACCTGCATGCTGCCTTAGCACTGTAATATTCACTCAGCAGAGAAATTAACTCTTTTTTTTTTCAGGAGACCCAGTCCAAGAAGTACGGCAGGGAAAGGAGAAGCCCCACTGTGTGACACCACGGGGTTTTTGCTTTAAAAAACCACCAAGCCAGTCTGGACCCAGGGGTGACAAGTGTAAATTTGCCCACGTGTCTGTTCCTGGGGGATTTTTCAGATGGCTGAAGCTGTGGCTCCCGCAACCGAGGCAGAAATTTGCCTCATTCAGGTCTGAGCTCTCGAGTTTGAGCCCAGAGCTGGGCTCAGCAGCAAAAGTCTGGAGCTGCTTTTTCTTCCTTCTCCAGAACTGAGTAATAAAAAGACAGCTGTTGCTGCTAGTCCATAGGTATATTGCAAGGACCATGAAACTTATGGAGTAATAGAAAATTCTGGGATTTTAAAAAGCAGATTATAAAACTTCACTTTTGTGTATTCTGTAACGTGCAAAAAAGCACATTACAAAACAGAAAACAAGAGTTTGTGTTTTCAAGAATTCTGTGGTTTCTGCTCTCTTGCCCTATGATCTGGAAACACCCCCACCAAATCTGGGTAAGTGTTTTGCACCAAAATATTTGGGCAGTTCAAGTATAAATAATATTTTCCTATAAAAGACTAAAAAATACTTAAAAGACTTATTTCCTAAAAAGGAAGAAATAAGAACAGAAAGACAGAAATGTAGCTGATTTTAGGATAATGCTGCTGTTATAAAACCACTGTCTAGAAACTGTACTAATTGAACACGTATTTTACAGATCTTTTTTTCATCATTTCCCTCCCAGTAAATAAGTGGTGCTGTTGTTCCTCTCACTCTGGGAATTCCCAGTGGATAGCTGAATTTAAGAAAGGAAGAAATGCAGATTTCCTCCTCTGCCTTTGTGCTTTGCTTTGAAAGGCAGAACGGGCTGAAAGTTGCCGGTGCTCGTGCTCGTCTGAACATGGAGAAGAGCTCCCTGAACGTCCTGATATAAAATTCAGGGGTTGCATTTCAGCCTCTCCTTTAAGGGCTGAGGCTCAGGGATTCCATTAATATAAATGCTTTCTTCCCGTTAAAAAGAAAACCAATTTGAAAGAAGCAAATAAAACTAACACTATCCAACTGACTGACAGCTTGTAAAACCCAAACAGAATTAGGAAGAGGGGTTTTGCATTGCTCAATTTGCAGGTGAGCTTTACAACCTCCGCTGATTTGCGTGAGTGCTCGACACGGGAGGCAGGAAATTTTTTGTGCTCTCAGTGAGGAAAATCTAAAGTATGAATCTTTTTTTCCAAACAGCCTATTTGTCTTTTAGAAGCAGTTGTGCCTAAACTTGCGTTCCCTACAGACGCAGGAAATGATTACATTTTGTGTCAAACAGTAGAAGTAACTTATTTTTTTCTTGTTCTGATTTCTTGTATGAAGCCAATGAAAGCGAACCCCTCGTGCTAGGAGGGACAGACACCGCCTTACCGTTAAATGTTTTCTGCAATTTCTGCGGGGGTGTCAGCTCTGCAATGGAACCTCTTTATTGCAGCGGCCGAGGCTGCCGGCGCTCGCAGCGGGCAGTAACCCAACGCCGGGGAGCCCGGCTGGGAGCAGCGAGGCCAGCGGGAACCATGTGCCGGGAGGGCGGCTAATCCACCCGGCTCCGCTCGCACAGCTCCTACGGGAGCTACCGCTTGAGGAGCTGGTGCGAGCTGAGACAAACAGAGCAAGAGGGTTTTATCCAGCCTGATCCAGGGGAATGAGGCGGTGAAAGCGGGGGTGTCCCCGTCTGGGGTCCTGGGGCTGGTCTGGGGACAGCTCGCTTCCCCGGGACGCAGGGCTTGGGGACCTTAGTGTCACTT
Organism: Astur gentilis; assembly: GCF_929443795.1. Lineage (NCBI taxonomy): Eukaryota > Metazoa > Chordata > Aves > Accipitriformes > Accipitridae > Astur > Astur gentilis. The sequence goes on from NC_064908.1 coordinate 18,350,432, forward strand.
TGGGGACGTTAGTGCCCCTTTGGGGATGCGGGCCAGGTGAAAGCCCTCACCCACGGGGAGCAGGGAAGGTGGCTGGGGCCAGGTCACCCTCGGGGGCCCCGCCGGTGCCTTCTCCCAGATGTGTCAGAGCATCCGAGCAAAGGCGTTCTCACCGCCCTGCGCATCCCGCCTTGCCTCCCCCAGCCCCCACCAAGGTCCATGGGAACAAGGCAGGAAAGCAGAGACCTGTACGATTTATACACTGAAATAACATTTAAAAGCAGCAAATGACTTTGTTAAAACCTGACAAGAAAACCAAGCTAGCAAAAATATGCTGGAAAAAAAAGCAAAGGTGTTTAAATTAGATTTTTTTTCTTCTTCCTGACATCTTTATTACGCATCTAGGTGGAAGTGCACTTTGCACTAAACCACACGTGCAGGTGTGTTTGTTGGCACATGGGTGTAGTGGATAGGGAACAGAAGCTGGGGAAAATGTTGATTTAGAATGCAAAAGCACTGCTTTTGTGCTCAGCATTTTGCAATCTGGGGATGAAAAATAATTTAATAGTCAGCATGCGAGACTTCTGGGCTTAAACGAACTTGTCCATGTTAGAACACAGCCTGCTTCTGCACATTATTTCTCTTGCTGGATACACACACACATATACATATATACATATATATATATATGTGAGTGTGTGAGTGGAGTGTCAGGAAAGTGTGTGTACTGCCTACAGAAACCACAGACTGTGATCCTCTGACAGAAGATGCTATTCAAATGGTCTTTTCTGGTTTATAAGCAGAAACCGCATATTGGCTATCAAGACGTTTTGACTTCTTTCCACTTGGACTGAAGACACAGGTAATTTCTAACAAATGAATAAAGGAGACCTGGTGTAGTCCCGGGGGCTCTGGGGCCAGGCAGTCGGCAGTGATGCTGCCGGGACCGGCACCTGCCAACGCACCCTCGCTGCTGCTTTGGGAACAGCGATGCTCCCGAGGGAGGAGTGTCCGAATGGAGGGGACCTGGATCCCTTCCCCTTCTTCTGACCGCCTTGCTGTGTGCGAAGCACTGAGATCCTTGTCCTGAACCCAGGGAAAACAGAGGAAAGCTAACAACTGGCTCAGTCCTGACTCACCAGAGGTGTTTTTTGACACTTATATATGACCCGGACCCTCCTCCAACAGCGCAGGCAGAGCTGCCTTCGAGGGTGAAGGAGAGATCCCAGAGATTTGGACTCTCTAAATATTCCAGAAAAGATGCTGCATTTTCACAGGCAACTTTGGTCACCGGCAGCCCCCAGTTCAGACAAAACCAAACTCCATACCTTTTCTATTTTTTTTTATCTCCCCAGTTATTTTTCCGCTGTGGTCTGAAGAGCGTCTCTGTCTCTCTGGGGAGGGCAGAGCCACTTGCTGCCAGTATCTGGCTGGACACACGTCCTGCATCCCACTCCCACTCGGGCACTGGCCTCTTCCAGCTCCTACGCCGGAGCCTGTAAAAAGTCTCGGAGTCAGCTGGAGGCGAGTAAATCATTCCTGACAGCTACATCTCTACAGGGCAGTTAGAATTAATGTAACAATTTGGCGTTTAATGAAGCAACAACATGCTAGGCTGCAGAGAATAGCTGGGACCTGCTGCAGTCATATTATAATCCCTGAGGGACCCAAACGGCAGAGACTTCATCAGATGCTGACTTGTTAGGCTGAGCAAACTGCCATGTGGGAGGACAGCGGAGCGGCCGGGAGCTGGTAGCCCCCTCCAGCTGGGAGCCAGCCAGCGTCGGCCAGCTGAGCGCGGCTCGCAGGGACCAACCTGCCGTTCCGAGCCCAAAACCATCTCGCCTCGTGCTCCGGGGATGGGCATCGCCCTAAACAGAAGGAGAAGCCCAGGGGATGCAAGAGCACGTTGGTCGTGCATTGCCTGTGCCGCTCTGCTGGGAGCTGCGTGCCGAGGGTCTGCGGGGAGCCCTCGTCCTAAGGCAGGTCACAGAGATGCTGGATCAATGTTGTTTGTGTAAAAAAAGAATAAAAATCTTCTGAAGCTTTTTGGAAGAGTAGAGAAAATAAATCAGTGTTGGAGGTGCTGGGCGGGGGGGAACTGGCAGAACAATATGTTTTGTAAATGAAAACCAGCTTGATCAGGTGCTCCGCACCCAGAAGTGTCTGATTTCTGCAGAAGTTGCAGGTATTCTAGCCATCTCCAGGATAAGACCTTTTAAAAACATTCACTGCATGAGGGAGGGAAGGGACAAATGCAAATGATGTTGGAGACAATCTCCTGTTTCCCATGTATATACATATGCTCTCAAAGCATCGCAGTTTGCGGCAGCTTGGATGCTTTAAAATAAATCATGCAGTGCATTTTTTTTTTTTTCCCTTGCTTTTGAATGAAACCGTAGAACAAAACAACATCCCCTCACTTCCAAAACCATCCATGCTGGTTCTCCTCTCCAGGGCTGGCTGGTGTGTGTGTGGCCATAAACCTCAACGCGTTTTGTTGTGAAGCCTCATGGTCACCGGCTTTAAGGGCTTGACAGGTTTATAAAGTGCTGAGTGTCCCAGAGGGACCGCAGCACTGTTTGCAGAGAAGATGAAGCGTGCCATATCCAGCTGGTCTAACAAGGCAGCGGGAAATCTAAATTAATTCAGGAATCACTTCTGTTTTTCCAAGGGAGGATGTTATTCTCAATCTATGGAAATAGCACATCAGAATACTTATTAACGGCAGGCACGGGGGGTGCGACGCCAGGCTCCTCTCTCTTTTAGTGGTGTAAATCAGGGGGAATTTAACAGAAATGCAAAGCAGCAAAGTGAAACAGGGGCCCTAGGGCTGTGTCCCCGCACAGACAGGGGCTCACTCCCGCACAGACAGGGGCTCACTCCCACACAGACACCCCACACAGGGCTGGGCAGGGCTTGGGGTGGAAGGTTTATTTCCACTTGAAGCACTGATTTACTCAAACCTGCCTGTAAAGAGGGAGCAGCCTCAACAAGTCCCACCTGGGCTCTGCAGGTGAGCCAGAGGGGAGTTATTTAATGGTTCCTGGCTGCCTCTCTTCCAGGGCTGTGTCCTTGCTGATTCCTGGCTTCTCTCAAGCATCATGGGGTCACTCTGTATTGACCCTTTGGGACCTGGGATTGAGCCTTTCTCCTGTGCCGAGGGTCAGTTTTGTGGGCTGTGGGGCTGAGTTTGGGAGAGACTGTTGCAAATCCATGGGTTGTGGGGCTGATCTCTCCAGATCATGGTGCTTGCTGTTTCCCCAGGATGTGTTCTGGCATTTGTGTGGGCCATAGATTAAGCAGTATGTCTTTATATCAATAGGTAGGTTGGTTCCCAATGTGTGACTCTTTTCTCAACAAAAGAAACCCCAAAACAAACCTCAGATGATCTCAGCATGATGTACAACAAGCTTTTACTTTAAAACAGCCTGCATTTGAGGGGTTGGAGTTATGTGCTCGTTCCTTTTGTGAGCCTGCACGATGTGGAGCTGTGGCTGCTTTTCCTTCTGTCTGCTGCAACTTGGACTAGGATTTGTTTTGTTTTCTCAAATGTGAATTATAATTTGAAAGGCAGAAAAATTTCTGGAGACTGTTATACTGAAACTCCTGCTTGCCTGCTCCTGGAGGCAGTCCTGCCCTGGGTCTGCTGCCTTGTCTCTGGGGGGGTCTCTGTGTGCTGGGGATGGGAGGGTCTGGGCAAATGAAGGACAAACCAAGCTGCGTCTGTGTGTGCAGAAGAGGCGGGATGGTGATTACCTTCTGGCTAAGGAAGGGCTAACCACTGTGTACTGCTGCACCAGAACCATTGCTTTCTCACATGCAGGGGGGTGGAGGTCCCACAGCGCAGGCAGTGCCTCGTCTGAGGATGGTGGAGCAGAGCAAGACTGTGTCTGCTGAGCAGACCCAGGTTGGCAGAAGGTGTGTGGTGGTAGTGGTTTTTGAAAGATATTTGTTGTAACTATGCTCTTTGGAAAGTCAAGGTAAACATCCAGCGTGGTCCTCGGTACCCTGCTCGTGTTGGTCAGCGCGCAGCCCCACACCCCACCTCTCGCAGCAATTGCTCCGATGGCTGCGGGGAGCCTTTAGCTAAATGAGGGAGGATTTGGACAGCAGACCTTCATGTTTGGGAACTGGGCTCTGGTTGTTGAGTTTATCATGTTGAATTGGCTTCATATTAAATGGGGTTTTTATGAGAGCAATTGAGAGAGCAGAGCCAGATCCTGCTTCTGTTCCTTGCCACCAGCAGTAGTTAGCACAGCCTTTTCATTTTCATTTTCTGAACAAACCCTCCTCACTGTGGCCTGTTTCTGACAGGAGGCTGCCATGAACTTCAAAATTAATTTTCCTGTACTAACCTAATCATTCTAGTTGAAACATCCCCTTGTTATGCTCTTATTGGGACTTGGCTCTGGGGGATAAGTGTGTTTTGCTGAACCTGCCTGATGTAGCAAAATTAAAACTTATTCTGGTTTTAATTTGTACTAATCATACACTCAGAAATAAAGAATTGGTCCCCCAAGTGTTTTTCTGGACTAGAGGACCAGGCTCATTTATTCGCACGGATTAATATGTTGCATGCTAATTGTGGGATGCTGATGTTAGACATGCCGCAGCAACAGGGGCAGTGGAACCACACCGAGTCAGTCTGGAGATATAGCTGTAGCCCAGATCCATTGAAACACAGATTTGTGCTGCTTTTGATCACTAGATTTGCCAACAGGAAAATAATCATTTCCAGAAATAAATTCCCTTGTGTTAGTCGAAGCATCTCATTAACTTAGAAGAACACTAATTGGATGTGCTTTGATCAGGTGGGATATTTCTTTCCCACTTCAATATATAGCGCAGTGGGTTATGTCCTATGTGCAAGTTTAACTGTTCAGACCAAGTGCAGCATGAGGCAGTGGGAGCCACCCCACAATAAGCAGCATTCGCAGGACCTGTCACTGAAATAACTGAGTGCTCGGATCGGATTTTTGCAGGCTGGTGCCTGGTATCAGACCCGGCTGTGGTGTGCAGCCCTAAGACATGTCCTTGTGCCCCAATGCCTGCCCTGGGGGTGGGAAGCCCCTCTGTGCTTGGAGGAGAGGTGCAGGGCTGGGTGAGGTCCCCCTGCTCCGCCGGAGCGGTCTGCACCTCTCCTTACAGCACCGGCGCGCTTGGTGCCGCAGGACGGCGGGAGAGCTGCGGGTGCAAGGCACCGCTGCGCTCTCGTGCATTTGCAGGGTTTTCAGGCCCTAGCATGGCCCTGGAGTCGAGGCGAGCCTGTATTTCTCCTTTGGGCATAGCACAGCTGGAATATGATCGCTTTTATGCCTCTAAGTTGACACATTACTTGTCATTAATATTATATCAAGCCAAGCAGAGATCGAGTTGCAGTGCATGGAGCCTTGATATGGTTGTGCTTTCTCTGCTGTTCCGAGAGGACTGGGGTACCTGGGGTGGGACTGGCAGCGGGAATATGATGGAAGTCTGTTGAAGGCTCACAAGCCAGGATGGAGTCCGGCCCATCACCCCCAGCTTGCTGCGCCTGCAGGGACAGGAGTCACTGGGGAGTCACATCCTGCTTCCATTATAGCAGAAGTTTTGCTTTCTGCTAGTCTTGGCAGAAAGACTCAAATGCTCAGTAGAGGATGGAGGAAGGGAAAACCCGAGTCCTCTTTATCTTTCTGTAAGACCGTCCCTGCTCCTGCTGTGGGTTAGTGCAGGGAAGGTGTCAAACTTTAGCCTACCCCAGGGAATGACTTTGTAAAGTAATAGGTCTCTCTCCACCAGCACTTCTTAGGGCAGAGCCGCAGTTATCAGGTACTGCTCCACGCTCTGTGTTGGGTGTTACGTGTGCCCCATCACCCTCGTGTGCAAGTGTCTTTGGAAGGTTTCTCTACTGAGAGCTCTATCAGCTATATGGCTAAAGCTCTGAATGTGCCTACAAGTGCGTTATATAAAGCATGTACGCTATATGTGTTGGGCTCCATAGGTTATGTGGGTATGCTATGATACTGCCTCTCACCAGTGAGCTGGCAGTGGGTGGATGCTCCAGTTACAGATTGGAAAGTAAAGCCAAGACTTATCTCGGGTATTTTTCAGCTGTCACAGAGCAACTTGCAGCCTGATGGCAATTATGAGCCTGGAGGTCAAATTCATCTTTGAAAAGCAGGGTTGAAGGCACATATGCTCGAGGCAGAAAGATGCTGGTGGTTTAAAAAAAAACCACCAACATACTGCAGGTTGCATTAGCTGTGTTTTGGGGAGCTGTGTCGCTTCCCACGGACCAGCTAGTTGCGCTAATGAGAAGGCTTGCTCTGAAATAATCTCTCCTCCATTAATTAAAGCTGTTTGGTATGAAGCGGTGAAGAGGAATTGAGGAAGGGCTCTTGATGCAGTTACACTTTCCATAGATGTTGCTGAGTATCCATTACAGCCCGTGAAAGCCTTGTCAACATTTTTCCAAGGAAGAATGAAAATGTAAATAACTTTAAAATGATTCAATGTCAACGTGGTATGGAAAAAGGTCATGCTGCTGGAGACCATTTATCTTTTTGCCAATTTAAAGAGCTTTTTTCCTATTACATTTTTTGAAATTAATGTTTTTAAACATTACCCAAAGTAATGTTAACAATCATGGGGTTTATGGGATTGATCGTTATGCAGGCTGGGATTTAAATTGAAAAAGATTTGTTTTAGGTAGTCGTTGCTGGAGGGTTCTAACAGACTTTTTGATTTATTGCCTATAAAACTGTTTGCATGATTTAATGAAAAGACAAAAACAGATTCTGAGTTCCCATGCAAATATGAGGGTAGAATATTCTTCGGAAGTGAGTTTGGGATTATGGAAGCAGAGCTCGTATGTGCATGCAGATGTTAAAGCATATAAATCTGAGGTGAGCCTGAAGGGATAGGGTCCTTATTTGCAGATTAAGGGTTGCAGGGAAGGTGGGTTGGAGACTTAGTTTTCCCCTTAGCCCCATACAGTGCTGCTCCTCACTGCTGTGAGGGCATTTGGACCTCTGTGCTCTGCGAACCTGGCAGCGTAGCAGAAAGTCTGTACCTGGTAATGCACTCAGCAAAGACCCAGTCCAAAGGAGCACTGCAAAGCTGGAGTTCAGATGTCTGCCTGGTGTCCCCGTCAGCTAGGACACAAATGGACTTTTGTGGGTTTTAGTACCTCTTACCTGTCAAGCATCAATACAAGTGCAAGACACTGCATGGACGCAGAAGATGAGGTCCCTGATCTGAGGAGGGTGGGCCAGCAGGGACCTTGGAAATAAGGGTTGGATGTTAAAAATTAAGGCTCGGGCTTGTCAGTGCGGTTTAAAGAAAAATGCTTGGAAAGAAGGGTGTAAAGATGCTCTTTGTGTCTGATGAGGGAAAGCCCCACTTCTGTTCCACAAAGGGCAATAGTGCCGGTGATGACAGGCTGTCAGGAAAGATGGGATGTGGTTACCTGCCTCCTGCAGTGACAGAGCACAGCCCACATAACAAGGTGGGCCAAGACCTTGTTAGCTTGTCTGCTCTAGCTGTCCTGCAGCACTGCTGACTTGAAGCTAATCTCCCCTTGAGTCATTTCTGACTGTGAAAGCAGGTGACACTTGTGAAAGGCTTTCTGTTCTTCTGCACAGGAAGAATTTCAACAGGACTGAACCTTGGTTTGGGGAAAGGGGTGGGGGAAGCTGTGCTCTCAATAGAGATGCTTGGCCTGCTGAGATGTACTTGCATTTTTCACCTCTGTTGCCCCTGCTACATCAAGTGTGAGGGAGCAGGGGATGCCACAGCTGGTGCTTTGCATGTAATTTTCACCCTCTTGTTAATGACCTTGCAGGGATTAGCATGGCCTTCTCCATATGCCAGTAGATTATGTCTGTTGGCAGCTGCTACTACTGGAGCAAAATGGGATAGTTTTCATTAGGAGTGCTTGACACTAGGTTGCCCTGGGTGTCGTCAATCCTAAACTGTCAGTGCCTTTGAATAAAGCAGTGTACAGATGTGATTTATTAGATGTGCTGCTGCTTTGCTGAAAATGTGGCATTTTCAAGTCAGCAAGGTCTTGCAGAAGTGTGAAAGAGACCTTCTTGCTCTTCCCTACTCACTTACCCTTCCACCCCGCAGGCTCTGTGGGGCTGTCTAGCAGTGCTGGATGGAAAATCTGCCCTGAAATGACTGAGTGACATGGGGACTTGGATGAAATACACCACCCCCCCAAGCTGTTCAGTGTAGCTACTCACTAGTAAATATGTGTGTGTTTGTGTTTAGTTGGGGGAAACTGTATGTTTCAACAGATTTAATTTGCCAGTATGCTCTGAGTGTGCATTTCTATCTAACTTGAATGGGGGGTGGGAAGAGCAAAGACTCTGTTCCTTAGTGTTGAAACATGACTTGACCTTGAAATGATTTTATTTTGATGATTAAGAAAATATGCAGATTTACCACACAGACCTCTCCCTCCCCCCCCATAATTCAAGCAGTGTGGAGGAAAGTCAAGTTTCAGTATTACCTTATTCCTATAACTGAATCGGGATCATATCCTGAGCCAACAGACTATTTTTATGTGGACTGAGGGGGACAGCTTACTTTTGGGGACACAGTTTCTAGGGTGCAGGGCAGGAGCAGGAGGTGGGCGAGATCCTCACCCAGCTGGTGGGAAGGGATGCTGCGGAGGCTTCCCTGTTCCCTTTGCCCTGGGAGGAACCAGGCTCTCTGTGCACTGCAAGGTTATTAATCCTCTGTTTATCCTGTTTTAAAATAAGCAGTTTAAAGAAGGCTGTCAAAGATGATAGGCCACAAATCCATGTCATTCTTTTAATTTGCAACAGTAAGGCTAAACCCTCATGTGTCCCTCCCTCCTTAACAGAATGAGAGCTTGCGCTCCCCAGCATGCTGCAGCAATAACCCAGCCCACCCCAGCTGGAGGAGACCCGTTCTTTGGGCAGGACTGCTCATTTGAAAGGGCCTATGACTATCCCTATGTCACGGAGAGTATCCAGACAGCTAGTCCACAGAATTCAGTGGTGTTCTTTAGGGCCTGTGTCCACCTGACAGACCCATCCATCACTGATGCGATATGGCTTTATTGAACAGCAGATTTGGGTAAGGGATCAGCTGCTGTGGGAGAGTTCCGAAGCTCTTAGCTCTGCTTGACTTTGTGTCCACTCTCAAGAATAAGCCCACTGGCCCTCCTGAGCAGAACAGCTTCACTGCGGTCTACTTAATGACTCCTTTTGCAAGTTCAGTAACCACCAGTTAACTATTTAAAGCATGCCAGAGGAGGATTAACAGCCATGTGATATACCAGGTATGATTCACTTTCAGTAAATGTCCCTCATAATCAATGGGTGATTATTTCATCAGCAATAGTTCTGATTAAATCTAAATTAATAGTGCACGTGGGACATTTGATTTGAAAGTGGTAATGTAATGTTAAGTGAGTTTTGATCATCGTTTATTGCAATAGAAAAGCTAGTGTTTGTAATGGAGCAGCAGAGTTGGATCGGCCCAAATGTCTAACAGGCACTGCCAAAAAAAAAAAGGTAAAACGGATAAAAACCTTGAATTTGAATCAAGCTAATTTATTGGCCCAAAACATTCACAAACATTGTCTATAAGCAGCTCTCCCACTTCCCTGGGGCTGAGAGAGGCCTTGTGCAAGTCTGAGCTGGACACTGGGAGGGTCGTTTTGTGCCCAGGTTCTCCAGGGACAGCTGGAGGGTGGAGGGGGGTTGAAGGTGCCTGGGGAGCAACTTGCTTTGAGCCCCTGAGCAATTTCCTAGTCAGAAGAAGACACTGAGGAGTGCTGAAAGAGTGTGGGCAGGGGATGATAAATGAGGGAGGAGGAAAAAAAAGAAGCAAGAATGGAGAATGTGAAAAGAAGTGCTTGAACTCTGACTGCAGTAGCATTACACCACAGATGGGTTTGACTTCTGTATTCAGCAGTAGGAATAAAACATCACCCTTGACAATTAGAGGCAGGATCAGCACAGCTAGTTCTTGGGAGAGAGAAATAAGAGGTGAGTTAACAGTGATAGTTCTAAAAAGCCCAGGAGGTAATTAGAACAGTCTCTTTCTCATATGTAAAAACTAAACTCCAATGCCAAATAAATACAGATTAAAAAGTAATAATCATAGCTATTTTCTTGTCACGTATTACAGCACCAAGTACATGAATCCTATCAGCATGTGACTATCTAGTAATGATGCTAAGGATTATGTGAATGAGTCTGCAGCTGGGATCTTTGCTGGCTCTGGAGTTTCTCAGATCTGCGGTTTTGCTGGTTTGTGCCTGTGTGGCAAGGCTGTGGAGGGCTCTGATCTGGTGTGGGGTGACAGACCCACTCCTACACACCACCATCTGGTGTCTGCTGGTTGGGCCATGCCCAGGGTGTGAGCCCCACATGAAAAAAACCAAACCAACCTGCTCCTTTTCCCTGGCTTTCCCCTTGTTGGAAGTCCCACAGAGGTGTTCAGGTCCAAGTAAAACCACCTGCTGTTCTTATACCTAGAAATTTCCTTTAGCAGCCATGTTGAAGTGCTGTGAAGATATCCTGAAAGAGGAGTATGTGTCTTACTGTCCATGCTCACAGTTGGAAGGCCTTCTTCCTCACCAGTGGTCTGCCTGACCCCTCAGCTGCACCCAAAACTCCTTCTGAATAGTGCTGAAGATGCTTTACCCCATTCCCAAATTCCCTGATAGAGGAGGGCATTTCAGAAGGTGTAAAACTGACCAGCCTGATTGCTATGCTGACCTATGTTCCCATGAGCATCCTGGGGTCATGAAGGAGAGAATGCGGAATTTTCACCTGCCTTGTGGTCCTGCAGGCCATGGCTCAGATACATGTGTGCTTTTGCACCAAGTAGATTGGGGCTTGAAGAAAATCTGGGGATAAAATTGTAATGCTGCTGTTTGACAGTTGGGTTGCTCTGCACCTTTCAGGCAGGTAAACGTTTCTGCTTTCTCCTCCAAAAAGTGAGGCAGATGAAAATTCCTGTAGTAATGTAAGGAGTGGCAAGCTTGCTTTCTTAGAAACATGGGTGTAAAATTTTTCCTTAATCATTTTTGCAATAGGATTTTGGGGATTTCCAGCAAAAGGTGACAGCTACTGACAGCATCTGGAGGTTTAGAATTTAATGAGGTAACTTTCATTATTCAAATCCCTTTTTTCATTAAACTAAGTATTCTATTAGTTAAAATAAGGAGATATTTGAATATACTGGTATTTGCGATAGGAAAATTAATAGTCATGGTAGGAAAGTCTTACTGCTTTTTTCCCCACTTTCATTCTGTTCTCATTAGAGAAAAGCTCATTCCAAAGTTTAGTTAATTATTTAGACTACCGATGTAAACCTTGCTGAAAACATTCTCTTGACATCATAAGTCTAAATTAAAAAGAGAATTGACAAGAAAACAGCTTTAACACATTGGTTGTCAACACCTATTAAATATATGATGTGATTTTGGCATAGTTAACATTCTTGATCCCAGGATCGCAGTCTCGTGCAATATGACATCAGCCCAGAGAAAGATGTTAGACTGATGAGAGTGTTTGTACCCTAGAGAGACTGAAATCCCAGTTTAAAACTGTAGAGTGCAACTGGTATTCACGGCCTGGCCCAGAATCTGGCTGGGCGCTGCTGTGTCAGCGCAAGGCATGTGGCAGAGCAGCAGGGACTGAGCCAGGGCAGGATGACTTCTCCCACAGCAGCCGTGTGCCCTGCAGCTCCTGCGACCCTCAGCTCCCCCCGGGGCTGCCCAGCTGTGCCCTGTGTTCCCCTGGCACCGGCTGCCTGCGCCTGGCCTCGCCAACCCCATCCCGGCAGCTCAGCACCGTGGTGGACTCGACTTGGCATGGGTTTACTTTGTGGTGCCAATTTTGGCTCTGTGGTTTTTCTAGGTGAGGGCATCTGGCACCTTGTATTCTCATCTGCTGTTTGCGATACCCATGGATGAGTTGGGGTGCACTGGGAGGGTGACTGTCTTCTCCCTCCATCCTGGAGAGTGTGTCTTGTGTTGATGTGGAAGCAGCCTCCTTGCTACAGTGTTCAGGGATGATGCTCCAAATGTTTCCTTTCCCAGAATGCGGCACATTCTGCAGCTAAGTTTATCAGGAATGAAAACTATTTGGTAGAATATTAGGGTAGGGGAAAACCCCACAACTCCCAAATACTAGAGATCCTCCCTGTGGCAGTGCCAGGTTAAAGCCTACCCCAAGATCTCCTGACAGTGCAAAGAGCTGGCTCGCGTGGGCCTGCTCTGAGGTCCTGCAGAGTGATACCTTGCTTAGCAGGTGCAGAGTTCCCAGTTTCAGGGACTAATTACCTGTAATAACCTCTGGATTAACATTAGTCACAAACATGCTGAGGACTGGATATCTCTGGATAGGAGCAGAACCAGAGGGTTGAAAAGCTACTTCCAAAAACACCCAGGGACCATCAAGTTCGTGAGGATGCTCTTGATTCTTGACTAGATTTTTTAATGAGGTGCAAGTCTGTAACCAGAAGACACAAAAAGCAATTGCATTAAATCAAGAACTACATTTGACTTTATGGATTGTTTATGGGATCTTTCTTTTATTAATTCTTTATCCTTTAATATTATAAAGGATTTGTGTCTACAATAAATAATGTAAAGTTACATTACATCCTCTTTGGCTTAAAATTTTAATATTCCTATTGCCCATCTCCATAAAGAAATTGTATTTGAGGTCATTGCATATGTACAGCTGCAGTCATAACCCTAATGGAATTACTATTCAACCACAGGCGAGATTAGTATGAACGCCAAGAAACTACCCGTCTGTCAGGGGAAAAGGTAAAAGTTCAGAGTTCAGCTTGCATCCAAATTATTTATCTCCCTAATAACTTAATAGATTGAATATATTACTTGTCAGTGACCTTGATGTACAACAATAAAGACCCCTTGGTTGTGTCAGAAAATATATGAGACTATAATAAGTAGTACTTATGTAGTGGAATAAAAACATATTCTTTATGATAATGAAGTCTCTTCCCACAAGGACACCACAAGGACATGAAGCCATGTAAATATAAACACCAGCTTGCATTTGACTGTAGCTAGACAGTGGCTTCTCTCCTAAAGTCAGCTGAAGAGATCCTGGGGTAGGAGGCTGCACCCTGCAGATGCCCCAACCCCGGTGTGGTTTTGCCTGTGCAACGGGTCCCTCCCTGCACATGGTGAGGGATGGATTATGTCCTTTGCTGGTCCAGACACGTTACATCCTACATCTCCTCTTACAACCACTTTATGCAGAGCTAGTCCCTTGCTTTTTCAAAGAGTCCCATTGACTTCATGCCATGTGTAATTATTTCCACTCTGGATCTACCAAGCATTTAAAAGAATAATTTAAATTAGAGTTTAGGATCAAAGGTAATACTGCAAATAGGCATGTTGTAAACATGCCTAAAAATAGGAAGGTAATTTCCCTGAGTGCCGTGGTCTCTGTAGCAGTGCAACACAATGTCTCTATTTCTTTCTGTTTCTACGTCTATTTTTCAAAGCTTCGCGTTGTCTAAAGGGGAAAACAAAAAGCCCTCGAAGGATATTGTTCTTTAATAAGGTTTATGATTATGGATTTTTTTTTTCCTCAGCCAGCACAGGATCACTATTAATATACTCAAATGGAATGAGTCTCTCCTCTTTAATAGGTCATTTTAATCATATATATAAAGTTTTACTTGGAGATGGAGGAGGAGGGTGAGAGGAAAGACAGAAAAAAAAGGAACTTATTTTATCTGTTTGATGTTTTCCAATTAATCCTCACAGTGTGCCCACCCGTGGTGCCTAAGCCAAGCTGAGTGCAGTGGTGGTTGTGCAGCTAGCTCTGGTACATGCCAGAAGCAGTCCCCCTCACCTCCTGGGATACCCTGGGTGCAGACTGCAGGGGAACTTGAAGGGATCTCATGTCCAAGCCTGAACACCAATCTTGGAAAACAAAGTGGCATCTTGTCTCTGAGGTCCCTGAAGTTACAAATCCTCCTTTCTTCCTCCATCAGCGGTGCTGCATGCTAAGCTGAGCCTCCAGCCCCCTCCCCAAAAGCGCAGGACCCAGCCCTGGGCTGAGAAAGAACCTGCAGACTTGTCCCTGCTCCCAGAAAACCCCCTGGAACTGGCATGTGTGTGGTTGTGCTCCCATTCCCCAGCCACTTATCCCAGCAGCCTCACGTTTTTGATTGTATTTATGGCCACTTAATCTGTGCTAGCAGCCAGGATCAAATATATCTCCAAGTATTGATCAGCTTTAGGCTGATAGAAGTTCAAGCTCATGAGGTCTCGGTCTTTGACCCTCAAATAGGATATGAATCTCAATCCAATAGACTGATATTCACACGCAGTTGCTGCCCAGGGTTGCAGGCTGCAAGGAAAAAATCAATGAAGAGTGCTAATGATTCACAATTTATAGAGCAGCTGCCATTTTAATATTAGAATAAATGTTATATTGCAAAGGGATGGGAACATAGGTGGTGGCATGGAAGATATTTCTTTGGAGCCTTTTCTGCGAGAAAATGATGTGCACAGGATTTTATGAAGTATAATTTATTGGCCTCATTTAGACTTATAATTTAAAACTCCTTATGAAAAAGGTATTTAACTAGAGTGGATTGGGTAAGGAAATGGCAAGGGCAGTGCAGGCTGTCTTAGAGTGCTTCAAGCGCATGCTGGTGGGGAAAAGGAAGCAATATCCTAATACATGAGATTGGACGTAACAACTCCCCTTCTGCTTAAACATCCCTGCAGCATCTGGCAACAGAGGCCCCATTCTCTGCCCTGGCTCTTCTGAGCACACTTGTAAATGAAAGAAATATATTGAACGTGCTGATGGGGTATATGGAGCACATTAATATTAAATAATGGATCATGTCAGAGTGGAGTGGTAGGGCAGAAAACTCTGCTGAACTGGTTTGTGAGGGCTAACGAGAATTACTGAAGCCAAAGAGAAGGGGCAGGCTGGAAGACAGGTTTCAAACCATGGGAACATAAGAGCTCTCTGTCCAGATTAAACAAGTTTTATTGTATTCTCAAATAACTAATTTCTATTTGCAATGAATTAGTTTCCTTTGCTAAGGTTTCTTTACAATAGATCATGGGGACAGGTAATCTCCAGACTGTGGCAGAGAGGCAGGAATGACAGGGGGAGCTGTCAGGAAAAAAATGGAAGGTAAATTCTGCCCTTTTGCCTTCTCCTTGGCTGTCATACACTGGGGACTGGAGCTGTGAGTCTTTCTGGAGAAAGCAAGGGGGAGAGAATGAAATGTCTTCAGCCACTGCAGTTCCCTAGGTGACCCAACAGCTTGGGCCAGCCTGGTGTTGGTGAGCTGAAGCCATTCCTGGGACTACACATCAGGGGTCAGAAATATCCTGGGAAGCAGCAGTGCTCCTGATCATCCAGTGCGATGTCCTGAAGGATGGCTGCCAGAGCTCTTTTTTAGGAGATGGTGCTTTTTGCTTGTCTGTAGAGAGCAGCATGTTGGTTTGCAAGCCACCTTTACTGGACAAGAAAAGGCTTCAACCTGGGAAGACTATATCTTTCCCTCCAGCTTCCAGCCAGAACTGCGCACTTCTGCTTCTCAATTCTCATGTGTAGAAAGTCTTCACCTGTAAGTCCAGTTCATGGGACACTATTTCAGTGTATATAATAATGTCTTTTCCTGCATGGATGCAAATGGTAAAAGGATTTTCAGTACAAAGAACCCAGGCTTTTTAGAACAGACAAGAAAAGATGGAAATCCTACATCAAAACCACAATTTATGGCATCCATTTTGGCCATCTCTGTATTTATTTTTTATAGAAGTGAAAAGAACTTAAATAATTCATCTGCCTGAGAGCTCATAACTCTCTGGCCCGCGTAGAATATCTTTCATATATCTCATAACCTAGAGCCTATTGACAAACTGTATGAAAAATAACAGCCCTTTCACTTGCAAAAGCAAAATCCAATTTATTGATTGTGATAGTCTAAATAATGACATTTCTATTGACCAAAAGGTATTGCCCAAACAGGTTAGAGTTTGTTTAACTCAGGACACAAAATGCCCCATGCATACCATCATAAAACCAAAATTTACTTGATGCTTTTCCTTCCTTGGTTATACTGCCACTGTGACCACACTATTTTACAAAGAAACTTGTGACAGCTGCTTAATGAAATTAAACATAAGACTTTTGGAGGGGTGGTGGGTGAGGAACAGATCCAGGGCATGAACACATTTATTTTTTAGTCTGGCAAGACAGAGCAAAAGCTTATCCATAGTATATGCATACAGCTGCTGTAGTAACCATTAGGTGCTCTGAATTCACAGATTGGAGCCACAGGGTCCACCTGTGGCTATTGGGTACCACCACCAGTCTCAGGGGATCCCACAAACAGTGCAGTTTGCATGGAGATGGCTGGATGTGCCTGCTAGTGTCATTAAACTTCCTCTGGGAAGGGCCATGGAAGAGCTCATATGGTGACTTTCCAAGATTATGAATTAGCATCATCTGTTCATCTGTGGATTCAGGGACAGGGATTGGAGGGAGAGCCAAAGGATGGGGAGGTTTACAGCTACAGTTTAGCACAGATGATGATTCTCACTGCCTTCTCTGCACTCCTCTGATATTTGTGCTGTGTTCACTGCTGCATGCGGCTAAGCCCACCAAGTAAGTCCTTGCACTTCATCGGTGGACTCTTCATTGGTTTTCAGCACTCTGGTGCTGCTTCTTTTATTAGTGGTTAGACAGGGCTCTGGTGCCTGCCCTGAGGCTTTGGTGCCATGCTAGTAACAGAGTCCAATGAAAGAATGAACCTGTTCTCCTGCTGTCATTAGGGTGACAGATGTTGAGTCTTAAAGTTCGCACCCAGATCTGACCCTAGAACTATCTGAGGTTCAGGGCAGGTTTGTTTCAGGGTCCTAAATTTGCACTAAGTTTTGTTTTCTCCCCATCTTGACAGATTTCTGTTTTCCTTTGGTTTTTTTTTTCCTTGTTAACTATTAGTTTCTCACTCCTAATTGGGCAGCAAAGAGATTGTTACAGCCTCATAAAATACTGAAAACACTTCCCCATCAATTCTGCCTATTGGAAAATGTTGTTCTCCAATCTCAGTCTTGCATACATTCTATTATTTAATTCATAAATTTTTAAATAAGGGCCTAAGAGATCCCAGCTGTAACTTTTTACATAATGAAATTACAAGGAGTCATATGTTACTACAATCCATAAACTTATTGTGCACTTTACATAAAATTCAGATCAGATGGCTCTGCATGCATGCATATTTTACATTTTCAACTTTATTAAAGAAATGAATAGAGTGCTGGAAAGGCTGCTTTGCTGTATGGTCAATTCAGATCCTGGGGGCCATAAATCTGAAAGCCTATGATTTGTTGTTCTTTGCTCACAATAAATTAAGCCTTTCTTGATGGAAAGGTTGGTTACATTTGTTACAGTTTAGGTCACAGTATTTGGACAAAGGTGCATCTGGATATGCTGGGAAGGGAGTTCGTGCTGGGTCCAATGAGGCAGGGAGAATATCTTCATTTTTATCAAGCTGCTGGAGCTGGAACCCACAGCTGGTTCTGTGGCACGGGTTTTCAAGTCAGGATAACTGAGTGAGATGATTTTCAGCTGAGGGCTGGTTATATTTTAAAGGTTTTTTGATGTGTTCCTTGAAGTTTTTTGCCTGGATGAAGCAGTGGCTTAACCAACTGGGAGAAAGCCAGGGCTGGATGCAGGTGTGATTTGGGTGGGACAGCCAGAGACTGTGCCCCCATTGCCTGACCAGAAAGATGCCACCAGGGCAGTTCTCAGGAAAAAGAAGGCAGGGCAGCACTGTCTCCTGGGTAAAGCCAGCCCTGTGTAGTACACATGACCTGGCATGGCAGAGACACCTGGGCATTATACAAATGAAATCATGTAATTTTATCTCCATTGTTAGTAATAAGTGTCCCCAGTTGCTACTTAATGGTGTGTCTGCTGGGTAAGGAATGGGTTGATACACAGGGTCTGGTGAAGCAAAAAGTATTGCTGTTTCAACCATGAAATCATAATATCATTTAAAAACAAATCATTTCAAAGTGCTTAAGTCTGTCATGTCTAGCATGAAGGATGATTTAGTTGATAGTTGCTTATATTTTTCCATTAAGAAAAAATAATTGCTATTCCTAGCTTTTTCTTCCTCATCTAGCTTTAAACCTTCTTTTAGCCAGAAAACAAAAATGGTTTTGCCATTGAGCAAGACAAAGGGCTGTTCTGTGGAAACAGTAGCTAATTTAGAAATAATCTGAAAGCAATGCTGAAATAACCAGCTATTTTGTGAAGACTAATCCCAGAATAACTAGCCTCCCCTGCCACAAATGCAGGCTAGCTCACTGTAGTATGTTCCTTTTCCTTTCCAAGCATCAAATTTTTTAATCAATAAGGTGAGATGAGCTGCAAAAAAATGCAAAGGAAATGGTGCAGTTACCAAAGTGGCAGGTTTTGTGTTTAAAGGGGGGGGGGGAATCCAAGGAGTGACTTTTTTTTTTCCCCTCAGCTGGGAGATCAACATTGGGAAAGGTGACATTGTGACAAACACAACATTCCCAGCTTATTGGTCTCAAACCCAATCAAACATAAGAAAATCAGACATAACTGCTGATAAACTGGCACTTAACCTTTTCCTGGAGATGCATTTGTTGGAAACAATTATGCCAATATCTGTATACTAGATACAGATACATGTATGAGAACTTAGAGCTGTTTAAGAATTCACTAAACAGCTCAGGGATATTGGCATTAATTTTACCACACTGAAACATAAAGGACTTTAATCTTTTCTGTCATATTACTGTAACAAAAGATTGGTAGGTGTGGGTGGCACATTCCAGATCTGCTCTGAATAAATATTGGGCGAAGAAAATAAATTTTGTTCGTGAGGAATATATTTCAAATTTACTATTAAAGTGGCCAGGTCATGTCTATCCTCCAGCCTGGAATTCACCCTCCCAGAAAGGCAGGACTGTCAATTGGATGTTAATCTGTACTAGATCCCACATCTGTTCCTTGTCAGCATGTATACTTCTCCTGAATTAAAGTTTAGCCTTGACCCATTGAAGCAATGCCCATGCTGAGGAGGTTTGGCCATCCTGTGTCTGCTTAGTGTGTTTGGTGCAGGTAAATGACCTCTGCAAAGTCTTGCAGGGCTCTCCTGGTATCTTCTGTACATCATGCTTCACACCACTACCTAAAACTCCCTGACTGAAGTCTTGTGCAAAAGGCTTTAGCTGAGTGCTGCCCAACCTTGGCTGTGAGATGCTGACATGGCAAACCTGCTCTACGTTTCGGTTCTGGCCAAAGACTTTACCCATTAATTGCCTGGCAGGTGCTGGCTGAGGGAGCTGATGTTACTGTTAACACCACAGAAAGAATGGGTGGATTAAAAAAAAAACACAAAAAACCCCCAAAACACAAGGGAAAAATGGGAAACCTGAGCTGGTACCTATGAAATTCTTGTGAACTGATTGTGTTCCCAGTGCCAAGGGAAAGCTCCTCTGACCTCTGCAAGCCGCATACCTCCAGCGCTAACACAAAGGACCTGACAAACTCTTCCAAACACCAGCCTGAACTTGAAGGGAATTGCTTTTGCTGAACAGCGATTATAATTCCTGCTGTATATCCAGATTTTGACAAGTAAATCTCATATTTTAAACACAGGATTAAAAAATTTTATTACTACAGTGGGGATTAAGTAGTAAAGCCTCAGAATGTAAGTCTGCAAAGTAGGAAACACAGGAAAATAAAGTGAAATCTATTGTTCAAAATAACTCAGGCTTAACCCTTTGTCACCTAGTGCAGACCCAGATTACAATCGGTACAGCCCTGTAATAATTATCCCTGGGTCTCTTGTAACATTTCACAGGACAAGTAGGGGATATGGAATTTCTTCCTGTTGTTTTCCAAATCCCTCCATTTCCAGACTTGGCTACACCATCATGCTCAGAAATAACAGTGGCATTGAATAGCATCCGAATGAGAAATTCAAGTCAGCCAGTCTCATTTGCTGCACTGACTTGTCTGATTATGAAGTGGTTCATTTCCGTTCCTTCTTGTTTGTTTTTAGAGGAAAGTCTCTTTAAAAGCTCCATTGTAAGAGTGCAGTAAATACAATAACTTGTAAGCTGACAAGTTTTCAAGCCTCTGAACCAAGCTACAGGATGAAACACTGACCTCACTAGAGCCAGCAGGTGTCTGGTCCTTGTTTTCAGTGAGCCTGGGATTTTACCCAAAATGCTTAATTTTGAACCTCCTTCCTAGAAGGGTGATCTTGGGAATGAAGCAGAGGACAGGGAGCTAGAAAGTTTGGGTCCTGTTTCCTAGCTGTCCACTGCCTCAAAACCTCCCTTTTCTGAAATGATGGATAATAATATTTCTGTACTTGCTAGGTGAAAGTTTAATTCATCTGTGGCTAGTAGGTGATCTGAAATCCTTGGCTGAACACTCTTATGGAAATGGAAATAATAATTCTTCCAGGATGATTTGAATGCACAAATTTAGAGGCTGCCACCTCACAACTCCAACTTCAGAAAGTGAACGCACAAAGGGCACTGTTGTCACTCCGCTCAAATTTCCCCCAAATATTCCCATCCAGAACAATGAAACACTGTCTAAGAGAACAGTGAACTTTACCACAGGGAAAGCTGTAGCTGAAATAGGTACCAGTTGTAACCATCTAATGGAAAACACATTCCAGTTCTGGGTGAATAAAGATACTGCTTGATGTTTACTATGTCTTCTCTTTCCCTGAGTTCACACATTTGATAAACTGGATTTTCCCCAGAAATACTGGATATCAGCAGTTGCTGGGCTCGGGACTGCTGTAGAATTTTGAACGTGGTATATTATACAAAACTCTATCAAACAAACATCTCCTGCTGTTCCTAGGATTCAGCTATTTTCTACCAATATTGCTTTTCTGAACAACTAATGAACACCTAATATCCAATTAGCTGCTCCTTCAGATACAGCTTAGGAATCTAATAAAATCACAGACACAGTCCTAAATGTTATGAACCTGGAATCTTTGCTCTTGGCTCTTCTGGACAGTGAGAATTCTGACAAGTTTTTTATGACTTTTCAAATGAATATTTTCATGTCCCCAGCAAGGCCATATGAGCTTTTGACTTGTTTTTAGGATTAACAGTGAGAAATGGTTGATAAATGTAAGCCTTCAGAGATTCCCCTGCTTTGCTAAGGCAGGTAAATCTATCTAATCGTAGGTTAATTACCAGCTATTTTCATGCTACCAGAACATTCTTAAGCAAATCAATGTCTAATAAATGATTTGCGTGTGTCCAATAATTAAAACCCTAATGCTCAGCACTCACCAACTTTTACCATGCTGAAACTGTCAGAAGATGCTATTTCATTCTAGCGGTTTCAGCAGCGCAATCCTTTTAGATAACCCACTGATTCTTGCATAAGGAAATAAAATTATTGAACATATGATTATTTAAACCCTCTCTGTGCTAAAGAGTTATAAGCCGTTGGCATAATAAATGAATACAGAGCCACTTTGCTTACTGGCACTACGGGCTACACTCCCATTTCTCTAGACAAAGAACACAGATCTGGCTATGCTGAATATAAAAAGCAAGCTTCAGGCAGGAGTAGAGGTCATTCTGGGGCCAGAGAAATTTTAAGTTTTTCTCTCATGTAATTTTAGCCTTCTTTTGATACAGTTCTTGATTAACTAGTAAACTTGTCTTTTCATTTACAATTAAATGTATCGACGGTGCATTCTGACTTGGGGTGTAATCTACTATTTTCCCTTCGGTGCAATCAATACAGAGATGCCACAAAGCTACAGGTGACATTAAAATACTTTTCTTTATCCCACATAATTAATTGCCTCTCTATCTCCATTCCATTATATAACCAGTGTAACAAAATAGCCCAGAAGGCTGCCTTAGAGGGAAGGTGGGCCTAATTTTTTCAGTACTACTGGGCATCCTTAGTTGAAGCAGAGCTGAAGACAAGTTCTGCAGTTTGAAAAAACAAAGGTTATTGTTTTGTATTTGAGATGGGCTTTTAAGAGGAACACACAAAAATCTGGGAAGCCTTCATCTCTCCTTACCTTACAATTTTTGTGCTAGCGAAATGTCCCTTCACTGCTTCAAAATAAATGCAAAGCATGTGGCTGGTGGCTAGTACTCTGGGCAGTTTCAAATCCAGGACACGCAGCAAAGGAGAAAGCAATAACAACAGTTCAGTCCCAAAGTTGGTGAGCAGCCCAGCTTTGCAAGTCAGGCATGCAGCAGGCAGATGTAAATTAAACTCGCTGCCCTCAATCAGAGCCTTACCGCCGCCTCATTTCTGTGTGTTCCACAAAGCCCAATTGCCCCAGAGGACGGGCTGCCTTGCGGTGTCAGAGCCCATTGTGGGGGGGACGCCTGCTGCAGTCTGTGTAGTTAGTTCCAGAGCCTCAGTTACTCAGAGGAGCTCTGCAATGGCAGAGCGTGCGCACATGGTTATGGGAATGCAGGATCTGCTCTGCTCAATCAGGCTGTCATGAAGTCTGGGGTCCTGCATTTGTTTTGGAAGCCGAAGCTTGTTGCAGAATTTCTGCCAAATTCACAGCGGGGAGATGGGGCTGGGGTGAGCGGGAAAAGGTGTGAAGCTTAAGGTAATTCTTCAAGATGAAGGATTTAGCTTTGTTTGCAATTTATTTTACTAGACTTAGCAGCTGTGGTTGTAACCTAGAGACTGAAATCCAGAGGTGGTTCTGGATGCTGTTGCCGAAGCCCAGGTTGGTTGGAATTGAAAAGCTATTGGACAAAATTCAAATTCAGACATCCTTTATGTTTAGGGAATGACTGGGTCATGCTCACAGCCCCACAGTTATACAGCCCTTCAGAAAATTCTTACACACGAGATGGGACTGAGTCAAGTTGTTCAACTGGTTGACTTCGTACTGCTTCTCTTGTCAATTCTTCAAGTACTTGCTGATAAATAATAGATAAATACTGGAGGATAATGTTGCTCCGCTGCCGTGAATTGCACAGAGCTTTTATCATCTCTCAATGCAGACTATGTAGTGGGGCTGTTACTTGGGTAAAAGCTCTGGGATTTGGCACAACAGCAGGAAAGAACAAAAGATGACAGAAAAGGCAAATGGAGGTTATAGTTTTTGTTAATTAACTTCCTTCTTGGCCTTTACTTTCACTGCTACCAGCAATCCAATTCCCTGCTTTGTCCATAAAGCCCTGTAGTCACAGGTAACTGAGCCTTGGGGGGGGTTATGTTACATTTAAGATAAACATAAAGTGGCAGGTAAGCCGGGGGTAATGAGTTTGGAACCATTCCCTGAGCAGCTGGGCAAGGGAAACTCCGCCACTAAGTCTGGTGGGGCAAGATTATTCAGCAGTAACGAAGGCAGCACAAAAAAATGGGGCTTGTTGAAGAGCTGGGCCATGGAGCATGGAGAGCGGAGGGACAGGCAGCACAGGAGGCTGATAGAGATCAGGAGGGCTTGGGACCCGATGGGGCAGGTGGATGTGGTGTGGAAATGGAGGGTCCAGGCCTGGGGGCTTTCTCTCCGTCGCTGGGGCACACCTGGGAGCGTGGCATGGTCCCTGCTATCACCGTGCCAGGAATCGGTGTGCTGAAGGCCAGTCCCCAGCGGTGGCGGCTGGCAGGCTGCCTGCAACTCTGTCCCCCGCCCCAGTTCCCACAAAAATCCCTCAGAAAGCGCTCGGGCATCGCAGCAGGTTGCCCCTCGGCACCATCCCTCCTGAGGCAGAGGTTCTGCGCTCCAGCCGATGGGCCTGGAAGGGGGGGCGGGCAGGAATAAAAGGGAGAAAGAAACGTGTGATGAGGAAGGGCGCAGCCGCCGCCGCCGCCTCCCTCAGCGGGGTCCACCGCCCGCGCTGAGGGGACGCGCCTCAACGGTTTTAACGGTTCCAACGGCCGCCCCGCGCGCCCGCCGTCCCGCAGGCTCTGCTGCCCCCTGTCGGCCCGCCTCAGGCCGGGCGGCGGGGCGAGGCCAGGCCAGGCCTCATCGATCGGGCCGTATATTACGCCGGCGTGCTCGCTGCCGGGGCCAAACCTCGGGGTTTTAGAACAGGTTCACCAAATTGTCAATTAAGTGCAAATCAATCCTTAGCCATTTATCACTGTGTTAATCCGTCCACGCAGTCCGAGGCGAAAAATCGATCGGTTCCTGTCACCGGGGACCAATCGAGGAGAGCTGGAAGACCAACATCTGCTGTATCAGGGCAACAGCTGAAATTTATAATCTCAGAGAAAAATTGCTGCTTGCCAAGAGGCCCATTAGGAAGTTGGGGAAGTTGAGCGTGTGCTGGGGGGAAGGGGCTGTGACAAAGAGCCTGCGCAGGGAGGCACGGCGCAGGAGGGGTCCTGTCAGGCCCGTGAGGAGATTTCGGCCTGAGGAGCCGCTGATTTATCGAGGAGAGATAGATAACAGAGACTACTGTTAATTTGGAGATCAATGCGTTCATACATGTGGCTTTGAGGTTTCCGGGGGCATTGTCAGGGCTGGCGCAGGTATCCTCCGGGTGCGGCGCAGTGAGGAGCTCCTCAGGGCCCCCCCCCAGTGTGTCTCCGGTCCGGGGAAGGGGGGCAACAAAGAGATCTCTGGATCTGCTGCTGCGCGCTGGCAGGTGTTTGTATCCCCAGAATGAACCCCTCTCAATAATATCCCCCGTCCTCGAGTGTGTTTGTAACGACTGAGGTAGTATTTACATAAAGCGTGTAGGTAGTCTTTCTCGAACCGGGGTAACGGTGGTCAGGGTCGTTCAGCAACACACGCGATTTGTGGATGGTGCTCAAAAGCGCAGGATGGGGTCAATGCAGCTCTAGTATGGCTTTGGCCACTCGCTCTCCCACGCATAGAGACACAGAGTGTGGGGAAGCTTTCCCAGTCTGCTGCGGACTGGGAAACACCCAGAAAAGAAGAGCTGGAGGAAGCGGGTAACTGCAGTGGCAACTGCACTGACTCAGTGTGCACTGAACAGTGTCACTTGGGCCAGGGTCTGGACTGCTGCTGGACTACAAGGGGTTCATCTGGGCCCTTCTAGGCTCTCTTCATGATGGAATGACTTCTGTCCAATCGGACCAGCTCATTGTCATCTCTGCCACAAGTTTTGTCTGAAAAGCCTGTGCAGTAACCTCCCGCTGATGGGTAGGAGACCTGGCCGTGACTGCAGGAGCCAGCATGCCTTTGCCACGTGCCACTTTAGCGTACTGCAGAAACTCATGACCATTGCATTTAATAGGAACATCTCAAGGGCTCTGTGGTGCCAGCTCCTTTTAACACAGAGCAATATTAGGAGCATCATGGTTAGTTTTTAAAATGCCCACATAACAAACTCAGGTTTTTTGAGGGGAAATAAAACATGTCAATTATTCTTATGTGGAGCTACCAGGATTGCTAGAAAAGGTGTGAAAATGCCCTCCCTGGAAGCTTGCCAAAGGTCAACATACGCAGAGCCGCTTCTGGAAGAGTTCACAAAGAGAAGTGACTGTATTGGGGAGCTCATTTCTTGAGCTTCCTTTAGGGTCTTACTGAATGCAAAGCTTGAAATCATAAGCACAAGCCAAGAGCTGGGGAATTAAAATGGTGAAGTGATTATTAGCTTAAAGAAGTGAACACACAGTTATTTCCTGTGAAAAGAATGGCCATGGGCTGTGACTCCAGAGATGCAGGGCCCTGGGCTGACTCTGCCACAGGATGTTGGGGCTTGATTTCTCATTTGACAACTGCGGTTGAAACCGCTTCCTCTGGCTGCTTTTGGGGGCTCACATCACTTCTCACTAGGAGTGTAGAGCAGCTAGCGTAACTGTGCTCTCATATCAGCTGGGGTTCCCTTGGTACAACACTGAGAATAGAGAGAAACTCAGCTCATAAAGGGAAATTGAACCAGACAAGAAAAAGTGTAGTCAAAACCCTTGTGGTTTTTATTCCCTTAGTCTGAGTAAAAAATCTGCCCTTTTTTGTTTGTAGCTGCATATAAAGGTCAAGAAGTTTGGTTCAAGACTCAGATAAACAATTACAAAACAAAATTTTGTTTTAAAATTTTGTATCAGCAATTTTCACAGCTGTAATCACACTATGTTTCAATATGAATCCAACTGAAAACTGTGTCTTAGTTTGTTCCTTGCCAGAATCATAATTGGTTAGGCGCAGTTTTCTTGCAGAAAGGAAATCTATGTCCAATCAGGATTTGTATTTTTTGGCAATGCCAGCAATCTGGCTATAGATAAAAAAAACAGCTGCTGAATGTTTTATTGAACTGTTTAGGAACTGCTATATTTCAGCTAAAGAAAAAGGTATTTGCTAGCTTCTCCTGCCACTCAGATGCTCTTTATCCATAATGCTGTGTACTTCTTGGGGTTAATGGGAGGGAGAGTCATGTGTGGATCTTCTCACCTCCAGCAACTTTCATTGGAATGAAAAAAAACCAAAAAAATTGAAAAGAAATCAACCCCTGTTGAGGGGTGTGTGTATTACATTTTTCTTGTTAAATCTGGTAAAATATCGCTCAGAATCAGGTTGGTTGGTCTTGGTTCCCAGATTAAGGAATTAAAGATCGACTAAACTCTTCTCAAGTATTTAAGAAATGAACCATCTGTATAAGAATCTAGGACAGATTACACTTAACCTTATTCTGAAGCAAGAGATTAAGATGAGAACAGCTACTGTAATTAAGATGCTGCAGATGCTGTTCACTAAATATTCAGCAAAGGAGATCTTAGACCCTTGTACTGTAAAAGAGTGAAAAATAATACAGGATCTCTTCTAAAAGAGCCTCAATATTCTCTGGAAACTGTCTCACTCCAGTAATTCTTAACTGAACCTGTTACATTTTCTCGGGCAGTGCTGTGCTAGTGATTCACTGCTGGGCTCACTTCCCGTGGGCTGTGGAGATACTTGCCACTGAAGTCTTTAAAACAGGGCCAGGTGCCTGTCAGAAGGTAGTTCTCTCGCTCAACCACTGCAAGAGCTTCTGGAAAAGGGCTTTCATCATTTTGTAGAAGTTCAGAGGTAATGGGCCAGCTTTACAGCTTATTTTGGGATTCCCATCTACAACAGATCATTCTCTCACCCTTTTATAGAAAAAAATTTACAATTTATAATGAGGGCTATGACTCAGGCAGGAGTGAGGAGCCCTTGAAATTAAGATGGGAAAAGGGTTGGGGTTGTTTTGTTTTGTTTTCAGGTTTTAAAGGTTAATGCAGTAAAAGGGTTGTCCTGAAACCTTTCTTGAAAGTAACTAATCAAGTGACAGTATGAAATCTTGTATGCCGTGTGTAGAATCTGTCTATCTTGTATTTTGCTGGACAGAAGGACTCCTTGCTGATGCCTGCAAGAAGTCCAGGGCCCTCCTAACTGCAGGGAGCTAAATGAAACATCTCAGGCTGGGAATACATGGATATTGCTGATTCAGGGAATTTTCATGGATGCACATGAAAGTCATTTTCTATGTGACCTTTGTATCTGGTAGCTAAGGAAAGATTTTTGGCTACTATGACTCTTGGGCATAAGGCGAAATAACAGAGCATCAATCTAACTGGCCTTGAGAAAACCACAAGCAGTAATCTGGTTCCCATTGGGAAGCCCAGGCTTGGAAGTGAGCAGAGTATTTTTAAGCACTCATCTGTGAATCGTGTCATAATGCATCAGTCTGATGCTTAACTAAGTGTTTATTACACAGCAAGCTTCCAAATTGTACTAGTAAGACAGAACTACATTCCTAGAAGTCTTCCAGCAACTTGGGCTCCCAAATGAGGCAGGAAGTAGAAATAAAACCAAAATGTTTTTTAAACTTGTTTAGAAGCATTGGTGCAGAGATCTAACTACAAGTAATAAGAATTTTCTTTCACTTCCCAAGTGGGAGGTTTTCATTAAAAAAGAGAAAAGACACTGAAGTGTTCCCTGAAGGAACTGAAGTTATTTATCATCCTGTGAGTGAAATTTAGAGACATCCATTGCACACTAGTGAAATCAACCTGGGAGAATGACCACAGGCTCGTGTTCAGGTGAAATTGTCTGGGATGCTCACATTAATCAAGTGAAGTTATCTAGTTAAGCATTACTTGCTAGCAGGAGAGCCTTTCCTCACTAATAGACTTGGTCTACTTGAATATTCTCAGGCAGCAAATATTTTCCTAATCCTTCCTCAGTTCAACAGCAACCATTGCCCTTTAGGCCAAACCAGCTTCCTGAAAGAGAGATGGTCCCTTCCCTCAGCTGCTTTTAGAAGCGCCTGCTGTGATACGTTGTGTTTGTGCAGTGCTTTTCATGCATTGCTAGTTCTAGAAATGCTGGTCACTGGCAAAAACACAGGTGCCTCTCGAATGAGGCAGAGTACCTGCTCTATTGGCACACAGCACCGGGAAATAATTCTCCCTGTTGCCTTTATGCCAAACATAGAGCTTTTGCAGTCCTGCCTGTGCTTCATGGGCATTTGCCCAGCCAGGCCTTGGTCCGCGCTGCACCAGGCAGACCTGCGTTCCTATGCTTTATTATTCCAAAAGCCTCACCTGAAAGGAGGGGGGAAGATCTTCAGAATATTATCTGCGCTTAATAGAAAGCAACACATTTGAAAGTGCTCCAGAAATGAGTTGTGCATTATTTAAAAAGGGAAGAGTATTACTACCTTCCTTGGATCTCGCTCTTCTTGCCTATCAGATTTTTTTTTTTTTTCTGGGATGGCAGGGAGTTGCTTAAAATGAAAAATTGATCACAGTGAACAGCTGAAAACTGGTTTGCATAAGTCACAGTTATTATTCAGATATTACAATGCAAGGCAGTGAGAACCATGAATACTCGCATGGAAGCATTTAAATATAAAAGCTTAGTACTTCCAACCCCAAACAATCCCTGCAGCCTGCCAACAAACGAGAATCTTACTGGAATACACATAAATCATCTTGTTTCTGACAAATCCTGAAGAAGCAGGGGGAGGGGGAACAGAATCCCTTGCTAATTCCCCCAAGCTGCTGTTTATTGAAATTAGGCAGCAAGGATAAACTATAGCTGGATCAATAATTATCTGTCTAATATAATCAAGTGCCTCCTATGAGAGTCTGCCGTTAAGCACAACTTCCTGCCAAACCCTTGGACAATGTTTCATGCAATGAACTATCAGGCAATTCAAATGATAGGAATGCAAACTAAGATGTGTCTTGCTGGATTGCTGCGTTTCTGGAGAGGGGAGCTCCCTTAAGCTGTTGACCGCTTGCTTTGTGCTGCTTCTGCAGCTATTACTTGTTGTTTGCATGATGACAGCATGGTGCTAGGTGCAGGACAAACATATAGGAAGAGACAGGCAAAGTCTGATGAACTCATAGGCTACGAATCACCTTGATCCTGCAACAGGCTTGCAGCTGGAGCAAGGCGGGAATGGACAATACCTTCATATAACACAAAAGGCTCATTTTTTTTTAGTATGTTTTTTGCATTGCAACCCCTCTGTCCATTCCTGCTCAAAGTCCGTGATTCCCCTGCCACCAACTAGCTTGCATGCTTGCTCAGAGGGGTAGATTTGGGGGCCTGCATCTGTACCCGTGAGTCACTGGGCACTCTGATGGAGAGCAACTTTATCTGTAGAGGTAAGGATAGAAACAGTGAGTGCAGCTGCAAATCCTGAAGCACAGAGCAGTTAACCAGCACTCCCATCAAAACAAATGAACTGTGAAATAGAAATAAGCAAGAAACATGTCCTATAGTGAGAAAATGAAGGGCAGAATCCATTTTGCCATATTCTGCCCACGAAGCCCTGTTGCTTAAAACTATTGTATTTACTATTCAGATAATGGAGTTGCTAAGACTGCAGGAAAGCCTGTGATTACATAGCTGTACGGACAGAGCTAATTGAAACTCTCAGTGATGAGGATGAAAGCAGAAAAGTATTCTGCTAGCTTTTTCCTTCTCTAAAATGCTTTTAATGCTCATCAAGAAGTTCCTTGCATTTTTCTGGTGTTTAGGCTTCCTACTTGAAGTTTCACATCTGAGAGTTATTTTGACAGACAACCCAGTTAAACTGTGAATTAGGCATTTACAAGCAACTTTCTTCTGTTTCCACAGTTCAGCTGCAGAATATTAAAGGCTTGTAGGTGTTACTGATAGTCATATATTGCAGCAATAATGTGTCCTACTGCTATGAACGTCACTGCAGAATTCATCAATTCCATGAAAAATAGTTCCACGTGCATGAGTGTGTAAGTTCACTGCAGTGCTTGTGCCTGGACTGTGCCGACGCTGCTGACGGCAATAGACATAGATCACTTCCTGACACTGCTGAATGTTTCCCCACATACATATGAAAATGTCTCTTGGAAATGGAATTCACAATTTTGGACCCTCCCCAACACCCCATAGGTACATATGTTCTTGGAGCAACTTAATGTCTGTTCTTATGATAGGCACAGCCTTATATTTAGTATCTTCATTTAAGAGAATCCTTCCTTCCTGCCTGTTCTCAGCTCGGATCAGTGTGGTGCAGGGATGGGTGCAAAATCTCCAGAAGTTTTGGGTCAATATAGGGATTCTTATTTCTTTCAGAAATTTGTGTTTCTTATAAATGAAAAATCATTAGGTAATGAACATGAAATCAAAATAAATACACAGGCAAGTATACACTTGTTCAGTACACTGGTTGGTGTCATCTGCAGATGTAGCTGCTCACTAGATCCAGTCAGAATGAGGACTATGTAATTAAAAGCTTTTATGACTAATATCATAAGCTATGAATGATCTCTCCTGTTGAAGAAGGCCACTTCTAATGCAGACGTCCTTTCTCCAGAGAGCTGGCAGTAGGCATTTAGACTTTACTAATAGCAATAAGCTAATATATCTCTCTAACACGTCCTATTTGGTATTTGTGTTTCAGCTGGCAATACAAATCAGAGCAGGCACAACAACATTCAGATGCAAAGTCATTTTCTAGCTAGCTAGCAAAAGTCTTAATTAATTCTGTAGAAAGCGGTTTATTAGACCTGCTTACTAAACCTCTTCCTACCAAGCAGAACCATGCTGCCTGCTGGGCAGAGACTCGGGGCTCTCTTCACAGCCCACAGCTGTGTAAATGCCTCCGGGCACCACTTCCCAGCCAGCCTTCTACTGGAGGCTGGTGGGCTAGGAAAAGCCCTTTGAGACCCACAAGGAAGGGTAGCCTTTTCTTCTGTGGAGGCTTGTATAGCCTTTTCTTTCCTTTCTGAACAGATACTGAATAAACCAAATTGTGTCTTAGTGAAGCTGCAGGGGCTGGTTCTACCAGAAGGTACAGTCTTAGAAGATTTCAGGAATGGTATTTGTTTTAAAGGAGCACAAATGAGTACCCTAGATACTGCTGGCAGGTGTAAGTTATGTTAGTTTATAGAAATATCCTATAGAAGCTCTGAGCTATAGGTATCTGAGTAGACGTGGCTCAAGTTTGCTCTAAAGAAAGAATTACTGTTAAATAAAACCTTGTATTCAGAAAAAGCCTCCTTAAAATCTGTCAAGAATAGACAACTTTAATACCTGAGCAGATAAAATCAGCTACTAGCTTGTGAAATCTGGCTCCTCAGAAACTGCCTACCAAATGAGTGTGAGAAGCATTTAAAATTCTGATGCTCTAGGGCTACTTTCTGATCTAATTTCACACTTAGGTGAATTAAGTTGAGCTGTTTTGAATTTAGCCAAGTGTAATTTAGATCACAATTTGTGCCCCCTGCCCTTCTATATAGGTGTTGGGCAAAAGGTAAGATTGGCGCTGAGACACAAATCTGTGAGGAGCAGGACAGCCACAACTGTGGCCAGAATGAATTCTTCTGGGGTGTGTGTGTGTCACCTGTGCTTTTGCAAGCTTTTCTTTAACACTTATCTTTAGTTAATAGAAGCTCTAGCAATAAAGAGCTAATCAAGTTTTGGTAGGTATCTATAATTAAAAAGAAGTGAAAATGCTCTTTATTCTAGAGGGAGAAAAACAAACTTGGATGTCTCCAATGAAACAGCAGTTTGGCTGTATAGATACCATGGAAGTAGCCTCAAAACTGTTTGTAGTACTTAGACCTGGTGATTTGTGGTTCTGCTGTTCTGAGAGCTCTTACACTCAAAGTGCTTTACACAGCCAGAGGTCAATTCTGGCTGACTTCTAAGAATATAAGTCAGCAGCAGTAATATGTAAACTGAGAAAGATTTGACCTCTGGACTGTATTTACTGATAGGCAGAGGGCATCCTCGGCTGTACCTCAAAGTAGGAATGTGCAAATACTAAGATACGTTAAATTTAAGCCTGTCAGTCTTTCGCTACTGGACCTCTATACTGGCTTATACTGAAAAACCTCTGCAAACAGAAGTCCTGTTAATAATAAAATAACTGAGCTCAGTAGGAATATGTGTAAAGTCAAATATGCACATGTATATTTAGAGCACTGAAGCCCTCCACAAACATCCTACTCAGTGAATGCGGTAGTTGAAGACATGAATAAAAGATCTCCATTTGGCTTAGTGGCCTCTCCAGGCTCGGTTCATTTCTACTTACAGATTATTACTCACCAAATGTATAGTCTATGGAAATCTAACTAATTCGTTGTTGTTTTCTGGTAGCTGCATCCTGCTGAGTTATTGATTGTCTGGACTCAAGGTATGCATGTTATTGTAATAGGCTCCTGAGCTGTTAGCACACCATTGATTCAATATTTCTCTGGAGCAAAAGCCTACTGCCAAGGAATTTCCAGGCACTGGGAGGCTGTAACTATGTCTCTATAAATTTTATTCTTAGGGCTTTGAAGTCAGAGAAAACTTCTAGTTGTTGCCAGAACAACATTTCTTGTTATTAGCAGTAGAAGCGGGAAGCTCATTAAAAAATGAGAGCAAAAGAAACTCCTCTTCTGAAGGGAAGCTTCTAAATGTGTTTTACTGACCGACCCCATGTTCTCTCTTTCACCAGCCCCTAAGCCAGGGAGGCAGGACACCCTTGTGACTAGAGTGCAGAAGCAGTAAATAAAAAACTTTCGGATCAGAATCCTGATTCTATGATTCCCTGTCCACAAAGGGGGATGGTGCTGTAACTGCCTTGCTGAGGAGCTACGCACCATGACTGTTTTAACAGTCATTAAGTACGTTGAGTTGGAGGAGGTTAGAAAAAGTCAGTTTGCTCTTTGTTTTGCCCTGCGCTTCTGTAATTCTGGGAAGGGGCCAGAGGTCTGCAGTGGAACTGCTCAGCAGGTGAAGCACAGACCCCAGCACCCCTCCCTGCTGATGGGATGGATCCTCTCCCTGCGTGGCTGTTGCTAGTAGTGCTCCACACAAGTGTTACTCCCATTTCACAGGATCCCATGCAGAGGTTTTCCCCCTGAGCAAGGACTGAGTAAGGAGACTGAGCAATCCTTGTGCACTATCTTCTTAACTGTTAGTGAGGTACACAGACAATCAGGAAACATTTAGAAAATGAGCACTTGTGTAACATTTACATGCGCCAGTTGATTGCAGGTCTCTGCAGGATCATGGCTGGAGATTCTCTAACTTCTCACATATACAGTATGTTCAGTTATGTGCTTGACTCTTCTTTTTTTTGGTTGGCAGAGTACTTCTTGCAGGGGATGTAACATCTCCTGTGGAATAAGTGACAATGGGTGGGGTGAGGGCTTTATAACCATAAGTAAGGATCAGCTCGTATTTGTCGGCATGGCTAATCCCTTGCCTGTTTCATCACTGATTCTCCCAGCTGAGCAGCAAAGCCTGCAAGGAACCAACTTAAAAAAAAAAAAACAAAAAAAACCCTGCATGAAACTAAAGGAAATCAAAAGCAAATTATTTTCCAGATTATAGCCCTCCAGAGCTGCTGAGATATTGCCCATTTTTCACAGCAGACAAAAACATTTTCCTGGGGATCAATTTAGCTTCCAGAAGTCGGCTCCTTTCAACCCATAATCCATCATATTTCCCCATTTGCAATCTCTCTGTGTCTGAGTGTTTTAAGTTTCCTATGAATTATTTTATAAAGAGTATAAAGAGGCCTTTCTTCCTGCTGAAATGAGGGAGTTGCCTTTCTGCCCTATCAGGTCAGATACCATTAGACTGTTGTACAAGGGGGCCCTGCCATCCATACCTCCATATTGGCAACTACCTTAGTAGGCTCATCTGTCAAAGAGATCTAGTAATCAATCACTGCAGTGATCAATATGCAGCTTATGCATTCATCATTCCTTTGAGGAGACTATTAGGATGAAGTTGTCAGTGAAACAGGAACAAAGGGAGAAATATACTGAGGTGGCTGAGGGGTGTGAATGTGTGTTGGGGCAAGAAAGAGGAGCTTAAAAAGAGGAAATACAGCTCTACTGAAAAAGGAAAAGAATTTTGCTCCTTGAGGGAAGGAGAAGTTTGTGACAGATTTATCTGGATGCCCAGGAACGTGGTGCAGAAGGTGACTCATCTTTCAAGAGGCAGAGTGGTGTAAAAATTTCCGGATCTCTTGATTGGTGTGTCACTATGATTTGTGGACTGCTTTGCCAAGGTAAAATGGGTACCACGAGGAGCTGGGCACAAGCAAGCCAAGGAGGAAGATGCAGGAAAGCTTGCGAATGAATCCATGAGGAGCACGTTGAGGCAGGGAGAGGACTATTTATTTATTGCTCTGAACTTGTGCCTTTATTCCATTTAATCTATTCCATTTAATCTGAGCCCAGGAATTATTGCAAACATTGATGATCACTTCTGCCTTGAAAAACACACCAGGGTCCCTCCAGGTCTCAGCAGCACAGGCAGTTGGAGGCATTTATGATGAGCATACGCTCCCTGCCTGGGGCACTCTGACCACAGGCCCCCAAAAGCACGCATTAAATCTGCCTCAGAAACAAGACTACATCTTCGTGTTTACCCTGCCAGGCGATGCTTTGTACCCACCCTGAGTTCTAGGTCCACAGGGGCAGGGCATGTTTTGCACACTGGAGGGAGGCAGGTGTGTGAATTGGTGGTCAATACCTTCTGGCTGTGCTTCCCTGGGAGATGGGTGGCCAGCTCGGACTGGTTCTGTGCCTTGGAGAGTGGGAAATAAAGGACATATCCCTGTGCTCCTGAGCACGGCCCTCAATCGGGTGAAATGCTGACCTCTCTGGGCAGGTACCCTAGCACAGTCTATTTCTCTTATTCCACTGCTCCATCCACATCCTTCCCTGAGTTAACGAATATGTGGTCACTCTTCTGACCTTGCTGTTGAGTTGAGCTCTAGCAGTTTGGGATCATGCCTTCCTCTCAAAGCGTCTGCTGTTGAGGCAGTGGAGCCCAGCAAGAGATGCAAGGAGAAGGGTGTCTCTTAGCTGGTGACTGGAAGGACAGATGCTGTGTTTGTCAGTAGGCAGCTGCAGTTACTGTACTTGCTCTGGTGTTGCCCAGACCTCCACGGATGGTGATGAGAGCATTGGATCAGGCAGACTCGGCTCCTGCAGTCAAAGGAGTAGGGCTAGTATCCAGCTCTCACACCAGGTCCAGTGGAGTCAGGGGAAAGGGTTAATTCAGTTGGACCTTGGGAAGTTGCAGGCTCACTTATGATTATTCCCTTAGCTGATGGCAGAGCCATTATTTAGTCACTGTAATAATTTACATTAATTGGATGTAATGCATAACAAATTTATGAGACTGGGGCTACGCTCAGCTTTTGCATGAAACTCATCATTGTGATGTGCTGACCAAGCACAACGGGCTCAGATCTGCCAGTCAAAGGAGAAGTGGTGCTGGCCCACATTGCCCAGGGACAGGAGGGAGACATGCTTGGCCCTGGGCTGGTGCGCAAACAACATCTCTGCGTAGCAAGGCCACGGCCTCTGCAGGGCCATCCCAGGGAAAACAGGCAAGGAATCCAGCCTTTGCATACATTTGGAAGTTGCTAAAAACCCTTCAGCTGTGGCTGCTGTAGGGCTCTTACCACCATTACCAGTTACGGGTATGTCTCTCCAGCAAACAGGAGCAGTATGCAAGAGCCCATAATAAAACAATCACAAAACAAATGCGACAGATGAGTGAGAGCGTATTCCCGTTGTCTTCCAGCCACCTCCCTAATGCCCATGGAAGCCTGGTCCCTGTGGCTCTGCTGTCCTGGGTAGGTGACCAACATCAGCCCCATCAGATGGCAGAGAGGGGTTGAGTGGCCCGTCTGGTGTCCTCACAAGGGAGTGAGCACGGCCAGAAAAAACACAAGGCGATGTGCCATAACACTGAGGTCCTAGTTTCTTGATCTCTAAACGTTCAACAGAACAATCCTTTAATGTCAACTCCATGCAGATAATTTTTGGATACAAGTGTGTATGAGGACTGCCATGAAAAAATGGCATGCCACGCTGAAACTCTGATTTGGGGGGGGATCTTATTTCCTTGCCAGCTCTCCACGTCCCTTTCTCCTCCTGTTGTGCTGAGCTACAGGCATAGCTCGCACCATTTGGAGAGAGGGATATGGCTGTGTTTGCCATAGGTTGTCTCCTGTCTGGTTGCAAATTGAACTGAAAGAGGAAGAAACCTGGAGGTTTCTTCAGTTGAGTGTTTGAGCTAAGCCAGGGGTCTGTCAGCCAGATAACTGCAGACAAGTGGTGACTGGGAGGCTCTGATCAGGGGTCAGAGAGGACTCAGAAACAAAGAGAAAAGGGAAAAGCCTGCAATGTGATCCCCTGGTGCTAATTAGCTTGACCCCAGTGATTGTGTCTTAAAGTAACACTGATGACCTCTGACCGTGAGGTTCTTCAACTGTGATCCAATAAAAGTTGCAGGAATGAATTTTGCTTTGCATGTGGCCCCAGGGTATTTGTCTCTTAACTAATTTGTAAGAAACCTGGGAAAACATAGAATCCTTCCATTAACCTTCATATCCTTACTTTACAAGACACAGTTTCCTTCTCAGACCTAATGACCATTCATAAAAACATCTGTCACCTCTAACCTCACAGCTCGGCAGCAAGACACGTGCGCAGGCACGGGCTGCTCTGCTCTGTGAGGGCCACGTGGACATGACAGATGGTCCAGCATGCCCACCCAGAGAAAACTCCTCCAGAGGATCTAAATTGACTTTTTATAGGGACAACCACTGCCAGAGATGTATCCCTGAAGTCCAGCATGCCCCAAGGGCCAAGTCCTTGCTGCTCTGGTGGCTGGTTCCATTTTGGGTACTTTCTTCCCCTGGTAATCCCACTCTTTTCCTTCCTGGGGTCTCTCTGCATTGACGGTTGACCCCAAGCTTGAGACACTGATGTCTACTGATGTCACTGATGTACACTGGGACTAGCAGGAGGGGAACTGGCTCTGTAGTCAGCTCTTTCTGGAGGTGCTATAGCTGTCAGCACTGCTGTACTTGCACACAAAGTTTACCCTCCTGTAGTCTTCCCCAGGTACCTTAAGGAGCTAAGTGATTGTTTTGCATTAAACTTTGTGCTAACTGTAAAACTAAATTTCATCCCTCTCTGGCTTTGGTGCACTGATTTCACAGGCTTGTTTTTGTACCTTGCAGTGCTCCTCTGAAGCAGATCCTGAATGAAGAGCACCCTGTTTAGCAGCAGCAGTCCAGATCTTAAAAACTGGTGCAGGCAAAATCCTCATACATGGATCAGATTAGGATGCCAGCCAGAAAACAAGCAAAGCCTCCAGGTCAAGTTGTACCAAGTATTCACCTTTTAGGGATGCGCTGAGGTAAAGAAATGTCATCCTGGCATTTCTCTAGGCAGGATCCCTGGAAAGTAATGGAGAAACTGGCTTGACTTTCTCTGAGGTCTGGAGCAGAATTACCATTTGCAAAGGCACCAATGTCCCCAGCAGGACAGACACTGTCCTGATTGCAGAGCAGCACAGTAAACAAGGAGAGGATCTGGCATCTCTTCTGCTCCGTGATGGTCCAACCAGTGACCAAGAGTCTGAAGTCCTTCTCTCTTGACAGTCTCTTCCAGGGTGCAATGTATCTTAGTCATTTATACTACTAATTTATCACAGAATTAAGTGTATTGCATAGGAAGCATGCCAGTAATGCTTTGCCAGTATATGTACAACACTTTGTTAATTAAAAGTATTAGGCAATATAGACTCCATTGTTGTGAATTAATCAGTTTAATTATGAAGAGGATTAAGTATCATAGTTAAAATAATAGCCTTTGTCATACACCAAGGTGAACGCCTGGCATGTGATACATATTTTTTTCCTCTAAATAGTAAATCATTGCCCATGTTCATGTTTTCCTTCCTCGCCACACTGTGTGGTCACCAAGCTGCTGCCAAGTTGGAGCACAGGGAGAGTGAAAGGGAATGTGCTCCAGTTTTTAGCCCACCCAAACCCTCTTTGGCGTTGCTTTTCAAAGGATGAAATCCACGCTGCCTGTTTTCTGAGAGCAGGCTGAAGGCTCAAAGGTTTCTAACTGTGTTGCCCATTCCAGTGAGGTGAATGTAACTCTGGGACCGGGGGAGAACATGAACAAAACCCCTCACCTGCACAGTAGTGTGGAGGACTGCTCTTTCCCTGGCCCCTTCTCTTTTGCCCACCCTCCTAAGCCAGTAATCATGGCCATAGACCTTTTTAATTGGGAATAGTGGGATCTTTTTCACTCTAAGAGGAAAAGATCAATTTGCTCTCTTCATTTAAAAAATGATTTATTTCCCTTTTATTTTCGTCTCGTAAATCAACTCTGGCCCAGGCTCCAGGAGGACACACTCTGGAGAGAATAAAATGCTGAAGCTTGGGGATGTAAATAAACACTGAACCCCAAACAGATTCCAGGCATCCTCTGGAGAGAAAAAGAAAAAGAACAGGGTGGCACGGGCTCAGGGCAGCGATAAGCTCCCAAGCCATGATGTTGCATTGCTTGCGTGAGCAGTCTACAGCTGCACCGGCTCTGTGCTGATCCTGCTATCAGTCAGTCTGGTGACCCTGCTGTCCCCAGCCAGCAGGTATGAGGGAGACAGAAAACGACTCTCGGTGTGAGAGAGCAGCGCTGTGGACCCCACTGCCCCCCAGACCATGCCACCGCAGCCAGCAGCTGCCCTGCAGGCACTGCTGGGCGTGAGCCAGGGCAAGCCCTGCTTTACCCAGGGAGATCCGTTTGCTTGGGCAGATAGACACACGGAATTACACAGACGCCAGCTGCACAAAAGCAGTCCCAGGACTCGCTGATTTGGTAGGAGCTGCACGTGCCTGAGATGCAGGGAAGTGTGGGAATGGGGAGCAATCCTGGGGCCAGTACCAAACCAGAGGCTGCCGCAGCCGGGAAGGGCAAGTGCTGCAGGCAGCACAGCGTTCTTGCTCCTCCTGCGCTCTCTTCAGACCTGCTGGTATTTGGGTGGAGGGCTGGGAGCCCGTGTGACAATCTCACAGGGCTGCTGGAGGTATCGAAGTCTATTTCCCTTATTTATTTGGGGGATTACTCTTTTCTCTTGGGTAGGAGTGGAGCGCAGGGGGGTTGGAGGAGGCTTAATCCCCAAGACAAGAGGAAACCTTCGAAAAGGTTAATTGCTGGGCTTTGCATTTTGTGTAGTGTGGCTGCTCACGTTACAGCAGCGATGCCATCTGCTCAGCATGGCCCGCTGCCCTGCATAATTCACCAGCTTCGCATGTCGGTGTTCGGATGAACGCTTGTGGGCTATTCATGTGGAAGTTACCTTTAGGCAGAGCTCAGGTAACCGGTTACCCGACACCCCAGACTGACTTCTGCTCTCTTGTCCTTTTGCCCTTATTGTTCCTGCCTCCGGGTTGTGGGAGTTAATAGCCAGGGAGGAGGTGGTGGAGAGGAGCCCGCTGGGTGGTCTGTCCCCGGCCACCTCCTGCAAAGGCACAGGGCACTGTCCTGTCCCCAACCGTCGCTCTTTTGGGGCCCCATAGCAGGTTTGATGCTATTCATTATTCGACCCATCTCCTTGCCCTGTGAGCGTGGGCATGGACACGTGCCGTGCAAGGACACTTCATTTTTCGTCCCCCCGTTAAAAGCTCAACCAGTTTGGCAGTTCCCTCTTGCTTCTTTAATGGCCACAAGCTCATGCAGGACTTCACCTGCTGCCAGATGTGTGCTTTAGGGGCTCCAGGCTGCCCAATACACCACTTTACTGATCACATTGAGGTAATTAATATACTTCAGCAGCACAATGTGATCAGGATTTTTCCCTACCTCTCCATGCCCAGGCCTTATGTAGGGTAAGTCATTTCCACAAGGGTTTTTAACTTGATATTGAGTCAGTCTTCTCTGCCAGCACACCTTTCTCATCTCCGCTGTGTAACCTGAGTTCTCGCCCCTAGTTAATAGCTACCTCTCCATGAATATTTAACCAAGGATCTTAGCAGATGAGTTCCAGCTAACATGTGGCAAACAGATTTCCAGTACAATAGGGCCTCCTAAAATGATGATGCATAAAAGAAACCCTGGAAGGAAAGGGAATGTTCAAATTCTGGAAAGGGAAATGCAGTTTGTACACAGTGAGCTCCAACCGGCTGCTCCAATTAGCTGAGCAAGAGGAGAAAGAGGAGCTTTGGCAGAGCACGCAAGGAGTGCACTGGTGAGAGACAGAGACAGAAACAGCTCAGGCAAAGGAACTGGAGCTCTTTTGGTTGGCCTAAAGCCTTATCTACATGAGCTTGGAGTGCTTTAATTGATATCCCTGCAAGGTATTGCAACCTGTCCTGTGGGTCAGACGCACACGAGCATCCACGGTGGTCCCTCTGGCCCAGGAGCCATCTCTAATGAGGCAGCAGCAAATGCATAGGGGAAGAGTTCGAAAAAAGGGCAATTCCGCTGCTGTTCATTGCTGCCCCTCCAGCCTTCAGCAATCCACTGACTAGAGACCTCCTGAGTTGAAAGCAGTAGATGGACATATAATGCACAGATTTTCATAGTCTTTTTCTAGCTTCTTCATCGTGATAACTTACACAACATCCTCCAGCAGTGAGTTCCACAGTTCATTAATGCTCTTGGGGGGGGGTGGAAATCAGCCTATTGCCTGACAATTTTACTGTGTGCCACTTAATTCTTTTACAGAGAAGAACTGAGAATATTTACTTTTTACTCCTTTTCTTAGAGACAATCT
Organism: Astur gentilis; assembly: GCF_929443795.1. NCBI lineage: Eukaryota > Metazoa > Chordata > Aves > Accipitriformes > Accipitridae > Astur > Astur gentilis. The sequence goes on from NC_064908.1 coordinate 18,391,424, forward strand.
TGATTATTTGCAGACATCTGCTGTATACAATTTCTCAATACACTCTACCCAGGTAAATGTGTGGTTCTGAGGTTCATTAATCATGAAATTGAGGATTAATTTCAGATCTAATGAGAGATTAATTTGGCAATTTCCGTTCACCAATGAGGTGAAAATCAGCAGTGCTGTCAATAGCGAAGGGTCTTTCTGCTCTATCGAACAGCCTGAATATTAACAATAATCTCTGCTGCTCTCTTCAGCCAAAAGAGATGCTCTGACCCCCACCCCCCAAGGACTCATTAATGATAAAGGGCCCAGATTACCAAATTAAATGGAATTACTTTGACCGAAGTAAGGGCAACAGGTTAATTTTTGCATAAACTATGGCCGTGTTCGTGCCTGAATTGCTCTCCAGTCCCACGCCCAGGTGCAGGGCTCAGAGGACGCTGAGAGGTGAAGGTCTCCAGAAGTCTGTGTGCTGCTGAAATATTGGTTACTTCACCGGGTTTCCCTCGTGAGAAGGATGAGCAGGATTTACAAGGCAGGGCTGATTTGAACTGAAGCAGCCATTTGCACAGAATAATTTCCTTTCAAGCCCTAAATTCAGACTTTATGGCTTCCCCTGCTCCTTTTGGTCTGACGTGTGTTCTTCCCCCAGTTCCCACTTGCCATTCGCACAGCTTGAAGCTAGGTCTGAGGAGAGGTGGCAATAGCCTGCACTCGCAGCCTGGCAAATGTAAATCAGGACACTCATTCCGGGTTATAATCCCTGTATGTGCTTGTATTTCAAGAGGAAATACACCACCAAAGGCAGGCAGGGAGAGCTGGGGGGCTTGAAGCTTTTAACAGAGCTGGACTTTGGGTCTGTGAATAGAGACACAGCTTCTTGGGAGAAAAATCCAATAACTGATGTGGTGAAGGCTTGGCCACCTCTTAGCAATGCCAGCCAGGAAAGCTGGCACAAAGCCTGGGTTAACTTCCATGCTTCTGGGACCAACAAGTCTCTCCCTCCTAATACACACTTGCAACAGGATTTAAAACAAATCTGTTATGGGAGGGATCAAGAAATCCCTCAGAAAAACATGTGAGGCTTTGAAAAAGGAGCCTCAGCGGCTAAGGGCTCTTGCTCCAAAATAAGGATGCTAGGAGCAGGGTCTGCCTAGCCCAGCCTGCTCCTACCCACCTCCTCTCCCAGGGCATCCTTGCTGCCCCCCAGCTGCTTGCTTTCCCCAGGGCAAGGGGTTCTCCAGGGCAAGCCAGGGTTCCTCTGTGCTGCAGAGCCTGGGGTGCTGCTGGCGGCGGCCCCAAGGTGAGCAGGGCGCAGGCTGCCCCGGGAGCAACTTCTGGCTTTGCGCTAAGCTCTGCAATTTATTGGTGTTAGTCAGGTTAATGTACTATTACTTTGCATATTAGTAATATCTTATTACATTTGTTCTTAAGAGTGGTATCATGTTGAGGCAATGAGGATTAATGGCACCTCAGTAATATTTACATATTTACATTATTAAAAAGCAATACATCTTTTAGACAACCCCGTGCGTGGTCTAGAATTGCAGATGCTGTTCCTAAGCCCACTGCACCCTTCACCCTGCAATACCCGTCCTGCTCACAGCCACCCATCCTGGGTGTTCAGCAGGTTTAGCCACCGTGAGGAGACGTGGGCACCCAGTGGGCAGAGCCTGTGGGTCCCAACACCCACCTCCTGCTGAGCCCACCCATCTCCCTGGCCATACCCCTCGCATCTGCTTCCTACTCCATGGTCCCAGTGAAGACCTCTGCTTTCCTAAATGTCCGAGCAAAGGGTGCCCAAACCACCCGCACCCTCAGCAGCAAGGAGATGGTGGGGGGACACAGCGGGATGGTGGTTCTCTCCCTGGTGCGGCTAAGGACGATGGACAAGGGAGCAAAGGTTTCTCTGTCGCCAGCGGCTCCCGTGACCCCCCAGGGAAAGGCTCTGCGACTCAGCTGGAGGCTCCCAGTCACCTCTACAGTCCTAAACTTAATTAAAGCTGCCAGCTTCTAATTAAACCACTTAATTAAGTGCCACATTGTCAGTAGGTAAAGATGGAACAGACTTAATTATTTAATACAATGACATAGAAGAAAAAAACCACTTTAAAAGCATGACACCTCCTAGGTGGGCAGAAGCCCACCTAGCTTTGGCATGTGCCACCCCACCTTGCCATGTGCCACCCCGCGGTGCCAGCAGCCCAGCCAGGATTCCCAGCAGCAGCCCAATGTGAGCAAGGTCTTTTGGAGCTATTTTGAGTTCCTCCAGAATGGAGATATCTGAAATTTCCTATAACCGCACCATACCACCCCTGCCTGCGACACCTTCAGTGGGGTCAGCATGGGTCTTTTCGCTGGCTCTCTGCCCTCCCGAATCCCGACCCAGATGTGGATCATTATCCCTGGAGCATGGGGTGGCATCCTGACCCGGCTGAATCAATGAGCAGAACCCAGATGCCTCCCCAAGGCCAGGTCTTTGCCTTCACAAACTCGCAGAGGCTGCTTGGCAGACACTCCCCCTGCCCCAGGGCCTTGCAGAGCAGCACTCCGTTTCACCCACCAGCTACTTTGTCTTATTTCAATCTTCCTTTTAAAACTTGTCTGGCTAAATGCTCCTGTCTGAAGGGGTGATGTAACCTAAGTGACTCCCAGGCTGGCATTCTGCGGGTAAGATTAATGGCAGTGTCTTGTCAATAAATCCATAAAGACCCCAAACCCGGTGATGAACGTGCAGAAGGTAAAGGCAATGGTTAATATCTTCAAAATAGGCCCCAGAGCCTTTGAGTGCGGGGAAAGAGGAAAGCACCGGTGACCCTTGTTAATCTTTTTATTGGCTCCAGCAGCTATTGGCACCTTTCGCTGGCCAGAAATTTGCAAGTCTTTGGGGAGCAATGATTTCACAGTCGGGGTCTCTTTGAGAGAGAAAAAAAATCCCTTTGCTCCTAAACCAGGACCATTCTTCCAAATGAAAATTGACATTTTGGTTTGAACTTCACGACCTCCAGTAATCACACTAATGGCCTTAGCTGGCTGACTGGGAGGGAGCTGGCTGTGGCCAGGACTGATGGAACCTGTATGGATCGCTGGAAATGGGCCGGGAGATGAGGACAGGAGAGGCTGCTAACGGTGGGCTCTAACTGGCCAAGGCACCGCAGGTTATTTCTGATCCACTCTAGAGACTTTCAACCGCAGCAGGTTTGATCACGGGTATTGGCAAAGACATTGGGAAAGCAGTCACTGAGTGCTCTCGGCCATCCATCCACGCACCCGTGCCTCCATCCATCCGCGCCGAGCTGTTAAAGCTAACGAGCACCCATATTGCTGTCTGATTAGCAGCGACGGTGTCAGGAGCGGGGTTAGCTGGGGGCAGTTCCTGACCTGCACTCACTGGAGAGCAGACCACGGCTCCCAGCCTTCCTTGGACACTGCCGATGTGCCTCGAGGGCCAGCAACGCTGGGTGAGGCTGGAGAGGGGCTCCCTGCCAGCCCCCTCGGCCCCAGGGTCCGAGCCCGGCTGTGCACGGGGGTGGTGGGGAGCAGCAGGAGGATGCTGGTTCCCATTGCCCCGGTATTGCAGGGACAGCCCCTGCCAGGGCAAAGCTGGAGGCAGCTTTCCTTTTGGTCCCTCTGCAGACACACTGTGGGTGGAGGTGCTCCTGCCTCTCCTCTTCACTGATTACTTTAAGCAAATGCACTTTTCATGAACTCTTCTTAATGGAAGGACAAATTGTTTAGTCAAAAGAGTTGCTCCCTGCAGTAATCTGCAAAAATGAAGGGGGAAGAAACACAATACACCGGAGTCGAGACCGTAAACCTGACTGACCAAGCCCTGAGCAGCCCCAGCCAGGTCACATTAACTTCCAGGCTGAACAAGTTGAATTAATATTGCTCAGCACTTAGCGCTTCCCGCCCTGCAAGGTGTTGCAGACATTATTATAGCTTATTTTCAGACCTTCGGTGTATTTTCCCTGGCAACACGGGAGGCTCTTGTCTTGTCCCTGCTATGTTTTTTCTTCGTTGCTGATTTTAGAAAACTCATGTAAACATCTCTCTCACACACACGTGCACAGAAGAAACTCCAGTGCGACCCTCTGCAGCAGGCAGCAGCTGCCAAGGTCCTGCCCGCAGAGCCTGCCAGCCTTCCCGCTGCTCAGCCCTCATTCAAAAGACTTCAAGGTGAGGACGGGGCACTCAGGCTGAGACACTGCCATAGGAAAAGCCTCATCCCTCTGAAACCGCTCCATTTTATAGCTTGTCCATGGGTTGTAAAATTGGAAGACTTTAAAATGTATTATTCTTCAGCTGCAATCCATCATGGGCTGCCCCGGGAGCTGGTGACCAGTAAAGCTCTCGCCTCTTCTGGACGCTGCCGTCATCGAGGGAAATCCGGGCGGGCGCTGGTGTTCGTTGATGTCTCCGCAGCAGCCCCGGTGTGCGGCAGTGCCACGTTTCGGGGAGGTGATGGGAGAGGTGGTACAGAACAGCCGCTTTGCCCAGCCGAGGGGTTTTATGCGGAATGTGCTCGCGGGAGCGTGTGGGCTGGGCACAGGCAGATCCGGAGGTGACGAATGCACCTTTGGGTTAACTTCCCCGTGCTCCTTATTTTTCTGGGTGCAAACAGAAGATCTGTGAGATCTCCCTGAGCAAGGTGCCACAGGTCTGGGCGGGAAAAGTGATGCTATTCCCACTAAAAAGAGAGGAAATGGTTTGGGAATCAGATGGGGGGGAGGCTCTCACCAGCTGCCCGGCAAGGGCGACCTGGGGGCCGGGGCGCTGTGTTTCCACAATGATGGGGCCAAGAGAAGAGTTTCTCCCTTCCTCCTGTTCACTCAAACTTCCCACCCATCAGAAGTGTCTGTCCATCAATCTGCTTAATACAAAGGACTGATTTTTAAGTAGTAGTGAATAAATTTAAATGAAGTTGCTGCTGTCCAGAGGCGTTTCGCACTGTGCCTTGAGCCGGCTGCTCCGATTCTCCTGATGGATGGAAGCAGCCCCGTGGCGGCTCGGAAGGACCCAACACACCTCGCTGGGGCAGCTCTGCTCCTCTGGCATGGCCGAGACGCCGGCAAAGTGAGTTCTGGTGTCAGATAAAAATTCTTGGACCATTCAGATGGAAATCCCTGCAGAGGGCACACTGTTGTCATCTGCCTGCATCGTGGTAGACAGAGTCAGGAATTGGCTGTAACTAAGAATGCAAGAGGGTCCTTTTATTTTGTTTTTTTAATACCTCATTTAGTAGGTTAATATTCCGTGTTATTTTAGGCTGCTTTCTCTATACATCTGCCGCCCAAGCCCGTACAGATGTTTTAGGATTCTTTAATCCTGACAAAGGACTTAGCGTTAAGGAAAAATGGGTTACATAAAGATCCTTATCTCCTTAAGAAATAAAGTATGTTTTGGGCATATTGTGTACAAAACAAGACTAAAATAGAGGCAGAACATTCTGGGGCCACTTACCAGATGTCCAGGTTGGAGGATGTGGGTCTGGTTCGCCTGCAGTTTTCCCGCTTGTCGCCTGGACCAGTGCTGCTGGGTGCCCCACGGCAGAGCAGCATCGAGCAGCAGCCTGGGGCACATACGCACTGCTGGGGGAAGAGGGGGCCATGGTTTTGTAGGAGGCAAAAGTACCAGCTCTGACATGGCACAGGGGAATTATTGAGCCCTTCTAACGTCCCGCTAACAGCAGCCTCCTGGATTAGACGGCAGGAGTTTTGCTTGGGAGAGGACTTTTTTCCCAGGACGGTACCAGCTCGAGCTGATGCTCGTTGCTCCCTGCCGAGGGCAGGAAAGGTCACCCTAAGCTATACGCCTCTCCCAGCCCTGAGCTGCCGGACTTTCCAGGCTGACATACAGTATTTTATCCCCTAAAATTGACAAAGTTCTTACGTTTTCGTGACTCCAGTGATTGATCCAGCCCATGTAAATTACAAAAAGGAGTTGCAGTCCTCTGGGGTCTGAGGCAGAATATCAAAAGAGCATGGGCTCATGCTGCTTTAATTAAAACTTAGTTTAATTAAAAACCTTGAGAGCTTTATTAGACTCAGTAATTGATTTAATTTTCTTGTGGAATTCTATTACAAAACACCGCCAGCACGTTGGCTTTGGGATCCTGGCTCCAGGACCATCTTCCTCCCCGAATGGCACCTTTGCCCTCTCCAAGGGGCAAAACACAAGCTCCTTCTCTGCCAGCCAAATCCCGGAGCCTCGTGGGGCATTCCCACTCAGTGGGGGGCTGACGGTTGTTCCTGGCTGTAACAGGCAGCAGCCTCAAAGCTCTCACCCTTGTAAAATTAAGTCACTCCCTGTCTCTCAGCTAACAGAGCAGCCAAACTGATCTCCTTCAAAAAAAGGAGCCAGGGCAATAGCTGGCATGCGAGATTCGTTTGCTCAAACACACTCTGATCTCTCTGAGATGACATGAGAAACCCTCTAGGTTCTCTCTAGGGCTGTGCCTGCTTTGGCACTCTTGGATAACCATGTGTTTTTGCAAACAGACTATTTGCAGGGTGAAGGTAGGAATACCTAATCCACATCATGAAAGATTTCGCGGCAGTTCCTGAAGGATGCCCGATGCCTCGTTGTGCTACCCAGACGGGCTGGCACGCTGACTCTTGGCCTTGCTAAATTCCCTTTTTGCTCCCAGCTCTGCTCTCCGCTTGCTGCCTTAAACTAAAGCGGGTGACTCGGTGCTAGGAATCAGCTGCCACATTTCGCCCCAGCCCAGGCTGTATTTCTGTGGCAGAAAGGACTGGCAGGGAGAAGAGCTCTGTGAATTGCCCCACCATCGCCTCCCCAGCCATCTGGCAGTGGATGGATGCTCCAGAGAGATGCCTGGTGTTAAAGCCTTTCTGGCCAGGACACAGGGAATCAAACTGTAAAATAAGAATAATAAAAAAACCCACCACCACACAATGATTGTCTGATCTATATTTATTTCATAACATCCAGAATTAATAGGATACAGGCGTTAAAGCAACCATGGCAACTGAATGCAGAAAGGGCTGTCCTTGTAAATAAATGAATTCATAAATAACTCACAAGTGCTGATATAAAAAGTCATGGGAATCTAATGCAATGCTAATGCAATTCAAGCCTTCCCTTTTTTACATGCAGTATTATAATATTAGGTGTGCCTCGCTTTGCTCTGTGCTACAAGTGTCATTCTTAAGATAATAGAACTTGCTAATTGTACCAGGAGCCAGGCTGTGATTGATGAGGGCTTTGGGTTTTTGTCTCCTCCATGTTCTTGCTTGCAAAACGTTGCACCATTAAGTTACAGGCTGATCTGCCAGCAACAAATTCAGGAAAGTTAGGGAGAAAGGAGCACGATTCATCCTGCTGTGCTCCCTGAGCAGGGTGCTGCAGGCGCGCCTGCCAGCCGGTCGCAGGGGCTTTGAAAAGACACTGCTATTCACTGTGGATATATTTAAAGGTAGTTTTGTCTTATATAGCCTTTGTTCCTTTTTTTCTTGATCATTTTTATTGATATGGGTGTTGCTGCTGTTATGATGCTGGAAAGTAATTTTCCTCTTTGCACTACACAGTCTAAGCATAAGCAATGTCAAAAAGACTCCTGAAATGTATTAAGTACCAGAAATTTCTCTCCAACTGTCAGCAAAACATTTTTCTATATTAAGGCCAAACTCCTCCTCAGGCACCTTGGGCAGCCAGTGCCGATTCCCCTGTGAACGCAGGGGCAAAATTCAGCTTAGCAAAAGGGACAAAGGGTGAGGTTTGCCCAACGCAAATCGGAGAGTTTGGTTTATGCCCCAGGAGCCAGAGGCGGAGATGGCTCAGGGGCCTGCAGGGCCACGGACGATGCAGGAGGTTCCCACTGAGGGTCCTTCCCGTGTGCACCCCGTTCCCATCTGGCATTTTTGGTACATCAGGAGGGACGGGACAGGACACCCACCACCCTGGGAGCAAGGAGAGGGGGAGCGTGTCTGCTTAACACCTCTTCTCTGCAGAGAGGCTTTGCAAAGCTGTAGAGAAGAGGCTTCATGCTGCGTAACACGCTGAAGTCATAGCTTTGAATTTTCGGATATTGCTTTTCCACATCCCCCCGCCAGCTCCCTGCTTCTGCCTCGCCGATGCCGGCGCAGCAGCAGCAGCCGCATCCCTGGGGCAGGAGCACCGCCACGCGGGACGTGGCCGCAGGCACAGCCCGGGGCTCGGCCACGCCGTGGGACACCCCCCGCGGTACCCTGCCCACGGGTGACACACCGTGGGGACCCGGGGCTGATCTTCGCAATGTGCTTCCCGAGATGGGAGGTGCTGCCCTTGGGGTTTTGCTGTGGGAGTCACTCACCTGCTCTTCCAGGCTGGTTTCAAAAAAAAGAATGATAATTGGGGAAAAAGAACTCTTACGGTAATTTACCTTAAAACGCCGTGGCTGTGTTTTGTGCGCCCTAACGGAAAGCACTGGAGGATTCGTGGCCCAGTGAACCCTCTAGTGCTGAAAACGGTGCCATCACAGCTAATCCCAGCGAGTGGGGGGCTTGGGCACTGACTGATGCTCTGTAATGAGGTTTAAGAAATATAGGCAAACTCTGCTTTCCATTGATCTCAGAAAAATGAATGCTGTCTCTAAATTTGACATTTAGCCGATGCCCAGAGTAGATGGCTTCATTGATTCACATCGGAGGGACGGGGGCGAGGGGGGAGCTCAGGGAAATACACCTTTGCCGAGCGAAGGTTTGTCTCTGCTCTCTCCTGTCACTCTCCATCTTCCCCGAGCGCCTGCCCTTTCCCTGAATGCAGGTGTTGGATAACTGAGGCTTAAGCATCGGAAAAGGGATGGAAGGAGAACTGGCTGGAGTAAAAGTTCAAGTCTGCCTGGATATCTTGGTGGTGTTCGTGCTTTTTCCTCGTCGTCTTTTTTTTTCTCCAGGAAATTGTTGGGCAATAATGGAGTGAGACCGGGTCTGTATTTCCTCGCTGAAGAGCTCAGTCTGAGTCTTCCCGTGTTGCCCAGTGCAGGGCTCCCAGGGCGGTTGTTTGCGTTCAGCTGCTGCCGGTGCTGCTATTTATGTGCAGAGCCATCGTGCAAACTCCCTGCCCCAAAGCTTTTCTGCTCTAAGTGCTGGTTTGGTGCTGAGCACCCTCCTGGGTCTGAAATTAGAGAGGGGGGGCACTGGAAATGCTAGAGACGAGACATGCCCCGGCTCTGCTGCTGACCCAGGGGACAGTTTGCTGTTGCTAAAATGACCTTAGAGCAGACAGACCTCCTCTGCGCAGACCTGATGGATCTACGCAATGAGTTTAAGAGGACCTGTCTGCTCCTACCATGATACGACTTGAGATACATTATTAATGAATGGGAAAAATCAGGGAACTAAGATTCCCAGAGAAAAGGTGTTACTTTCCCCTGAGATCTTACCCTCTGGGAAGCGCTTGGCAGAGCCAGAGGAGCTGGAAGGCTTCCTGAGCTTCCTGCCCGCCAAACCCCAGCTTCACAAGGCAGATACGGATTGGGTCTGTTTTAATGCTTCGTGCTTACATTAGACCTAGCCTACAAATGAACAGAAGGCAATAATGACACTTCTCCATGAGAGTTTTCTGCATAATAGGCAGTTTCTGACATCAGCCAGATCGGGGCTAGCCAACATGATGCAGCAACAAGCTTTGGCAGGAGTCCTGTCCCTGGCAAAGCATCCAATTCTATTTTCATTTGTTTTAGAGACAGTTTCTCACCCACCATATGTGTGCAGCTGGCTCCTGCTCCAGCCCCCGGAGGTCAGCAGGAATCTTTCCATGACTCCAGCATCTCTAAATAACTACCCTCCCGTTCTCCAGAGGCGGGGGGGATAGCCGAGCTAGCGAGGCTCTGTCTTTCGCTATGTTATCCGAACAGCGAAGTGTCCCCACTATAGGATGACACACATTTTTTTATCTACATCAACCTTTTGTGGGTTCACTGGGATCCCACCCACACTGGTGCTGGTCTTTCTGTCCTGTTTCATGCGGCGGGGAGGGAGCAGAGGGGAGGCAGGCTGCCCCAGCCCCACCGAGCAAACCTTGGCTGCTTTTGAGCGCAGCGAAGGCTGGCGGCAGCACTGGGCAGATTATTATGCCAGAAAGCATGCTGATGTCTCACGTATATTGAATACATCAAACATTACTGTCTCACCGTGCCTCGCACGAACCATTTATTTCTTTAGAAACTGCAGACTGGTCTAGTTTTATATTTTGCAAGTCACCTGTAAAATATCTATCTATAAAAGTATTACAGGAGCTAGGATTCCTGCAGGGACAGGGCAGCCTGCCCTCGTTGTGCTCTGCAACGTTACCATCTGCGCTGGGATTTCCATTTGTACCTGGCACTGCTGCTTTCCAGTTTGCAGGGTGTATTTTAGTTGGGGGTGTGGTGATGCGTGTACATCACTCAATCCCTCGGTTTCCAATGCTACTGAAACCCCAAATAACACCAAAAGCCGAGGCTGCCGCTTTGCAGCCCCGCTGATTTCCCGGGGCTCTGAGCACTGCTTGGGGGCTGCACACAGGTATTGCGGTGCTGCAGAATTAGTGGGAATTAGATCCACTTTCTGCTACATATATTTTTATTTGATTAGTCTAATATACTGCATTATTATTTACCACATGCAAATCTCTTCAAACTTATTCAAGCTGACATTTCAGCTAAGAGATGAGATCTGGAAAGAAGTAATAAGGAAAAATTATTTCACAAGCTTTTGCACTTTAGGTTTGCAGGGAGGATCGATTACACTTAAAATTTAAGGCCCAGACTTGACCCTAAATCTCCTTTAAGGAAAAGGAAAGAATTAATTCCTTAATTTGTTATATTTCAGCTTTACAGGCTGGCTCAGCAAAACCCAAGGGAGTTTGCACAAGACGCCATTGGTTTTGAACGGTGGTTTTGGATACAACTGGAAGGCAGCAGTGAATGCTAGTTTGAAAAATATCATGTTAACACATTTATTGTCTTTAAGACCTTAAGAATTATGCCTATCTGTATAGAATTACTGTGGAAGTAGTTGTTTCTCAGTCACCAAAGGAAACTTATTAGCTATCTTTCAGATATGCTTTTCAGCACACAGATTTTTATTTACTGATTTCTACTGGTGACCAAATAGTGCTAGGTGCTATACATTTATAAAGCACAATCCCCATTTCAAATAAAAGGTGACAAAAGTGGTCAGTCAGCCCCTGGAAAGTATGTTTTGCAGAGAGAGAGAGAAAAAAAAAAAGAAAAAGAGAAAGAGAGAGGCAGAATTTTGCAGTGATGAGTTCACTCCTACAGCAGCTATATGGACATTGTTATTTTTTGTAAAACAAGTGTGGAAAGGTTAAAGACCAAATAAGGGTCCGATTTCCAGAGGTCCAGGTATTTTACAGGGTTGAATACCTTACAGCCTCCTTCACAGGAACCTGTAAACGAGCACCTCTCCATAAAACCTTGCTTACGCTTGCAAAAATGAGATGTTTAGCTCTCCACAAGTAATGGCCTTGAAAGCTTTTTCTGGACAGGGGTCAGACCCATTTTACTGTAAGTGCAGATCCATTCAAAGTGCAGAAGGATTGAGCTAAAGGACATCTCAGTGTGACAGGGTTGTTACACCAGCTCCAGGCTAAATGACTTGACCTAGGCCAAAGTATGAATCGGTGCCAGAAAGCAGGGCTGGAAGTCACAGTTCCTAGTCTTGCTCTTGTTCAGAGAAAATATCACATTCACAAAAAGAGTAAAAAATGTGGAGGGAGCACCTGCCTAGGTTTGACTTCTTCACTCATCTCAGATTGAAATGAGATTGACTCCGTGGGCTAACATTGAAGTCATTCAACCAGACAAGGTCTATCCATGACGAGCATTTAAAGTCTTTACTGGAAAAAAATCCCCCCCCCCCCACCCAAATGGGAATAAGAAGATGTTTCCATTACAAAATGATTGCGACGACTCAGCTGTTACTTTTTTTTGCCCTCAGCCTAGAAAGCATTTCTTGCATTCTTGTCTCGGCACACTACCTTAGCAGCCCTTCATGTGCAGCACCATAGTAATTTATCATTACCCAGTCTCCAAATTATTCTAGTGTTGATTAAATTAGTAAATGCAATCACAATCTGAAGCAAGTTAATTGAGAGAATTTATTTGGCCCTGACAGTTTTATGCATGTTTGATTAAGTATTATAAGGTTTGTTTCTGATTTTGCATAATTTAACTTTAAATCCTGCACTGGGGGGGCCCATCAACTATTAATGACCGAAATAAACTCTTTTAAGATGCATATATTTATGATTTATTTCTAAACACAGTATCTTCCAGATTTTTTTTTGTTCTGTTGCCAAAGTGACAAATCTGTTTAAAGTAATATTTTGAGCCATTCGGTTCATGCTATAAATCTTGTGAAATGTATACAATTCATTAAAAGTTTTGAAAGAAGTACAAGTTAGCATTTATATTGCAACAAGTGACATATAAATGTGTATGTTTTTCTTCAATGCGTGCCATAAAATATATCAGCACTAGCTGGCCGCTGTGACTAGTACTAATGGCCCGCTCTCTGGGCTGATGATAAGTTTCATCACAAATCTTCAACGCTGTCACCACAAAACTGTTCAATCAACAGGAATATGAGTTGTGTCTTTAGTAAAATTAGCACAGGAAAGAAATACAACCCCGAGCGCTGCCGGAGTGTTGTGGGCGGGTTCCCTTCGGGCTGAACTACAAGCACTCCTTCAGGATCTTATCTCTTTGAATGTCAAAGCTTCAATTCATGCCTGACCCGAGGACAGTTTATTTTTTATGAAGATACACATCCATTTAAGCAGCAAAGGGGTCAAAATATTTCAGGCAGAAAACTGAATAGGGCCATCTTGCTTTTTTGTCATCCTGACCTAAGAAATTAAAAGGGTCGGTCTCGGCACCGATGCTGCTGCGTTGCACCCTTGCACACACGTGTTTAGGTTGTGGGGTCGCTCAGTGGAGCTGCCTGGGTTTTTCTGGAGGCTAGGAAAGACCTCCAGACCTCCTTTCCCACCCTGAGGAGTTCCTGCAGGATGCCAGGAGCCTCCCTTTGCAGCACTTGCATTCAGCAGCATCCCCGTAATTCTCCAAGGCAAAGCTGGAAAGCCAAACTACCCTCATAATTTTGTTGCTGGGGCTGAAATTCCCATCTCTGGGCTGTGGCTCCAGTCCCAGGCAATGGCAGAGGGAAATAAATGGAACATGGCTCTCCTGCTTACCTTAGTCACCGAACAGATGTTCCCAGTTTCATGCTATTGGGAAAATGCATCGGCTTCGCACCTCCCCTTCTCCCTCCCACCAGAAGGTACGTGGGAGACACAGAAACGGCAATTTGCTAGGAGTACACTGCCACTTATTACCTTGCCTATAATTTCCCCTCGATGTACGTCCTGCACCTCGGGCCCTTCATTGTATTTGCAGAATAAAACTGCTCTGCAGGGCAGGCACTACCGCAGGCGAACGGGGAGGAACCAAAACCGAGTGTGAACATCAGTGAGACAGCTGGGACGCTGGGAGGTATTTGGCCTGGTGCCTCAACTGCCTGTGCGGCGTGGCAGGTCTTAGTGTTGGCAGATGGCTTGAGTTATTATTATTTAATGTTTTTCCACCGTGGTAGTGCCTAGACGGCGAGCGGGGCAGGGAGCCAGTGAAAAAGTTCTGTATTCTATCCATTACGGAAAGTAATTCCTAATTAAATCTAAGGAAAAACAGCAGGGAGGAAGTTTCTTTTCCTTATTTTTATATAACGCTTTCGAATTTTCCTCCACCTGTTTGTTTTTCAGGAGCTTTTTGGATCTTTCTGGCCTCTCCAGAAGACCAGGTCTCCTCCATTTGCCGATTTACCGCCTTGCTTTTCTGGCAGTGCTTGAGCTCCTTCAGCGGGGCAAGGGCCTGGGCAAAGGCTCCGGGAGCAGGGCCAGGAGTTCCGCAGGCTCTCCCGGGACACGGACTCCCAAAGCCTAACTGCCGGCGCTGCCCCAGCCGCTCAGCAAGCCTGGACCTGACCCTTGAGCCCACAGGCGGTACGCGCCAGGCCACCAAACCGCGCTCAGAGTCAGAAAAGCTCCAAGCGACGAGGGACTCGGAGAAATCTTTGCCACGCTCTTGTTCCAGGCAACGGTGATTACGTTCTGCAGCCGATTCTGTGACCGGGGCTGTCCCGGCACCCTCAGGACTGGCTCCAGCCCTAAGGCCACGGGGGGCCGGGCAGCTGAAACCCCTCCGTGTGGGGCCGAAGCCAGCCGGGCCCCACCATCCCCTCAGCGGCGTTGGCTGCCGGTCCGGTTTACGTCGGAAACGACCTTCCAGGCTCCATCTGCCACCCCCCCACCTTGCCTGACCCCACACACCGGCGGTGGGGACCACCCCCCCCCCGGTCTCCGCCGCAGGCCCGGTGGCCCCGGCCTCAGGCCGCTCTCCTCGTCGTCGCCCCCCCCCCCCCGCCCCCGTTGCCCGGGCAACGCGGCGCCCTCCCGCTTCCGGGGGGCGGGCGCGGCGCGATGACGCCATCGCCGCGCGCCTCCCCGGCCGCTCCCTGCCCGTCGTCGCCGTCGCCGCCACCGGCCGGAACCGGGGCGCCGCTGCCCTCTGCACATGCGCATTGCGGCGCTCGCCCGTAGGCCCGGGCCTTCCATCAGCCCGGGCCCGGCGCGTTTGGCCTCGGCGGCGGGGGCCGCCGCCCGGCGAGAAGCCATGGGCAGGACGGTGAGTGCGGGGCGACGCTCCCGGGGCTGGGAGGCGGCGGCGGCCCGGGCCTCGCCGCGTCTGCGGCGGCGGCCGTCGCCTCCGCCTCAGGCCTCTTGTGCGCTGGGGTCCGGTGGGAGCGAGAGCGGTCGGTCACCGGCCGCGGGGCCGCGCCTGCCGGTCTGGGGCTGGCGTGGGTGCGGGCCCGGCCCGTGGCGTGGCTGCTCGGCCCGTGGGTGCGGGCCCGGCCCGTGGGTCCCTGCCCCCGGCCGCCCCGTCCCCCGCAACCCCGGCGGGGGTCTGCGTTCCCTGAGGCGAGTGGCGGCCGTGCCCCGGTGGCCGTGCGGGGCTGTCCCTGCCCGCCCGCCCGGTCGGTCGGTCGGCGGGGGCTCCGCGTTGTCTGGGTTGGCCTGTCGAGCTCTCAGGGCACGGGGAGGTCCGGGCTGAGCTTCCTGCCTTCAGTTCCTTTCCCAAGACGATGCGGTTTAATTTAGGATCTGGTAGGATGTAGGAGGAGTTCGAATTTCCCCTCCTTCCGGTACTCCCTGCTTTCATTTATCAGCACTAACCTTTATTTGTCATTGTCCCTAACCTTGTTTGGCTCCTTCTGGAACGCTTTGGTCCCGCTGGTCCTGACTGATGGTCCTGTCATCTGTGAACGTTGCGGTCTTTTCTGTCATCCCTCCTCCTCCACGAATTATGAGTACCCTGAGCAACAGCAGACCTTGCCTGGAATGTGTGATAGATGAAGAGAAGTAGCACTCTATTTCGGTAGCTTTCCCATCAGACGCCCTGTTTTTAAAGAAGAGGGAGTGAAAGCTCACCAAAGTGAATGGTTATTCAGATTTTTAACTTCCTGATGAGGCTATCATTAATGTGATGCTTGGGGTAACGGCAGCATGGCTGACACCGAGTTGCCAAGGCCTGAGGGTTGAAATCCTTTGAGCTGTAGGTCGATACCCAGAAGAGACCGACTCGGCTTTCCAGCCTCGCGGCAATGTGCTTTAAAATAGAAAGGCCCAAACAAATGATCTTGAGGAGCGGGTGTCCAAATCTGTTTCTAGGCATCATGTGCCAACGTAGAGGTTTGGGAGCCTGCTCTTCCATATCCTGTTCGGAAAACATTGGCCGTGCATGCTCTCTGCATTGTGTTTTGTATGCCCTGGATGAACGGTGATGGCTCTGTGACAGGAGAAGGTTACTGACAAGTTCTTTGTCTGTGATTTTCTCTTTCCTGTCCTTGTGTATGGCATTGAATACAAGCTAGCTGATTCCTTCCAGCATGTATCAGTAAGCTGTGATACATGTATTATTGAGTGTGTGATTCTTTTTAGAATCTTTACAGGATTAAAAACTCATGCTTGGGGAGGGGCCTTGTAATTCTGAGCTTCTTAACACACAAAATAAGCAAACTGAAACTTACTCTCTCATTTTATCTTTTAGATCAACTCGTATGTAGAGTGTTGTGAGTCTATGAAGCACCTTAGCAGTTTCTTTCACTCTTCCTAGAAGGCCAGGTGCCACAGGAAAACTTCACTTTTTTGTTACAAGAATTAAGTGGCATCCAGAAACGGCAGCGGATTACCGACCTTCTGCTGAGTGGATGGCAGCACCGTTAAAAATGTAATATTTCAGAAAGTTTATTTTATTCTCACAATGTCCCTCTGCTCGTGGCTGTTCCGGTGTTGATATTTGAGTTTATATAAAGAGCATGAACCTACCAAAGGCTATTTGTTTATGTGATGGGCACACTTAATAAATGAGAACAAGCTGCTGCTGTTCACTGAGAGTAGGTCTTTGCAGCTGAGCCATTTGAGTGGTTCTCTTGGATTAATCTATTGAAGGTTCTGTCAGAATCGAAACTCCCCTTCTAAAACAGGGCTCAGACTTTAAGCCGGTGTGTTGAGTTTGCCCCCACAAACTACAGCTTATGCAGGCGAGGTTTGTGCTCTGTCACTCAGGCATGGTCTTGCTGAGCGCTCTAATAGCGCACGCGTGCCAATTTCCCTGTGGCTGCTCAGGGACTCAGATTAAGTAGCTATGTAAGAGTTTGCCGGAGAATGATAAGCTGTCTTTTGTGTCCCGGTGAAAGAGGTTGTAAGGAGAGGCTGCATTTTTGGAAATTGAATGCTCTGAATCCAGAGCATGTGAATTTTAACCTGTCTTGCTAACTTAGTCCTTCAGAAATATCTCTGAAAACGAACACTGAGCAGTAGATATGCAGCATGTGGGAAGCATGTTTGGTTGCGTGCTCCAGGCAAAAAACTATGTTGTTTTTTAAGTAGTGTTGGTTTAGTATCTGACCAGTTCATTTGTCTTGCAAAATACATTCTTGTAACACACTTCCAAGCTGCTTAGTATTTCCTTTCTACAGACAGGAAATTATGGCAAAGAGGCACTTAAAATTATGAGGCTGTCCTTGATAATTGAGAATAGACCTCAATTTCCTAAATTCCTTAATCGTAAGTTAACCCATGCTCCTTTTTATTAGTCCTTGATTCATGTGGAGCCAACAGATTGCCTGCAAACGGCAAGAAGGAATTGGAACCTGGGGCCAAGCAGAAGAGATCAGAACTGCAATTTCCATTTACGTGTAATTTGAGGCAGGAAGCAGTGAAGAGACTTACCCAGTGATGCACATTGCATCAGAGAAGGTTTTTGATATCCAAGTACAGTTTCCTGCAGCCTGATAATTTACTCCGTGATTAGTTTTGTTAGTAACAAAGTAAAATATTCTTGAAGTAACTTTTAAATTACTTCAGTTTTAATTTTAAGAGTAGTAGGATTTCTGGTTCAACAAAGGAAAGATCTGCCCAGATTTGAATGCCTGGGTCTGAACGCTTGGGTGGGTGAGGAGGCTGGGGAAGTCCCTGTTGTTCTCTAGCATTATCTGATGAGTGCATTGTCATTTCATAATTCCCGGAATTTGGCACATCATAAGCCTGGGGTGAAGCAGAGAGCAGCTAACAGGCTACTGCTCATCACTCACACAACAACAATGGGTGTGTGGAAGGATGTTAAGATTATAAATCCTAAACACTCCAGAAGATCAAGATGTTTCACTTATCTCTGCGGGTCCCGAAGGGAGAAATAAACTAGTAGATGTCTTTGAAAGGCTGCCTTGCCATTGGATGCAATGACAGTGAGACCGCAAGGCTCGGCCGAGCAAGGGGAGGTACATCCTGTAGAGTGTGAAAAACATGATTGCCTCATTGTTCTTGCAAGACCTTCCATTATTTTCAGTTTGTTTATTTGGTGAAGCTTTGCCAAGTTTTGAAATGAGCAGAAATCTAGAATCACCACTGAGTCTGGGCTGTAGAATTCACTTGCGAAAGTACTTGGAGAACTTTTGGGTTTTTTCCTTAAAAAGAAGTATGATCCGATGCAAGCACATAACACTAATATTACTACTTGCATGGGTGGACTGTTGCAGGATGGCTGTTTGATTAAGAAGGATCTGTGAATTAGCCAGGATAATTACAGAACAAAGTTCCTAGCTTTCCTGCATTAACACTGTAAAGCTTATAACAGATTACGACTAGCGCTGACATGGCGTGCTACTGGGGAGCTGTTTGGAATCCGACTTGGTGATGATGGAAACAGAACTGTATTTCTATACGTCTGCCTGGTAAACAATAAGCAAAGAAGTTGAGATTTGCAAAGCAGTTGTGAGTAACCGCCAAGCCAGAGAATATCTGCCGTGCTGCCCCTCTTCCTGCTGGGGCTACTTAAATGTGTTTTCCTTCTCTGCCTTCCTGCAGGTCTCTTCCTTCCTGGAAATTCAGCAAAGAGTTAGCATTCCCAGGCTGTTGGATCTCTTCCATGTTAATGGATAACATTTGATATGTGCCCTGTAAATCCTGCCCTGGGACTCTGTGACCGGTGGGGTGCCTGATGCCTGTAATCCCCATTCCCCGCCGGGTCCGTTCATTCCACGGCCCCCACACGACCTGCCTGCATTCGGCCTGTGGCCCGGTAAGGACCACTCACTTGGTGCGTACCAAGTACAACAATTTCGACATCTATCTCAAATCCCGATGGATGTATGGATTCATCCGTTTCCTGCTGTACTTCAGCTGCAG
The DNA here is from genome assembly GCF_929443795.1 of Astur gentilis. NCBI lineage: Eukaryota > Metazoa > Chordata > Aves > Accipitriformes > Accipitridae > Astur > Astur gentilis. Next base: position 18,410,159 of record NC_064908.1, read on the forward strand.
CCTGTTTACCTCCATCCTCTGGGTGGCACTCTCTATCTTGTTTTGCCTTCAGTACCTTGGCATCCGGATCTTTCTGCGTTTCCAGTACAAACTCTCCATCATCCTCCTCTTACTGGGGCGAAGGCGGGTAGACTTCAGCCTCATGAATGAACTGCTCATCTATGGAATTCATGTGACCATGCTGCTAGTGGGGGGGCTGGGATGGTGTTTCATGGTATTTGTGGATATGTAAATAAAACAAGCGCATGTGGGCTGAGAAGGTGACTTTTCTTCTACCCCAAAATGTGTCGATATCTTCTTTTCTTTTTTTATATAAATTAATTTATTTATCAGTGCTACTTTGTATTGATAAATTAACGTACTTGTCCGTGGAATTTGTATTTTTTTGAAGGTTGAGGTGCCATTTTGATTATCAAAGTGCAATGCTTGATTGGGTGTTTTTTCTTTGCACAGCGCAAGTTAATATAAGTTTCTTCTAGTCCATAGGAGCCTACCTTTCTGCTGTTCCTGTATTCCTGTGGACATGAAAAAGGCAGTGATTTATCTGGAGGACAGAAGCCAGATAACTTTGCACCCTACGCTCTTAATCCATCTTCACCCTTTTTCTAAAAATGTTCCTTAATGTCTCAGGCATGTAATACGTATCCCACTTGACCAGTGTTATCCTTTCTCTATGTAGTTTGCATTTTGCATATTCCCCGCTAAGGATATGGGGCCAAATTCTACAGAGTGTAGGGGGTTTGGGGTGTTTTGGTTTTTTTCCTGTTTTGTTTTTAGATTTTTGCAAGATGTGCTTTTGACCCACTGTACTGTTCCGTTCACTTTAACATAATTGTAGAGCTTTGAATGGCTTTGTGCTTTTCAGGCAGTTAATGCTGAGTAATTGAGTCTTACCCTAATGGAACAAATCCACTGGAGTGATGGGAGCAGAGTTTGGTATCATGTGCTCTTGAAATTCCCAGTCACGGCAAATATGTTATCATTTTGCAGCGATTAAGGGGAACCCATTGCAATGGTCCGTAGTGTTTAGATGTTGATGTTTGGTTCTACTTTTCCCTGAATTGCTTAGTCCCAGTTTTCTCACAGAGGTACTCTGTCTTACAGAGTATGGTGAGATGAGACTGTCTGACCTAGGAGAGATTGAAAACAGAGTGCAATCCGAAATGGCAATAATTGTTCTCTGTGATTACAGAAAACATTCTCTCCTACCTTTGCAGCAGTGAGAGTGGGGTCACTGGAGAGCTTTACTTGACAGCTCAAGGAGTTAAGCATTAAGCTCAGTTGTACTGGTCTTGATCTAAGATGTCAGACTGTTCTTCCGCAGTCAGTCAAGTAACTCTTTATTTATGGAGTCCAGAAGCTGGCCTAAGGTTTATTTTTATTCTATTTTTGTTTGTTTGTTTTTCCTTATAATGGAATATTGCTCTTGTGTTCTTTAAAGAACTGTTTAAAAAGAAGTTGGTAAAAATGATGGAGACCCTTCCCCCTCCTCCCCGTGAAATCAGTGGAGTCAATCATAACGGAATAAGCAAGACTGGAGATACGTGACTGGTTTTTTATGATCTCTTCAGTCTGAGATATGAATGTGGTCGAGAACAAAGCCAGTTTGCACACAGGGAAGGATGCTTCATATTTCAGCTTGTGTGTATTGCAGTCTTTTGCTGACATACTTTGATTTGTAGGCTTATGGATGCAAAATAAGAGAAGCTTCTGTCTGAAGCTCAAAGCTAAAGCAAACCCAGAAATTATCTCATTATCAAGTGTTGCAGATAATGCAGACTGAACACGCAGAGCTGAATAAATAATGGGCCGTGGTGGTGTGAACTTTAGATTAGCCCCGTGAGAGCCAAAGGCTGTTTCTGCAGGAAAGATGTAGTATCAGCATATGTCACAAACTGGTGTCTGGAAGTTTCCTCCTAACTGTAGAGCTCCCCAGAGCCTTGTTCTGGGATCGCTCTCTGGACTGCAGGTCCTCAGTGTCCTGCAGGTCCGAGCTACAGCTTGCGCTGTAGGCAGAGGGAATTCCCAGTAATTCCCAGCCCAGTGCTTTTCTCCCCAGTACAGCTGTCAGCCTGGGGCATTGCAGCTCTGGCATACAGACTGTGGGACTCCTGGGATGGCTGTGCTCAAGAATTTCTGCAGGAAACATTACAGATGGCCAGCAGACAGCCCTGGTGTGAGCTGAGAGACTAGCCGGGACCCCGGCGAGGCACAGCCGAGAGCAGCTCTCCGTCACGTTTCGCAGGAGGCACAGCGTGGAGACTGGTTGATGGTAGGGCCTTGTTTCACCTTGGAATGGCCGTATTGCGGTACTCCTTATAAAGATGAGTAAAAGGGCGATTTGTGGTACAAACAGGCGCTGCTGCGCTGCCCACCCGTGCCTGCTTCAGCTCGTGGGTGCTCTTTGCGAGAGAAACACTCGACCGCTTGACCAAGCCAGTGGTAGTTTGGTTCAGGCTCTGAAGGAGGTAAAGGTCTAGGCTGTGACTGGGTCATGAACTTCTCTAGTTCCAACCTGTTCTTTGAAAACCCACGCAGGAGCAGGGTGACACGGCGAGCTTTGATGTATATGAGCTTGGAAACCGGAACACCAATCATGCGATTAACACATGAATAGCAGGTGGTTCTTCCAAGACTAATTTGGTCAAGGAACAAAGGAGCTTGTGGGTACAGGGAGTCTCACACTTACCTTTTCCATCGCGTGTAATTTGACTATGAGCCAACCACTTTATTTCATAAATATGACAGCCTGCGTGAGCTTTTTTTTTGAGCTCTTCTTGCGAAGCAGCTGGCTACATAGCGGTGATCTCCCCTTGAGTTGGGATGCCTCTCAAGGTTACTCCTCGAGGGCGAGAGACCCGTTACCAGCTGCAGATCTTTGGTAAGTGACCGATCCTGCACATAACCTTGTATCACAGGGCATTAAAATTTTGCATTGGTAACTTTGAATCATTATTCTGTCCTCTGTGCAGTAAGTAATAGATTGAACCTTGCCATCAAACTTTGTTAAGCCTCACTTCTACAAGATCATACTTCAATAAAGCCACTTTTGCTGCTCCCTTTGGCGGTGGTTCTTTAAGCAGTCCAGATCTGCTCCACGACACTCCTGCAGCGGCAATTGAACAAAAAAGGGCTTCTGTGTAGCGGTTCATTGCTTTACTGCACAGACTTCCCATCAGCCCTCCGCAGCCAGATTCAATGGTGCATACTGAGGAAAAAGTACATGTCCTTATCAAATCCCCAAAAAGTAATGTTTGCCAAATACCCAAATGTTCCTCGAGAGAGACCTTGGGGCTAAGTTGCTTAGAAGACAGTGGGCAGTGATTCCCCAGTCTTCTTTTACAAAGGTAGCCAAGTACCTGCTGTCAGCATGCCCTGAATCTCAAGTCTGCAATTGCACGCAAAGATAGACAACCCCAAGATTAAATAATTGAGAAGGAGACCTCAAAGGTGCTATGAAGTTCAAAATACTCCCATTCTTGGTCATTACCAGCACTTGGATGGCTTGCAGTGCTCAGGTGGTGCAATCCTACCAGCGTAGTGGGGGAAGTGAGGTCCCTTTGAAGTCATGCTGGCAAGGAAGAGGAATTAATTTTCAAACTATTTGTTTTATGGTGTAATAATTTGAACATTTTAGATCTACACAAGTGGAGCACTATTTGGCACCTTTATGGCACTTTCCTCTTCAAAGCCTTTTCCAGCTAGAGCTAATTAAACCTCACAACATCCCCAGGAGATTGCAGAATAAGTAAGATCTTGGTAATGGTTCAGAATTTAAATTCAGTGGTTTTAAATTTGAGAATTTTTTTTAAAGCTTTTAGGATTACTTTGCCAAAATATTTTTTCCTCAAGGAGCTGAGATTCTAAAAGTTTCTTACAAGCTCGAGGGGAGCCAAGCCAAAACTGAGGGAAGGGAGAAAGAGGCAGAATAAATGTTGTATTAAGTATATGCAAAGAATAAGCTGGCGTGGGTCCCTATTTAGTTTAATAGAAAAAACTGGCATTTTTAATAAAGGGGGAGGGAACAGAACTTCATGGAAGACAAGAAAGAAAACAAAGGAAGCTGAACTTCCTGCTTTTCAAGAGTCAAACAAGTGGCTTATAATGATATTTGCCAGAAATATTTCATGTTGAGCAGGTACTTGCAAACTGTGCCCCACTGGGGAAATTCATATTCTTTTGGATTTTTTACTCTATCCAAATTCATTGGTGATGGGAGGGATGGATCAGGCTCCAAAATGAGTTAAGTTTTCCCTTCTTATGATATAGATGGCCGTAAGTAAATTTTCATCTCTGCATTCCTTCATGCCGATTCCATCCTGAACAGTGAGAGCACCTGGTTTGTTCCCTGTCTTTTTTTTTTTTCTTTCTTTCCATGTTTGGCCTTTAAATATTGCTATTATACTTACTAGGTTAAAAATACCCTCAAGAACAATCAGGAAAAATACTGGAAATACTGATTTGGGAGAGTGTGTCCATCCCAGACCCATGTCAACCTTTTCAGAGAACTTCCCCCGTGAGTTCTGCTCACTCCAGAGCTTTCCAGGTATTTGGGCAACAAAGAGGCTCCGGCTGCGTTGTGCAGACTTAAGACCAACAATGACGGTACGTGCGGTGGCAAAGCTGCCTTGGCCTGTTGTTTACCCTGTGAATGTATGAATGAGACTGACGTGCTGGAGTTTCACCTTGTTAACTCTTCAGAACATGACACCAGCTGGTGTTTTGGGTGCCTGTTAAATTCTGTATGAAACATGCCACCTACATTAAACTTATTTTTTTAACATGTTGATGGATTGATTGCTTGGGAAGAAAAAGGAAGAATTTTGTCTTATGATGCTAGTATCGTTCTGATGCGGGGATCTCCTTGATCCTCTTCCTCTGTTTGCACTGGTGCAAATAATCCGGGTAAGCGCGTGGTGGAGGAGAATCAGGCCCTCTGTGGTTACGCCTCAGAAGCATCGCTGAGGGTTCAGTAAAACGCCTTTTTTTACTGCCTCGAAGGTCATTCAGCAATGACTCAGGAGGAGAGCCGGGCGTACGGCACAGCCTTTGAGCTCCTAGGCTTTGGCTCTAGTAAGCAGGCTGAAGTGCCCACCACGGGCGTTTGAGTGACGGGAAGGAACCGTCACTTCGCGTCGAGGCGCGCGTCAATTAATGACGAGAAGGTGCTGTCTTTCCTCCTTTCCTTGCACGGAGCTGAGCTTGCAGTGCAGAGCTGTATTGTTTCAGGACACGGTTGTGATGCTTCCCATGGGAATGAAGAGGAATATTCCTTCTATGATGGACTTCCTATTGTTACGTGGAAAGTACTACAGTGATGTGCAGCAGCATAAAACCCCAAAACAGATGCTGGACAGGACTTGTTCTCCAGTGACTAGCGAGGTTGGAGCCAGTGGAGGTGCAGGCTTCAGAGAACCAGCACGGAGAGGACCGTTGCGGACAAAGCTGGAGGTGAAGTGGAGGAATATCTGTGTGGATAGAGCAGCCTGCATCCCCGTGTGTGTGTGAGATGTTCCTGTCCGATATCCCAACTTAACGGCTGAAGAGTCACAGTGGAGGACTTGAAAGAAAGGGGAAGGAGGTTTCCAAAAGTGAGAATGATTTGGGCAAGGGTGGATATATTTTCACTTTCACTATTACATAGGAAACCGTAAGCAACGCTCAGAAATGTGGCTGGTGCTATTAGCACAATGGCAGATGGCAAAGTCGGCCGAGTGCTGTGGAGTAGTGGACTCAATGACAGTAAAAGGCTCAGGAATGTACAATATAAATGTGCATTTTCTCTTATTAATGTTACTTTTGAATACATCTCTTGAGCCTTTGCCGTCTCCTAGGGAAGGACTTGTTTGCCCAGTTCCCGGAGTGAGCTTCTACCCTGGGCACCTCAGGGTGCCAGTGTAAGTGGCCCGGGCTGGGAAGCCGAATGACCCGGTGGCGCAGCCCGGGGAACGGCCTCGGGGTTCCTCAAAGGCAGGCGCCGTGCCGTGCCAGCAAACTCAGCTGACTCCCAGAGTGTGCTCCAAAAGCTGAGCCTTTTGTTTCTCTCTGTACAGCTTTAGGATCAGGATTGCCGTTTGCCATAAAAGCAAGCTGGGGGCAGGTTCTGACCCAATCTATAGGCGTAAGTCTCGAAAAGGCACTGGGAGCAGACTGGAGGAGAGACCAACCCCTTATCCAAAAGGGCTTTACCTGGCTGAAGGCTCATTATCATTCTTCCCAGGTTCTCATAAGTCACCGATTTTGTTTCTTTCCCTCCTGGGGAGGTAGGAGACAGCATTTACTACTAGTTGTGGAAAATAACACGGCACATGCATTTTCGGGAACGGCTTTGGCTATTCTGGAGCCTCTAGCACACGCAGATAGCATGCTGTTCCAGTGAAGGCGTTGCTGGAAAATATGAAGGCTTGTTATCTTTCTGCGTTTTTATTTAGCCAAACAAGGTTTCCATAGCTTCTGGACAGCTCTGCTGCTGGGGAGAAAAAAAAACCCAAACCTTCTCATTTCTTCACCTGCCAACTCTCTGCACTAATTTTGTCTTCCTGCTTCAAAGCAGTCATCGTGCCCAGAAAATGTCAGTTCAAAGCGAAGTTTTGTCCGGTAATGAGCCAGTGAAAATTGTTTAGTGTAAGATCTTCTTGTGCAGCTATCAAAACTGTGCTTAGGTGAGAGCAGAGCTGGGCTGTCGGGGTCTGCTCTGAGCTCTCAGCTCGGGTGGCTTGAAATCAAGACTGCGTGTGTGCTGCGCTTCAAGGCTTGTCTGCGTGCTGATTTACCAGAGGAGTAGCTTTAAGGTACCGTAGATGAAAGGAGCATCCCTGCATCTCCCGCATCTTTCTGGAGCGATAAATTAATCTACTGGGGGAAAAAAAAAAAAAGACCACGTAACTTGCACAAGGGCTGTATAAACACAACACTTCTCCGAGCTGATGCTTGTTGGGTTTTGGAGAGCCTCTTCCCCCGCTGACCTCCAGCCCACACTCCGCTGGCTGCAGAGAGCGTGCTCCAAAAATGCGTGCTGTTTCCCCAACGGGGTAAGTGTGCGAAAGGGAGCTGTTCCTCTGCCACTAGCTCTCCTCCTGCCAGCGCTCAGCCTTGTGACGGAGGCTGGAAGGGCCGCATCCTGACCTTGGATGCACAAGACTGTAGTAAATCAGAGTCTCTAATACATCCAGAAGCCAACTTTCCCCTGCATGGAAAACACTGTCTGTAACACCAAGAGACAAATACCAAAGTCCTTAGCTGGTTCTTTTAAAAAAAAAAAAAAAAAATTAAAAAAAATCTCCCATTGGCCCTGGTGAGAGTTTTGCCTGAGTAAGGATGTCAAGATTATGCATGCTAATTAAATGAACCACCCATCCCTTCAGAGTCTGCTCTCTGCTGGGAATTCCCCTCTGAGTAACTTGCTCCCAGTGAGGAAAGGAGTTGCATGAAAAATTTCCCAGATGGTGAATCTGTTAGAGAAAATCACAATCTGTTTGTGGCTTTTTCAAACAAAAAAGAGCACAGGAGATGCTGCGGAATAAATTTGTTGTTGCAAACCATTTGCTCAGTAATGGGGAGAATTTAGATGGGCAAAGAGCTTTTTTTTTCAGAGGAGCCTTATCTCCCTGCCTCTAAAAATGAGCAATGATTTAAAAAAATAAATTGCAGCGATGTATATTTGAAAAGCCTCACGCGTTACTTCAATGATGCCCGTTCATTTATTCCGACGTCCAGGCTGTCTGAAGCTGCCGAGGGACAGCGGCCTCGTCCACGCAAACCTCCGAAGGAACAATCGCCGCTGTGTGCTACGCCCGGCTTTGTGTACCCTCCCGGCACAAAGGAGCCGTTTCATACAGAGCCGCCGTGTCCTGGCGAGTCTCCTGCCACCGTCCCTCTGCCTGGGGACCCACGGGACCCCGGTCCCCCGGCCAGCCCCGTCGGGGGAGCGCAGGGCTGACCCGAATGCCGTCTGCGATTTGGGGCCAAAGCCAACCCCGGGCAGGGGAGAGGGCTTGGGGGGGGACGACGACGACGACGATGACGGAGCAGCCTTTGGCCGGGCAAAGGCGTTTGGGCTGGGGCAGGCGTTGGCAGAGTGCGGCGGCGGTCCCGGGCGGGAGCTGCCTGCACGTCCCCGGGATGGACGGTGCCGCCTCGTTGCAGGCTCAGCAGAAGGGAACGTGTGCCCACGCGGCCACCGGCCCCTTCCCAATCGTTGCCCGGGGTGGGAGCGCGTTGAGGTGCCGGGCTGCGTTCTGGGGGCTGCAGGTCGCTGCCCCTTCCTGCCAGCCTGGCTGGAAGGGGACGATGGCCTGGGCGGGGGGGGGACGACACCGGTGGGTGGCTGGCACTGGGGAGGATTTGGGTCCCTGCTTCATCTGTCGGAGCTTGAGACACCCTGTCGCTGTGTGCAGCCTGGCTTCGCTGCATTACTGATGTTGCTTGGACACATTTCACTTAAAATCCAAATTTCATAAAAAGCTGCAAGCCAAGAAAAATTCTTCCAAGGTTTTCTTTTTTTTTTTTTTTTTTTATTTTAAACTTCAAATGAACACTGCTTAATAGTTTCTTGGAAACACATTTGCTTGCAGTTATGTGCAATGTAGGCACTGTTACTTCCTTCTTTACCATGTGAGGCTGACTGCAAACTGTCTGGTGGCAAACATGAAACCTGGCGTTGTGCAATGCAGCGGGGCTGGGGGCGAGGCAGGCGAGTGGGGAGCAGCGTGCGTGGCAAAAATGGACTGAATTTTAAACGTGACGTTTTCTTAGCAAAACCGATGGTGGATTCTTCTTGTGCATACATTGATTTAATCAGCCCACATCCTGTTAATAACCCAGTCCTTATTGCTAAGAATTACATAAACACATGCTGTCTCGGTTTTGCCAAGTCGAGTTTAGGAGCGATTTATGTGCCTTCAGGATTTGTACAACTTGCCGAGCTTCGAGGACTGAGGGTCCAGCACGAGTCACGACAGGGACTTGCCCACAGTTCTCTTGTACTCCAGCTTTTCCTAATGAACCAAGCTGGTAGTGCTGATTTGCCAACAAATTTCCTATTTACTGTTCACCAGAGCATCAGTTGTGACAAATAAACAGAAGAAGGCAGCATTTCACTGAAAGCATTTTATGTACTGATTAAGACGCTCTACAAAGAGAGCTCCTCTGGGTACATGGGAAGGCTTGGTTGCAAGGTAGCTATAGCCGTGCCGAAGGGAGCTGGCGGTAGGGCTTTGCGGCGCTAGCCAGGTCAGAATCGCAGAAATACGTGTATTTCTGAAATTGGGCTGTCCAAAGCCAGGGGAGTGCACTTCTCTTTGCAATAGCAGGGGGGTGGTTTCCACAGAGATTGTTTGTTTAAATTATGCCTATATTCACACACCGTGAACGCCTTCAGAAAGGGATGAATGCGGTGCCTCGTTTTGAGAAAACACAGGGTAATTTTTATGATCAGTAACGACATGATAGCGATGTGCTACAATAAGGGCAAGCAAATTTCACGCTTCAAGGACTGTAACTGCTTACCAGAGAGGGCAGGAGGGGACTGATGCTGCTTTTTCCCGTTCTTTGGGAATGGTGGGCATGCATGAAAGGGCTATAGGATTTTTGGTCTCTTTCCTTTAAAGGGTCAAGCACCAACAAAGAACTGAAGCAAGAACCAAGACCTGAAACCTGGTTGTAACACTGGATAAACTTCTAGTTCTGCTGGAGTCAATGGCAAACTCTCAGTGCTTTCAGCGAGGTCAGGATTTCACCTTGTGTTCTTCTCAAACAAAACTGCCTGTTCCTGGGGAAATAAATAAAACATTTGACAGCGATTCTCATAAGGTCAAGTTGCAACGCGCGTACGTACAGAAGATGTACGTTGCTTTGTGTCGGTGTGTAGTACAAGAAATATGAGGCCAAATCCTGAAGTCCCTCATTTCAGGCCACTGCTGTGGGGTTTTTTCCAGGCTGACTTTGCTGCCCTTGTAGCTCCCGCGCTGCTGCCGTGGCTTGCACAGAAAGACCCCGCTGCCTTTGAGGGCAGCGCCTGGATGGGACCACCAGGAGGAAGGTGGTTTTACTTTTCCGATGTGAACGGCAAGCACAAAGGGATGAATTGGGCCCAGGCGTGCAAGGTGCCGGGGAGGGGTTCCAAAAACCGCCGGTGTAATAAGAAGCGAGCGGGGCCGACCCCTGCGGCCCGGCCCCTTTGGAGAAACCACCCCACTGCTGCAGGTCCCGCCGGGCAAACGCACCCGTCGCCCTCGGCTTGCGCTCCGTGTTGGTTGACGTGGTGCAGCGAAGCCAGAGAGGACAGAGATGGGCAATGGCCAGGTTTGTTCACAGCCTGCCTGTGACCTTGAATATCTTTTACATCCTTCCAGCACATGATTCGGGGGAGAAAGCAGGGGCGGAGGCGGTGGCACAGTATTGAAACGTTTGTTCAGCAATTGCTGCAAAAAGAAAACTTGCTTCAATCTGCAGAGATGCCAACTGAATTTTGTTTTGTTTTGGTATTTTGGAGGCGAGCCAAAAGCAGGATGTTGGGAAGTCTTCAGCAGCTACTGCCTGCTTGTTCCATACCAAGCATAACTTTGTATATATTTTTATCGGCAAACTCGGTCCCACGCATCTCGATGCGCAAGCAACAGCCCTGGCTGCAGGGCTGCTCTTCCAGGGCGCTGGAGAGAACAGAGCCGTTTTCCTTGGCTCTTAAGTCAGAGTTTCAGGAGCTGGCCTGCAAACGTATTTTTTTTTCCCTGCCAGCTGCTAAGAGGAATAGCAAGTGGTTGATTTGACTGGCGAGGGAAAGAAAAACGAGTTCTGTACCCCTTGGGGTCCCTGCTCCTCGGTCTCAATACAGGGGAGATTTCGGTGTGGTCCTGCCTGCAGGTCTGCAAAGGTTGCAGTGAATTTAGGGTATGACTTTTTGCCTTTCATGTGGGGATGAGGCGCATTTCTGCTTTGTCAGCAGAAGGGCCTGTTCTCTCCCTTGCACAATAGAAAGCTGCTGGGTATAAATAGCCTTTCATGCCTGTCACCTCGGTGACTTTAATGGCAATGCCCTGATTTAAGCCCTGCTTCCAGAAGATGCTTCAGGTGTGTGCTCTCCCCACGGGACTGAACACACATTTAAATTAAATGCCTGTCTAAGAGGCTCTAAGCAGCGACGCACTAAGTCCGTGTTTTAGTGCTTTCCAGAGCTGGGACCGGCGCAGGGCGGGGGGAGAACTGAGCCCGTTGTCGCTGTTTAAGCACTACAACTGTTGCTTTCACAAAGGATCAGTGCTCAGAACAGGGAGACATCTTAAGAGTGTCTGACAAATGTATGTACATTCGGGGACCGCGAGCCTTGAATTCGTAATATGGTGAAGGGTATTGAACATGACAGAGCTCCACGGAGGGGAGAGCTGCGCTCTACCTGCCTGCCGCCGCAGGGCCGGCTCGAACAAGCCCCCGGGGTCTCCGGGGTGGGATGGCAGCTGCTGGCGGGGGGACGGGACAGGTGCCCAGCACCCAGCGGGCATGGAGGGGATGGGTGCTCCCTCCTGTCTCCCTTGTTCTTCTCCTGTCTCTTCGTGGAGAGCTTCACAGCGCGCTCTCACCAGCGTTTTCCAGTGCTTCCCACATCGCAGCCCCAGTATCACCTGGGGTCAGGAAGCGTTATCGATTTAACACTAATAATTAAATGATTTATTTGGGGGCGTTTAAGGTGCAGGCTGGGCTGGGTGCGGAATCCCGACCCTGTGTCGTGACCAGCTGGGCAGAAGCACCCTGGCAGGGTGGCCCGGTCCCAGCTCTCCCCTCGCCCCGTTCGCCCTGCCTGCATCCTGGTTGCCCCTTTGTTCCCAAGAAAAGCATCCGAGGTGACTATGGATGCCTTTTTAAATGCTCATCGTCACATTATCCATCAGATACATATTTACAATCATTCATTAAATTAGGATGTACGTTTCATTCTTCTTTCTTAGAATATTAATGCCTACTCCTGGCTGAAATGCCATATGAATATTCATTAAAAAATCAATCAATTCCTCTGCCAGGAATGATGTCATTTGAGCAATAACTGAAGCAGTAATCGAGCATGCTATGAAAAAACGATGAATGCCATCAGATCTAATGTTTATTGAACTCCGTGTGGGTAAATCACAGCAGGTTTTTTCCCATGCTTTTGTGTGCATTAACTGGTGCTCCAGTTCCTCCTTCTGCCTGGCGCCAGCGAGCCCAGCCCAGCCTGGCCGGGAGCGGGGAGCACCTCGGAGCAGGTACGAGACATCCTGCAACGATGGATGAGTCTGGGGGCAGGGCGGGCCGTCGCATCGCTGCAGAGCTCCTAATGAAGAGTGGATTAGAAATTTGTCTTAGAACAATGGGAAACAAAAGCTCTCAAAACCGTGGTGGGAAACCTGGAGAATTAATAGGCTGAAGTCTTCTTTCCAATAGATCTTTGGCTGGGGAAGCTCTTTCTCAGCGCTTAGAGCAGTGTCCTGAGGGAGTTGAAGCGATGGCTTCTCTTGGGTTGTGCTCTCCGTTTTTTAACGGTGGAGCCACAAGGGCAGATGCAGAACAAAGAGTAACAGTACGCTTTGGGAGGGATCGTTACTACTCTAAATTTTCTCAAATCAACTCTTTCTCAACAATAGCAAAGGAGCTGTGCCAATGCACGGGCTCTGACTGCGGCTCCTGTGATAAGATCGCACTCTGGTTGTGTGGGAAATATTAAGAGTTTTGGCTTGACTTCAGCACCAAGAGTCACTTTGGAAATCTTTTGTGTGCAACGCACTAACCTTATAAGAGAGGTCATCTGCAGGATCTGCTTTTTGCCGTAGCTGCCATATTAAAATCCTCCAGCAGGTCTGCAGAACAAATTATATGGAACATTTGTCCAGGGGAGAAATTGGTGTGATTGTAACTAAACATATTTTCAAAGATAACTTTAACAGGCGAGATGGTCACCCGAAGAAGTTTACATTTTTCCTTTGTATTTCACTGAGGTACGAGAGGGAGGCATCAAAGCGCAATAAATTCTTTTTCTTTTCCTTTTTTTTCCCCTCCTGACTTCTGCCAAAAGAGATACTAAAATAGCCCGAGTTTAAAAAATGAGCAAAACCTTGTTCGGCACTGACAGGCGACCATCAGTTCTGTTCTGCCGAGAGCAGCGCGCATCCTGGCCGCATCCACGGTGCTTCAGGGGCTCCTGCGTGTATTCAGCTGATTTCCTCGCAGGAGTTCAGCCCCGGCAGTAACCAGAGCACTAAGGAGCTCTGGAAGAGCTCCTCTCATTTTTCTGGGTATCTGGGGGGTTGTGCCACATGTTATTGTTATTTACACGCGGCCAGGCCCTGCAGAGCATCCTCTACCTGTATCAATATGCAGGTGTGAAAGGCTCCCCACGATGCAGGGTGGTTTTCCCACTCGGCATTTCCTTGCCCCACGTGTCACGCTGCTGAAAGGCAGATGTTTGATCTGGTAATTTGCTGAGCACTTCCCAATTCCCATCCTCTCTTCTCGCGGGAGAGGCTGGGCTCAGCCGGCGGAGGAGGTGGGAGAGGAGCTGGCAGTCGGGCGCTGTTTTCTCAGGACATTCCCGCAGTACAATATTTAGGAAATTTCACAGTCGTAAGACATTAAAATTCTTACCATGAATTAAGTTATCGCTTAAGCATTCAGAAGATCGCCTCAGTCGCTCCAAGTAAAATTCCGGACTCTCTCATGTCCAGCAGCAGGATTTCAGGAGACACCTGGGCCAAGCCCAGAGCTGCAGGGCGGCGGGGCTGCTCCATCCCCCTGCCCGGCCCATCGTCACTGGCCGTCACTGGAGGAGACAGGAGCCCAGCGAAGCTGGTTTAGCTGGCCACGTGCTAACGTTAACAGATAAAATCTTCAGTGGGTGTCGGTATTAGCTTTAGCCCATTTCCAGTGGTGAAAGAGCCGCTGCCCAGCAGCACCCACTGGTGGCACTGGATCCTGGGTGCCTGGCAGGGGAGGAGCAGGGAGCCAAGGTTACCCGCTTCCACCTCCAGCACCGCGGCATCAACTCGTGAATCATGGCTCTGACAACAGTGACTTGCTCTATCAGTCACAGCACAGACACTTCAACCCAAAATGTTCTTCTACAGAAAGGAAGGGGAAACACAGACTGATTATGCTAGTCTAATTTACATGCTTATCTTAGAAAAATTAAATGCCTGACTTCATCTCAGGCAGTTCCACACTCTCGTTGAGGGCGTCATCGTCTCCCGCAGGGCAGACATGTGGCCACCTCGTCCCCTTTCCAGCTGGCCAGAGTTATTTGCCCCTCCAAGGGTGACCTGAGCTGCTTGGTTTAAGGCACCTTGCTTGTGTTTCTGTGCATCCAAGTCCCAAAATGGTGAGGGGTGTAAGGGAATCTGTAGGGAGAGGCTGAGAGGGAAGCGTTTATTTGCTCAGCAGTCAACTGAGCAGTCAACTTTAAATTCATTAAAATTATTATCCAAGAAAGGCTTTGAAAAAGCGATGGCTGTATCAAAGAAACGAGCTCTACCACGCGAGAAGCCTGAGACAGTCCGCAGGGAGTTTTGGGTTGAGATACATCGCAGGGCGATGCTCGGTGTCCCCAAAACCTCCGGGCTGGCTGCAGACACCCCTCCACGTTACCAGGGGCACACAGAGCCCAGCTTCACCCTCTCCGCTAAACCAGAAAGGATCGCTCCGTGCCCGAGTTTCAAGCTCTTTCAAGCAAACAGGTGACCTCAGCCGCAACGCGCTGCAGCGGGACCGGGTTCCGATGGGAGCGTCGCGGTCGCCCAAGTTGCTTGGTACAGTAGTTCCTGCGCTAACGAGTCGTATTCTCACACAGCCAAGCGAAAGGTGATGCATCTGGGAGCAGAAATCCTGGTCAAGCCTTAAAGAGAAAGCAGTCAGCCAGAGAAGGACTTGTAAAATCCTGTGAATTGTGCCAGTTCAGGTTAAATACAATTTCTGAAGAGGTATCCACCGACAGGTTGAGTCTTTAAGTTGAAAGTATTTCTGGAAATTTCTGAAAATTTCTGGAATTCTGAAAAAAGTCTGCAGTCCGTGTCTAGGGTGGTCAGGAGCCTTCCAGCATCAGAGCCCGGCAACTTCGGCTGAGCCGGGGCGTTTAGTCCCTGCACGTGAATTAACAGCCAGAGGGAAAATGCCTCCCGGGACTGGGTTTTCTCCTCTCCCGTTTGCACAGTCACCATACCGTTATGTAACAAATAACAATTAAAGCAGGTCAGCGATAAATTATTATTTTTGTTATTGTCCTACTCTCACCACGTGGGAGCCCCGGCTGGAAACAAGCGGTGCCTTGCGCTTCTGGAGCAATTCTCACAGCAGGATCTGAAGGATTTCTCTATTTACAAACAAGTAAAGCCTTTTTTACACACAACCTTGTACCAGTTTAGTTAGGACAACGCGGCCACCTTGGAGACACTCTCATTTCTGTTTGTTTTAACTTATTCCTAATCATTTTCATGTAAACGAAATAAGCCTGGCTATAGTCAAAAATAAGCACCGTTTGCACCGTGTCAGCTGTGGTGCGTAGGGTGATGCCTGAGCCTTGAGCAGATGCTTAATGCAAAGAACTCAGAACTTTCTTTACTTTATTTATAAAAAATAACAACTCTAACATCCGATTCCATCGCATGGGCTCACTCCGAGCAGCATCTTATCCCATGAGTGACTTCATCCTGTTACTGGGGATGCTGATGTGGGAAAGCCCTGCCCAGAGGAGTGAGGTGGCCGAGCCTGCTAGCGGCTTTTCCCATTTTCTGGTCGGCACTACATGAGCTGGAGCAGACGGAGGGTTGGGATAGCTGGGGCTGTCACATCACGTTCAAAGCTGGAAAGGAGAATACTCGGGGGAGAAAAAAATAACTGAGCTGAACAGCCACCAAAGACAACAAACGAAAGGCTTTCTTGGGCAAGAAATTGTCTCCCTGGGTCCTGCAGCTTTGGCTCAGCAAAGATTTCAGGGGCCTGTCCCCAAAACGCAGCGTTAGAGCCCCGTCCCTCCTCAGGCGTGATGGGTAACAGCGAGGCGCGGCGACTACGCCGTTCATCGTCCCATCACGGCCGATCGCGCCTGGCAATCGCAATTACTAATGTTACAAGAGGCCTGCACTGACAGTTATCTCCCAGGGTCATGGTCTGGTTCAGAGAGCTCAGACACCGTCAAAATGCCAATTCTGAGCCCTCGGCGTCCCGGGGGATCTCTGCGGGGCTGACATGAAAACATTGCTGGGCTGGAATGAGACCCCCCGTGACCCAGGAGAGATTTACTGCAGCAGGGTTAAAGCTTTCCCAGTGAAATACACGCCAGCAAGGCTCCCTAATGGGAGCAGAGTGTAATTCCGGAGTGGGAAGTGAAATGAAGACACCACGAAGCGGTCAAGGAGCAGAGGAGCGAGAGACTAACGAGGCAGAGGCAGCAGATAAATTCCTGGGATGGTCAGAGGTTGTCATTTAACCTCTTTATCTCCATTTTCCAAAGGGAAAGGCAGACGTAATACCTACCTTCAGACCCGTTTCGAGCTTCGTGGCCGAGGGCTGTGTACCTAGGTAGTTACTGCTCTACACGGCCAGGACTGTGCATCCTCCCGCACCGCCCAGCTCCACCACACCGACGGCGACAAATCCCCCAAGGAACCAACTCTTTCCTCACTTACAGTGTTTTAGTTTTGTACAAGGACGTTAAAGATTGTCTCCGTTCTTGCAGGCGGGAGCACAAGCAGCAAAACTCATCGTTCGGCAAATTCACTTGGCCGGTACGATGGGGAGAGGAGAAGGCATATGCCTCTGCTGTACATAAATAAATGAGGGTTTCTGATACATTTTGTTTTGTCATTTGCTGCTATTCATGATGGTTTGTTAATCTCAATGAACTTTATATGGCTGTAATATACCTGCTGTGTCCTCTCCTCTCTCCTATGAATACCAATTACACCGAAGCGTTCGCTAAATTAGCATCAAAGTAAAGGTTTCTGGTAGCAGGTAATTTTCCCTCCCTACCAGATTGCCTTGTAGCTCACAGCACAGTGCAAATGCCGGTTGCGTACGTCGGACTGGGTAGATAATACTGTTTCTACCTACAAAGAAAGCTTCTGTCCCAGTTACAAAAATTCATCCTGATATGACAATTGATCTGCTTTGCAAAGTCCTCTGAAGGATTGCTTCAGAAAAAGGACTCTCTCAGGCAGACTTCTTAATTTTCTGCATTTCTTCCAGCATCCTCTTCCAGCCCGGAGCCGCTCCGCTGGGCGTACGTGGTGATTCCCACAGCTGCGAAGCGTGGCCGGAGGTAGGAAGACCAGAAAGATCTTGCAGGTCTTGTTCATTACCGAATTTGCTGGAAAGTCACGCCTCCGCAGAAAAGAAATTTGTCCTCTGCTCCCCGGTTTCACCCCGGACTGGTGCGGCCGTCCTTTGCCGTGGGGTCCCCGAGAGCGGTGAGGCTGGTACCCAGCCAGGCCGGGTCCCGCACACGGGCGTGCAGAAATAGGCCTGGAGAGCAAGACGCGAAGTGTATTTTAACCAGCTTCAGTGTCCTTAGAGCCCGGAATTTGGAGAAGGGACAAAATCCCTAAAGCCTTGCGGTGAACAGCTGACGTTAAATTGAAGAGCTGCAGCCAGGAAGGGTTAAACGGACGGGGGATGCTGCAGGATTGTTTCTTCTGCTTCACTAAACTACTGTTCAGATGAAAGGAAAAAAAAGAAAAGTTAGCTTTTCTCCTGCAAGAATGTAAATTTGGGTATTTTATCAAGTGATTTCTTCAGCCCTCAAGCCATTCTTCAATTTGAAATGCTAGATTAAAAAAAAAATGCAGGAAAGAGAGAGAAAGAAAGAAAATATTTTCCTCAGCCCAAGAACACTTTGCAGACATTATGTAAAATGTTGCCTATTTTGTTTCCTTTAGTCGCTGAACCAATCTTTCGCATTAAAATCAGCACAGTAGTAAATAAACATGTTTTCTCTAGCCCTGGAGCCATTCCGAGACATCAAATGGTACTTAAGAAATGTTTCTTTCTCCATCACAGAACATTTTTAAAATGTCCATGGCCGAAGGGAGGGAAGATGCTCTCTTGGCTGAAGCATTAGCAGGCTTTTCGCTCTCTCAAAGCTGGGGGAGGCCCTGGGCAAGTCACGGAGCTCGGATTTTCTCTCCTGCTTAAACACTCGGGGAAGAATGGGACTTTTCCAACCATGCAGCATCTCGCAGTCCCCCGTGGATGCGGCTGGATTTCCCACAAAGCTTGGAGGGGCGCGGGGGGTTGGGGGGGGACACTTCCAAAATCCACACCACCGCCCTGAGCCTGAGCTCTGCTGGCGACCGCGGCCACTAAACGAAAGGTCTCGGGGCGATACGAACGACTCGAACCGCTTCCCCCTGTCCTCTGCAGCGCGGGGATGCTCCGACGCGAGCTGGGGTCCCTCCAGGAGGGACGAGGGGACGGTGCCGGCCGTGTCCCCCCCAGGGATGTTCACCCCAGGGCGCGATGCCGCAGCCCCAGGAGGTTGGACGTGGTGGTCCGGCGCCACGGAGGGCTCTGGCCGGAGGTTTTTCACCAGTTTGTAACTGGGATGAAACTCCAGCGGCTCCGCTCTGTTCGGCAGGCGGCCGGGCGGGCCGGCGTTGCCCAATTCCCTCCGCTGTGAAATGGGAAGGGGGTGGCCGTGGCGGTGCTGGAGCGTTTGGAGCATCACGTTGAGATGCTTCGATGGAAGGCAAGGGAGGGGAGCGGGGAACGTCACGCTTTGAGGGTTGTACGATTGCTCTACCTCAGAACGCGGTTTGGGGACATATTTCTCATGCATCATTTCTAAAAAAAACCGCCGACTTTATCTTGCGCAGCAAAGGAAATGTGTTTGTCCTGACCTGACACTGTTTTTTAAAGTGTCAAGTGCTAATGAAATTCCTCAGCCTTGAGCAGTTCTAGGCATCCGATGTTGATTTTTAAAATATGGGGATATTTTGCTGCAGATTTTAAGGCAGCCTCGAGATGATAAATGTTCGAGAGTGTGAGAGAAAAGAAACTTCCAGATTCAAAGAAGTTCTGACACAATCTCGCATGCAAAACAGACAGAAAGAGGCTCGTGCTTTAAAGAGGTTTTTGTTATTCCTTTGAAATTTATTTAGGAGACGTAGGGCTAACACTGCGCGCTTTAATCATGCAAATGGGTTTGCTGATTTTAATATTTTGGGCTTAGAGAAGCAACAAAGCAAAATGACTTTTTTTTTTTTTTTTTTTAGGCTATAGGATGAAATTTGGAATGGAAATTCGGAACGGAAATTCGCCCCCGAGTCTCAAGCAGTCCCACCTCCGATAACTCTGCCGTTGTCTCTAACGCTTAAAAGGGTTTTTACCGCAGGAGAAGGGTCTGGAAGGGGCGAGCGGAGCTGGGGGCAGCCCAGGAGCGTGGCAGGGGTCTGTGGAGCCGTGGGTCAGCACGGCTCTCGGTTTGGACGTCGTCCTCCGACGTGAAAATCTGGGTCGCGAGACCATCAAACCCCCCAAAGTCTCCTGGCTTTTACTGGGGGGTGGGAGCTCTGTGCCCCCACGGGCTTCCCCACGGCCAGACCACGACCCTCTTCTCCTGATCAGCTTCGGGGGTTTAAACCTCCCAAACGGCACCCGTCGCCCCGGCCCACCCCGCAGCTCGCTCGGTCCCTCCCCGAGCAGCGCAGCTCCCGCACGCGCCGATTCCGAGCAGAATCCCTCGGGATGCCGAATCCCTCGGGATGCAGCCAGCGGGACGCGGTGACGCGCCAAGTTCGGCGTAACGCGCCGCCGTTCGTAAAATCCGGGCCCAAAGGAGCAACCGTTGGCAGGAGGGAGCGCCGCGATGGCACGTGGAAGCGAGGGGGCGTAGGTGGCGAGATCTCAAATAATAACAGAAATAAAACAGATAAAGGGCTGAAAACCCCCGCTCGCTCGGCTGGGGGGGCTGGGACCCCCCCCGGACCTTTCCCCAGCGCCATCATGAAGCGAATCCCGCAGGATTTCTCCTCCAAAGGGAACGCCGGAGCTCAGAGCCCGGTGGCGTCGCCCGCGGAGCAGCCCCATCGCCGAGCGGCACCGCCTGCGCGGCGTTGGCGGCGACGCCACGAGAGAGCCCTCGCCGTCCCGAGATCCCGTGGTCCCGGTGTCGGATGAGGGCTGGGAGCCGGCGAGCGGAATGGCGGGAGCGAGCCCGGGGTGGGGGGGGTCTGGGACCCGGCGCAGCCCCCCCGGCGCGTGCCGTTTGCCGCCTCCGAGTTTTGGCATCGGCGCCGGGTGCCGAGCGGCAGGATGGGTGAGCGGGACAGGTTGGTTTGGAACGTGAAAATCTCCAGCTCCCTCGGTTTGGTTTGGGTTTTTTTTAATGAATATTCCGAACAAAGGGTAAAACCGTCTTTTACTGAAAGGGGTAACGGAGCATTTGCAAAGCCCGGTGTCGGAGCCGCCCCGTAATGGCGTCCGCCGGCTCGGGCGAGACCCCGAAATTATTTCAATTTGGGGCGAACGCGAGGGCCTGGGCCGGGCCCGGGGAGGTGGGCCGCGGCCGCCGGGGCCGCGCAGGGCGCCCGGGTGCGCCGGCCCCCATAGCGGTGGGAGAAAGTGGGGAGTGGGACCCTGGGGGGCGTCCTGTAGGAAATACATAACGGTTTAGAAAAATGAAATAATAAAATCATAAGGCGGTTGGCGGTTGGGCTAGGTGATTGTTGTAGGTGCCTTCCAGCTGAGCTAGTCTAGTCTGTTGAAAAATAAAATAAAATAAATAAAATTTACAGTGATAAAATGAAGACTAAAATATGAAACAAAAAAGAAATAATGAAATGGAAAAATTTAAGTAAGAAAAGAAAGTAATAAAGGTAAGTAAGAATAAATAAAAAGAATGAAGTTAAATGAAAAATTAGAAAAGGAAATGTAAGAAAAATAAAATAAAAAATATGAAGTAAAAAGGAAATAAAAACAAAATAAAAAGGAAACAGACCCTGAAATAATCAAATGAACTAAAACGTAAAACAACAAAGCAACAAAATGAAGGAAAATGGAATAAAATTAAAACCGTAATTAAAATAGAAGACAGTAAATTAAGATTTAAAATAAAATAAAAAAATAAATAAAACATAAATAGAATAAAATAAATGATATGAAATGAAGTGAGTAAGATAAATAAAATGAAATTTAAAAATAAAATTTAAGATAAAATTAAATGAAATAAAGTAAAATTAAAAAAAATTAATAAAATAATAAAAAAATAAAATTTTAGAAAATGAAATAAAATAAAGTAAAATAAAGTAAAATAAAATAAAATAAAATAAAGTAAAAGAAAAGAAAATAAACCAACCCACCCCAACCCAAACTAGCCCGGAACAAGCCCAAACCAATAAACCGAAAGACGAGCAGAGAAGAGAAGAGGTTTCCCCCCCCCCCCCTCCCCGTGACCCGCCCGGACCCCTCCACCGCGATGCCCGGGGGGGGGTGTGTGTGTGTGTGTGTGTGTGTGCGCGCTCGGTGGGGTGTCCGCCCGTCCGTCCGCCCCCCTCCCCCCCGCCCCCGTGTCCCGCCCTCCCGCGCTCCCTCCTCCCGCGCGGGGGCATCCCCGGAGAGAGAGACGGACCGAGAGAGAGGGGCGGGAGGTGGGACCGGCCCCCCCCCCCACCCCCCACCCCCCCCGATTCCAGGGCCGGTCCCCCCTCCCCGCCCCCTCCCCCCGCGGCGGGGCGGCCCGTCGTCCCCGTCCCCGTGGCGGTGCCGGTGCCGGTGCCGGGGCCGGCGGGGCCGGCAGAACGCGGCGGCCGCGGCTGCTGGGCGAGGTCAGGGAAAGTCCATGTGAGGAGCGGCTGGAATCACTTCCTGCTGCCGCCGCCGGGACCGCCGGCACCCGCCGCCGCTAGGCCCAGGGCAGCGTCCGTGGGGCCCGGCCGCCCCGCAGGTGAGAGACGCGGCCCCCCCCGGGACCCCCGGCGGGGCGGGAGAGCCAGGGGAGGGCTGAGGCGAGGGGGGGGGGGGGGGGGGGGTGAGCCGCCATCCGCCCCCCCCCCCCCCTACCCCCCGCCGGTTTTATTATATTCCACCAAGTGGAGAAGACACCCCCCCCCCCCCCCCCGATGCTGAAACTCGGGGAAAGCTGTGCAACACGCGAACGCGGCCCGGCCCCCCCTTTTTTTGGGGGACCCCCCCCACACACCCCCACTCCCACGACAGACACACATCGCGCCTTTAACCCGAAGCTTTTTCCGACCCCACTGCGGTTTCCCCCGCAGAGAGGGTTTGGCTCAACAGAACCGAACCGGGGTGCGCGTTGAGGGTTTTTTGGGGGGGGGAATGGGGATTTTTGGGGTGTTGGGAGGGGGCGACCCACGGGGTCCCTTGGGGAGCGGGGTTGGGGGACGAAGCGGGTTAGTTCCTGGGCTGTGTTTTCGAGTCTTTGCGCGAAATGTGGAAAAATCGGGTTATTATTAGAAATACCTTTCTGAGGAGGCTGCGGTGCTGGCTGGCGGTTTTATTTTTTAACAGCTTAAATGCAGACGCAGGCTCGTACTTTCTCTCCCAGGGGAGGAAAACGCCGTGAAAGGGGAGATACTAAAAAAAAACACAACCCCCAAAACCAAACCACAAAACCAAAAGGCGGCCGAACGCCTCAATTCGGAGTTCAGGAGCGAACCCTGGGGTGCCCGGTGCCCCCCTCACACAGCTGGGGGCTTGCGGTGGGACCGGGGGAGCTGTTCCCCCCGTCCCTGCGGGCGAGACCCCCGTCAGTCGGTGATGGGCAGGGGGGTGAATGTGCTCGTTGGCATCTTACGGGGAGAAAAATTGGGGTGAGGCGGTTGGGTTTTTCTCGGGTAAGCGCCTTCCCGAGCGCCGGTGCGTTCCCCCGCCTGCTGCAGTCCGCAGCCCTGCTGTAGTTAAAAGTGCGTTTTTTTGCTGCGCTCAAGGACTTCGCCAAACATCTTCCCTGCCGTAGGAAAATAAAACGACAGCGGTACGTCGCGTGCTGCGCTCCGCCGGGCTCACCCGCGTACCGACCGACGGCAAAGCGCAGGATCGCTTCCAGCCAAGTCTCCATTACCCGCTGCCGGGTCGTTAATTTGAACGGTTGGTTTTTTTTTTTCTCCTTTCAGGAGGCATTTGCGAGGTTGCGGGCGGCTCGATGCGCTTCCTGCCTGCCAAATGTTTGCCTCGCGCCCCGCGTAATTGAGGGGCTGGCGTGCCACTTTACTTTCTCCAGCTGAAATATTAAACAGGAGGAGAAGTCGGAATCGGTAAACAAACCGGAATGATTGCTGCCCTCTCGGTGCCACGTTGGCTTTGGGTCCGGGGCGACCCTGGCAGCAGCTGCGCAAACCCGGCGGGGTCCCCGGTGCCCGCCGCGTGCCGGGGGAGGCCGAGAGAACCGGTCCCGCTCAAAAGCGGCGGCGTTCGAGCGCAGCTAAGCCCAAATTACCTGCCTTATTCAGAGCCTGCTATTAAAAAACCCCTGCAACTAGAAAGAAGAAAGCTGAGCCTTTCCTTATTAGCTGAATTGATGTTGTTTGCCCAGCCTAGGACAGTAAGTCCGTGACCTCGAGGTGTGGGTAATGAAGGTAATAATAGTTCGATCTGAAGTAAGCAGCAAATATAAAATAATTGGGGATCTTGTCCTCCTCCCCCCGAGAATGCATGTCCTTCCGTAGCTGTAACTGCTGTGGGCTTGGGTTTTTTTTCCTCCTGCAGAGGCCTTATAGTTGAGGCTTCAGGGGAGAAAAGTTGCGATATTTGAGCGCTGAAGGGCGGGGATGGATTTCTAGAACTCAGGATTTGTCAGAGAAAACTGCCGAGGCTTGCTGAGCGATACAGATAGGTGGGTAGAAGTCAGACGTCGGGACGTGCGTGAGCGGGGGGTCTCTGCGTCGTTCGAAGGGGCTCACCGGGGTGAAACGCGCAATCCGTGTTTTGGGCAGGCTGCGCGCTTGCGTCCCCCCAACCGCCTTTGGTTCCTGGTGTCAGCCCCCCTTCCCCGCGAGTTCACCCTTTGGGCCAGACCGCCCTTCCCACGCTGGCGAAGAACCGGCCCGTGGGGAAATTTTCCCTTTCCGCCCCTCCTGCCGCTCACCGCCGGCACGTTTTGGTTGTTAGCGTCTCCTCAAGCTTTTCCCAGAGTTCCTAGGAGACGGACACCTTTCGATAAGACGCGTGCGCTGATGCTGTGTCGCGTTGGAAGTGATGGTTTCAGTGCTCTCTTCCAATATAAAAGCCTTTTCGCTCCCTCAGCCGTAACTCCCTGCTTTCCTAAGGGAGTCTCTTTGGATTTGGGGCGGGGGGGGGGGGCAGATTTCGGGTTCCCCTCGGCAGGTGCCGGTGACAGGTCGGCCTCCCGGTGGGACGGTCGTGGTGCCGGTCTGGGGGAGGTAGAGCATCGTTACTGCTGGTGAGTTTGGAAAAGGAAAAGCCCCTCTCCTTGAACTTGAAGGAGCCTGCCTGTGAACTCCAGGTAAGTCCTTTCCGGACTCAGTTTTGGTTCAAATCCCAAGCCGAGGCATCAGGGGGTGCGAGGTCGCTTTGCGGCGTTGCCGGTCGGCACTCGGGGAAGAAGCGCCAAGCAATCTCCTGCCAGAGCCGGTTCGACTCGAGAAGCTCTGGGTTGGGTTCAGAGAAACCTCCAGACTGGGGACGCAAACCATCTCGCCTCGGAATGGAAATATTTATTTTAGACTGTCGTCTTACATAAAGCCCGATATTTTTTATTTTTTTTTTCCCCTGCCAGGCCTTCTGGAGGGCTCGTGCCGGGCTGCGGAGCTCTGCAGGGATGTGCTGTATCCGAGAGCTGCCTTTATTGACGTACTAGTACTGAAATCGGTACGCGGCTCTGGGGCGCGCGGTGAAGGATGGCGTGGATTGGGGATAAACATAGCGAAACAACCTGCGGAAGGGTGATGTGACTCTGCTCTTGCTTTGCTCTGTACAATGCCTGTGTTTAAAAATACCCAGGCCTGACAAAATGGGGTTAGAAGGAGGCTTCAGCCACGGGTTTGAATTTGCCCAGATTTTCTGAGCCAGCCGGCTTTTTAGGTGGGGAAATCGGGTGGGCTGTGCCGGGCCGAAAGCAACCGGTCCTGGAGAGCTCCGGGGATGCTGAGGAGCGGGGGGCTGCTCTTTAATTGCTTTTCTTTTTTTGCCTTTTCCTACATTTCTTTGAGTTTAGCTGAATGCAATGAAAGAAATAAAATACAGGCATTCAGCTGGAGGAAATTAAACTGAACCGTAAGTTCTCTGCCATACCTAATGGCCAGAGAGAGCCTTGTGTCTTGCTGCAATTAGCCCTCAAATCGAGCCCGTGTTTGCCATCCAAAGAGCACCCTCCCAGCCCATCTATTCTTCGTCCGGGGAAGTGGAAGCGGAGCCAATAGCCTTCAGCACCCAGCTGGGATGGGCACACCTAAAGGAGGTGGTGTGGGGTTTGGGGTTTTTTGTGGTTTTTTTTTTTTTTAAAATCAAGCCTGTAGAGCAATTGAGAAATAGGTGAAGCATGCTTAAAAGAGGGTGAGGCTGTTGGTTTTCTCTACCTGACTTTATTTGCGAAGTGACAGGAATTTTGACAGGCTTTGTGTCTTTTTTAGCAAATCAAGTGTCATGCCAGGTTTGCCTGTGGATGAGATCATTTGCAAAATATGTTTCCCAGCTTGCTTCAGGCATAATTCATTGTGTCAACTGCAATTGCTCATTTGCTAGGAACTGTGATTCATTAGCGGTTTTTGTTTTTTTTTTAAGTTCAACTTGTTTTTAAGCAAATGTTTGGAGGCAGAACAGAAATTTAGAAAAATATTAAATCTTATGTTCTTTGTATCCGCAAATGCTGCTGTTAAGGGAAAACTTGCTAAAATGCCGTGATCCCAGGGAGGGAGAGGCAATCCCCGGGCGAGCTCCGCTGTGCAGGATTGCTCTCGGTTTTGTCATGTGGTTACTCCTAAATGGGGACGGAGGTAATAAAAATCGGACTGCTGGGACAGAGCCTGCCACGTAGAGCCCTGGATGATGGAAGGAGTGTGCAGAGCTTGCTCCTTCTCTTCCCTGGTGGGGGGGTTTCAGCCTGCTGGAGGTACCACACTCTTCCTCATCCCCGGAGTCGGCTGGGGCGGAGGCTGCCCTGCGGATGGACTGATGGACGGGGAGGGCAGGAGAGACGGTGGGGGGGGGCTGCTGATATTTGCAGCCCCTGCACGACACCAGCTCTTCCTCTGAGCTCCTCGCTGGAAGAGGTGTTGGGGCCGGTGGTGGCGAGAGCAATTATTTGGTACGGTGACCGAGACCCCCTGAAAGCTCGCGGCTCAATGGGGTAAAATGAAGATAAATAGCACTTGGCACATGTTTCGTGCTGCATGTGTTCCCAGGGCTGTTCACAAACATTGCAGTTTGGCTTCAGACTTTTTAGAGGTCCTCAAATCAGACTTTTAAAAAAAATCTGCGTGTCAAGTACATTTTTTTGTTTCATTTCCTGTGAAGACAAATATTTCAGTGCATTTTTTCCCCTAGGTGGGTGGATGGGGGGGCAGAAATCACTGCTACTGCTTCGGCAGCCACAAACTACCCTCCAATAACAAACCAGCGTGTGTGGGCTGAATAAATTGATATACTTTTCACAAAAAGATTGATTTATTTCTTTTTTTTTTAAGCTTCTAAGCGATTATGAACGGTACATTTAAACATAAGTATCTTGACAGGTTTTTTTTCTTTCCACATGCAACAATTCCCTATAAAGTACTCTAAAATTTTTTGGGTTTTTTTTCTCCTGAGTATTTGTGTATTCTCTCTGTTTTTCTCCCGAGTTAAGATTTTTAAAATTACAAGCCAAAAAAATTGGGAAAGGGGGAGAGAGAGAGCATAGTAACATGGGGAGTCTGCTGACTTCTGGCTCGCCGGCGCCGTGCCCAAGCACTGCCAGTTTGCTGCGGAGGCCAGTGCCAGGAGCGAAGGGCAGCGGAGCGTGAGGGGAGGGAGGTGACTCCATCAGAGTGACCATATATAGTCACTGGGATGAGATTAAATACTTCACCTCCCGGTGTCATCCCCACAGCAATAAAGCCAATTTCAGGATCTATTAATCATTTGCAAAAACAGGAGAAGGAAAATCCTCTTTTCTTTGCAGCATCTCATTTGCAGCAATCCGGGCTCTCTTCTGGATCTGTCGATTTGGGGAGAGGAGCCAGATGTTTTTCATCCCTGGGTGTCTGGAGACCGAATTTCGGCAGCACGGTGAAGAACAGCGTGTGCGAAGAATTGCAAGTTAAATACGACCGAGCTTGTGCTTACTCAGGCTCGTGGGCTCGGTGGCAGAGCGGTTGTGTGGAAAGGGTCCTGTGTTCGAGTGCCAGCACTGGCTCGGCTCCACACGCGCGTTCCTATCATGATATCCACTGGGGAAGCATATGGCAGCCTCGGGGGTTTTTTTATATATATATATATATATATTGTGTGTGGGTACATGTTTTACATGCCAGTTCTCTCTGTCATAGGACAAACATTTACGCTCCGATTATATGAAGCATTAGGAAAACAAGGGTTAGGCTTGGAAATAACATAATTCCTTGCGGACCTGTTGTAGAAGATACTGTTTAGTGATGACATGGCAAAGGAGTGATAATGTTTCGGTGCTCGGTGCTTTCCAGGGTGCTAAGCTCTGAAGGGATTATGCTACGTAGAGGTGTAACGTGCAGGTGTATAAATAAAGGGTCGGCATTTCAAGGCATGCCATGCAGAAGGCGATGGCCGGGTGCCCGCAAGACCCGGGGAGGGAGGTTTTGTACATTTGAAGGTGGTTAAAATGACTCGATTTCCAAGGGAAGGGGCAGATGGGCCTGGCCAGCGTTGGGTAGGAGACCTCCAGCGGGACGGGATGTGCCTGGTGCGCCACGGACCCCTCCTGGGGAGAGGTTCTTCTCTTGGGTGCAAAGCTCGTGGCTGAGATCCTGCTGGAATGAAATTCCTACAAAGAGGGGTAACCCCTCTTCCTGGGTGCCCTTTCACTGGGAACCTGCCTCAATGCTGCGCCGGCTGTAGCGACCTTCGTAGGACTACATCTGAGTAGGATAATGTGCTTTTTGGTTCTGTTCTGTTGTGGCTGTGGTTGGAATCCCACTCTCCTTGCAAACTTAGGGGTTTGCGATTTGCTAACGCTTGTACGGAGGGTTTCTATCACTCTGCGTCGGTCTTCTCCCTTCTAACAAGTTCTGATGGACTGTGAAGTAAAACGCTGTGGTTTTTGCATCGCTCCTATAGCTGCAGCCCTGCCTCGCAGGCAGGTGAAACCATCTGCACCGCACAGTCACTCATTCCTACAAAGAAAAGTTGTTGGAAACTTCATCTGTCTGCTCTGCTATTATTTCCTCCTTTTGTCCCTCCCTCCGTTTGAGCATGGTAACATCATCAATACATGCCCATGCTTAATGAAACATTACCTCAGGTTTAGTTGTCTTCTAATTAAGTAAAATAAAATTTTGCACGGTGGTTGTAACTGCATCTTTCACGTCTGTGAACGCTGCTGTGGCCACGGTACCTGAGCCTGCAGAGCGGTGACAGCAGCGGCGGTGCCGTTCAATAAGGAGGGTAATGGACAGCAGCAGCGGCAGAAGCCTCCTCTGAATCTGCTGCTCCGGTATATCACCCTGGTTAAATGAGATTAATTGCCAGGTCGAAAGCACTCTTCTTTTGAATAAATCTATGCGTGCAGTTGGTAACGCTGCCTGGGTTATTGCTTTAGCACAACCCCGCTGAAAGACACATACGTACCTGGGGTTGTGCCGAATATCTGGGGAAGGCAAAAGACAGGGCGTACAACTGTAGCGCTGAATTTTTGACTCTTGTCTGAGTACAATTCCTACTCTTAATGCATCATTAACACGGTTTTCTGCATTTCATTCAGTTCCCATTACAGCACTCAGTTCCGTCTGTTAATTTTGGTATGTTGATATTTTTGTTGTCAGCAGTTTTTTCTTTTTTTGAAGCATATAAAACCGTTAGTGTGAAAGAAGATTAAAAAGATACATTACAATTAAAATGTTAATGAAATCGGCATCATACAACTTTTGAAACCATTTAGGCATTCTTCTTTCTTGGTCTTATGTCCATTAACTCGGGCGATTCTTATTCTACACTGACCCCTGCTGAGAGAGTCGTGCTATAATTGGATTTTAAAAACTGGGGGGAAGAAAAGGAGGGAGAGAGAAAAGCCTTTTAAAAAAAAGTAGAAGTTGGGAAGCTTGCGTTAGCTTTCTGCGTGGGTGTCCGTGGAAATGAAGCCGATGGAAAACAGCCTCGTAGCTCCATCGCTCCCCTGCCTGAATCCAGCCTGCGCTCTCCCCACCGGAGCAGGTCTTGCCCATGACCTGCTGCTCCGCAGCCCGGGAACGCCGTGGACTGGGGCAGAGCCCCGGGAATCGCCGGGCTGGGCTCTTCCTCGGCGTGCTGTCACCGTGACCTTGGGCAGGACGTGAGCACCACGCTCCTCTTCGGTTTATCCGAATGTAATGCGAGAAGGGCCGTAGCGGGATGGTGGGAAGTCTTTTTAAGGCTCTTGGAGGAAGGGAATGGGAGAACAGCAAGGAATCGTTTGCTGTTACGGCTTCAGCTTTCCCCCAGTCCTCCAAAATAGTATTTCTACAGATGAACTGGTTTGGGTTTTTTTAAATAGGGTTTTTTGCAGCTTACACAATATTTGGATGGGGCCCAGCCTCCCCCCCTCCAGCCTGCGGGGTAGGCAAAAGAGGAGGATTGACTAATTCACAGGCTGTGTAGTGAATCGAACAACGGGACTTCTTGACTCATCAGACAGCTCCCAGGATCCGTGCCACGGCTCCGTCAGGGCCATGGGCTGCGCTCGGCTGCTCCAGCCTCGCCAAGCCTCCAGCCCATCCAGAACAGTCTGTGCCGGTCGGCCCGAGGCTTAGACTCGCTCGGCTTCTGGCTGTCTCCTCCAGAGCTTTGCCCTGTGTTGTCCAAGAGCTTCACATCTCCTGCACCTCCTGAGGGATGCTGGAGAAGTTGGGAAGGGCAGGTCCTTCAGTGAAGGATGCAACCGTCCTTCCCAGCATCGGGACGGGGGCATTGACTCGTTAACAGGGTGGGTGTGCTGCTAACGAGGCAGCGATGCAGCTCAGGAGTGGAGGAGCTGTAAGTTGAAGGATGAGCGTATCCTGATGAGGGAGAAGCGGAGTACCAGCCCAGCTCGCGTTTATGCTGCAAGCGTGATTTTTTTTTTAATTTTTTTTTTTTTTTTTTAAAAAAAAGCTAAATAGAAATTTGGAAGTTGCAGAGCTGTCGTCTTCCAGCTGCTCCGCTCTCCTCCGAGCTCGCTGTGCCGTCGCACGGTGCTTTACTGCGCAGGCGCGTGAGCGAGGGAGTGGATGCTGGCGTGTTGGCCAGGAGGCCCACTTGAGCTGAAACATCTGCAGGGGTTGGGAGAAAATGATGGCAGTTTCTTGGGGCTGGGTTCATGCCTGGTGAAGCGAGCCGTGAAGCACAGAGCGTGCTGCTGGCACCTCATCACAGGGACTCGGATGTTGGACGGCCGGGGCGATGGAGGCCCTTTCTTGGAGCTCTGAACTAGCTATTCACACACAGCAGAGACTGGGGTTTAATTGTTTTTGTCCCTTTTTATGTGGGTAAAAAAATAATTCATACTGCTGTTGGTTTGTGTCAAGTGTTGAGGCGTCACGTGAATTTATAACCTGAGAGGATTTGGGATGAGGATGCAAAAATCATCTTACTTGACAGGAATGGGGCAGACCTGACCGGAGCGTGACCCATCCGTGTCCCAGCTCTGCTGGTCGGCTGTGCTGGTGGTGTATTGCTGGAACAGGCGTACCCCAGGGTGCCGTTTTGTGCCCGTGGGTGAAACCAAGGGCAAACCGCCTCAGGGGATGGGAAGGGAAACCACCCCACCAGAGCGACAAAGAATATCCTGGCGTGTTCGATCTCCGTCTCTGTCCTCCCCTCCTACAGTCCCGGGGGGATCCTGCGGAAGGAGGGAATTCCCGCGGGCAGGAGGGCTGGGAGGCTCCGGAGGGGGACCCGCAAGTCTGGTCCAGAAGCTGTCAGAGATGCAGCCGGGTGATGGCCACCGTGGAGACGACCGCCCAGGGCAGAGGTGGGAGCTGCGGCGTCTGCGCCGCACGCTCCTTGTCCTGCGCGGGCACGGAGGCTTCCCGTGCTCTTCCATCTCTCAGCGTGGTGGCAGACGTGCAGGCAGGGAACAAAGAAATTACTGTTTGAAATTCCTGGCTTATTTTATTGATGTGTGCTGGCAGTTGTAGGCCAAGGAAGAGGGAGGAAAACAAAGCAACTCCAACCGTTCCCAGCGCGTGTTTCTGGCCCAGCACACAGGTGGGGTTTCTAGCAAGGTGGATTTCTGTGTTGCAGTCAGAGCAAGAAGCACACCAGAATCAATATCCGAGTAGTCCAATAAAATCTGTGGGAATTGCGTTTCAAGTCATTTCAAGCAATCTAATAACGGGTCTTTCAGACGACTGTTAGGTGTTTTGGTTTGGGGGTTTTTTTCATTGGCGTTTTTCATTGTGCAACTGTAAAAATGTAGATTGAGCAAAATGTACGTGTAGTGCTTTGGTTTTGCAGTGTAAGTGTCGAGCCCAAGGCTGGTTTACTCTGGAGTTGGGCAGCGAGGGCTGGAGACGCCGCGTTGCCAGCTGGGGTGGCTTGGCTCTGGGTGGTGTTCAGATCCACTAATGGTGGCAACGCTTCTGCTTCCAGATTGCAATGCCGATCTCAGCACAAAGCAGCTTTTATATCCTTGTATGGCATTGTTAAGATTACTAGTCCCATATCCTTGAAGATTCCTGAACCGGTTTGGGGAAGAGCCCATAATGCGCTGTCCCGTTCTGCTCCCCAGCACGCACCAGGCTGGAGAGGAGAGTGGGAGCCGGGCGCATCTCGAGCCGTTGCCTTCTCAGAGCTGGTCACAGTTGTGAATAAGGTCAGTCGATGTCCTGCTGTCAGTAGTACCTGTGTTAGTGTCCGTCCTTCTCCCTGGGCTTACACGGGCTGCCCCACGGTCCCCACTCGAGACCCTTCACAGGCTTGGACGAGCGCCTGTGCGTTTCCTTGGGAGTCGGTGGGCGCTTCTGCGGAGAGCAGCTGGAGGTACCCAAGCCGCTCGGTATCTTCATGAATATTTTTACAATCAAATTTAGGAAGTTTCCTCATTTATCTTCCCCTTAAGATCCCAAACGGGCTGTTGTCTTGTTCGTGAGTGGCCTTAGGGGAGGTGTATGCTGCAGCACTTGCTGACTGATCTGGATTCGGCACAAGAAACGATGCAAAAGGGAGGATTTAACTTTTTGCTCTTTGGAAGGGAGCTGAGGCTGGGGTGGTGGGACAGGAGGGCCGTGCAGCTTGGAGGGGTGGAGGAACCAAGTGATGAAATCACTGTGTATCCTCAGAGGCAGCGGCTGAGTGCACAGCAGGGCTTGGAGCTGAGCAGTCCTGGCAGCGGTCACGCTGCCCAGATAGCTTGTTTTCTGCAGATAGACCAGAGCTGTTTGTTTTTTACTGAGGCTTACGCATCTTACCGACACCACTAAGTATATTTTTTTTACCAAAGTCCAGTGGGTACTGTTTAGAAAGATCCAGTCTGTGCTCACCTGAGCGCTGCCGGGCCAGCCAGCCCCTGCAGAAGGACTTGATGGCAGGGAGCCGCTGCCTCATGGCAGCTCCTGCCTGAAAGATGAGAAAAGATCTCCTGCAGGCTCTCGGGTACCACCTGCCTGACACCCTGATGAGCTCTGGGCAGACCTCGCTCATGGTCTGCATCCAGAGCAGAACCTGCAGTCTGAGCGTGTTTGGTTCAGGCCACCACAGCTCGGCAGAGCATCGAGCGTTATTTTTTTCTGCTTGGCCACCAACAAAATACAGAGGACCACTACGGTGGTACGTGTGTCCACCGATGATGTCCACAGTACATCGTGTTGCTTTTTAAAGGATTTTAAACAACAAAAATATTCCAGTAGCCTTTTCTACTGTTTTGTAAGGTTTTATAGAGTGGAAGTCATGATTTGTTTATAGCACCTGGAAAAACAAATGCAGCCCTTGCACATCCAAACTGGTATTTCCCCCCTAGATTCTTCAAGCAGTTTATATACAGCTCAATTGCAATATATTTATAAAGCAACACAAGCTAATGCCGAGTGCCAGCCCAAGAGGAGCCCTGCTCTTGCAGCCTCCCTTGACAGAGCAGCAGGGATACGTGCTGTTGAAATCCTTTGGATGTCTCGCAGACCGTTGGTAAGCTGCCTGTCCGCTCCCCACGCTCCAGCCTGCTCCTAACCTCCTCCTCTGTGTCGCAGAAATGTTGTGTAAAACGCAACGTGCAGCATTAGTGATAGAAATACTTGGTTCAGGCAGTTCATGAGGCAGTTCCCACACCCTTGTGATCTCCCAGGCGCCCGTGCCGATGGCTGCGGTGCTTGCCGAGGCTTCGGAGAAGTTTTCCCTGTTGGCATCCAGGTGATGGCTGTCAGCCACGCAGGAGGTGGGTAGGGTGCATATGAATTGCATTTGGTGGTGCCACCCGCTGGTATGGATGGATGTGCCAGTTTGCGGATGGAAGGGAGAGATTTGCTTGCAATTTTTGAAGAAAACTAGTTCCAAATGCTGCTTGCATTGCTCGGTGTCCCTGAGCGGTCAGGGCATTCGGGGCTTCACCCTGGAACCCGCTGTGCCGCAGCATCATGAAGAAGGATCAGTTTTGATCTGGTACTCAGAGAGGTGGGCAAATTCGTTGCCCACACTGCTGTTCGTGGTGACTCTTCTGCAGGTTTGCTGGAGACACAGCTGGATGTGGCCGGAGGTGTTGGTGGCTTTGTGTGTGGGGTGGCTGCCTCTTCGTGGGCTTTCTGTACGACTGCATCCCCTCCGAGCCGGTGGCCAGGCTTCCTCGCCACGGTCACAGCTCGCATCTCCACAAACCAAGTCAGCTGATTTTAAATCTGCTCATTAAAGAGTTGTAACGAGTTCTGGGCCCAGCACCAGATCTGCGGCATCCAGCAGCTGCTCTGCGCCCTGACCCCGTACTGCCGTTCAGTGTGTGCCTGCGGGCACAGTCTGCACTGGAGCACAAGAGCCTGGGGCAGCCGCTGATTTTCCCTTCTTCCAGTGTTGCATCCATCACTGGTTTTCATTTTAGTCACTGTTACACAAGTTTTAGAGCTGCGGAGGAGCCTGGTGCCCCATCTCCAGCACAGAAACGAGGATGCTGCTGGTGGGTTCAGCGTTGACGTTTCTGCTGGTGAGAGGGCAAGGAGTCTGCAAACCCATTCAAGGAAGCCTGTGATGAGGTGTGGCAAGGAACTGCTTGAAACTTGTTAAAAGGTATGAAAAAGAGGGGATGGGATGGAGCGGAGGGTTGTTGGAGGTTTAGCCTGGGCTGCTTCCAGGTGGGGTGTGCTGGGACCTGACAATACACTGCAAAAGTGTCTGGCCCTGCGGTGTGCCGAACAGCAGGGCAGGGACGGAGGGGTTTGTGTCCGCAGTGCCAGAGCATCTGTAGGTACAGCCTGCTGTATGAAGACTCACTGCGCTGAAGGCCCTGCAAAAACATCTGAGCGTTTACGCGGGCTAATGAGGCTGTGACAACCAACGCCACCAAGAAATGAGGGTCTGCAAAAATCTCCCCTAAAAACTGTCTAGCCATTCTGTGGTCTGACAGCTTACCCTGGTTGTTCTTCTTCTGCCTGTTGCTGAACGCGGTTGGACAAATTCTGCAAGTTGAACTTGTAGGGGGAGGAACGATCGCGGGTCCGTGTTATGATTTCTATACCGAGTGCAGCAGCTGAGCAGAGACGACTGCCTTCCCGAGCTCACTCTGACATGCAAGAGGCTATTTTCTCCGTGCCTTGACTGCACAGATCTGGTATTTGAATTTGAGACTTAGTTTTGTAGGTGGGAAAAAACCACCCACCCTCAATGCTGAATGATGCCCTGTTGTATATTTTGGAGACGTGGGTAGCGCTAGCTGGACTACATGTACTTTTCTCTGTGGTCCTGAGGATGCTATGGACAGAGGCTGGGGACGTTTGCTTTCTGGGGCACGTACTGGCGTTGGCACTGCATGGCAATGCTCTCGGGAGCGCAGCCTACGCCTTGGATCCCGCCTTGTGCTTTCCTCCAAATCTGAGACCGTTACATCATTTGTATGATGAGAAATAGATAGGTCTGACCGTGTTGTCTTTTCTTTGCTTCGTTGAAAGTGTACGACTCCTGTATTTTATTGCCTTGTGCAAGGGCTGTCCCAAGAACCTCTCTGAATTCCTTTCACAGTTTTATTTTAGTTCAAGGAAGGTTAGCTCAGGTTTAAACCACTTGGTTGTGGTTGTTAAGTCTTAGTGACATATTGAGCATTTAATATCCAAGTGCATTAGCTTCCCACCCACATCCCCCGTTTGAGATGGGCTGAGGGAAATAGTCGGTGCCCACATCTAATAGGATGCTGCTCGGCATGCTTGTATAAATGGCTTCCTCCTGGACCTCTTCTTTTTATGTTTAGTTCCTGACCTAATTAGGCATGAACAATGGCATTAGTGGAGATCTTGTGACTGCATCAGACAACACCTAATCCCTCGGAGAGATTTCGGGAAGATTGCTGGCTGCCGGAGCGGACACCTTCTTGTGCGGTGGGGACACGATGGTGGTGACGGGGTCTTAATTCCCAGCGCTCTGTACGTGGCTCTGCAGCCAACCGGGCAAAAGAAGGAACCCAGATAAACCAGCGTCCCCAGTACCTGGTGGCAATTGGGGTGGGTATGCCTCGGTGCTGCCACCTCTGCTCGGCGGTACCTTGCAGCTCGACAGCGTGGCACGGCTCGGTGCAAGTGCAGATGGGAGAATCCGCCTTAATTGCTGCAGTACGTCTAATTGTATTACATCTTAATTTCCAGGTCCTTGCTTAACTTGTGCAGTACATCAGAAGCTCTTGTGAAATGTAATGTGCTGGAGCATCAGCACAGGAAAAAGCTCTGCCTTCTGTGAAGCCAGACTGTTGCAGCGTAATTTGTTTTGTAAGATTTTGAAAGGCAGTGTTGCAATCTGTAACAGTAGAATAGTGGGAAGATGGTCAGGTGGTTCTTGGGACTTCAACAGACAGATTTCATGTCTGTGTGTTTTTGCAACACCTTTCTATAAAGGGAAACATAATTTAAAATATGATTACTTAGTGTTGTAACAGTCTTCTCAAACGTTTTTGCATTATGCAGAGATCATTATCAGAGGCTGATATTAACTTGCAAAGAATATTATGCAAATCATTCTCCTGTTCTTCTAAAAAGAAATTTCCTTCATAATGCAAAGCGTGACAAAAAAAATTGTGCAGAGGCTTTTGGCAAAATTACATTCAGAAGATGTAACAGTTTTTCTGCTTACTAGCACAATCTATTTGTGCCTTTCTACTGGATTTTCTCAACTCAAGCTGATAAAGGATGAATTTTAAAATGAGGGCTGGGGTTGCGGGGGGAGAGTATTGTACCTCATGGGTTCAGGAATAGGCAGGGAGGCTTTTCATGTTTAGATCATTGTTTCAAGTCCGTACTGATAGTCACTATGGGCTCTGTTAGTTTGCAGCTATTCGTCTCTCTCTGATACTATTTGGTGGTGTGTCTCCTATTTCCAGCGGGCAGGGGTGCACCGCATCACCTTCGCCATGAGCAGTGCCTTGTAGGTACCCGACTTAAATACACTTCACAGTGTCCGACTCCCCAGATGTCCAATATTACACATTTATTGCACTGGTAAGGCTCTGTATCGCCAGTACCAGTAAGACCATCCTGAGTGAGGGGCACTGCCTGGGTGATGGGAGGTTGGACCAGGGGCACCTGTGGTGGGATGGGTGGTCCTGCCCCGAGGCGGTCCAGCCTTGGCATCTTCTTTGGGTTTCTCTGAGCGTCAGCACGTTCCTGGAGGAGATCCTGGCTCTGGCTGAAGGTATTGTGGATTTTGCTACTGACTTCATCCCTCCTCCATATTTGTTTGTTTGGTTGGTTTTTTGTTACAAACTGGTTGTATTGGTTCAGAGCTGCCCCCTTCCAATACAGAAACCAGACTCTACTAAAATCAAGAGGATTGTTTTATAGGTATCGGCTGTTCTGCTTTTACTATAGATTGATAGACAAAACTGGACCCTAATAAATATTGTAACCAGCTTAAATGAGTAAAATGTTTACAGGCTGCGGATCGCAGCCAGAGTTGGAAAGGCTCATTCAGTGTAGAACCCTGTTTTTCAGGCACTTAAGATCATTTTGAAAAACTGTAGCCTTTGTCCTGAATTTTTTTGAGGCATTTCTCAATACAAACGTGATTGAGAAAAGTCAGTAATAGTCAGAGATATATATTGAATTATAGCATCATAAAATGGCAGAGAGAGTTTTCACTAGCATGGGAAATTTTCAGACTTCTTTTTGTGTCTGGTTAGATAACTCAATATTTTAAAATCAAACCAAATTAGATAAATAAGCTGGAAGTCGTAGTTAGCATTCGTCAAGCAACTTAGGCTGGATGTTCAGGCATTGACTGACTCCACCTCTAGCTGCAGGGTTTCCCTGTTATGAACGGGTGAATACTAATCCTTGTTTATTCTCTGCTGCAGAGAAATGGATTCATCAGTAGTTTTCGATCTTGAAAGGAGGCCCTTGGTGAGAGCAGGGTCGGAGCGCCCTGGGCGGGTGGATGTATCTGTGTGATGTGCACGACGGTGCTCAGCTGGGTACCGCCATTGATACCTTGTGCCAACACAAAACGTCGTATTTCGGTGGCCCAGAGGAGAACTTCTAATACCCTGAAAGTGGCCCCAGGGTGTGGTTGCGACGTGATAATTACAGCAGGGAGGGATTACAAGAGTTGGCTCTGCCCTGCGCTTCCCATGGGCTGCCCTGGGCATCACCCAGTATCCCGCTCACCCCCGTCACGAGCTGCTGGCTGAGCAGGGAGATGCACACTGCGACCCACTGAATGAATTACTGGGAAAGGACGACTTTTTATTTTTTTAAAGATTGCATGGAAGGATGAGTGAAAGTAGTGAGGTGCTTTAAACACAGTGGCAGAAAGGAATCTTTTTATCTTCTGGGTTTCTTTGTTTCCTGGGTGTTTCGTAGTGCAGGCTCGCTAGAGGAGCAGTGTTAAGCATGTTTCTGCAAATCTTGTTCTGGTATCCTCTTCAAAAGGCTGATGCTGCCAAATGAAAATCAAATATTTAGCTCTAAACTTTCTTTTATTATTTTCTTTTGTTCCCAAGGACTCCTCCTTTTGACTGTATTTGCTTATCCCAGAGTATGGGCTGAGGAGCGACCAGCAGCCGTCCCACCGAGAACCTCTGTCCCTGCAGATCCCGGGGGCCGTGGGGCTGGACACTTGCAGTGATCACTCCTCGGCTTGTCCTGGGTGGGCTCCGTCCTCGGAGGTGGGCTGCGCTGCTGGGCTTGCTGTCGCTGGCTCTGCCTGCCCTGCTGTGTGCATGCCCAGGGCTGGGTTTAACTGGGACAGCAGGGTTATCTCTCGTGCTGGACAGCTGATTTCTCTTTTCCCATGTTTCCCTTGTATTTCCAGTCGGAAATGTATCCAGGAATACTCCCTATCAATGGGGAATTTTCTTCCTTTGAACTGCTGCAGCAGTTAGGAAATGGAAAAAAACCAAACCAGCCCTGCATATAAGTACCTGTTTTTTTCTTTTTCATTTGAAAAAGACTGTAAATGCAAAGATCAGGAGTGCCGCGTGGCAGCGGGCTGAGGTGTGAGCCCGCCGTGGAGCTGGGTCGTGCTGAGAGCGGCTCCAGCACCCAGACCCACGGAGGACTCTGGGCACCCATTCAGGGCACCCTGTTCCCTTCGCCTGAGTCACGTATTGCCCTTCGGGAACCTGTCCAGTGACGGCACAAAATGCTCAGAAAAGCTCGTCCAGGTTGAGTGAAGACCTCGGAGTCTTTTAAAATACGGTGACATTTTCTAGACTCTTAAATTATTCTTTCTGTGGGTAAGCCTAACCTCTATGAAGGGCTGCAGCATGAAGAAATAGAATTTCTTTGGGTTTTATAGTCTTTCTTAGAAGAGCATTTGCAGCGCTAATCGTCAAGCTCCTTCCCTTTGTTTTTCCCCCTTTCCCAATTAACCTCATATCACACTGTGCATATCAACAGTGGCTTTTATCCTCTACTGCTCTTCGCCAGGTTTTATATTTCTACCTGCCTCGCTACAACCACATTCTTGCCATCATGCATTAATAAAACCAAAGCAGAGGCCGGCGTGATCTTCTGCCGTCTCGGTGTCTGCTGGAGGGAAACTTCCCAACAAACAGAGTGAAAATTGCAACTGGTTATGTAAATTACGGGCAAGGAAAAAAAAATATTCAAACCTGGTTTAATTTGTGAGTATATGTCTTGGAAATAAGTTATACTAATGCGTAGCACAGGTTAGTCTAACATGAATTACGGGCTCGCCCTTCTGCAAGCGTGACGCTAGCTCACGGATGTGGAAGCAGATATTACAACCTTGAAGAATCTTGTAGGACATAAAAGTTTTAATTAAAAATCTGGCTTGGTTGAGGGTATTTTGGTTTAGTATGAATGTCTTCATTTCTTTTGAAAAAGAATTAAATGAAACCCTTAGTATTTTTTTTTTTATTTCTGCATATTTATTCTTGAAGTTGAAGCATTAGAAAATAATTGAGTAAAACAAAATCCACAAGGCTTCAAATTACCTCTAGCTTAATGTTTTATTTAAAAGGTTTGCTAACTGACATTC
Source organism: Astur gentilis (assembly GCF_929443795.1). Taxonomy (NCBI): domain Eukaryota; kingdom Metazoa; phylum Chordata; class Aves; order Accipitriformes; family Accipitridae; genus Astur; species Astur gentilis. The sequence continues at coordinate 18,449,885 of NC_064908.1, forward strand.
TTTATAATGAATTAGGTCACACGGCTCTAAAGAGTGTTGTGGGTTTTCTTTTTTACATTTAAATTTGAGGCTGCTTCCCTCGAAACTTGGGCTCCGCTGCCATGAACTGCTGTACGGTTGTGACTCCCTGGCTCGGGGAATCTCGCTCTAATTATTCTCAATCACACTAGTGCAAATGAATATATCCATGTTTGGAGGATCGAAGCAGTGTTGTCATGGCAATCTCCGTAAGGTCATGAGAAACTCATGGATATTGTTCGCCGCCTCTCCCTGGAGACCTCTCCTACCTTTGCAAAAGTATGGATTTGGGGGGTTTGGGTAATAACTTTAAAGTGCAATTTTGTAATGATTTGGCTAAAAAGAGTCTCTTTCCAACCGGGTAGCTGCAGGCGCCGGGGTTCAGGTGAAGCTGATTTTGGGCTGTGGCTCATGTCTCATGTGCTGACGAGTCATCTTCCTCTGGGAGCTGCAGCTCGCCAGATCCCGAGCCGGTGCATGGAGCAGGCTTGCTCCGGGAGGTGGGATCCGTGTAACCGGCAGGGACAGTGGAGGGGACCCGTTTAGTGGGTGTTGGTTAATGGTGCTCAGTGTGCCGGGACGGGCTCTGGCTTGGGTTTTATTGGGAAAGGGCTTGCTTATCCACCATTTATAAAACCAAACCCCAACCAAGCAAAACCCTCCCGAAACAAAAAAAACCAACCCCAAACCAACTCTGCTTTCTTAACTGCAGGAGGCGATGCTAGCTGGAGCTGGAGCAATGGGAAGCCCTCCGAGCTGTCCCTGTCCCCCAGCGTGGCTGGGGGTGTCCGTCCCCCCGAGTCCGTCCCTTCCCTCCACGCCTGTAGCAGCGCGGGGAGCAGCGATGGTGCTGAGTGCTGCAGTCACTGCAAAGGAATGTGGGCAATGAAACACATGCGTCGCTGGGCTGTAACTCCCCGGATCGTGCGTACCGCTCTGCCGCTTCCCCGGCATCGGGCGGGAGGGGATTCGTGTAAAAAAAAATGGGACCAGTAAACACTGGAAGAAGTGGCAAAGGCGGCAAGGGGATGTTTGCTCAGCCCTGCTTGGGCAGAGCTCTCCTATTCTAAAAGAGATAATGGCAAAGTCACAGGATGGTTTTATTTGAGTTTTAAAAGGTAAGAAATTGATAACGAAGTGCACAGCAAGGGGCTTTATAGGTGCAAGTGTGAGTCTCTGTGCTTTTGTGAACTGTTTGTGAAAGGTGCTAAATCTTAAATTAGAATTAAAGCTAAACTAAAAAAAAGTAAGTGTAAAAGTGATCCAAAAAGTTAGTTCATTTTGTTTAATAACATGTATGGAAACCTTTTGCATGTTTGGACTGCAGCAGCACCACCAATGGCTTTACAAATATCTTGTGTAGTAGGATGGATGAATTCACTAAAATTGTCATTTAGCAAATCTTGGTTTAGGTGATCCATGTAGCTGTGGGTTTATGATTTTGTATTTCTAAGTTATTTTTCAAAAAAAACAAAACTCAAACAACACATACAAAATAAAAAATAAGTCTTATTGGTAGAGAGCCTTTAAAGCATTTTGGTTTGCAATTAAACGCATGTTAAATCTGCAATTCTTTTGCAAGCCCAAAGAAGTTATACATACATACATACACGCCCCACCCCATCTTCACTTGAGCCTTTGGACAGGTTTAGCACATACATATGCAAATTTTTTATGTGCAGGTTACTTGATTTGAAAGATCTGACATTATTTAATGATTTATGTCTATATTCTACAAAAAGGTATGAGATCCATATTTAAAATTAAAAGAAAATCTTAAGTTTTATTGGCTATGGAAGAGACGCGACTACGCCTTTCAGGGTGCCTTGTAAGTCTATTACATTATACGTGTTATCTACACTTAATTGCTTCTGGTTACTGCGTCTTTCAAGATTTTGAACCTAGCCAATCTTGTCCTCTCACACCCAACACGCACTCACGCATCAGAGGAAGAAAACAGGTTTTCACGGGTTTTTGCACCTTGCAGGTGTGCAGACCGGTTCACCCTTCCCGTGCAAGGCCTGGCTTGCAGAGCCCCTGCCCTGGGCTGGGTTTGCCCCTGCCTGCGCAGGCAGCGGCCACGTCACCCTGGGGTGCACTGGGATGCACTGGGGTGTACTGGGGTGTACTGGCACCGAGGGTCCGGCACATAGCCGGGGACACCCCGGACCGTCGTCTCAGCCCTGCGCCTTGTCTGCCCATCGTGGGCTCAGTTTTGACCTGACTTTCTCTAGAACTTTACAACCGTGTTGAATTAAAGGTTTTTAAATTAGAATTTTTGGTAATTGGTGTAAGTCAAAGAAGGGCTTCCTAGTTTCGAGTGTAGGTGTGAGTTGGGTTTAAAAAACCAGCAAAACACTAAGCAAGTGGAATTTATAATTAAAGGCCTATTTACATTTAAAGAATTATTTGAAATGATCTGTCTCTGCTTTCTGCAGAGGGATGGAGCAGAGGCCGGGCTGAACACGAAGCGGGTTTTCTCAGCTGACCTTCTGCCACACGGGCTTTCTCATTTACTGCTGCCTCGGCATCCACACGCACGCACCCAGGGCTTCATCTTGGCACCTGTAGTATATTCGTTAATACTGCCAGGTCTTCAGGACTTGCTGAGAAGCCCTCTAAAGAGCTTCTTCTGACCTGTTCTGGCTTGTACAGCCAGCACCTGGAGAAGTGGCCAGCGAGCTGCTGTGCCATGTGAGGGGCTCGGTGTGTCTGATGAGGTTAAAAAAGGCACGGTGGAGCCTTTGATGGTGGGAAAGCAATTAACTGCAACTTCTTCAAAAACCTCCAATTATCCCTCGCATTGGCTTTTGTCAATCCTTTGGTTGACTAACATGTTCCTTTCAGCTTTGGTGACAATAACATGTGAGTAAGCAGAATACCCAAATTTCTGAACGATGGCTCGTGGCAATTTCCTAATTTCCTGAGTGAGTGCAGGCTTCTTGGGGTTTCATTCCTGTGCCAGAAAGACTATTTGCTCATACAAAGTTCTTCATTGTAATAGGAAAAAATCAATTTGATTACTTTCATGTCAGCATGCATGTCTAATGGCTTAGAAGTTATTGCAGCCATAAAATATACAGTATCATTTCTCTCTCACTCTGAAATTTGACAGGATTAATATAGTCAGCATGAAATCTTAGTCATAAAGTCGACCATAAGTGATGGTAAAATTAGCTGCTGAAATTGTCTGCTTATGGAAAGCATCTTCTGTTTTTCCTTCTGGGAAAAAATATCAAGGGGCTGGCGTGCGGCTTGGAACGGGAGCTTTCTGCATTTCAGGCTCTAATACAAATATGTCCGTTTCATCTCACACTCTTCTAATGAGAGAGATGGCGAGCGCTGTTCAGCTCTGTGATGTCCCAGATAGCCTGGAGGGCAGTTTTACAGCCCCTTCATCGGCTGGCCGGCCGGCGGAGGTGGTGGTGGGACTGGGTCTCATGTCCAGTGCAGCCGTGGTGGGGGGATCGTGGCTCTCCCACATCCAACCCTCTCCTGTAAGTCATTCCCTGTGTGAATGAATCCCGTTGTGGTATGGCTCTTTGACGGCGGGTGTCCTTCAGCGGCGGGCGATCTTTGCCTGCTGGGGTGGAGGGAATGATGCACCAATTTATCTTGTGCAGTGCAAGCCTTGTCATGGTTGGAAAGCTGTTTCTTTCCATGGGTCGGTGCTCTGGTGAGGTTGGATGGATGGAGGTGAGGTTGGATGGAGGTGAGGTTGGATGGATGGAGGTGAGGATGGATGGAGGTGAGGTTGGATGGAGGTGAGGTCTAGGTGAGCTGATCTTTGCCCATGGTCTTCACCCATGGGCTTTAGCAGATGCTCTTCCCGCTGGTGCAACCTACTGCCTTCTAGCTGGTCACCCGCTGTCCTCCTGGCACAGTCCCCTTGGGCAGCAGGCTGACACCTTCATCAGGGTGGGAGAAATGCCCCGTAGGAAGCTACGTTCCTCTGAGCTGAGATTGAGAAACCTCTGCTTGAAGCTGAGTTTCCTCCTGCCGAGTGACCGTGCTGGCTGCCGGCGGAGGAGCCCAGCAGACGGCCGGAGCAGCCACTTCTTTTCTGCTCATCTGCCTCCAAAACTGCCCTTGGAAGTGGAGATGAAGTGCTGGGGTTAGGCAGGGGAATGTTTGCTGGTGTGTAATCCTTCACCAGCCCAGCCTTTGAATTACTTGTTAATGTTTTTGTTTAATGACATCTCGTTTCGGCTGCGTTGTGTAAGGTGCCCGTAGCTGTTCTTTCTGCTTATGAAGCTGGTGCCAGAAAGAAGTAAGGAGCTGGGTGTTGGTATCTTTATTATCAACTTTAAAATTAGGCCAAGGGAAGACAGCGTCTTGCATCTGGGTATCGTTTACCCACCCCATAAGCTCCAAGACCAGGGTTGCGTTGCTAGCCCTTGGCCCACTTGGCTTTGCAAGGGGAAATTTCTCCTGCCTCTTGAGCAAAAACGTGCAGGGTTTTCCTTCTCCAGGGGGGCTCAGGGGTCCCTCCCGTTGTATGCAGCCAGTCCCGCCTCTACTGGAAGCTGTCGTCCTGCTGGTTTCGCATGTTCTGCCTCCCTTGGCAGCCTGTTGTGAAAAGTTAATATCTGGTCATTGGTTTTGGCTGCATCTCCAAGGCAACTTCATTCATATGCCAGCTCCCTGTTCATACCAATCCGGACATGCCTAGATGACTAACTCCTGTCTCCTGTTACGCCGTCCTAGAAGAGTTGTTAACTCCTTCGACCCAGGTAGGTGGTGATACAGCAAGGAATGGGCAGACAGAGCAGGTAGATGCCATAAACACCCGGCAAATGCCGACTTGCTCCGTGCCCCCTCCATCCTTTCTGCTTTAGTCTGCTCCCCAGCACCTTGTCCAGTCTGGAGAGCAAAGAGCTCGTCACTATTTAAGATCCTTTTCAGTGCAGAAAGGTCTCAGACTTAAGTTTGTCTCTCCTGAAATTATTATGCTTCATTATCCTTCGGTTTGGGCGGAATGTTGCCTTTGGGATCTAAACTTACTGAAAAATTTCATTTGAAAAAAAGAACTTGCCTGCACACTAGCAATACACTCTAAAATGCAGCTAAAATTTAATTTTGCATTTCATGCAAACCGAGGGGGGATTTTCCTCCAAGGGGCAGGCGATGTGGTGAGACTACCGCGTTCCCGGCTTGTGTTCGGGGTCCGTGAGCCCTGCGAGACAGAGCTGTAACAGGTTAAACGTGGAGACGCCCAACGTTGCTGCAGCGCCTGCTCCCTCGCTGATGTGCCTATTTCTGTATGGGTTTGTCAGATACAGATTTACAGCCCCCAGAGACTCCTTTTGATTCTCACCAAAAGATGTAGGAAGGAGGAAAATGAGCCAAACTCTGGGGGGGGTTTTGCTGTTTGTTTCTCTCACGGCGGTGCTGAGAGGTGCCGTTGCGCTGGATGATGTGTCCTTATAATCCGCACAGCTCGCTGGGATGGGTCCCGCAGCTCCCGGCGATTCCCCGTTGGGGCGACTGGCCGGTCCCCAGGAAAGCATCCAACGCTGGGCAGGAGTGGGGCTGGGATTGGGGCAGAGCAGGTCTAGCTCACACCAGCACCAAGCAAAGTTCGGCTTGAGCTTGACGAGCATTGCTAGGATGCGATGCTGCACTTTTCCCTCGGTTCGTTTGAATGCTGATGTGGTCCGTGTGTCCGACGTGGATGTAGTGATGCTGTTTTTCTCGGGGTCCTGGAGGTGACTTGGCCGGAGCGTAGGCAGGGGTAGGAAAAGCACATTGGGTTTTACTGGTCACGTTCCCGTCCTCCTGGCAACCTAAGTGGGGTATCACCACAGAAATCAAGGGTCAAGATAGCCCTGAGGATCACTAAGATGTACAAACTTGAAACCCTGTTAATTTTTTAGCGCCTAATGCGTTTTGGGAGATCCATTACGCTGAAACATCAGGCAGAGAATTAAAGAGGCTGGGAATATGAACCTGCCGTGACTCATGACCGTGCCTGAGCGGCTGGACAAGGCTGCTCGCCACAGCGGTGGTGGTACGCTGTGGAAGAGTTAATTAGAGGAACATCGGAGAGATTACCCCAAGGACCTGGGGTACAACTCGGTCGGAGCCCGTTACCCCATGTACCACATACGAAACCTGCTGTCTCGCCAACCTCCCTCCTCCAGGTGCTGCTTTCCCTTCCTAGAGAAGAAAAACTGCTGTAGGACTGTTTGAAATGTAGCTGCTATAACTCTTAAATTTTAATAATAGATTACCATTAGTATCAGCCTTATATAATGCACACCTCATTATTGCTTACTCAGAATAATTTCTCAGCCTCCTTATAGAACCTTGGAACTTTATTTGCTGAGTATAAAATATGCAGAAATGCATGAATAGTTTTAAGACTTGGTACCCTAAACTAATACAGTGTGCTTTTTTTTCTGCACCATGATTGAAGTCAAATTAACATATTTACCTTCAGTGCTCCCAGGAGTAGCATTAAAAAATTCAAGAGGTGATTCAGAATAGTCTCCGATTTACTGTGTTTAAAGCTGGATTTCATTTCTCAATAAAACCATGCAAACACTTGACTCCCTTTCAGCTTTGCAGCCTCTTTGCTCCCTGTGCAGGTCCTTGGACTTATCAACAGATGGTAGCAGTATTATTACCGCCGTGTTCCCAAAAGGAAGCTTTTTATTTTATTTTATTGGTTTTTCAGGATGGGGGAGAAAGCAGGGACAGAGAATAAGGGAGGGAATGAGTTACAACAAATAGCACGGAAGCGTAGCTGCTATTTTAATCTGAAATAAGGAAAAATATCCAGCATGATTTTTGTCTTGCTGCCTGCGAGCACTGGTTTGCTGTGTAATGCTGGTTAGATTATCGTGCTCTGCCTCAGTTTGTCTTCTGTGAAAACTGTTTCCTAGGGCAAATCATGAAGCTTAATTTTTGCTATATGTTGACACCTTCCCAGGAAGAAAAGCCATGTAAACGCAGGGGTAGGAAATGGAAACGGTTGCTTTATTGCCCAGTGGTTTCTTTATTCTTACCAATGATTACCCAGGAGCTGTCTGCCTGTGCTGTGATTTATTCCTGCAGCTATAGGATGCAGCTCCCATAGCTCCCAGGATTTCAGACCCCACAACAGTTAAGTTCAAGGGTGCAAATTCCTGCCTCAAAGCTGCAGGCTGCTCCACCATTGCCTCTGCCGTGGGCTTCTCCGGTGAAGTGCCATCTCTCAAGCGTATCAGAGCTGCAGGGAAAGCTTCAACCCTGTCCATCCTCCTGGCCAGGTAATAAATATTCTGGGGAGCGGGTCTGTGTAATAAGCCCTTTGCTCAGCTGGGGCAAGTCGGTACCCTCTGAGCGGGACAACTCTGCCTGAAAATTTTGTTTACCGTGGACTAGAGATACTTGCAGCAGCTTTTTTTCCACACCTGCTCCTAGATTAGGAAGTTATTTCAGCAGATGCTATTTCCTAAGAAAATGGGTTAATGCTTGGTGGTTAGAACAGTGTGGCAAAAAAGCTTATTTGTGTGAGGTTTTGGCTAATTGCCTTGCAAATGTTACAGAGCGTTGCAGCAAATTTCCTGGATTTCGCAATTGCTATGGTTTTGGTCTAACTGGCCAGAAAGATTTTCATAAATACAAAAATAAATGGAAAAATAGAGGCAAATCACTTGCCATGTTGCTCTAAAAAGCTGAAGGACCTTGTGTCTGGGGTGAAAAGTCTCTAGTTGTCTGAGCAAGTGATTGAGACTTGGGGCTGAACAGGTCTCAGAGTTTTATGGTCTTTTAATTGATGAAAGACTGATGCTGCTCTCGGTTAGGCCAGAACAAGCTCCTCTTAGAAATAAGAAGTAATTCCCAGGCTAAGAGTTCCCTGGGAGAACAGGGATGTTTGTCATTCCCAGTTCTTAGGAAATGAATGGGAAAAGTGTTGTTGTGCGGGGAGGGGAAGGCTGCTGGTGTGGAAACCATCCTCTGCTCCGAGGGCAGGGACCTTGAGAGGTGGTGAGTCCCAGCTCGGATGTGGAAGCTCTTTCTCAGCATGGAAAGCCCTTGTGGGCCATATTCCCTTGTTTTTTCCTGGGAGGTGAGTGTCCGGGTGCCTTGGGGGCTGCCTGGGGCTGCTCTCATCCTGGACTGTCAGCAGTGTGCTTCAGGGATGATGCTGCTGAATTGGGGTTACTCTTTGGGGTCACCCCCATTCTCACATGCACATGGTGCCCAGCCCCATTGGGGCTTTTTTCCACGCCTGCTCCCACATTGGCCCGTGATGAAGGACAAAGGCTTGTTCTCTGGCTTCCCAAATTTGGGGGCAAGCGAGGTGGCTGCCGCCAGCACCCAGCCGTGCTGCCGCTGCCTTCTCCCGCTCTGCGTCTCCACCGGCTCCCCGGGAGCAGGGGCACTGCACTGGCGGGATAATAAAAAAAGGAGGGGAGATGTATTTCATGCACTTAGGGAATGCGTCTGTGGAAGGTACTGGTGCGGGTGAAAACGGAGCCTGGGCTGAGAAACGGGGTTGGTTTATGTTCAATAACATTTGCGCAATGAGTCCTGCTGCTCCGTACCGCGACGGTCGCATCGTGCGTCTCACTGACATAATGCCATCTCGGTGGGGAAAGCTGCCTGTCCCCAGTCTTGCCCACCGGCATCCCAGCCGCCAGCGGCAGAACTGTTCCCCACCGCTGCCTCGGCTCGCCGGCACCGATCCCACCTGGGACTGACGGAGGTGGAAGCTGCTCTGAGCCAGGAGGACAAGGAGGAGTTTCAGTCTGGGCACAGTGAAGGCAGCAATTCAGTAAGAAAGGCAAGTTGTGCAGGAAAATGCAAATCGAGTGTTGCTATTTCTAAGAGCATCACTGTAAAAAGACTTTTACCGTGTCAAAAAGTGCGATGGCGATGAACTGCGGCTGGTGGGGCTGGGAGGAAACCTGGGGCTCTCTCCTGGGTACCTCCGCACCGCCTGCCCTCGGGATGCTCCAGGGAAGGGTGGTCACGGTGTGATCCTTCGGCCAGTCCTGCCATCCTGTGCCGTGGAGAAAACCTATTTCTGGGCCAGAGTCCCCGGGGCTGCGTGCTGGCACAGCCGCGGGTGGGGGGCTCGTGGCATCGGCCAGCGCCGCATCCCCACGCTGCTGGTTAAATCGCTAATTAGATTCCATCCGAGCAGCAACATAAACCAGGAATAAATGGACTTGGCTTCATAAACTTAGCACTTAAATATTTTCCCAGGCAGGAAAAAAAAAATTTGCTTTCCATGCAAAACATATAAATCTTGGAAAACTTCCCAACGTTGCGTGTTTAACTGTTCAGATCTGTGTCTTTGTAGAATAGAAGTGGTTAGTCCCCTGCATAATTATTTTTCCTTTTAAAAGGAAGCTGAAATGTTTGCAATGAAGGCGTTTTAAGTGACTGCTGGGGATGAACAAGAGTGAAGGGAGAGTCAAGTTTAATGATGATTGCTTTGCTTTGCTTTATTGCTGTTGGAAATGAAGCACCTTCTCATCCCCTCCCCGCAAGGACTAACCACAAATGTCACTTTTACCCTTGTGTTTTGGGGCTGTTTCTGGTTGTCTTAGGAGTTTTATCGAAACATGTATCTGGTTGCTAGTTTCTTTTTAATCCTACCAAAACACAAGAGCTGTTACTGGAATTTATTTAACGCGATGGAGTCTTTGCACAGTTAAAATTGCAGATGCTGTATAAAACACGGGTGCTCTCCTTCCTTCCCAACGGCCCTGGTGCAGAAGATGCTGCAGTCGGATGCTCCTTTATTTAACCGGTGTGGGCGAGGGGTGAAAGGGAAGGGAGCAGCCTCCTCCAGCCAGGGCAGCGCGTGGAGGAGAAGGGCCGTCGGTGCCGCTCGCCCCTTTTCCATTTGCTGCGGTGGCAGGTGAGGGGTGCCCGTGGGGAACGGGGGGCTGACACCCGACGGCCACCGGGCACCGGCACCACTCGCCCAGGATGGAGATTTGCAGAGCGGTGGGTGAGCTTTCTGCTGAAAGATCCATCGGTTCTTTCCTGCACTGCCCCTCCCTTGTGCTCACCCCACGAGAGATCCCGCTATTACTAAATAAATATAGAGATACGGAGCATAGGTTTGGTTTTGCATAAAATCCCTGTTTTGCATAAAAGCCCCGAGGAGATGCTGTGGAGACCCGTCACGGCGGCTGGCGTGATGCACAGCTTGTGTCAGCATCTTGCTGGCCCTGTCCTGGGGGTGCAGGTGGGCAGCGGGGGGGGGTGGGGTGGGGGGGTGGGCAGCACCCCCAGCCCCACCGTGGCACTGGGGTGCAGTTGGGGATGGGGACTGGAGATGGAGAAACAGGTCTGCGGTGACTGTCCTGCCTGGAACAGGTCAGGTTTTGGCATGAGGACAAGTGAAATGAGTTTGATGGTCTTCTTATTTGATGGACCGTCAAAACAAGATTATCAGGGTTTTCTCGGAGCTGGGATAAGGTGGGGTTGGGGTGCACCAAGCAGGAATTTGCCCAGGACGGCAGCGGCGCGCTGGAGGAGGCTTTTCAGCACGTTGGCCTTTCATGAGCACCATGAACACACGGTTTGAAAGAAGCTAGAAAATAAAAACACACAACAGTCAGTCTCCTATGCAGAGAAAAAAACCCCAATAACCATCCTACAGCTTCTCTCCACGAGCACTTCCTGCATGCTTTGCTGTCATTAATAGTCACCATTCCAGAGCGAGAGATGTTTAATTTATTTGTGTTCTCCTAACACCTTTCTGTTTCATAACAGTAATCACCTCTCCCGGTTTGGCCGGGAGGCAGCGGTTGTCTGCCGCGCTCCCTGTAATCCAGGAGTGAATCAAAGCAACTTTTTACAAAACAAGATTCTCTCGCTGTTGCAAAAGAGCTTTGGGGAAATCTGGTTTTTGTGGTTAAGGATCTTACTCTGATGCACAAGGAAAATTATGTGTAGCTTTTATTTGGCCCAAAGGATTCTTACAACATTATCCGTATTTCCTTTAATTTGTGGGATTTCTAGTAAATGGGCTTAAAAATAGGTCCGGGCAAGATGCCAGGGTACATACGAACAGCAAAAAAGCTTTGCAGGCTGTGAGCAGCTCACTTTCACTTCTCCCTCGGCGCGGGCTGGGGGGACGGAGCAAACGCTCACCTTTGGGGGTTAAATTTAATGACGTCTCTGGAATTCTTTGGAAGTCAATAACTGCAGAAAAGATCCTTTAACTCTTTAATAGAACCAATGGAATATTGTTGTTGAGCTGGACCCAAGTCTGGAAAGGGAGCGGGATGAGCTGTAGTGCCGGGGGAGGACAAGCACGTGGGGGGGGACCCAGGGAGACCCTCACACAAGTCCCTGGACCCGCTCCCTGATGGGATTTGAGGATCCTGAAAACCTGGCATACGAGCAGGAGCAGAACATGGCGATGATACACTTTTTTTTTTTTTTTTTTCCCTTTCAGCTTTCCATTCTCAGAAGTCTCTTTAAGCCTTTTGTAAGATGGGAAAAATCTAATAAGGGAGAGGCTATGGCTCGGAGCTGTGCTCCCAGCCGGGGCGACTGCCGGGTGCCCGGCTCCCTTTGGTGATATTTAGCTGGCTCTTTCTTGAAAATCAGTCTCGGTTCAAGTGACTTAAAAATGCATTTTTCCCTGGGGACAGCCACCCGCAAAAGCCTTTCATTAAGACGTAGTGGGTTTGTGCGGCTGGAGTCCCAGCAGTAAAGGGAAGGTAAGTGGGAAAGGATGCCACGTTCCTCTGCTGGGCAAGGGCGCCTTATGGCTCCCCAAAATGTGTGATTTTTGTCCTACTTCTGCAAAATTTGGTTTGTTTGATTTTAATTAAGACTTTGGGCATAAATCTGTAAAATTTTATTATATTTTGAGTACTGTGGATGCTGCACCTCTCTGTTGCGGGTAACTTCTTGGGAGATGGATGAAGAAGAGGGACGGGGAGATGGATAAAGAGGAGGAATGGGGAGATGGATGAAGAAGAGGAAGGGTTTGAGCTTCCTGGAAGCAGCAGCAGTGTGTTGAACCGGTGCGGTGGGCAGGGAGCGGTGTCTCGGTGCAGGGAAGGGCAGGAGGTGGCAGAAGGACCAGGGTTGAGTTGGGGTTGCAGTGGGTCCTGTGGGTCACGGCCAGGAGGAACCCACCTTGCGGGGAGCAGCGTGTGGGTGCAAGCCCACGCCGTGCCCCTGCCAGCGCTCTTGAACTAAAAACGTGCATTTTCATATGTCGGTGGTGATGGACTTCCATAAAATCAAGAGGACTCCGCTGCCTGATGCAGAAACAAGCTTGTTAAAGGGAAATTATTTATGCCATTGGCAGCAATGTACTAATAACACTTTTCGTACGAGGGTATCGAGTTGCTTTACAGATATTCTGCTTCACGGTCTTCTGATGCCTCTGTGAAGTGGGGGGAAATGTGGTTAATTCAGTTGTACAGGTGAGGACACCGGGCCTCATCTCTGCTCCCCCCGTGCCCCGAGGGCAGCCCAGCTCCTCGTCCTGTGCCACACCAGCACCGCACTTTTCCTTAGAAGTCGATAATTTGAGAGTCATTGTGGAAACCAACCCTCCAGGGTCGCGGTGGCTGGGGTCTGAAGTCCCAGGAGCCATTCATGACAGCACCCAGATCCCCAGTACCCTTTCTGGAGGAGGCAGGTGAATTTGCTGTAGCTCGTATAATAAGGGATAATGTCCGGGATGTATCTGGAGGGCACCCGGCTCCGTAAGGCCAAGCCTTGCCGTCAATGGCATCACCGGCTGTTGAACGGGATCTTGAGCCTTTTCCGTGGGACTGATGCCGGTGGGTGCCACAGCAGGCGTGGGATCACCCCGGGGCAGCTCCCTCTTCCATGTTTCAGGAAAAAACAGAACGGAGAAAAACCACCCCGTGCTACCTCGGCATGGTTTTGGTACGTTGTGAGCAGAAATCATCTGTTTCTCCCTAGACTGGGAGCTGCTGAAGGCGAGCACCCCAAGACACCTCTTTTCTCATTAAACCTCTGGGTTTAGGAGCTTCCAAGCCCCAGGGCCGCTTTCCCTCCCGCGCCGGCCGGCGATGCCAAAGCACCGACCTCCGGCCAGCCCAACACCGTAGCCGAAGTTCACATTCGAGCTGATTCTTCAAATTTACCTCCTTTGCTGGAGATCAGCTTTCCTGGCTGCCCCGGAGGAAAAGGCTCCTGTTGTTTCTTCAAAGACCAAGGTTAAATGAGCAGCTGCAGCACAGCTCGGTGGTAAATGCAGGTTTTTGGGGGTTTTTTTAGGGGTCGGGGAGATGAGCTGGTGCCAGCGCTTGGCCGGAGGGGTTGCAGCCAGGGCTGCTGCTGGGGTCCGTCACCAGGGCTGGGGCTTGGACGTGTGAGCTCCCCTCTTAAAACGGTGTCATCCCCGCTACAGGCGGCTGTAATCCCCTTTGATTTTTCTTGTTAAAAATAATTGGGTTTGGGCGTGTGGGGGGTTTTTTGGGGGAGGTTGGGGTTTTTTTAAGATTTTAACTGAGAGACAGCAAATTTAGTATTTTCTGTGTCTTGGATGTGTTGTGATTTACATTTGATTTTAGGCATAATTAGAAATGCAAGTAGAGCGCTTTGTGTTTTACCTCTGCTTCAACTATTTATGGCATGGTATGCAAATGAAGCAAGCTATGAATATTAAAGATTAGAGTATGTTACAAAGTATCACTGTCTTTAATGAGTTCGGTAATGGGCACAGGCTTTGCACACACTTTAATATGGAGGTATTTTATGTTGTGTGCCGTCTCCGTGGCTCTGCAGCTATCGATGCCGTGTTTGGTTACATCCCAGGAGAGCAGGGCCGTGATTTAAACCCTATTGAGCCCCGGATCGGCTGCAATAGGTAGGTGTGATTTCCAAGCGTGCCCATGACAAAGGCGGCTGCGGCTGGCGAAGGGTGTTGATGGATTATTTCACAGAGACTGTTTCAGTTCTCGTCTAGGTCAATCCGTTTCATCTGCTGCAGCGTTGTAGATGGATCTGAGAATATGAAAGCGCTCGTCGACCTTTCAAGGTGCTTTGCAGCACTGGGAGGGAATCTTAAACACGCTCCTGCCAAAATGGAGCTGCTGCCTCTAACATCACATAGACCCCAAGAAATTAATTTTGCCGTTCCTCGCCAATTAGACTTACTGACATAGAATTATTTGGGGGTTTATTGACACATCCGAAGGCATTTGAAGGAACGTCTTATCTACTGGATAGCAGAGGGTTGGGAAGCGGGGCTCCTCGCGTTAACCCTTTCTTGACGTAGGAGCCTGGGAAGCCCGGTTAGCACGGTTTTATTTCTAAACCAGTAAACAGTTTTCTCTCTAAACTAGCATCATAGTTATAAAAGAGGAAGGTGACGGTGTTTTGGGGTGCTGCAGTGCACACAGAGATTTCATCCACGGGTAACCTGAAGAACAAACTTCTGCTTGAGCAGCGGGGTCCCTGCGGGATGCAGCGGACGCTGCGGGGTGATGCCGGGGGGCTGCGGGAGGTGGGGGAACAACCAGCCAGATACAGAAAGCAATGGATTTTGTGCCGATTGGGGCTTGGGGAGGGTGGGCGGCGGGGAGGGAGAATGAAGCATGCCCCAGGGAGCGTGCTTTTCAGATTTGAGGTATTTAAATTACAAATTTTGATGAGGAAGATTGTCAGCAGTATTCAAAACAGTGCTTAAATTCTTTTGAAACACTGTCGAGCTGTGCTGTGGCAGTTGAAAAGTTTGGCACACAAGAACTTGGCCCAGAAGTTGCTGCTTGGGTTTTTTTCCTTTAAAACTCAATTCATCTGTATTCAAGTATCCCACATGCTTAAGAAAAAAAACCCACCAGGCTCATACTGGTTTGAGACAGACCCTTCCGTGCAAGGGGAGCTGCAGAAGTGATTGAACTCTAATATCAGGGGGTTTCCTTGTTGGTTAATGAGCATTAATAATTATTCATACTTGCGTATTTAAACAAACAAACAAAAAAGAATTTTATAGTGCCTGTGTCCACTCATACAAACAACCAGCAAACTAAACTGGGATTTAGAATATGCTTGTGATCCACTGGATTATTAATCCATACGCATCAGCTATACCTATTTTTTTTTTTTTTGATGGGTTGATCGGTGTTCGTTTTCAGGGGATCAGCTCGGTGTTTGCAGCACGCGTCTGCAGCATGTTGTGAACGTTGGGGAGACTTTCTTACCTCCAACCTCTGACCGTCCTCTGCTCCGTGAGGCTTGGATCTCCGTAAAAGCCCCACGTTGTAAGCAATGTATGTGCTTGAGCTAGAGCTGGGCATCAGCAGGGCTCTCCTGGGGACGTTGGCTGTTCAGCTGTGGCACAGAAGCACAAAACTTGTAAGATGTTAGTGTTGGCTCTGAAGACGTACTTGACCATATATAATACATATATAAAAAAAATAATATTATATACATAAAATATTGACCATATATAATCTATATTATCGTAGATATATAATATAATATCCTGGGCTGCAGTGTTGTCTGGGGGTGTTTAGGGCACGTTACAGAAATAGTCACATTCTGAAGCTTGGGGCAAAATTTGTGAAGGTTTTGTTGCAAGAGCAGAGAAGTCAGGAATGAAAAGTTGGTGTTGTCTCCTGTGCCTTCATGCCTCAATGCTGCGATCCTGAGAGTGGGAGCTGAGTCTGCAGGGGGTTTTCCCCCCGGGAAGGGGGGAGAGAGAATTGTTTGCTGAAGCGCAAGCAATGAATGCAATGTATGAAAAATGCAGGTCTTCTGCTTCCCCCCCCTCAGCCTGGGGGAAGTGGGCATCAGGCTGCGGTGACCACCTCTTGTCACAACTTCTAGGTTTCTCGGGGTTTTTGCTCAATGACCAGAAACCTCAGTTTTGAAAAACATGCTATGCAGTCTAGTATTTGCTTCTGTCATCCTGGAAGTACAGAGTTAAATTTCTGCAGTCTATAACTTTCCTTTTCTGCAGGCTTATATTTCCATTAAGGATCAAGCTCAGATGCAATTGTAGCTTCGCTTTATAGAGTATTAAAAGTTTAATGTATAAATGTCTTCCTTCGCCAGAACTTTTTGGCAGTATTGTTTTCCAGGGCTGAAATTTCTACAAAAACATGGAGATCCCGAGAGCTGCAAGGGCTCAGCTGCCCTTCAAGGGTTAATTATATTATGCCTACTTTTTTTTTCTGAAAGCAGGGAGAATAAGCTGTAGCCAAAAGTAAAAGTCATTAATTTTAAGACAGAGATGTAAGCAAAGTTTCCTTCCCCTCTGCAGGTTGGTCAGGGTAGGCTATGCAGTAATTGAAAAGTAAAGGCAATTGAATTACAGGCTCCTGTCCAAACGGAGCGCGATTTCTTTTTTTTTTTTTTTTTTTTTTTTTTTTTTACAACCTCCATTGCATCAGAACTAGGCAGTATTCCTGATGTTCTCATGTGTGTTAATGCTGACTCACAGACTAACTTGCACAAGAAAAAAAACACACAGGCAGCTCCACCATACTAGGTAATGAGCTCTAGCAAGAAGCAGCGTCTGATGTTTTGTAAGCTTTTTTAATTGACCTTTTAAGATATTTACTTTATTTTAAGGCTTTCTGCTCCGTAGTGGCACGATGGTAGAACTGAGTCATGCATGTTATATATTGCTAGCTCTGCTGTTGTGTACTAGGAGTGAGGAGAATACAATTCAGCATGGCACTTGTCTTTTTGATGTGTTACGGATGTGAATTAATGTTTGCGATGGGATGCAGGCAATGCACGCTTTGCAGAAGGCATGGTGATGGGGTGCTGTATGCTTTCTGGTGGATGTAACTTAGTCGGGGTTTTGAGTTTTTATTAGATTGCAAAAAATTTACATTCTGCAGAATAATTGTATTTTTTTTTTATCCATGTCTCTCCCTTCCCCTTTCCCTCACAGCAATCTGCAAAAAAAAAAAATTAAAATGTTGCATTTTCTATTTTTGCTTCTCCTTGCTTTGAGAGCTCTTAAAATCAGTGATAGATTATGGAAAAAAAAAATTAAAAAATAATGGCAATAACACGCTTCGCCTTGGCTGAATGACGGCACTTTTTGGAGGCAGCAGCCTGCCGGGTGGGTGACCTCGAGCGGTGATGTTGCGCCCAGGCTGCTGGTGACTCACCTTGCAGCAGGACGGAGCCCGGGGAGCTGCTGCCGGTGCCGGGGTCCCCGGGGAGAGCACCCCAGGGCTGTGCCGGGGTCCCCGGGGAGAGCACCCAGCACCCCATCCCCGGGCTGCCCTGGCTTCATCCCGGGGGCTTCACGCCCCGGCGGGGCTGCCTCATCAGCATTAATTTAATTCACTTTCCCATCTTTTCCCCCATTCCCTGGCCGAGCCTTCAGGTCTTTACTTTCCGGGTGAACTTTTAGGATTATAAAGCAAACGTAGCTCCGTGCTGCATGTCTGCTGCGTGTGCGTTGCTTATGTGTTACTTAGTAATATTTGCAAATTCCGTTTCTGCTGTCTTAATAAGGCAGAAATAATCTTCTTTCACCCATTGCCACTGGCTGCTACACTAAAAATAGGGTACGTTAGCACTGCTCGCTGCTTGCCACTTGCAGCATTTCAAAAATAAGTACTTTGGAGCTGCAGAAACAAATGCTGCAGGAGAGAAGAGGAGTCTCGCTATGACTGTCATTTGATTACCAAACTTAACCTTGTTTTCTTTCCCCTGCCAAAGACGGGCATTAAACTGTGCAGGCATCCACGGCGTTTCACATTTGTGCCCCAGCCCCTCTCCTTCTCCCTCCCTGGGTTTTCTTGCCCCGAACCCCGACGCGGGCAGAGGGGAGGGTTGGTTTTGGGGTGGGGGGGTGCAAAGACTTTTCTTTTTTGCTTCTGTCGCTGTGGTGCATGGCGTGGGGTGGGGGGGAGGTATGCCCAGCGTGGACCTGAAGTGCATTTTATTTGACTTTATTTAACTCTTTATTTTATTTAAGGCGTTAGAGCAGCTCCGTGCTGAGGGAATGGTCCTTCGCCACCGAGTTTTGCAGTTAGCTGTTGCGTATTTTCCTTCGGGCTTATGTAAAAAGTGCATTTCCTTTTCATTAAAAGAGGGAGGGGGGGACCCCAAAACCCTGTAGCAAGAGCTGGGTGGGTGGCACCCCTCTGTCAGGGGGGTGGAATTGGGGACAGCCCTTGGGGAGCCCCCCGCCCGGCTGGATGACATCCCCCTGCCAGCCTCAAATCCAAGGGTGGGATTTTCCCCCTCTCTCCTCATTTACAGAAGAAAGGGAAGTTTCCTTTGACCCTTTGGGGCCTTCAAGGGCAGGACTTTTCAGCTCTTTTCTTTTGAGGGGCTTTGGCTGGGTGGGGGTGCAAGCCCTCCACCGCTTTGTCTCCCACCCCCAGCGGGTCCTGCTGCCTTTGTCCCTGTCCCAGCTGCCAGCGCACCTTCCTGCGGACCTTAGGACTTTGGGGATTTTGGGGTTGGGGTTTTTTTGTCGGGGGGGGGGTGGGGTGGGTGGGTGAAGTCTTTGAGTCCTTTTGTATATTGGCTAAGGAAAAAGACAATTTAAATACATTATCTAATTATTTCTGATTACTCCTGGGGGAGCTCTGATGCCAGCATCTTATTCTAGGTCGATGCTTTTTTCCTTTGTTGTTGTCGTCTCGCCCCGACCTTTCAGGCCTCAGAGCAGGAAAATACTTTAGAAAAGAGCAAACCTGCTTTTTTCTCCCCAAAGCACATGAACACAAACTGAGGATTCTCAAACTCTCATGGAAGTCGTATCAAATAACAGCTGCATTTTTTATGAACATCTTGTGACAAAGGCTATGACTTTACAAAAATCATGCAGACATGTACAAATTGTCCTGCTATATCCAAGAGCTGGAAAAAGAGGCTGCCATTAGAAAACAAAATGATGTATTGCTTGAATGGTCACGTATCTTAAATAATCGGGGGGGTGAGGGGTGGTTGGCTGGTTTTAATCCCCTTTTGTCCAAGTTTTCCCATTTGGTAAGAGATGTCCATCTGATGATCTGTCACCTGTAGGACGAGGCAGCCCAAAGGGGACTGGATTTTTTGGGGATGGTGATGTTGCTGGGGGCTACTCCTGCACCCTGGGGCACAGCTCAGCTTGGGAGGCGAGATTGCAAAATACAGTTTACATCTGTAATTGCTAAGGTCATTTTTCCTGCAGCACAGCTCTTCCCGTGTCAAATGGACCGAAGCCATTTCAAACCATGCAAAAGTAGTTTGGTGCTCTATTTAAAAAAAAAAAAAAAAAAAGCATATTTAGTAGAGGAGATTTTTAAGTTAGATGTTATCAGATGTTATTGCATTCACTCTAGTCACAATAATATTTTGTTGCTGTTGTTTTGAGGGGATGTGAGGTCTGGGAGTGAGCAGGTTCTCCTTGGCTTTCAAGACTGCCTTCTTTTATTTCTTGGATTTTGGGGGGGCTTGGGCTTGTTGATGGTTTTGGGTTGTTTGGTTTTTTTCTATGTTCTGATCATGAAAAGGCAGGGGCAAAGCGGGGAGGAAGAAACACAAATCCAGCAGTCCTGGCCTATGGTTGTTGAAGTCATTTGGGCTTTTGCAGCTCGCTGGTACAGCTTCGCCTGTGTTCCTCGATGCCGTTTCTAGACCAAACACAGTTACTGTTTTCACCATTTCCCTGTGAGGGTGTTTTGGGGCCTTTTTTCTCTGGGAAAGCTGGAGGTCTACCCTGTCACCGAGTGCCACCAGCAAGCTCGCCCGCTCGCTTGGCACCTTTGTGACCAGAAATCTCCTGGAATGGCAGGAAAGGCCAGCGGGAGCTGGAGTGATGCAGTTTTGGGGATGGGATCCCTTCGGGGTGGTGAGGCCAGGCTGCAGTTCTGCGGGAGGCATCCCCCAGGAGGGGTCACTTGTGTGGAGCATCTTGGTTCAAACTCTGATGTCTCACGGGAGGTTTTACATGAAATCTGCCAATAATTTGCCAGGCTGGGGCACTCTGGTGCTTCTCACCGGCTTAAACGTATCCTGAACTGGCACGATTTTGGTGTTTTCAGAGAGAGGCATGGGTTCCTCCTGGCATGCCTGGCTTGTTTATAGAGCAGATTCTAAGCAATATTAATAATTGATATCTATTTGAAGTTGGTTTGTTCTGTGCTACCGAGCTCTCCTTGGCTGGTCCCACTCATCCTGCCCTCCTGGGTTTCTCCGAGGCAGGGGCTTGGGAGCGGGTCCAAGGAGGTCCCATCCAGTGCCTCCCTGGTCTCTCCTCCAGCTCTAAGGGAGCTCTTGCTGGCAGAAAAGAGGAGGAGATCCTTCTCCACCCGTGGTCTGCCATCCGCACGGACAAGGCTTCATTCAGGTCCCCGAGTGGAGAAGTTATGTTTCTGTAAAGCACATGTAATTTCAGTAATTTTCACAGATCCAGAGTGGATCTGCGTTTGCCAGGGCAGACGCCTTTCCTTCTCCAGCAGAGGTTGGTGATGCCGTGGTTGGAAGAGGTCTTGGGCTCTTGGGCTTGGCCGTTGCGGTGTCATCTCTGACCTCCTCGCCGGATGTCACCTTGGTCCCCTCTCGGTGCTTTAGCCTCCTCATCAACACCAGGCAGAGCTCTCGTTGACCTGACGCCGAGTTTTGGCCGAAGCGTTGAGCGCTCCCGACGCGGGGAGGTCCTGGAGGTCCTCGCCTGGGAGCGTCACGGCTCTGCCAAGCGCTGGGAGGCTGCGGGTCCCGTGGGATGCCGAGCAGACGTGTTAGTGCCGTTTGCTGGAAGAGCAGGGGAAGGCAGCCAGCCCTGGGCGTGCAGGAGTGGCAGCAGTTTGCTGCTGTGGAGTTGAACTTAATGCACCAAACATCGATGTGGACGGTGGAAGTGGAGGTATGAGCACGATCGGCGGGGGGGGTTGTGCTGGAGCATCACCGGCCCGGTCTGCGCTTCCCTACGGTTATCCTCCTCTAAGGATGGCTTCACCTCTAATCTCCTAAATTTTAACTGTGTGTGACCATCCGAGCGGAGCAATTGAAACAAATCTGAGAGCAGTAGCAGAAATAAAAACGCTCTGGGCAAGAGAGAAGTAAGCAAAGTGAGGCCCCACCCTCTTTCCCAGAAAAAAGCACCAAACATGCTCAATAAATGCGAAGGTAATTTAAAATCTGAATCCAGGAGACAATGTGACTAGGATTTCATTACTTAAGCAAATGGATTTGCTTTTAGTGGATTCAGCCACAGACTGAAAGAAGCTTTCCCCAAGGGGTAAACATTTTTCCTGCATTTGAAAGGCTTTCTTGGGGGTGGGGGGGACGGGACCTGGGGGGGGGGGGGGGGGCACGAATCAGGACTGTGGCCGCCCAAGGAGCACCTTTATTTTGGGCAGATTTGGGCATTCCTGAGGCTGTCCTTTTGGGTGGGCGGTTTTGGGGAGCCCCTGGGGTGGGATGCTGGGGGGGGGGGGTTTGTGCTGGGGCTGGGGGGGTGCTGGGACTGGGGGGATGCTGGGGGATGCTGGGGGATGCTGGCCGCGCCTTCCTCCGGCCGCAGGAGTTAACCAGCAGCAGTGCCAGCTCTGCAGACTGTTTGGAATAGTTTAAATGCTTTGACACTCTGGATGTACTAGATGGCAGGGGAGGCAGTTTACAGCGTAATTCATATGCAAAACTGCACTATAAATTTAAAACCTGTCTCAGTTGCCGTGGCACCACTAAGCATTTCATCAGCATACAGTACAGTATTTCTGCCATCTTTGTTTGCATTGCAGTGACTCATCAAAAGTCTGTCTTGTACCAACACTGAGAGCATT
Source organism: Astur gentilis (assembly GCF_929443795.1). Lineage (NCBI taxonomy): Eukaryota > Metazoa > Chordata > Aves > Accipitriformes > Accipitridae > Astur > Astur gentilis. The sequence continues at coordinate 18,471,595 of NC_064908.1, forward strand.
CCTCTGGCACTGATATTTCTCTGTTTTTAAAGCTTCGGTTTGAAACTGGCATTTACTTCAGGTCCCTAATCAAAGGGCTCTATTCATTGCAGAGAGCAGCCTGAATGTTAATCTGCATCCGGCCTATTCATTTAGATGCTGTGCGCTGCCGGGGAGATTTGACTTGGTAAAAGCTTGAGCTACAGCAGATACAAACCCAGGGTTTGATACTATATTTTTTTTTTTAATTTTTTTTTTTTTTCCCCTCCCCTGAGCGATCGTCGTCGCTGCGTATAGCGTGGCGGCCTGGGCGATACGGAGGGACGCAGAGCCCCTCCGGCCAGCGGCCACGCTGGGCACCGGCTGCTGCTGAAGGTACGTTCGCTCCCAGCCAGGCGAGGGGACCGGGAACTTCCTCGCTCGGAAGAATTTTTTTTAACCATGCAGATACAATTAAATTGGCTCCGAGTGTGTTCCCTTTTCTTCCTGTTACCCCGTGGCCTTGCAGATAGGACTTTTTTTTTTTTTTTTTTTTTGCCAGCAATGGGAACAGAGCAGCTCTTTGTGGGTTATTATTTTCTTTTCGGAGATATATTTTTTTCCTCTTTCTCAGATAAACTTCTTCTTTTTTTTTTTTTTTTTTTTTTTTTTTTTATTTTAATATTGTTCCTACGAGCTTTCAGCACTAGTTAACCATAGTTTTTCTTCAGGAGTATTGAAGGCAAACAGGATTTTAAATCTCCTGGACTCTTGCGTGGAGCTTGGGGAGGGGGGACGGGGGGGTTTGGGCTCCGGCTCGTGTCGGTGAATCCGCAGTGATTTCCTTTGCTGGAGTTCCAGTGCACGGGCTGCACTAACGCTACCTGCTCCGCCGTTGCACGGGGTTTGCGTATGAGCTCCCTTCGAACGCGAGGCTTGCTTTGGTCGGTGAGAGGAGGAATTATCCCCGTGGCCAAAAGGTACAGCTGGCCTTAAAGAGCGGCTGCGATGGGATGCAAAGCCGGAGCTGTCGTCGCCTCGAGCCCGTTTTCGTGTGAGGTTGCTCGGAGGGTCCCCGATGCCCCTCGGCTGGGGCCGGTTCCCCCGGCCGGTGGGCGATGGGCTGGGGGGGGCCAGGGGCTCCGGCCGCAGGAGGGGCTGGGTTGGGGCTCCCCCCTGCCCCACTTTGGATTTCGGGGAGAAAAATAAGAAGACAACTTGGTAGGCGGCTCGCTGCGGCACGTTGGTTTGTTTTATTGGGGCTCAAATATCTGGCTTAATTTGGAGATAAGCCTCGTTTTGTTGGAGGATAAATCTGTTGAGAAAGGGTTTAACTGTTGAAATGCTCCCTCTTTCTGGTGCAAATGGGAAGATTGCTTTTCAAAGTGCTTTTTCCTGGGAGCTGTCGCTCCGGCAGAATCCTGTATTTATTTCAGGCAGAATGGCACATTGTTTTATAAATATCTTTTCTGTAGTTTCAACATAGCTGGTGGTTGTTGTGTTCCTTATATAATGCTACCCGAGATCTGTCTGACTATCTTACATTTGCTTTACTGTTCACTCCTCTCCCATTACCGTTCAGATTTTCCTGCATAAAGTAAAACCCCTGGGGGAATAAATCAGTGGTGCTTATTTAAACAGACCACAACTTGAAGAAAATACTTGTGTTTTCCAAATATCCTTTGCCATCCACCAATAGCGTTTCCAATGTTGTTTGAAAACATCGATAAGTAATTTTTGTAAGCGATTGCTTTTCCGCATCGGCTCTCAGAGCTTAGCTTTGAGCCTTTGATGTTGGGTGAGGTGGGTTCCTCTGCTTCTGCCTGCTTTGGTGAACTGTCTAAAAACGCTGTGCCTCTCTTCCTGCCTTCTCCGTTTTTCAGATGTGCCCTACTTTGGATATTCCTGCATTGAATGTCTGAGGAGCTCCAGCCGATCCTGAGCCATGTCGCAGATGTTGCACATAGAGATTCCCAACTTTGGGAACACCGTTCTGGGCTGTCTGAACGAGCAGCGGCTGCTGGGGCTGTACTGCGATGTCTCCATCGTGGTGAAGGGCCAAGCCTTCAAGGCGCACCGGGCGGTCCTGGCCGCCAGCAGCCTCTACTTCCGAGACTTGTTCAGTGGGAACAGCAAAAATGCCTTTGAGCTGCCAGGTACCGTCCCCCCCGCTTGCTTCCAGCAGATCCTCTCCTTCTGCTACACCGGGAAGCTGACCATGGCGGCGAGCGAGCAGCTGGTGGTGATGTACACAGCGGGCTTCCTGCAGATCCAGCACATCGTGGAGAAAGGGACGGACTTGATGTTCAAGGTCAGCTCTCCCCACTGTGACTCTCAGACCACCATGATCGAAGACCCCAGCTCGGAGCCGCAGAGCCCCTGCAACCAGCTGCAGTCGGCCTCGGCGCCCTACGTCATGTCCCCTTCCATGCCCATCCCGCTCCTCACGCGCGTCAAACACGAGAACCTCGAGCTGCAGGCAGCTGCCCTGCCCGGCCTGCCCGGCAAGCGGCCCCTCGAGCCCGGCGCCCGAGAGGGGACCGGCGGTGGTGGCCCCAACGCCGGTCCCCTGAAGCTCTCCCGCGTCTCCTACTACGGGATGCCCAACCTGGCCACCCTCATCCCCAACGTCCAGCAGGTCCAGTACTCGCAGGGGGAGCGGACGAGCCCCGGCGCCAGCAGCATTCCCACCACCGACAGCCCCACCTCCTACCACAACGAGGAGGACGAGGAGGACGACGAGGCGTACGACACCATGGTGGAGGAGCAGTACGGCCAGATGTACATCAAGTCCTCGGGAGGCTACTCTGGTAATGGACCGTCTCTCTCCTTGGGTTTTCTGCTCTCCTTCAGTGGTTGCTTGGTCCTTCTCCAGCCGGCACGGGTAGCTTTGGGCTTGTCTATCAGGCTTTTGTCTTCAGGGGCTTCGTTTGTTTATTTACGTAGTGCGGTGCACGTGGTGGGCTCAGTGCTGGTGTCCGGGTATGGCATGGGCAGGTCTCCCGCCATGCCATCGCTCACGGGCCGTGTCCCCAGTTGAGAAGCTCTTTAGATGAGAGAGGCTACGTCATCCGCCACGGTTGGTAGCCCTTCGCTTTTTGGCTGAGGCTGCTGACAAGCAGCCTGGTGGTTATGCGAGGCGTGCGGTGGTGACACCATCCCGTGGCGATGGCTGAGCTCACCTGCCACCGGTCATCCAAGAGGGATGGTCATCTGTGGGAAGGGAAGTGTCAGCCCTTGCCAGCCCAGTGGGGTTAGGTGGTCGGGCTGGGAGTTAGTCTTCAGCAAGGTGCACGTTCCCTCCGTCCTGGCCTTTTAGAGTAAAATTTTTTAAAAGCTGATGAACGTACGACATTTGGAGGAAGGGAGAAAAACATCAAATAAATCATTTTCATAGATGTTAATTAGGCACATCTGCAAAAAGAAGAAAAGAAGGACTTTTATGACCACTGCCTGAAGTGACCCCCCGTTCCTTTGCCAGCCTTGCCCAGCACATCGCTGTCAAAAACGGAAAAGCAATTTGGGGGCCTCTTGATAATATTTTATTTCTCTATTAGCTGAGTCCCTGGGCATGCCTTAGAGGAGGTGGCTCCACTTTGGTGGTGCTCAGCCGAGAGCTCCACGGCTTAGCCCCAGGGCAGGCGCAGGGGCACAAAACCCCTTCCCTCTCCCTTCCCACACAGGAGAGGCTTTCCTGGGGTGTGCGCCCCTGGCACCGGGCAGGGCTCGGACCCTGCTGAGGAGCAGGGACAAGTGGGGGGTACGGAGCTGGGGGCTCAGGACCGGAGGGGGAGATGCCCGGCTGGGTTGCTGGCGTGCCCTCATCCCGTGCGGAGGCTCAGCCTCGGCACAGCGGCCTCCCCGTCGGAGCTGCAGGTGTTTGTGGTGGCAGCTTTGATCCGCGGGTGCTCCCTGGGGAGGGACATCCTCCCGCCAGCTTTGGCCGCACGGAGCATCCTCTCGCCTGGAGCCACTTTCCCCAATACAGTTCTGTGCTGAAATTGCTGGACTAATTTTGCAAATATTTAAGTCTCGTTTGTTGAAGAGCTGGCATGCTTTCCTCAAAGCTGTTTGATTTTATTCTTAGGCAAGGGAGAAGATTTGACAAATATGACCATTTCTGTTACCTAAAGCCAGGCTTTCCCTAGTAGTGAGAATGGGCTCATCCCCACATGCTGTCCCATCCCTTCCCATCCCAAAGAGCCAGAGCCCAGTGTCCCCTTGGCATGTCCCCCTGCCAGGTAGCAAGCAGATAAGCAATATTTTCCAAGCGTTTTTACCAAGCCATGTGCAAAAGGGAGAAAGCATACTGGTAGCGATGTTACTATTTTAATAGTAGAAATATTTGCTGAGAAAAGCGGACAAGCCAGTTGTAGAAAATGAGCCTCAAAAGCCTGTCTGCTCTCTCTGCCGTGCTTCAAGTCCCAGCAGTTGGTACCAGGTGGGTCAGGAGGAGTGGGGACAGGGGATGGGGACAAGGTTGGGGTCTCCTCCATGGCCGCCCATCCCCAGCTGCTGTTAGAGTCAGACCGAACAGAAATCAGGCTGTTTTCCCGCACACTGGTTTTGGTTTTATTTTGCTTTGCGCTTCCCCGCTGTGGAGCAGGCGGTGAGTAATGTGGGTTTGCCTTGAGCGCCGGAGCTCGCCACATTATTCCTCAGAGCAATGGGATTATACCCTTGGACACGGTGTTTTCCTTCCCTGTCACGGGGCTGGTTCATGCGGTAAAAGAACAAAATAAATTCAGAAGGTGAGGGCAGGACCAGCCCCGGGATGGTGCAGGCAGCAGCTATTAGGCTGTATCTAATTCTTGCGGTGCGGGAGTCATCCCAGTTGGAAAAGTGAAAATAAGAGCAGCTTTTTTGGGCATCGCTGGAGATGCTGCAGCCGTCCAGCCCTCACAGTGGAACCGGGCATCCCGCGGCAAAGTTTTCCTTCTTGGTTTCTGTAGGGGGAAGACTTGAACCGTGTCGTGATGCTGAGGCAGGGGCCATGCGGGGAGGAGGCAGGTTGGGAGCGTGGTGCTGCCCAGCCTCACTGTAATGCTCTAATATACCACTTTCCTGCTAAAATACCTCTTCCACACCAGCACACTTTAAGTGAGTTTCCTGTTTTAAATAAGCCAGCTATAGTATCAGGCTTTCTGGAAAAGAGGGCACACAAAAAAGAGATTAAAAAAATAAAACCTAAGCTATTCCATTATGGTTTGGACTTGTACAGCTAACTGTGTTTTAATTACTCGGGATAAACTGTACCCTCAAAAGGTGCAGAATAATAAAACCATAAGATGGAAGAGAGAAGCCAGCTAATCCTGCTTCTGGCATGTAGATCCTGACAGCCTTACAAAGGCCTGGGGGAGGGGGGAGCCCTTTAAAATAGTGATTGCCAAGGTTTCCAAGAGCCCCGTTTGTAAAAACAAAAACAAAGCCAAAGAAGAGCACAGCAGATGAAGCCCTGAATTTCAGAGAGGTTGGGGATTTTTTTTTTTTTTTCCTCCTTTTTCTCCATTTTTCCATTCCCCAGCTGAAGCGTTGACTGAGCTAATGCCGGTGAGTGTGTGGTGGGATGCTGGTGGCTGATGCTCTTCGCTTGCCTTGAGCATCACCCACCTTGACCATCACCACCCTCTGCTCCCAAGGCTGGGGCAGCGTGGGGCAGGGGAAGGTGCCCAGCACGAAGCCTCTTCTTGCCCCAAGGCTGGGGGCGGGGGGGGGGGCGGTATTTACTTTTTGTTCACCCCTTTTTATAGTCAGAACCACAGCAAATCTCCAAAACTGGAATCAGAGAGACAAGGAGCACATCATCGCCTTGGCCAAGGGGTTGATGGTGGTAGAGTTAGCGAGGAGGACGTCCCGTTAAGCCATGTGCCTCCTGCACTGGTGGCACTGGTGGCACTGGTGTGATGGACCAGGACAAAATGTTGGACCTGTGAAAGGAGCAGCAGGTAAATGAAAGGATAAGCCCAGTCTTAAACACGGGCCGATGGGAGGGTTAGGTTTAGGTGTCAGTAGACGGGGTGGCACCTTGCAGAGGGATGTAGGAAAAGGTGCCTCGGCTTCCACCTGCCTCTGGCCACGTTCGGTGGCCGTGGTGTCACCGCCACCGTGCCCGTGCCCGCCTGCTGCTGTGGCAGGCTGGGAGCATCGCGGTAAAATGGCTCCTTATTCTGTAACTAGGTCTGGTGGTGGAGAACATGTGGGCCTTGAGGACATGAGTGAGACTTAATGAGGTTTCTAGCATCTGATCTGAGGAATGCACAACTCCAGAAAATATTAAACAAAAGCAAAGTATTTTTATCCTTGTTAATTACAGCGTCGTGGGCCTGATCTGAAGTGGGTTTCAGCAGGACTTGCAGATGCTCGGCGTTTTTCTGCACTGAACCGCGTTCTTGTCAGTCAGCTTGCTGCTTAGCAGATGCAGTTAATTTAATTTTGACAGGCGCAAGCGAAGTTGCGCGAGGGTCCGTCCTCCTCCCCTGCTCCTGCTGCGCCGGTTTGCCGGGGAGAGGAAAAATCTTTATGCAGCAAATGGCTGGAATGTAAAGGCTGGACTTGAAAGTTATGAAATCCCGAACTGACAAGAGCACACTTCATTAAAAATTCATCTAAAATAGCCATTATAGAATAGTTGTGGTAATTAGCTGAGAGAATAGTTTTCTCTCCTGGCCTCTGATTCCTGACAGTAAGGAAAGAGGGCAAGAAACAACCCAGAATCCATAATGAGTGGCTCCGGCACAGCCAGTGCAGCATCCCAAACCGAGCCTGGGAGCAACACCCTGCGACGATGTAAATCACGGCTCGCGACGCCGGATAATTGCGGCCGTAATAAAGTAACTGGTTCTAACTACGGGAACGGTGATCTGATCCGGCGAGGACCAGTGCCGTGCGATGGCTGGTCTGACGCTGTGCTGCGCAACAGGGGGATGCTCGCGAGCAAAGAGCTAGCGGGGGTTTTTTTTTAGGAAATGAAGTGGTGAAGAACGCCTTGTTTATTCACCAGAGCGCTTTTCCTTTGGCTTTTTGTTGAGGGTTGCAAACAGCCCTGCTGCTGGAAGTGCTGCTGTGTGCCGACGGGAGCCGGCCAGCGCCGGCATCGTCCGTCCTGGCACGGGGACCGGTGCCGCTGAGGAGCCGGAGGAAGGCAGAGCCCCACGCCGGGGGCGCGCAGCCTCTGCCCTTTTTTGGCATTAAACTTCCAGTCCCAGTTTCCTCACCGTAAAACACAGATGTTTAATTTTAGGCTGGCAGATGTTTCACTCCTGGCTGAGATCTGAAGTGAAGGCAAGATAGGGGTATTTATAAACCAGTAATATTTTTCCTATACTAATTCCAGATTACATCCCTGTATAAATAGGTCACAAATCAAATCGCTACATTCCAGTATGTTGTTATAAATGTACTATTTGTAAAACATAAACTATCCCGGTTGGGACTATATCATGTATCTGTCCCACAGTGTGTGCGTGTGTCCTCTGTGGTACAGGTTTACATACGCAGGCAGATGCTGGCGATGCCGGGGCTGCGGCAGGGATGCTATTTTTGGGGTAGAACTACTGCCAGTGGAAAATAGGCTAATGGGATAAAAATGTTTGTAAAATATTGCTATTTGAAAAGAAACTTCTCGCCATCTAGAGAACAGGGGAGAATTATCCATGTGTTTGCATACGTGGTGACTGGTGGTGGAGCAGGTGGAGATGATTTTGTAACCGTTGCGGTGGACCGGGGCTCGTGACTTACAGTTTCATGTTGGGCCTCTGGAAACGTTAACTTTCGGGTGAAGGTCCATCGCTCTGCTCTTTCTGTATCTCAAAACCCCACTCCTAAAACAGAAATAGTTGTTTCTTACCCACGGGAGCGTGTTGAAGTTTACGTGCAGTAAATGGTCAAGAGGAGAACCCAGACTGGTGGGAATTGGGGGCTCATGAATAATTTTCAAGCCCTGGTGTTTGGATTGTCAGGAACTAAGGAAATAAGTGAATACTGGCACAGTAGGTGTGTGGCCAGCAATTCCCAGCCCTGCCAGACCCCAGGCGCTCACCGGAGCAGCTTGTTGCCCATCACCAATGAGGGTCAATGGGAGCTGTGTGGGCTCAGGATCTCTGGTCCCAGGCACCTCAGGTGGGGCGTGCAACCGTCCTGGCATCACCAAAACCATCATGGGCTCAGCGAGAAGGTGGTGTAACAGACCTCTGACCCGGACGGTACGTTTTAGGGATGAGGACAACGTGCGCTCCCAGCGTCACGCGAAGCCTGGAGCCCCGGTAATTCCCGTGACTCCGGCTTTCCTCCGAGCATGGACCGGTGAGTCGGTTTGAGGCTGCTTCTTCAGCCAGAAAACCTGGGATATTTCCCATTCTGGAGCACTTGTTGCTAGCTGCAGCATCCGTAGAAGTTTGAGATGAAGGCAAATATCTGAATAAATAAAATATACCAGTGTTTGGCTGGCAGGTCTCATTGCTTCCTCTGTAATGATTTCCTGCCCCTCTCCGCTAGCTGGTAGGCTCCTTTCTTAGTCAAGAACAAAACTGTATTAAACAATACTTCACATTGTTTGCCCTTTCATTCAAAGGGAAGGAGCCGCTGCCCTCTGAAGATACAAATTAATTAGAAGCGAATACTATCCTGTTCTTCAGAGCATAAAGGCCAAACAGACTGGCTTTCTTTGAAAACATGGGACCAAAGTGTCTCTTGTATCCTGCTTCTTTACATAACTGATTGCTATCTGCTGAATTGAGGTGGCACTGAAAGGCTTAAATCTTTGGTCGTTTTTGTTTAGTATCGTTGAATTTGTGCTAATGCTTTAATGGAAACAAAGTCAAAAAAATGATTCATGCCCATGTTTAATAGATTTATAGACAGCGAGCCAGCAGGACAGATGTAACTGAAATAGAATAGTGGATTGAGTTACACTTGGTCTTTTTAGCCCGATTTTTAGTTTGTTTTATGAAGTATTTGATTTCACAGGAAGAAATGTAAACTTCTCGATGGCTCCGTGTGTAGGAAGCGAAATGTCTTCAAAAGCAAAGAATTTCTTCAAGGCAGGACTGTCACCAACCAGCGCGGCAGCGTTGTCTTCCTGAAAAGCTGCTTTTCTTTCAGGAAACAGGTTTGATACCAAATCCTTCAAAACCTCTCCAGGAAGGTAGCGTGGGCACAGTGCTGGTGCTGATCTTTCTCTTTGCCTGCCTCATTATTGCTACCTTAGGATCTCTTTGACCCAAAACTTGTTTTTTATTGAATGTTTGCCTATGCAAAGTGGCAGAGCAGGTAGGTTTGTCCTTGTCCGCTGTAGCTGTTTGCCACTTGGATGTTGTAGGTGTTCAATTTCTTCAGTGGCAGCATTCTTGATGAAGAAGCGGGCAGGAGGAGGGCACGGCTGATGGCCGTTCCGGGCTGACTTCTCTTCTGTTCCCATTACAGCAGCTTGGGTCACAAGCCGCGAGGACCTTCTTCTGCCTCTGCTGCTCTGAACTCTGTCTCATTTGGGGTATTGATTGCGAAACTACTTTCCCTGGAGACCTGCAGCCTTTATATCACTTAAAAAATAACTGGAAGCCTCTAAGAAACTTTATGAGAATCTGTATCAGTCTGCCCAGCTTCCCTTCAGCAGCTTAACATCTGCTGGATTTTAGGTGGGGTTGAATGTCGTGGGCGCTCTTGACCTGAGTCATTAGTTAAAAGTAAAAATGAAATATCAAAAATGCCGTTTTACACGGCCTGCGCGGAGCGTTGTGCTTGTGAGGGGTTGCGACGGTTTTCCTGCTCCTTCCGAGCAGCCGAAGCGGTGGCTCCGTGGAGAGCCCAGCGCTGTGGAGCGCTCGCCCTGACGAGCTGCCTGCAATTAGCAGGAGCTCCGTGCACGGGCACAGCCTCGTCCTCACCTGTCCTGTCTCCTGACAGCTCCGGCACGTGCATTTAGCACAAAAACCTGTTGCCAAATTCCCCTAATAGCATCATTCACCTATCTTTTGTTGCTGCTATTGAGGACCTTGGCTGTCCCAGTCTGGTTTCTGGGATTCATCAGCAGAACGATAGCTCGTATGTGGTATATATATAATTTCACCTTTTAGTTCAGCCTGTGTGTAACCTGCAGAGGACTCTGAGTGGGAGCGGACTGTGGTGTCCATTCCTGCTGCTTCCTTTCCCCTTGAGATTTGCATTTATTTCGCAGTGGCCCTTGTGCTGCCTTGGTGACTGTGCCTTGCCAGAGCCAAAAAGCCAGTGAAGGACAGCAGAGCGGCCCTCCCTGGGTGTTGGTTCTCCCTCTGCTTTTGATGTGTTTAAGCAGGAAAATACTAGTATTTAATTGGATATACTGTGCTTATCGCTTTTTGAAAGCACCAGAAATATAGCAGGTCTTTGAGATGCTTCCTCTGTGTGAGCAGATGACTCCCATCTCCAAGAAGAGGGTGCCTGGATGTTTGGGAGTGCTATTAGACAGGGAAATACTGCAGTTGGTGAAAATTCTGTATGTCGGTGGGACTGCACATCAGCACTACAAAGTCCTGCCACTTTGCATAGATAATCGGGCTGCGATGGCAAGAGAAGTTAGTTTAAAAACATCGCGTGAATTGTTCTGCCCCTCTTTGGTCCTTAATAACTGAAGGATACGCCACTCTGCTGCCGTGCGGCTCCACGAGCAAGGGGCATCTTCCTGGTATTCCGACTTATTAGGGAAAGAGGGAGCGATGAGGGTGGGGATGCTTCCAGCCCCGTGCCTGCGATAGGATGCCACGGCACAGCACGGCGTCGCGGGGCATGTCCTAGTTAGAACACTGCTCCCATTGTACGGGAGCCATCGCCCTTCGGTTACTGAAGCAACAAGTCTGCAAAACTTGTTATTTTATCTAGAGAGAGGAAAAGTGGCCCCCAGAACGCCGAAATAATTGCAGGAAAAGACTTCTCTTGAGTAGGAGACATTTTGAGTTCAGAAACGCTAATTGCTAGGGTTTTTTCTTCTCTCTGTATTCACAGATATTGAAGCACAGTGCTGGGTTTGATGTCATGCGTGGCACTTGCTACATTATCAAACAGTTTGGGGAAAAAAGGTGGATCATCATAGAGCTGGGCTGCAATACAGAACTGTAACTGCTCCCACCACGTCCCAGTGCAGCTGGCGTTGATGTACACCCATGTCAGCCCTCTTTTGCTGTCAAAATTTGTAATTTTAAGCAAGCCTGTGGACTTGCACTGTAAAAGTGCTTTAGAAAGCAAATCCTCTGTATGCCCACAGGACCCAGACTTGGGCGGTGGTGGTAGGACAGCTCGGTACTTCCAGCTTTTCAACATTAAAAGTTGCTAATGGGCAGTGCTGGGCTCTGGGGACGGTACGTTGGAGCAAGTCACAGCTGTGCCCTGGCAAAACCCCAGTAATTTGGTTTTGAAGCCACAGTTTAATAACATTTTTTGGCTCGTTGGTTGGGGTCTTTCTTGTTAGTGAGAGGAAACGTTAGCCTGCAAAAGGCAGAGTAAGAGAAGGCGCTTCGGAGGGTGAGTTGGAGCTTGCAGGAGGGGGCTGGTGGGTGCCGTCCTCGGGGGAAGCTACAGCGACTTTTCTCGCTGCAGTGGGTATCTGCACTGCAGGGAAAAAACCATCAGGAGAAGTAGTTATGGTACTGATGCAGGTATTTATCAAACTCGGGCAATTTATTGTCTGTTTTAGAAACCCCTGGTGAAGTAACCTGCCATTCTTCTGGGAGTGTTTGGGGAAGCCAGGTCCGTATGCTGCACTTGCAGAACGATGCCAGCTGTGCAGAGTTGCCCATTTTCATAAATGATTAACTTAGGAAAAGTTAAAGCGTAATTAGATTCTAAGAATCCCTCTTGCAGAACCTGAACGTGCACACGAGAGTGCTGTGGTAGATGATGGGGGAGACCAGGGGATCTTTTCGTGCTTTCAGGTGGCATATGCCCTGTGACCGATAGCCCTGGCGAGTGGTTGTACTCCCAGAGGGAGGAATATTTCCAACAGCTACGGGAAAAGGCCAAAGTGTGACCTTCTGTTAATGTTGTGCCTGCATAATAAACTGCTTTAATGGTTTTCCCTTTTAATTTTTAAGTTGCTCAAGAGAAGCCAGAGCAGATCCCACTGGAGAACCGCTCCTGTGTCCTCATACGACGGGATCTAGTTGCTCTCCCAGCCAGTCTTATCAGTCAAATCGGATACCGTTGCCACCCGAAACTCTACTCAGAGGGAGATCCTGGAGAAAAACTTGAGCTCGTTGCAGGTAATGAGGGGGTAACTTTTCTTTGCTTGAGAACGCCTGGGGATCGCTGATGCTTTCCTTCTTGAAATGTGTTCATCTTGCTTGCACTGTTGCTGGAGTCGTGCATCTTGTGTGCCCTTGCTGTGTCTTTCTGGATTATTCATCCCCAATCATCTTTTTAAAAGTTCTAAGTTTCCTTTAATTTGCTGATAGAAAAATGTGTCATTAACAGGATTTATTCAATTGAATTAATTTAGCATTTTAATTGAATTCTCCAGCTTGTGTTCTTCCCAATTGGTGTGGGCTGCATTGCAATTGTGTTTTGATTTAGATGCACAGATCTAAAAAAAAAAAACCAACCCAAACCCAAAAAAACATATCGCATTATAAGATTTACAAAGCAATGGAGATAAATTTGCGTCAGTGAACAAGATTTGAAAAACCTGTAAAAGTTTTTTAAAAATTGGGGGCATTACTAAATGGTCGAACGCTGCAGTAGAAAGAGAAGGAATTGGTTTTGGTCCTTTCTTCTACCTTTCTTTTTCATTTTGGGGAGAATTTACGATAGTGGGAGAATTCACTACTTCTCTGTAAAGGATTTATGGCCAACTTGAGGTGGAAGATGGTGCTGTTTAGCTTTTAATGATGCTAGTGGTATAGGGCTGGACAAAGAGTGAAATCCAGTAGGCGTGAAACTGTGGCTGTGCCAGCCTGCAGCCTGGTTACCCCGAGCGCTGCACAGAAGATGGATGTTTGACTGGGGTGTCCAGGTCAAATTCCAGATTAAATAGTTATAATCTGCTTTTATAAGTTCCCCCCAGCTTCCCTCTGCTGCAATGGTCCTCTCAGCCTATAGCCCATGCTGTTGTGAAGTTTTTTCCCTTGGACATAGCTATGTTTAGATGAAGCGATGTTTGCACGACAGCCCGTACCTGCTGCCCAGGCAGGGAGGTTTAATTAATACCTGTAAAGCCCTTGGTACAAAAAGGACGTGTGGCAGCACAATCAATCCAAATCAGTTGTCCTTTCTTGCTGGTCATTTATCTCTTGGTGAGTAGTGTGATTTTTATTTGCAGTCTGTAGAAGAAATCTGAATTTCAGGGGATGCCCAGAAAGGTTTCCATCTGATGGAGCGTGGGTCTTTGATAGAAGGCAGGAGTAAAAGACACACGCTGCAGCACAGCGTACAACCACAAGTATTTATTTGGTATCTGGAATATTCATTTTCTACCCATTTACATTCTATGTGAGACTTCTTAAAACCATCAAGTGGTGCAGGTTATTTTCACAGTGAGAGCTGCAAACTCGCTTGAGGCAGCTCTGCTTGATTTACATTTTTCAATCTGGAAAAAAAGTAGATTAATATCACTAACCGATAGTGGCTGCCTCGGTTATTTTTTATTTATTAAAGTGAAGTTACCCTCGGTAGTGTCTGGCGTTCTCTCTGATGGCTTATCTCTTAAAATACCACTGCTGAAGAAAGCTAATTCCTGTCTCAAACCTGGTGAGATCTGGGAGGGGGGGCTCGAGCCCGGAGCACGCAGGAAGATCCTGCAGCGAAAGTTTTCCTCAACTCTCCGTTCGGAGTATTTTCCTTTTTGTCTCTGATTTTTCACGCTACGACTGATTCTGCAAACTTCAGCAGCTCTCTCCAAGAGGGTCTTCAACAAGCCTTGCGGTCGTCATAGTACATCTGATGGACAGATGCTGTGTGTGGAGGACACTACATGGAAGATACGTGGAAGACGATATGTGGAAGATACCTGGCGAGAAGTGGGATGTCTCGGAGATCCAGAGCGATGCTTGCTATTTTCAGGGGCAGGACCAGTGGCCCGGGCTGCCCACGGCGGCAGGAAAGGTGCAGGCAGCTGCCCACCGCGGGGAGAGGGTCGGGCTCGGGGGGCTGCGGGGCGCCTGCCGCCACCAGCGTGGGCTGCTCTGCAGCTCCGTCTTCATCCGGAAGATCAGGGACAATCATCTGTAGGCTTTCCTGGAAATCCAGGAGGTAATTTTATTTCTGCAGTAGATGTTTTTATATCTTGAGGAGGACAGAGTGTGTTCTGGATCCAGATACGACCCATTATTTAATCTTAATTAAAAGCAAATACCAAAACCCTCTTGTATAACAGTACGCTTGAAAAATAGGGTAACCTCCCCCTGCAAGCCGATGCTGAGGCAGAAGCGGTTTGGTCTGTGAGCTATGTGCAAAGTAAAAGGGTTTGATAAGAAACCTGCTGTAAAGCACTGCCAAACCCCTGGATGGGTAAAGCTGCTTTGGCAGGGGCTCCTTTTTCTTCTGGAGAACGTCCTTAAAGGCAGGCTATTTCAAAGTCAGCAGTTCCTGTGCATTAGAAGGAAAATTCCCTGCTCACCAGAGGTATCAAGAGGTGATGGGCTGGGGTTTTTGGAAACAGTTAGATCTGTAGTGTAACCGAGTACCTTTTCTGTGCTAGATGGGGGTTTTTTTCCTTTCTTTCTAGTTCTGTGTTCTACGATCTTTCACTTGAGAAAAGAAAAGGCCAAATGGATTGGGGTTTTCTTCCTTCAGAAAGAATAAATAATCTGTTCTGTACACATAAAATCACAGAATAAAGCCTTGCACTGTGTGTCTTTGCAAAAAAAATTTTAAAAAGGGTCATTTCATTTCCAGACTTCCTTTCTGTACGGATAAAATTAGGAATTATTATTACCTGGGACTTGCCAAGGCCCTGAGGGACTGCAATAACCGTCCCTGCGAGGCTTTTCCAAAAATCCTGCCGTCCTTATTGAGCTTCTGTAGCAGGACGTGACGAGCACGCTCCCTCCCGTGTCACACCAGCGTCAGGACCGACCAGCGCAGGAGGAGCAGTTTGTTTGTGGCTTGCAGGCAGTGCTGTCGGCGAGGCAAGGGTTTAATTTTGAATTCTCCCTCTCCAACCCTTCCAGGCTCAGGTGTTTACATCACCCGGGGGCAGCTGATGAATTGCCACTTATGTGCCGGTGTCAAACACAAGGTCCTTCTGAGACGTCTTCTGGCCACCTTCTTTGATCGGTATGTCCTCTTTGTGCTCTCCCAAGGGATTCGGTTTAGTTTCTGGTGTTTCAACCATGTTAATAGATAATTTCTCGTGAGTGCTTCATCCTTTGTATATGCTGCATTGATTTCTGTGCCTTTTCTTAACAATGCTTGAACCCGAGCACCAGATTTTCCAATTCCTTGCCTTAAAGTCGTGTAACGTGGTGATCCCTCCGTAAGAACCTAAAGGGAAGAGGACAAGGCAGTGGCTGTCCCTTGGAGTCCCCGGTGTCAGGATCTTCCTTTGCCTTTCTTGCAGGAACACGCTCGCCAACAGCTGCGGAACTGGAATCCGGTCCTCCACGAGCGATCCCAGCAGGAAGCCCCTGGACAGCAGGGTTCTTAATGCAGTCAAATGTAAGGAGAGAGATTTACTGCTGCTCTGTTGGAACAGCATGCCGAGAGCAAAGCCGAAACCTAAGCAGGGAAGGCCATCTCTGTTGCGTAATAATGGGAACTATATATGGTGAAATTAGAGTGTAGGAAAATGATTTTTTATTTTGCATCATTTTGGGGGGCTGAAGTTAATTTTTGGTGGGTTTTGGCAGTGTTTTAATATAAAACATTATTGCTACTTGACTGTTTTGCAATATTTTAAAGCACTAATTTTGCAGTTAATCATTTTATTGATAGGGGCTTTAAGAAGGAAATTGAAATTATGGGTTTGGCAACATTCAGAGCTTGATACCTCTGAAACAGGCCGTCTCCATGTGCTGGCTTTTATGCCCCCAGGCTCCGGCTCATATTTGGATTCATCCAAGTGCAGGGCTCTGCCAAATCCCCTGGTTTACAGGAGCAGAGCATACAGCTCCAATCCATCTCGCAGAGACGTCCTCCGCGCATCTCTCGGAGGTGCCGGCCCCGCTGCGCCCGGGCTGTGGCGATGCCCGAGAGCAGCCGTGCTTTGCGGTGCCCTGGGCTTTGGGGGCTGTTGGTCTTCAGCAGTAAATGGGCCCCCAGGAATCAGGGAATCCACTGGCTGCTTCAGCCCTGGCAGCATGGGAGGATCTGCTCTCCATCTCGCTGGCAGCCTTTCTGTTAGTTTTACAGTCTATGTCCTTGAATATATTTTGTAGACTTTTTTTCTTTTTTTAAATATGTAAAATGGGAGCCCTGCTGCAAGTAATTGCCTTTTCAAAAGATTGCATAAAGCGACAGGACCTTTTGCTTTTAACGTTTGAACTGCAAACAAAGTTCGGCATCGTGCCACGTGGCTCGGCTAGTCAGTCTGTCTTTCTGTAGAGCCCCTGAGCTCTGTCTCAGAGCCAGGGGTACAAAAGGTTCAGCTGTTGAACACCCCTTCTGCTGTCCTGCAGGTAAGATCCCCTGTGTTTGCATGATTACACAGCGCCCTAACTTTAGCCAGGGCTGAGATGTGCAAGGCTGCCTGCTTCAGTGTGCATATTTGGGCCCAATGCCTGGTGTTCGTACAAGAAAAGGAGAGTTTTGCTACTTCCATCAAGGTAGTTTCATTATTTAGGGCAGGCACCAGAAACAAATGGTTAAATATTTGGCTCTTGCAGTCACCCTTGAATACAAGGAGTGTGCTGTGGGACAAAAGGTACCTGCTGGTGAGTGGGGACCTGTGGGGTGTAGGAAACCCTGATGGGTTAGTGCAGCAAAGCTTGTTTACCGTGGGCTTGATATACAGTGGAAAGCAATGTGTTCTCTCACCCTCGCTGGATCCTGGATAGTAAATCTTTATGTAAATATTATTGCGCTGGAAAATGAAACTCTAAGCAATTTATTTTTTATTTTTAAGATTTGGAAGATAAATCTTTCCTCTCCCTAATTGTTGCTGTGCTGCTGAACTCCAGGGGTCTTCCAGCCACCCTCTGAGATCTGTAGCACGTGGAGAGAAAGGATAAGGTGGCAGGTGTCCAGTACATAAAGACAAAATCACTAGACTGTGCTGTTGGTGCTTGCCCGTAGCTTGCTCGTGGTGCTCTCCTGAGACAGCCTCCCCGTTAGCAGCTTCACCCCGGGGAGCCCTGGGTCTGGACCTTCCAGCCTTGGTCCTCGCTACGGCTTCCAAATACCTTCGGAGCTTGGAAAGGCGTTGCTGTCCAGTGACAGCGCCTACGACATGCCGTCGTGTGTCAGGGCATAGGATGACTTCTCACTGCCCCAATTCTACCCTGCGCACAAGCTTTAGTTGATAATTATTCACCATGGCAGTTTCTTGGATGTTGCTCCGTAACGTCAGGTGCTTGGCCCCCGTGGAGGAGCGGGTCTGCAGCCGAGGTATTTTGGGCTTCTGCAGGCTACGTGCCAGCTGATGTGCTGGTGGTGGGATGTTGGAGCAGCCGTGCCGGCCGGGCCGGTGCTCCGTGCGGTGCCGGTTGGCTCTGCAGCGGCCGGTGGGAAGCATGGGACGGGCAGAGGACAGTCCTTCGGGCAGTCCCCTCTGCTCGGTCGAGAGCAGCTCTGACGTTTGCCAGCCCCGCAGCTCTGCCTGTGCCACCGTGGTTTTAAGAGCCATTAACGGATCTGCTGTTGAGGAGTTCGTGCTGAGCTTTTCTGGGTCCATCTCTTGCTTTTGGCCATCCCGGCGTGCTGCGGCTGGAGGCTGCAGGACCCCGGTACCTGTGGGGCTCGCTGGGTCCCCGGGGAGCGAGTGGTCCTTCTCCAGCCCCTGTCCTGTGCCAGCTGGGATTTTTCAGCCTTCTGGTTTTATCCCTTCTCGATTGTCTCTGTCTTGAGCTGAGGAGTCCTTGTCTGTAAGTCTGTCCTTGCGAGAGCTCCGGTCCACGGGCGAGGCTCCCCTCCGTGGCATCAGCCCACGCTAAGCCCCGCGGCAGGTCTCTGGGACGGGGCAGAGGCTGTGATCACCTTTGTGCCGCCTTTGTATTGCTTTCTCTGAATCCTCAGCTGTATGTATCCCTGTCTTTGCAGTGTATTGTCAGAATTTTGCCCCGAGCTTTAAGGAAAGCGAGATGAATGTTATAGCAGCCGATATGTGCACCAACGCCCGCCGGGTCCGCAAGCGCTGGCTGCCGAAGATTAAGTCCATGCTGCCCGAAGGGATGGAGATGTACCGCACGGTCATGGGCTCCACCACAAACAGTGTCCCCCTGGATCCTGAATTCCAGCCCAACACTGCTCAGGTCTTTGAGCAGCGAATCTATGCAGAAAGGAGGAGCGATTCAGGAACTATAGTAGCCTTGAGAACTAACACGGTGAACGTAGAGCTAAGCAATGGATCCAACCAGTCCTTCGAACAGAGCGAGGATGCCGAAGGGGCTGGCTCTGTGATACAGGAGGCAGCTGCCACAGATGCTATGGCATCGGATACCCAAAGCACTCCGCAACCTTTTGAACAAGGTTCGGGCTCCTCCAGCCGGCCCGAAACTCCCGTGAGAAGACAAGATGGTACTTACGGAGGGACTTTATAAAGAGAGCAAACGTTTCGTGACCTATAAGGGATCTGTAATACTAAAGCTGCTTGCATGCATTACTAATACAAAACAAAAAATGTGATCAAGCCACTTACCTACTGAACTGCTACTGTTGCCTGAAAAAAATGTGATTTTTATTCTGCTTGTATTTAAAATTTATGAAGGAAATAATCGCATTCGTTATACTGTAAACGACTAGGTCTGTGGCGACCTACTTAAAAAAAATATTGGGCTCCTTTTTTGATATTCCTGAGGTTAGTCTATAAGATTGTAGCTTTTTCTTTTTTTTTTTTTCCTTTTTTTTTTTTTTTTATTTTAAGAAGGGGAGGAGAAAAGCTAGCCAACCCCCCCCAACCACCACCACCACCCCCCATCATCACCACCCCATCCATTACTCAGCTCAGAAGTAAAGCCATCGTTAACCTTGTCCTCTAAAGAAAGTTTTACCGTCACTTAACAGGAAAGCAAGGTGTGTTAGGGTACAAGTGCTGTGACTGGCGATGTTTGTCTCTAGCAGAAGGGCTCTAGCCAAGTGGGACAGGGTGGGGGAAATCGTTAGAGGCTTCTGGTGTCGGAGGGAGCCCCTTGCCGTGGGTGCTGCGGGGCAGGGTGCTGCGGTGCCCGGCCGCTGCCGGAGGCTGGCGGAGACTCGGTGCCGTTGTCTCGGGGATTTTTATCCAGTTCCCGGGAGCAGGGATGGTTCCGCGGGAGTTGAGGCTTGCACGTGTCAGGAGGACTGCGTGGGATGCAGGTGGAGTCCCTGGCCGGTGTTGTGGTTGTTGTCGGGTTTTTTTTCCCAATACAGCTGGGTTTTGGGTTTGGTTTCTCCCTCCCTCCCTCCCAGCGACTCCTTTTCGTTTGCTTCTCCTTGCTTGCAACTTCACGTCACCCGCTTCTTGGGCGAACAGGCTCGCGTCACCCCACCGCAACAGGGCGGGCGGGCAGGCGGACCAAGTCCTGGGGCCACCTCCTGGGGGGGGGAGTAGCCCCCCTCGGCCACCTGTGAAGGGCTTTGGAGGGGAATCTGAGCACGGAAAGCATGTTGGTCTTGCTCCGAAGGGCACGGAGCCAGGAGCTCTCGGCGCCGGCTCCCAGGAGCATCCGCACCGGAGGCAGGGCACGGTGCAGCCGCCGGCGTGCGGGGCTCGCCCGCTGCCCCCTCCCCTCCTCCCCAGGCCACCCAGGCTCTCACTTTTTAATAATTTGGAGTGTATTGGATGCAAAAAAAGTTTAAAAAAAAATAAATAGCTTTGTGCCCTTCTGTGAAGAGGTTTTGGGAAAGAGGAAGGGGTTCGCCTCTTGCTCATCCTCCAGACGGGCCCTTCTGGGGAAAAGCCCAATATTGAGTTATTTGCCTTTTTTTTTTTTTTTTTTTTTTTTTTTTTTTTTTTTTTTTTTAAATTGAAAGCCGACGTCCCCAGGCTGTGTTGGCTTTGGTGGCCCCAGCTGGCCTCGGCTCGATGGTGCGGGCGCAGGGATGGGACCTGCAGGTGCCCCTGGAGCCTGGCCGGGCAGCGGGTACCAGCTCACCCCCTCCGCTTGCTGCCTCCTGCCTGCATCGGCTCTGCCCGCTCGCCCTTAAAAATGCCCCAAAGCGACCGCAACCCTTCCCGCAGACCCGGCTCCCGCAGGGCGCTGGGCACAGTCGCTGCCATCCCTGTGGTTTTGCCCTGGGTGCTGCCGCCGGGCTGGGGGGTGCCGGGCACCCGCGGGGATGCTGAAGCCGGGATGCACCCAAGGGCTGGGGGCAGTGACGTGAAAGCCAAGTATGGCTTTCTTTTTTTTCTTTTTTAATTATTTTTTATTGTGATTAGGCGGCCTGCTTTAATGGTATTTGCAGCTCGTTCTTTCACAAGTTTGGGACTATTGAACAAATGCAAGGTGCACCGAGAGTCGCTTTTGAAGGCTACTGCGGCTGCGCTCTTCTTTTCTTTCCTGCTTTGGTTCCTGAATCCAGACGGCGCTTTGCTCAGGGTTTTTCTTCCTTCTTTGTATTTCCATTGGGAAAGGGGGAGTGGGGAGAGGATAACCCAACTTTTGGCCATTTGTTTTCTTTTCTTTGATACTTGAAGCAGTTTTTTGCATCGTGGTAACAAAGCTGTCCGGCGCTTAGCCTGTTCCACTGCTCCTTGCCCCGAGAATAAAACAGTCAAGGACGGGGCGGTCTCTGCCTCGTGTCTTGCACAGCTCTTGAGTTTTGGCACGGCTTGGCTTGGGTGGACCGTGACGCCCCGGACCGGGCGCCCTGCTGCCGGCAGGGTGGGTTTTGGGGGCTGGTGCGGGCGACGGCGTGATGATGAGCCGGCGCAGAGGTGCGCGATGCTTCGGGGAGCGGGGGACGAGCACGGCCGGGGGCTCTATTTGCACTTTACCCACGTCAGCAAACAAAACTCGCGCTCTCGCCGAAGCCCGGAGCTCGTCCCCTGCCCGGCGTTGCCGCGGGAGGAGGCTCCTTCTCGCGCGGTGATGCCCGTCGGTGCTTACCTGTGCCGGGGGGACAGAACGTGAGCGGGGGGTGTACCGGGGACCACAGGGCTGAGCTTGGGGTGGGCTTCTTCCCCGGACGCTCCCGAGGAGACGGAGCGGTCCGGTTCCTTGGCCCGAGGGGTGTGCCCGTCCGCCCCGGGAGCGTTTTCTGGGGGACCAGCTCTTGGGCAGCTCGGCCGGGTTGGCGGGGCTCAGGGGGTCAGGTTTGGCTGAGGGCCCTCCTGATCCTCCAAAGTTTGGGGTTGCCAAAAGTTTGAGGCAAGCTGGGAGCAGGTCGGAGTGTCGGAGATCAAAAGTCGTCCCTTCGTTGTGTGTCTGTGTGCATATATAGATATATTAAAGATACCGCAAAGGATTCCTCCTCCTTTTTGGCACTTGCCGGGGTTCGGTGAGCAGGCTGAGCCCGCCAGCCGGGGTTCGCAGTTGGCTGCAGGTATTAATTCTGGACCAAACCCGCGCCCAGACAGACGGCCCCGGCCGGCGGGGCCACCCCGGGGGGGGCAGCAGCAGAAGTACTTGAATGGCTTAGGACAGAGAGTCTGAAGAGAGTCAAGTTGCACAGTGAAAATATATATTTTTATACCTAGCACAACTTCCTGTATATTTTTGGGGTTTTTTTCTTTCTTTTTCTTTTTTTCTTTTTTTTCCTTTTTTTTTTTTTTTTTTTTTGATTTGGGTTTGTTTGTTTTATTAATTATTTTATTAGGAAGGCAAACTTCTAAAATGTGAAGGGCGTTGGGTTTTTCCTTATCTGGTAGATGAGGGCAAGCATTTTGCACTAATGTTTCCTGTGTGTGGAGGATTAATGATGTGTTTGAAAATGTTATATGGTAATGATTGTATTCTTCCGAAAAAACTAAAACAAAAACAAAAAAAAAAAAAGTAACCCCTTTAAAATACTGAATGTAAGGTGAGAACAGAGCAGTCCATCGATTGTATGCGGCTTTCCTGAGTGCCTTAGAATTTTTTGATCATTTTTTCCAAGGAAAACAGATTAAGAAGATCAGATCATAACCGACTCCTTCCTCCTCTTTGTTTACGACACTATTTTAAATTATAGAATTTGGGGCTGCTTTATAATGTGAATAGGAAACTGCATTCATCTAGGTCTGATAGTGTAAAATCAAAGCATCAGTATTTATGGTATGTCTGCACCTTTATTCTTATGCTTGACTATTAGCAATATTACATGTATATTATATATCTAAAGTTATACCAAGCACCTTTAAAGAAAACGGAGTGTAAGCATACAAGTTACCTGCAGCTGCCATATAGTGTAGAAGCCAGCCCCTCTCCTCCTCGTTAGCGCCAATTAACACCACCATCCTGCGAGCTGCCGCTTTGCAGAAGGGCTGCATGACCTTCTTCTCCCACACCCCCGTCCCGCGTCCCGGCGTCCCGCGGGCCCCGCTTTGCCCGGGGGGTCGCGGTGAAGCCCCCCGGTGTCCCGCGGGCCGGTGACGTTCCCGCGCCGCTTCGGTGGCGGCGACGCCGGCGCGGGCGGGAGCTGCCCGCGGAGAGGGAAGAAATTGGGGAGCGGGTCCTTATTGCCACCTCGTTGGTTTAATTCTTCTAACTGTGGTTTCACCCTCAAAATTGCCCGGGGGAGGGTGGGTGGGCGCGGGGCTGGTGGCGGGGGAGCCCGGCCGTGGGTGCCGCGCGCCGGGGCTCCCCTCCTGCGGCCGGGCGAGGGGCTCAACCCCACGCGGTCCCCCCCCCAAAACTGGAATTGCCCACGGCTTGACCAGCGTTGGAGGGAGCGTCCTAGCCGTGGCGTTACGCGGGGGGCCGCCGCCTCCCCTCGGCCCTTTGCCGCCGGGGTTTTCGCTCGCGGATCGCTCGTTTTTCTGGAATTAGCTCGCCGCCAATGGAGAAGGGCCAACGGGAAAATCCGGGACGAGCCCCCCGCCGCCTCCCCGGCAGTAAATCCCCACCACCCCATTGCCAGTCCACAGCCATCTTGGGCTTCAACTGCTGTTCAAAGTGTTCCTGCTGTCCGAATCGGTCGCGCCGCGAGCGAGCGAGCGAGCCCCGAGCGCGCGGGGTGGGAGGGAAGCGAGCGGGGAGCCCCCCAGCCCCGCTCGCCCGGGGGGGCTGACGTCTAACGCACTCACATTGGAAACCCCTCAACTCCTCCGATGAGTTTCTTCCACTGTTTAAGCGTTTTGCACACGAAATTGTGATTTTTATGTCAAGGTAAAAAGCCAAAACTTGCAATACTATTTTTAGCAGACAAAAAAAAAAAAAAAAAAGAAATAATAAATAAATAAAAAAAAAAAACAACTGAGTATAAATGTATAAATATTTTTGACTTGAACATTTGGATGGCACTTGATTCAAATAGAACATTAATCCTTTGGACAGAATGTTTGGGAAAAAAAGGACTTAAAGTACAAGGTTGTTTTTAAAGCGTCTTCATAGGGTATTAAGTAGTACTGTAATTCATGACTGTTAAAAATACTTTCTGTGCTGTACGGAAATCTCACAGTACCACTGAATTATGTTCCTCAACTGTCTCAGCCACGAACGATGCTAGCTTCTTTTTTTTTTCCTTTCTTTTTTTTTTTTATTGTGCATTATTCACTAGTATTTATGTGCTCTTACTCTGTATAGTTAAGACTGTTATTTTGTAGCCATGGCTGACACGATATATCAGTAACTAAAAACAAAAAAGAGAAAAGATTAAGACCCCCAGTTGGAACTGTGCTCATAGCTGTTTTCATATGATGAAAAATCCATTTAAAAAAAAAAACCCCAATGTGATCATTAATTGTAAAACGCTTTGTAAAATTCACATTTACAAAATAATAAAGTAAATTACAATTAAAAGCTTTCTTCTTTTTTGCTCTGGTTTCTTTCTTTCTGGGTGGTGGATGTTGTTAATCAGACGTGGGCTGAAGGGGTTCCAGGGTCCTGTGCTGCCCCGAGGGGTCGGGTCCACTTTGAGCTGTGACACGAACCCCAGCCTTGGCCCGTGGCATGTTTCTACCCAAATTTGGGGGTTTTTGGAGTTCCCTGCCCTGGGCTCTCCCCCCACACCTCACCTGAGCTGGCTTTGGGCATCTTCTGGCTTTCTTTCCTGGGCACATCACATGCTCCCTCCCTATCGCTCTCGCTTTATTTATTATTATTTTTTTAAATTTAATTCGCAGCCCCCCAAAGCGGCACTCGGGCGCTTCGCCCGAGACCGGGGCCGAGGTCGGAGGATGCAGCGTCAGCCAAAACCTGCCGCTTCCCCGCTCCGCCAAGCACCTTCTGCCTGATCGTCAAGGGAAAAACCTTAATTGGGCTCCAAAAATAGGGGCAGATAAATGACCGCTGCAGGGACGGCTGCCCCGCACCCCGGCTGGGCAGTTTTGCTTCCACGGTGGGAGTCGGCCCGCAGCCCGCCGAGACGTGTGATGAGTTTGCCAGGCCTCGGGCAGCAGGTGAGGATGCTCCGTGAGATGCAGCGTCGGTGGCTGCGTACGCCGTCCCTGCTGCCGGGGCTGGGGGGGGCGAGGTACCGGCATGGATGGGGAAGATGCTCCGGTGGTGAGGCTGTACCTGCCCCGGGGCTCCTGGCTCCGGCTTTGCCCAGGGATGGGGTTGCTGCAGGGGTTGGCATTGGTTTTGGGATGGGGAGGGGGGGGAAGAGGATTGCAAAGCCCCTGGCAAAGCCAAAAAGCCTGAGATGCCCTTGCGGGGCGGGTGGAGTGGGGTGCAAGGGACCCCCCAGCTGGAAGGGAGGGCTGGGGGTGTCGGGGCGAGCAGGAGTGGGGTGGGCTGTTAGGGTGGTAATTCTGCTCTCTGTAATTTTTGTCTTTCTTTTTTTTTTTTCCCCAACCCAATTGGCCATAAAATTGCTGAGAAGCTGCATTTCCTCTGCTTAGCAAAAAAAAAAAAAAAAAAAAGTGCCCAAAACCACTTGCATTTGGGGGTTCATTTAATCTCATCTTACTGAAAGGAAAAACACAGAAACTTGGATGCTCATGTACAGCACATACCGCCGTGTTATATAAACCATTTCAAACTGATTTATTCTAAATGAGTTGTTATAATCAGAATTTTCCTTATGAGCAGCTTTCTTGCAAACGTCAGTATTTCAGAAAAAAAACCATCATACGACTGCTCCAATATTTCAAACTGATTACTTATAAACACCATTTCTAAAATTAGGTCTTTGGTGTGCGGTATTGTCAGAGTGGGTGTATTATGATCTGCAGAGAGTATAAAAAGATAAATGAGTTATTTAACCAAGTAAACGACATTGCTGTAGAAATGTGCAGAGGGAAGGTGGGGGGGGGGGCGGGGGGGCAGGACCGCGCTGTAACGTGCCTCGCATTGCGGCAGCCGAGAGGCGCGCGGGGAACCGGCGGAGCAGACGCGGGGCAGATGGAGAAAGATTTCGTCTTTACGTTAATGTTATTATTTTTATTGCTATTATTATAAAACGGCCGGTCTCCCTCTGCCCGGCGCGGGGCCGTGATTTCGGCAGCACCCTCCGGGTGAGAGGGAGGAGGCTGAGCCGCGGGGCGATGGGTGCACCCGTGGGTGCGCCCCTCCCTGGGGCATTAAACAATGAGGATCGGTTGATGCTGTATTGGATCACAGCTGATTTCTGGGAGGCAGCCCTGGTTTTAAAGGCTGGAGACATCTTCATTTTCTTGGGATCTGCTCCGGAGGGAGAGATGCAGGAGCGCTGCGCCCATCTAAACTCTCTGAATTTGGCTCTTCACCTCCACCCTTGCTGGTTTTTGGTCCCCGGGGTGTTACAGGGCTGTTCTGGGTGCAGGTTGTCCCCACCATGGGCCCCCAGGGACACAGCCAGGTGGGTGCTGGGGTCGGGGACCACCAGCCCGGGGACAGCAGGGACACCGCTCCACCCTGCGTGGCTGGGGGGAAAATACATCCAGGTCTTTCACGGTGCCCCGCGGCTCCCTCCTTCTCCAGGAAAAAATGCCCAAATTGAGTAAAAGCTGTTCCGCTCGCTGCAGTCCCCACTGGGCTGCAGATTTAGGCTGCTTTGGGGGGCTTTTTTTATAGTTTATCTTTTCCAGCTCTGCTTTGCACCGGCTCCTGATGACGTACCACCCCAGGAGGGCGAAGGGGAGCTTGTCACCCACCGCAGTGGAGGAGGTGAGGCTGCCCGGCTGGAACCAAACACGGCCGAGCCGAAAGGGCCAGGAACTTGCTTCCAGGTGCCTGGAAGGATCACGAAATGTGAGCTGTAGATAGGGGAAAGCAGGAGGCTCTGGAAGACAGCTGCCCGGAACCACGTGCAGGAGGGCCAGGGAGCAGCATGGCCCCGGGCAGACATACCCATGTTGGCTGGTGCAAAAGGCATTGCCCATTGCAGGCGGCGTTGGTCGTGGCAGATGGCATTGGCTATTGCAGACAGTGTTGGCCATTGCAGATGGCGTTGGCCGTTGCAGATGGTGTTGACTGTTGCAGACGGCGTTGGTCGTTGCAGACAGCGTTGGTCATTGCAGACGGTGTTGGTCATTGCAGACGGTGTTGGCCATTGTAGACAGCATTGGTCATTGCAGATGGCATTGGCCATTGCAGACTGTGTTGGCCACTGCAGATGGTGTTGGTCATTGCAGACAGCGTTGGCCATTGCAGATGGTGTTGACCGTTGCAGACGGCGTTGGTCGTTGCAGACGGCGTTGGTCATTGCAGACGGTGTTGGCCATTGTAGACAACATTGGCCATTGCAGATGGCATTGGCCATTGTAGACAGCATTGGCCATTGCAGATGGCATTGGCCATTGCAGACTGTGTTGGCCACTGCAGATGGTGTTGGTCATTGCAGACGGAGTTGGCCATTGCAGATGGTGTTGGCTATTGCAGACAGCGTTGGCCATTGCAGATGGTGTTAGTCATTGCAGGCGACGTTGGCCATTGCGGATGACGTTGGCCATTGCGGATGACGTTGGCCATTGCAGAAGGCATTGGTCCTTGCCTTTGCAGCTGGGGGATGCCGGCAGGCAGCCAGCGGACACCGGGAGCTGCGGTATCCCAGCACCACGCTGCTCCACCAGCACTGAGCTCCCATGTGAGCCTGGCACTTGCCCTGCTCTCGACCCTGCGGGAAAGAGGAGAGAGCAAGAGCTGCACCTGGCCAGAGCAAGACACCAGGTACAGCTGGATCCATCCCGGCTCGCCTCCCCTTCCCTGAGATTGCTGGCGGGGGGGAAGAGCAGAGAGGGTGTGCGCCCACGGGTGCTGGGGGTGCCGCCGCTCCCTCTCCCTAACTCCGTACATGTGAATGAAGTGTGAGATTTATGTCAGAGAGGCCCATCGAGCAGATGCTATAAATCACGGCCGCAAGCGCTCCCTGCACCAGCGGCTGAGGAACACTTCATGGCTTCTCTTATTTATATGCATCTTTTGCACCAAGCCATTTTATAATAGACTGTGGAGCGGCACTCCAGCGCCGGCGATGGCTGATATATATCGTGCAGGACAGAAAATACAAATAAAGGGTGAAGGGTAGGAACTGCATCATTCCTGACGCACGCCGCCGTGCCCGCCTTGCTCTGCGGCGCTGACTTGGGTGCACCGGCGCTGAATTAAGATTGCCACCGGCACATAAATCAGCCCCAGCAAGCAGGGCTGCAGGCAGGGTCTTTGGAGTGTTATTGTAGGATAGCTTGAGAGTAATAATAAAAATAGTAATGATTATGCCCCAGGTTTGGTGAAGGAATGGTGTGAGGTGGCAGGGATGGGTCGGAGCGCAAGCGTGGCGGCTGGCCTCATCCTCAGGGTCGCACCAGGACGGTGACAGCCAGCGATGGTGGCGGTGGCACGGCAGCAATTAACACGTTCCTGCAGGAAAGCTGCCACCGGCGTGCAGATAATTAACGTGTGGCCGCTCCCCGAGCAGCTAACGGAGGGATGCGTTGCGGGAGGATGGCTAAGGGAGGCAGGCACTTGATTTTTGGCCCTGGGGATGCTGTCTGCGCTGAGGCTGGGATGGGGGCAGTGACAGCGGGGTGGTACCCCAAATCCTCGGTGGTGGGGTCCGGTCCTTGCTGGGTTCGGGCAGGGTCCCACGGGGCCGGCAGCCCTCACCCAGCTCTCGACCCCTGGGCCTCTGCTCCCTCTGGGAGAGGAATTAGATCAGTCTAATTCAACGCAAGGACAAAAAGAAAGAAAAAAAAAAAAAGGAAAGAAATGCTGAGCCACAAACCAAGACGACAGATAAATCCAGGAGGGGTATGTAATCTCACTTGCTGGGCCCAACCAGAAGTTACAATACATAAATTATTGCGCCTAAAAGCTTCTATAATTTCACTTCTATTTGATTCACCATAAAGTACCACAATGCCCTCTGCATCTACCCGTTTGATTATACATTTGTACCAAGACACAGCTTATGCTTAAAATAACATTACTGGAATAGAGACGGACAAGAGAATTCATTTGAATGGAAATCAATTTGATTAGAAAAGTAAATTACCCAGAGTATATGAGCAGCATATTGCAGTTCTGAATAATAATAATAATAAAAAAAAATAAATCAGTGGCAGCAAAGGATCTTAACTGTTTTCACAGAATGGAGCCACTCGGGCAGTGACTGAGCTGTGATTGCTGCCCGGCACGGAGACGGGGCTGGTTCCCTGCGCCGGAGGACCCCCGGGCAGAGCAGCCCCACGTCCCTGGGGACCCCCCCCCCCCGCCACCGGCACCCTCCACAGGGCACGAGCCCGTTGGGGTCTGCCAGCGGCACCTCCCTGCCCAAAAGCGATGTGCACAGCTCGGTGTAGGTGCGGGGCCGCGGGCGACCGGCATGGCTGGACGTGCATGGCCGAAGGGGACGTGCACAGATTTATGTGGCTGGAGGTGCCTTCGAGGGCGTGATTTTACGTACCCGGAGGTGATGCCGGTCTGAAACAGGCATCAGCCGAGCGGCGGTCCCCCTCCGGCTGCCAGACCGGGAGTCACTGCTCCAATTTGGGTGCCACTTGGGATAGGCAGCACGCCGGGGCGCTGGCCTGGCTGGGGGGAGGATGGCAGTGTCCCTCCCTTCGTGTCCATCCTCTGCTGCCGAAAAAGGTGCCAAGGAGGCCGACAAGGTGGCAAGGAGCCAGGGAGGCCGGTGGCCATCGGTGCCCCCAAGAGCTGGGGCAGGACCCCCAGTCGCTCCCGAAAGGTGCGTTTCCCCCGCGTCAGCTGCGGTGCACACTTTGCTGAGCTGTGATATTTTATAAATAATCAATTGGTATTTAATTCCCATGTGATAACTGTCTTATTAAATCTAAATTTAATGTGTATTTGGGAAACCCTAATTTAAAGTGTTACTGCATGCACCATCTGGTGTGCTCTCTAAATACAAATGCAATAACATAATTCAGAATTACATCATAAAAGTAAGTTATAAGAGATTAAAATGCACAACTATGTTCTTCAGTCAAGGCAGCTTTTATGCTTTTTCTCCTGATTTAGACACAAATCACAGCCGAAACATCCCTACCCTGATTAAGTGATTTTCTGCAGGGATTTTTGTTTTAATGGCGAGCAGGAGCGCACGGGAGGGAGGTTAGAGCGGAGCAGGAGCTGGCGCCGGGCTCTGCTGCCATCGAAGACGCTGGAGCTGCAAAACCCTTCGGCTCGCCGGTGCCGGGGAGTTTCGGGGTCCCGAGCGCTGCCCGGGATGGGGAGAGGCGATGGGCACGGGGCACCCCGGGGTGCTGCGTCCTCCCACCCCAACAGCGAGCTCTCCCGGCACAGGAGAGGGCTGCTCACCTGAAGCATCAGAGTTTTTTAAAGGTAATGCCTTAACGCTGGTCAGAGCATCCCCTCCCAGCCCCTTTCCACCAGGGAGGGCTGAGCCAGGCGCAATTCAGACTCTGCGACCGAACAAGTTGCCTTTTGTTGAAAAACTCGTCAAATATAACCCAGAGTTTGGTGCATCAATGATCTCTTATAGTAGCAGTAAATCTAATATCTTCGCAAAACCCCCTATTTTCTCTCTACGTTGAATGAAACATGAGATTCCTTAATAGAGAGGGAAATTAAAATCTAGTTTTATTGCAGTTCCTGTAACTGGTATCTAAGCTATTAATAATCAATCCATTCTTGCTTAAAAGCTAACATTTATCACGCCAGCTAAGATGAGCTGACGGGCACTGGGGGGAAAGTACAATTGACTGCAATTACACTTTGAAAAATGTTATCTGTGCCACTGACCACTGGGGATAAATGATGAGATTTCATTTGTTTCTTCAAGCTTCAGATTCTTTTTCCCAACTTCTTTTTTGTTGGGTTTTTTTCGTTTGTTTGTTTTTCCTTTTGCCTGTAGGTTGCCTCAACGCTGAGCTGCTCAGGGCAGGACCTGAGGGAAGGGAACTGCGTTGTCCCAAAGTCGTGGGGATCCTCCGTGCCGTGCCCTGGTGAGTGCAAGTGCCAACCCTCTGCTCCCGTCCCGTCCGGGTACGTCGCACCTTCCTCATCCTCACCTGGGGACAGCATACCTAGGGACATCGCACCTTCCTCATCCTCACCTGGGGACATCGTACCTAGGGACATCGCACCTTCCTCATCCTCACCTGGGGACATCGTACCTAGGGACATCGCACCTTCCTCATCCTCACCTGGGGACAGCGTACCTAGGGACATCGCACCTTCCTCATCCTCACCTGGGGACATCGCACCTTCCTCATCCTCACCTGGGGACAGTGTACCTAGGGACATCTCACCTTCCTCATCCTCACCTGGGGACATCGTGCTCAGGGTGAGCAGCGATTTCTGCAGCTGGGGGTCGGTGCTCACCCCGAAGGGCACCCATGGGTGCCCGTTGAGGCTGGATCACCCAGCCACAGAGTGGCTGCCCTGCCAGGGGGGACCCTTTGCCTGATTTTGGGTAAAATGCCGTTGCAGAGAGGGGTCGCGCACATCTCCGAGTCCGACACAAGCACGGTGGCTGGGAGACGGACTCTAGAGCAGCCCTGTTCTGGGGCCACCAGGCCTCTTTTAACAAAGAAAGAACCCCAGCACCAAAGTTTATTAGTTTTATTGCTACATTTTACAACAGGGAGGAAGAGGCTGGTGAAGGAATTGATTTGCTTGATTTACTGGTATTAATGAAACAGCTGACCGTAGATCTCCCGCAGCAATATTACGCTCCCCGCGATAATTCTCCAGACTCCAAACTTTTCAAATGAGTTTTTGCAATTTAAAATTAATAATTGTTCTGTCTAGAACAAGGATAATTAAATGCCTGTTCATCCTCATTATTGTCAGCCTTGTGATTTGTTGTTTTCTCTGTAATAAAATTAACCGGCTTAACTAATGGGTGCCAAAACTTGATAATTAAAGCTGAGCAAATAATTTGCAGCAAATAATTTGCAACAAGTAATTTACCCACTGGATTTGGTGGGGTTCATGGCGGGCGCGGGGCTGATGGCGAGGGGCTGGGAGCCAGCGGCGATGCCCAACGCTGCGTGGGACACCCCGGGCAACCTCCTTCTCATTACAATGGTCATTTTTTTAATGAAAATGCTTTTATTTTTTTCTTTCTATGAAAAAAGGTTCCCATCATGGGCTTTTTTGCACACCTGGAGCACAAGGCAGATTGTTCATCAAAGTTTCGTAGGCTCATCCATCAGAGAGGAAGCCCATAAGAAATAGCAGCTGCTCTCCGGTAAATCCCGATGATGGCGTGTAGGTGGTCGAAAAATGGCAACTCTCGGGGGGAGGAGAGAAATTAAAATAATGTGCCAACAAAAGAAGTTCGGTCAGACGCAATCTTCTAACAAGAATGGACTTTAGAATTATGGTTATTAACAAGGTTTCATTTCAGCAGCAGTTAAAGAAGCTTTAGAAGGCATCGCAATTAATTTGTAAGTTTATATTACACATTATAACGTGAGGGGCCATTAACGAGGCGGTGACATTAAATTTAATGTACTTGGCAAATGGGACGGTTTGTCTCTCCCTCCTGGGTGCGTTCCCGGGTGGCTGGTCGGGGTTCGGCGCTGCCGTGTTTCTTCCCGGAGGCAAGAAATACGGTGCCGGGGCTGCCCGATGCTCAAGAGGTCGGGCAGGGCTGCGCAGGCACGGCCGGTACCCGCCGGCACCGGGGGGTTATCGCGGTGATGCCGTGGCCGTCCCGGGTCTGGGGGGCACTGGTGGGATGAGAAGTTTGGGGCCCAGCTCTGCGGCGTGGCCAACGAGGCTCAGATGAATATAAGGAGAATATGAAATGTCTCATACCTATAACTTTAAATTAAAAAAGCAATGTACTGTTTATTGGTTCTTCCGAGTGTCTCCGGAGCGGCAGGCTCATAAAGATCATATTACAGTACAAGCCATTATGCAAAGAGTTTACTATATATACATTTCTAAATGCTTCAGCAAACAGCAGCCTACTTACGAGCAGAGAAGGATAACTGGTTCGTTTGGGGTAACAAATGATCCTTGATTTGATTTTAAATGCAATGACAGCAAAATTTATTTCTTATTTAATCACTTGCCAGAGCTGTTGAGGACGGGATGGTATTAAACTGCACAATGCAGCATATGACTACTGAATCAGTTGAAATAGGCATAAGAATATATTATGTTTATAGGATAGAAAAAGATTGTACAGCAATGCATATAACTAGAATGGGTATTTTTGTCATTTATACAGTAGCTTATATCATTATTTCTTCCCGCTTCCAATTTTTCAGTAATAAAAATACAGGGGATGTGATTCTCTTTGCATTACAGATAAACCATCTTGATTCTTTATTAAATATTTTTATTAATCTGAAGTACTACAAAGCATTTGAGCAGATAAATCAGGCTCCGAATAGTCATTTCCTCTCTGCTATGGCTCTATAAAGTGGATTCATTTATGAGTGCGCAATACCAGAAAAGAAGGTTTCCATATTCATTACTATGCTCCCTTATGGTCCTGGTTTTATATCCCGCTGCACCGTGCAGAAGGGCTAGCACTAGCTTGGTCCCCGAAATGAAACGGGTCTCGGGAATCCGCTCTGTAATCCCTGCCTGGGTTCGTGTCCAATTTAATTAGGAATCACCGCTCGGGTACCACCCGCCAGCCCCGGCGGGGAGGATGCCCGGGGTCTCACCAGCCCCGGCTCCCCCAGCCCCCCCCCGCTGCCACCGCCAGCACCTTTGGGGTGATTTGGGGATGGATCCAGCGCCGGCATCGTCCCCTCCTTGCCAGCACCAGATCGGCGCCTTCGCCCATCGCCCCGACCGCTCTCCCCGTAGGATGCGGGGATCCCGTTATTCAGCAGAGGGACCGATGGAGGATTTGGGGGCCAGCCCCTCCCGGGAGGGTGCCCGATACCGTGGGGCTCCGCCGGAGGCTGTTGGACCCCCTAAGGTGTCTCTGGCCTCTCGCTGCCCCTTCGTCCCCATCACCCTACGTCCTCCCACCCCACGGAAAGCAGCATTTTGGGGCCAGCACCGCACTTTTGGCCAAGTTCCTTCATGCCCAAGCGGCTCCAAACCATCCCAGGGGATGCTGCCGGGGGGGGGAGGATTCGTGCGGGGGCAAGTCGAAGCCGGCAGCGTTCAGCCGTCGACAGCTGACAAGTCATTTAGTCATCGGAGGAAGCTGCGGAGAGGCACGAAGGAATTAAACCTATTTAAAACACAGCCAGGTGTGCAAACAAGTTTATCCTATTGTAACAGCTAACGCGTGAATCAGGAGGGCTCTATAAAGGTTACAGCAGCCGTGCAGTTATTTAGGGCTTCTTGGGAGATGTGACATTTAGTGCCTGTGTTTGCCGGGGCCACAGGACTCACCGGGACCCCCGGAGCCGCTGCCTTCGCCCCACCGAGCCCAGGGCTGCGGTCCCCTGCCCCGTGCCGGGGTTGGCCTCATCCTGTCCCTTCTCCCCTCCTCGCCCAGCCACTGCTGGCACCCCTGGGGGACTTGGCTTTGATTTCAAATTTTACCGCAGCAGCTGTCTAACATTTGTTTGCTGTTTGGAAACAGGAATTACGGCGCTCGGTGAAAGGCGGGTTCCCTCCGGGGCCACTGCCGGCAGCTGGCACAGCCCCAGCCCAGCACCCCGGGGCTCCAAAATGTTCCTCCTGCTATGGGTGGCCTTTTGCAGCCGAGCTGTGATCGCATGGCGGGGAGCGGGAGCCCAGCTGCAGGGGGATTTAGCAGTGCTTCTGCCCAGATGGCTGCTTTTTTTTTTTCCTGCTTTTGAGCATCCCTGCTCTCTCCAGAGCATCCTCGCACCCCTGCACCGGCGCAGCGGGGCCCTGCACGCCCGCCTGGTCCAGCACACCGGTGGGAGCCCACCAGCCTCGCAGAAGGATGCGGATGGGGCTTTTTCCCCCTCCCCTGTTCCCGTTGATTGCGCTGAGCTAAGGCAAAGCAGGGCTTTGTCCCCAGGGGGAAGGGTCTGCACCGGGAACTGCGGCGGGACGGCTGGTTTCACGTGTTTCACCCGCAGGATCGGCGCCGGTTCGGAGGCGGAGGAGTGGAGCTGTTACACCTCTCCATATGCACCGGGGTGCTTTCCTTGCTGGGAGCCGCTGGGGCTGCACATAAATCCGCCGTCAGCTGCAACTGTGTCACAGATGTCCCAGGACATGAATTTTTTCTCCAGTTTTAGTGCTGGCGTAAAGCTAAATTATGGTAGTTGTCAGCATTAGCAAAAACCGTCGTCTCCATCCTGCCCATAAAAAGCACGGCGGTGGGGCCTGGGGGCTGGAAGAAACGGAGGAGAGGTGGGTCAGCTCCCGTTTTCTGGAAATTATAAGGACCGGATTATTGTGCCGCGGTGCTGGGAAAGGTGCTGGTGGCTCGGCCGTGGCCGAGGTCACCGGCGCCACAGCAAAAGCCATGGCAGCGCGGCAGTGCAGGCACTTCGGCCGCGGGAAGCTCTTCTCCATCCTTCCACCTCCCTCGGCAATGTCGGCAAGGACCGGCGGCGCGCTCAGCCCCCTCTCGGGGTGGTCCGTCCGTCCGTCCCACAGTGAGGATGGTGGAAGCTGCATTCGAGCAAAATCCGACCCCGAAATTCTTACGGCGCGCGCCAGGGCTGGAGCACGGACACCTTGGGAAGCGCTGGAGGTCTGCGCCTCCGCTCCGCGGCAGATGGCTGTTGGGGTAGAGCACCGGCCCCTCGTTTCCAGGACACACTGCTGTTATTAAGCACCGACTTAGGAAAAGCGGGAGCGGAAGAGTTTTACACCTTCGCAAAACAATGTTCAAGAAGGAAAGGAGCAGCCAGCAATTGTAATTGAGATGGATGAAAGGGCGGCTGGCTTCCCCCAAAGCATTTCAGGCAACATACTTGAGAAGAATATGAAGTGCTGCTGCTCTCTAAAGATCGCCACGCTGCGGCTAAATTATTAATGACTAGGAATGATTTCATATTTAATCTAAAGACTATTAATTACACTGCAGAAGCGCAACACACCATCCTGAGAGCCCCTCTCACCAACTGAATAATTTAGTGCTGCCCCATATTTTACCTCAATGTCAAGGCGGGCAGCGACACGCCTCCTGCGTGTGCAGCCCGGCGCTGTTTGGGGCAGACATTGATGTCCCAAGGGGTACATGGTGCTGAGGACTAACCCCGACCTCTGAGCCCCCCCGGCCCGATGAAGGGTGCCGGGCAAAGCGGGGGGCACGTGGGGCTCCCGTGGGGCTGGGGGCACGGCCGTCCCCCCACCCCAGCCGGGCTCGGAGCCGGGAGGCAGCCCCAGCTCTGGAAACACTGAAGACAGATGTTTATTTGTCCAAGATTATTTGCTGATCACTGTTACGGTGATCCAAGATGATCATTAAAAAGTGAAATGGGCTGTTTAATAATAATGCTCGGAGCATGCAGTGTGCCTCACATTACGAGGATGTTTAAGCATGAGCCCAATTAAGTCCCTCGCATCCCTACAGAATTACCCCAGTTGTGCAAACTATTAGGCGAACTCCAGGCTCCTCGTACTCGCAGGCAATCCTGGAGCCTGGCACTCTGCTAGAGACCCATTTCTATCCTGAAGCTAAATTAAAATCCTATTGTGCCGGTGCTGCTAATATTTCCTGCTCTTGTTTCCAACAATTAAATTGTGACATTCTGCCAAAACGTACGAGGAAACTGGAAAACACTCTCGATCAGCTGGAAAAGAGAAGGCAAATTGTCCCAGCTGCCTCCTGCCACCCAGACGCAGCGGTGACGGTCGCGGGTAAAACGGCACCTGATGGACGAGGTAGCGGCGGGCGGACGTGGGTGTTCATCGTTCTCCGTCGGTGTGTGTGGGAAGTGGAATTTTAAATATGAAGTTGAAAGGTTTTTCTTCTCCATTTAGGAAAGAAATCTGTGAGCTGGATCCATACGGTACCAAAACCCAAAACGCTGATTATAAGGATGGACTCAAAGCGTGGTTTCCACCACTGCCGCCCCCAGCACCGCCAGTGGCCTGATTCTGCCGCCCTTCTCACGCAGGTACCATCACATCCTTTTAAATACCCTCCCCCCAATTTCTAAATCTCTTTTCCCCCTTGTCTCTGCTCCCCTGGCTGCTGCCCACCCTAGCGTTCCTCGGGGAGGGCACGGGTGAGTCCCTGCCCCACGCCGCCTGCAAACCCCCAAAGTGACCCCCCTCCCGCCAATGCCCCCCCCCCCCCCCCAGCTCTGCGGCTGCTCCCGGCGAGAAAAGAGCTGGTGGGGACCCGGAGGATGGTGGTGGCCCACGCGGTGGGACAGGCAGGGACTGGCATCCGGAGAGCTGCGCGTCCCGCAAAGCTGGTGAGAGCAAGTTAACTTGGGGGGGGGGGGGGGGAAGAGGGGAAAATAAAAGGCTGTTTAAGAAAGAAATGACTATTTGGTCATGGCTTAGAAGTTGGTACTTAGAAATTCCATGAATTTTAAAATAAAGACATCGTGAGATTTGAACTTTCTTTTGAATACTCACAAACTGCAGTGCCTAATACCTTCCCCGGCCATTAAGGAGCTGTGCTGGAAAGCAGAGAGTGCTAAGTACTACACTGATAGAGCAGTTAAACACGGTAATAGAATTGTGTTTGGAGAGGCTGCAAAGCCAGGTATAGAGCCCATACATAAACAAGGCCATTACCAGCCAGGGTAAACGGTGATAGAATTTCATGAATATCCCCACAAAAAGCTTTGTATATTTATAACAACCTACAGAGTCGTTTGGAGCACAGTCAGGGGCCTTGCAGAGTGATTCCGGAGCTAAATTGTACAACAGATCTGCGCGTCTCCGCACCGGGGTATCAGCCGCAGCCGCTGCAGGCGAAGCTGGATGGGGCAGAGAGGTCCCGGCGTGCTGCGGGGGGGAGCGAGGCAGCCCCCGCTGGGCACCCTCCTGCCCGCCGCGGCCCTGGGGTGCTGCGGGTCCTGAACCGGTGCCGGCAATGACAGCCCGACGCATGTTGCCCCCCAGTTTTCCCAGTATCCAGCTTAAGAGGCTCTTTTTTTAATGATCCTCTGTTTGCAGGGAAGGGGAAGCAGAAGGGCGCTGCTTCTCCAGCTGGGATGGAGAGGGGAGCAGGAGAAGGGATGGTTCCTCCAACCGTCTGACTGGGGAAGTTGCTAAGGGGCAAGAGACGGAAGTTTCCATGTCTTGGAAAAAGAGAAATAAATCTGGGACCCATCGGCCTCAAAGCATCAGGACGAGGCTCCCGTGGGGCTTCGGAGCCACACACGGAGACGGCTCCGAGACCGGGAGGGAGCGGGGGCTCCTCCGCAGTACGGTGGGGCACGGCTCGGCCGTGATGAACGCAGCCGAGATCCCATACTGGGGCTGTTGGGCACAGACAGATCCTGGTGCTTCCCTCGGCTGCTTTGCTGGCGATCCTGCCCCAGGCGCCACAGCTTGTGTCAAACACAAGCAGGACGCGCACGTGTGCTGCCGGAGCCCAGGCGAGGAGAAGCCACGTGAGCCAGCGCCCCGAGAAGCCTCCGCAAGAAATCCACGCTCTCAACCTCTGCAGCTTAAAAACGGGAAAGCAACCTCTTGAGCATATTTATTGCTTTAATTTAAATAAACAGGTACTTTAAACTTAGGAAAACTTTGCTCTGCAACTCTTGCAAAACCTGAACCCAAGCGATAGGTACGCAGCTCGAGCACGAGCCATAATAAAATGCTAATTGCTATTCATAAATTATATCGG
Source organism: Astur gentilis (assembly GCF_929443795.1). Classification (NCBI taxonomy): domain Eukaryota; kingdom Metazoa; phylum Chordata; class Aves; order Accipitriformes; family Accipitridae; genus Astur; species Astur gentilis. The sequence continues at coordinate 18,509,794 of NC_064908.1, forward strand.
GATGCCTGGGACTATTGAAGATCCTGGATGAAGTGTAGTGTTCAATTTATCCTGTGCATGTTGCCGACAGTGCTGCCAGCCTCCTTCTTGTCCCCCTGTGTTGTTTTGTCATCTCTGTACTATCACCAATTCATCACAAAGGCAACTGAACTCTCCGATGTCCACCCACCGGGTGACTTTGTCTTCGCTACTCTATGACTTCTAAATTAAATTGTCAAAACACATTACTGAGAAAAATATCGCGAAGGGAAAGTTCTTTACCCTTTTATTCCATCTTAAGACAGAATTGGTTTGATTTGAAGAAAACATGTCTGCTTCATTATCCCTCCCGCCATCATATTTCTTCACTCAGCAGCAGCAGGAAAAGAGAGTCGATACACAAGTCTTGGATGACATGATGTAGCATCCCACAGGAGTTGTCTCAATAAATTCTGAGATTGCCCAGGAAAAGCTGGGGGGGTGGTGTAATTTTCACTCTCTTTTATTCCTCCCACTCTCAGACAATTTAAAAGAGATTAGGGGTTTGCTGGTGTGGATTTCCCTGAGCTGGATGTCCCCACTCCTCCAGCACTGGAGGTCTGGAATGAGCTCCTTGGAGTCCTTGCCGCAGAAGAAATCAGCCTAGGAGAGGCACAGCCAGCGTCCCATACGTGCCGAGGAGTCCTCGGAGCCGGGACCTCCCTAGGAGGGCCACAAACAATTTGCAGACATTCGAGCAGTCCCAAAACTGCTCCAATTTGCACAAAAGGAGAGCCTAGGCAGCAGCACCTGCTCCCACAGTCCTCCTCTTTGGTTCTTGCAGGAGTCGACACTAAGGTTACGCTGCTGCCCAGGTACAGTCCAGCGAGCCCAAACACGGGGTGTTTGGCTGTGGGTGGGCTCTGTCCCCCCTGCCCTGCTCTGCCTTCCCCCCCCATAACGCGGGGTAGCCCCCAGACCAACACCTGCCATCATCAAACCAACGGAGTTTTGCAACCGGCTTCCCTGGGACTTGTATCACCCTCAGTAATGCAAGGGGTTTCTGCTGCTAGATGCAATCATGGAAAATAATTCACCCAGAGACGTAAAACAAAAGGAGCCATTTCTCAAAGGAAAAGAGCTGTTGATTTCCCCCTTTTCTCATTCACACATTGGTCTCTGGACATAATGGGTCAGTCATAAAAAGCAAGTAACACATCGTGCACTCATTCTTTTGGCTTTGGACAATATTAACATAATACACACATATTGTTTATTTATTCTGCTATAGTGCAAGTACAGGAGGTAGTGCCCAACGTTTAAATGGGGTATTTTTAAATGCTCACATTTCCTTAGCCGTTATGATGCATTAGCCATCAGTAGTCAAATTGCCTTCTATTTGCAATTTTATGGGTACATTTTATCAAGCACACAGGAGCTGCATTCAAAGCATGAAAATAAAGTATTCCACTTGTGTTAGGCAAGCACTGTTTCGATGCAAGATATGGCCAGAAAGCAGAAATCTCCTTTTTTTTCTGCCTCAGCTCCAGATTCATCTCCAAATATTGCTTCTACTTGCAGTAGTGACTCCTAAGAGCCCTCTTTATGGCTGTGTACCATCCACGCATCCTCCCCACACTAAGAGCTTACAACTGAATTTAGCCTGCCATGAAATCACCCGGTGTTTCTTTGCTGGTTTAAAATATCTCCTAGCAAAACGTTATCGTTGCTTTCACCCACAGAGAGAGAGTGGCTGCTGGGGTCACCGAGCGTTGCCTTCCCGAGTCGGCGTCCAGACTTCCAGCTCCCTTCGTGAAGCAGGAAAAGTTGCAGTAAGCAAATAACGCCGGTAATCAGAAGAAAAGAGTGGTTCTCCCTGGGCAGGGCACCCAGCCCCCTGCCAGTGCCTGTGCCTGGCTTCGGTGGCCGGGACATGTTGGGCAGCTGGTGCTTGGCTTTGGGCAGCAGCTCGGCTGGAGCCAGGGCTTCCCGCTTGGCCCCTTGCAAGGGCAGGATTTGGGGTTACCCCGCTGCTGCCCTCGGGACCTGCGCCTTCCCCTCGTGTCAGTCCCGGCGGACACCCCATGTCTCCAGGGCCACGCTTGTGGTGGGAGGAAAGACATCCAGGCTGTCCCCAAAGGGAGCTGCTGCTGGCAGGGAATTTGCTGAGGGGGAATTTGCTCCCTGTCGTGAGCTCTGGGAGCTGCTGTCTGAGCCCGGTATGGCAGAAATGGTTGCAGAAAGGGACGGGATTCCTTCACATCTTGGAAAACAGGAAAGAAAATCTCCCATTTGACTCCTGGGAGTTGCTGGCCCAGCACGGTGTAAGCATGAAGACCCCCAGAGATGCACTCCTGGGTTGGGTCTTCAGCGGTACCTACTGCTTTTGACAACCCCAAACTAAATCTGCTTTTTGATGGGATTGAATTTTGGCTCTCTGGAGCTCTCAGCTCCTTCTCACATAACGCTTTATTGCCTTTATTGTCTCTGGGTCTGCTAATTCTGTCTGGATTTATATCTTCCAGAGAGCTTTAGCTGCTGCTCAACCAACTCCAGACTGAGTGTGTAACATGAATATTACAGCGCTCACTCTCAGAGATGAAACGATGACATACTCCTCAAATTTTCTAGACAAATACGGCTCTATTTAATACACACATAAAAAAAATCCAGCCGCTATAGCTGCAGTGCCCTTTTTTTTCATTTCAAGCTCCCTTTAACAGTGCATTTGACACCAAAAAAACCCCCACAGCCTGTCAGGCTGCAGGCAATAACCTGGGAAGGGAAAACCGAAGCCGAATCACACCGAGCGGCGCGGGAAGCGTGCGACCGGCATTGGGACTTGTGGATTACTCTTCAATATCGCACGTTCCCCGGGGGGAAATGAATCCGCCGCACCCCGCAACACCCAGGGGAAGGTGAAGAGGATGGGAGATGGGCGGCTGACTTCAGCCTCAAGGCGGGCAGGGCTGGACGGACAGAGCCAGGCCCCAGACAGACAGACACAGGCCCTGGACAGACAGACAAGAGACTGTGGACAGACAGAGATAGGGCCTGGACTGACACAGACAGGCCCTGGACAGACAGACAGGCCCCGGACAGACAGACAGGCCCCGGACTGACAGAGACACGCCCTGGACAGACAGACAGGCCCCGGACTGACAGAGACAGGCCCCGGTGCAGCACGGCAGCTCACGCTCTCCCTCTAACGGCGGCCGGGAGAAGGCCTGGGTGCCCGGGACTACAACTCCCAGCGTGCACCGGGAAGGGAGGACTACACTTCCCACAGTGCTCCGGGGCAGGAGAGGCCGCGATTCCCACAATGCACCGGGGAAAACACATTCTTTTAAAAAAATTATTTTTATTGTGTCAAAGCCGGCCGCCTCGCCCGCCGCGGAGCCGTTAATAAACGTTGAAAAAACTCTCCTGCGCACCCAGGGGTGGTGGTGGGGGCTCCGTCCCGCCCCGGCCTTCGTTTCCGGCGCGGCTACCGAAAACTACATCTCCCGGCGTGCACCGCGGCGCCGCGCCCTTCCGCTTCCGGCCGCCGCGGGAGGGCCCCCGTCCCCTCAGAGGGAGCCGCCGGGCCGAGGCGGTGACAGGAGCGGCGGCGGGGCCGGGGCCGGGCCCGGGAGGCGGACGGGCCGGGCGGGCAGCGTTGCCGGGGTCCCACCGAGCTCCCCCTCCTCTTTCTCCCAGCGCGGCCCGGTCGGGCTCGCCGCTCCCCTCGGGCCTGGCGGGGTCACCTTCATGGGCGGGCGGTAGCGCGGGGCCCGGCGGTGCCCGGGGCCTGGTGAGGCTTCGCCGGGGACAGAGCGGGGAGCGGAGGCGGCGGGACCCGGGGCGATGTTCGTGCAGGAGGAGAAGATCTTCGCGGGGAAGGTGCTGAGGCTCCATGTGTGCACCATGGAGGGCGCCGAGTGGCTGGAGGAGGTCCCCGAGGACACCACGGTGGAGAAGCTGAAGGAGCGGTGCCTGAAGCACGTAAGGAGAGGTGTCCCGTCCCGTTCCCCGGGGCTGGCGGCTACTCATGGGAAACCCTCGGGTGTGGTGGGTCCTGCGGCGCGCTGGCGGGGAGCGGCGAGCTCCGGGCGGGTGTGAGCTGTAGATAGCGCTGAAATCTCGGTGCTTTCTGCGGTACGCACCGCGTTCCGGGCTGGGACTGAAAATCATGGTCGAGGGGAAGGGCAGGCACGTCCCCCTGTGAAGGAAACAGATTTTGCCAACGCCCTGTAAACGTCTTTTTTTAAAAAAAAAAAAAAAAAAAAAAGCTCAAGTAAGTGTTTTTGTGTTCTGGTTTCCTGGTTTGTCGTGTCTGCCACCCCCCCGAGTTACATGAAACTGTTCCATATACCAAGAAAACGCCCGTTTCAAGAGTTTCGTGTGTTGGGAAAGGAGGATTTTGGGGGAAATTACTTTGCAACCTTTAGTTACAGAATTTGGCCTGTGTTTTGTGGTAGTGTTAAAGATCACCATCTCCTCTGTGCGCTTTATAAACTGGTGACCATGGTTTGCAAGGGACTGGTGAACTGCTTTCTGATGATTTCCTCTCAGACATTATAGCCTGGTTTCTTTCTTGTTTCTATTTAAGAACAAACAGGGAAAGTAGTAACTGGTGGAGAGCTTACCTTTTTTGAAAAAAATCTTAGTACAGCCTTACCCTGCATTGGCCCAGTAGCTAGTGGGATATTCGGTGGGAAGATAATAGACTTGTCTAATGCTCTCCTTGTGCTCTAAGGAGTAAGGTCTTAATGATTGTGTCCAAAGGGTAAATTACCAATCACTGTCTGGAAGAGAAGACTCATAAAAATGCACAGGCATAGTCTGTAGAAGTTGAGTGGGAATACACTGGCTCTTTGTACTTGCATGCTCGATTATCGTTGGTGTGTTTGTGGGTGTCAAATGTTTAAACCAGTGGTTTCAAAACTATTGGACTGAATTTTGAAGATCTGCCATGACAGCGTCTTACTTTGAAGCAAAAACATGATTGACAACAACAGTCTGTAAGGTTGTGAGCCATGACCAGGACTGTCCTAAAGTCCATCATTCTGGAACCAACACAACGTGGTCTGGCAGCTTGAGTCAAAACCTGCTGAATTTCTTGCCGAGAGACGTGTAACTTTTCAGTGGAAAAAGCAAGAGCCTCTACTCCCATGTCTGGGAGCGCAGTTACTAAATGGCATTTAATAGTGTTTTTTTTGTCTTCAAAGTCTTGCAAAGACTTTTTAATAAAATATGCTTGCAGTAGGAGAATATACCTGTGATATGTAATTGCTTAATCCCCATTTGAAGGGTAAAAGGTTTTATTTTCTGAATGAGCACATTGTGAAGTAAGGGTGGCCAGCAGCCCAGGCACCTTCTGCCTCAGGCCTGCTAGTTGTTTGCTTTCAGCTAGAACCCCTGGAAACTACAGGTCACAGAACACACTTTTTTTTCCTGTCCCGTAGTCTTTGTAAGTGCTTTTTGATTTAGGGATGAGAAGGACTACGTTTGGGTTTTCTTTGCCTGAGGTAGGTGTGATTCTTCTTGAGGGAAAATGGGGGTGCCTTGCTGAAAGCTGTGGGGTTCAGGGCCCCCCACACTGTTATCTTCCTGGAAGAAGTTCAGTGCTCCTCTCGTCCCCCTTCAGCACAGCTGAGTGATTAAGCAGAAGAGTGGTGCAAAGACTGCCAAAACAGGGTGGGGTAATGATTACATGCATATGTGCGGAGATGAAAGGCCTTTAATTATCAGGAAGCTTAATTGAATAGATGCTGGCGTTGCAGTGCAAGTCAGGGCAGAAGACAATTGATAACTTGGCATGATGTTTGATTTCATTCTCTCTGCTGCTTTGTGCTAATGGTGTGGATTTGCATAACCATTATGGATAATATATAGTTTTATGGAAGGGAAAAATAGAAATGGAGGAATCATGACTCCTTATCATGGCTACGTTGCAATGAATCTTGATAGCACCTTGAGACAATTTATGCAGCCATCTCTTGTGAGATGCTGATTAGTATGTTCCCTAAAGTCTTTGAAATCATTCTTCCAGGAAGCAGAGCAAGGTAATGTTTGTAAGAGATTTGAACTAGGAAGGTGGCCACTTTTCCCTCCGTAACATTCAAATGCTTACTGATCTCTGAAGTGTCACTCTTGTTGTCTCTCCGCCCCCCCCCTCCCCCCCCCAAATTTTATGTTTTGGGGTGGTGTTGTTACAGATAAAGCAAAAAAACCCAAACAAACCCCTCCTACTAGTTTTGTCTCTTGACCTGTAACAGTTCAGTGGTGATTGTTGTTAAACTGCTGCCTTTAGTAATGCTGTCTATGTAGTCTGTGAACAAATACCTGATAATACATCGTTTCCTTTCCTAGTTATTTTTTAATTCGAGTTTCACCACCAAAGTGTTCTCTTGGAACAGTCACTTGTCCCTGCACAAGGCCCCAGCACCTCAGCGGGAGCAGGCCCTGAGCTCTCCTGTGGTTTCCTTAAAAAGCAACTATCCGTTTCAGAACAAGAATTGAGAAGGGTCAGCTTAACCACAGAAACTCAAGCTTAAGTATTATTATGATTCATAATTCTTGTGCCCAGTGTTGACAGTCCAAGCACAGCCCTGCATGGGCCAGCGGTGCTGTAGACGGGTACTGGTTCTGATACTCTAATAGCAAGAGACCATTGCTTCTTGCTGAGGCTCAGCAGTATTCTGAAATACTGCTGTGAATTGTGGTCATGCATTTGGGATGCACAAATGTGGGCTGTATGTGTGTGTAAGCTCTACGGGTAATTTTCCTGGCAGTGTGCGGCAAGGTTTTAATGCTTCTGTTCCCCTTTTTCTTAAGCTGCCTCAGTGATTCTCACCTGGGTTTTAAGGTATGATAAGGAGTATCTGTGGAACAGAGATGCAAGGTGCTAGTTCTCAGAGTACAAAGATAAGGTAAGGTAGGTTCATGCCCCTTGGCATGTTTTGAATACTTTGTGAGGAATGCAGATGGTTTAAGCCACCCAAGCTTAGTAGCAGGGAGTCTCAATGCTATTTTCAAATGTTTCTGTTAATAAAAGCAAATGAAAAATGCTTTTTTTTATTTTAAAAACAAACAGAAAGCCTTGTGGTTTATTAGGATTCCAAGCTTCGCAAATAGCATTTGGCATCACCAGGGCTTACAATGTCAGCAGTTGCTCAGGCACCTGTGAACAAAGGTTTCTCACCTGCCTGGCAAAGCAGCCTGCTGTAAACTCCAGTGTTAAAAAGAAATGCAAATATTTATGCTGGAAGCAAAATGATGAAACAGCAGATCCTCTCCTTACAATCCTTTTGTACAGAACCATGAGAGAGTGCTTATCTTCCCCAGCACTCTGCACCTCTAATTGCTGGGGGAGCAGTGCTTGTTAACCCCAGCTGTACCCTGTGGTGCCCCGGGGCGTCAAGGTGCACCCTGATTTCTCTGCTTCAAGGTGCACCCTGATTTCCTGGCTTCCTTTCACTTGTGTGACAGATGCTTCCACTGCACTGTGCAGGGAATTCCTCTCCCCCTCACTACCTTTCCTGTGGATTACCAGTGCTGTTCCCTAGGCAGGAAGATGTTTTCAGTTACACTTTAAAGCATTGTATTTAATACAGAAATGCTGTATTTTGGCAGATGCGGTTCTCATGAAGCAAAACTCCACACTGGGATCTGATGATAAGTGGTGGTAGTTTCTGGTGGTCTGTTGAGAGCTACTGGAGGCACTGCCCGTTAAGATGTCTTTTCTGGTTCCAGGGCATGTTAAAATGTTAAGATAAGCTAAGCATTTCACTAAGCAGTCTCTTTGATATCGGTACTGTCCATATACACCTTATTAATATATGCAGTTGTTAATAAAGTGGTTAGAGGAACAGAAACTAAGAATAGGTGTCCACATGACTCTTCTTTCAAAACAGCAACTTTCTTTCCTTATACTTTCACCTTATTAGTATTCTGATTGCACGCACACCCTACCCCTTTATATGTGCTAGGGTGTCATCGTTTAACCCCAGCCAGCAACTAAGCACCATGCAACCGCTCACTCACTCCCCACCCCCACCCCCAGTGGGGTGGGGGAGAGAATCAGAAGGAAAAAGGTGAAACTCATGGGTTGAGATAAGAACAGTTTGATAGAACAGAAAGGAAGAAACTAATAGTGGTAGCAGTAATAAATGACTATAATAATAAAAGGATTGGAATATACAAAGCAAGTGATGCACGATGCGACTGCTCACCACTCACTGACCAATGCCCAGTTAGTTCCCAAGCAGTGATTCCTCCCAGACCAGCTCCCCCAAGTTTATATACTGGGCATGATGTCACACGGTATGGAATACCCCTTTGGCCAGTTTGGGTCAGCTGCCCCAGCTGTGTCCCGTCCCAACTTCTTGTGCCCCTCCAGCCTTCTTGCTGGCTGGGCATGAGAAGCTGAAAAATCCTTGACTTAGTCTAAACACTACTTAGCAACAACTGAAAAGATCAGTGCGTTATCAACATTCTTCTCATACTGAATCCAAGACATAACACTATACCAGCTACTAGCAAGAAAATTAAGTCTATCCCAGCTGAAACCAGGACATAGGGGGGAAAAAAGGATATAATAGGTCTGTGTTGTGTCCCATCCAGTCTCACCCCAAACATACACCTCCCAGCTCCCATTTTCAAGTTCTCCCTTTTGGGGTCTGTCTCTCGGGATCTGTAACAGTAATATTTTGAGCTTGTTCAGAGAGGTGACATTCCACTGATGTACTCTTAGGCATTTTGGGTAACTTACCAGATCAATTACAGGAGGTACTTCCAGCTGCTTCTAGGCTTTAATGTGTTCTTTGGCTTTTGTTCAGCAGTTAATGTGCTGAAGGATTAGTAAGAAGCTACTGTTACACAAAGCAGGACTCAAACATTCTCGCCTCAATCTTAGTGAGGCATCAGAACCGTGCAGAAGTTCAGATGAGGAACTGAGGATCTGTCTTGAGAACAAGTGCATTATGTTTGGAAAAAGAGCAGGTAGCTGAGTTTTCCATCAGTTGCAGTCACAACAGAAGAGGTAATGATGGACTAAGAAGATTCCTGTGGAGGAGCCTGGTGATAGGTATTATGATGAACAGGACTAAATGCTACGTTAAAGTGAAGGACTGGTTTCAGTGGGGTTTCTGAAATGTGTGTTACTTGAACACACCCGTCTGCAGACATGGTAAAAGTGGCTTGGTAGAAACATGTATTGAAAGAAGTGTCATTAAAAGCTGTTTTCTGTGAGCAGAGCAGGTGAGGTCAGTGTTAAGTGTCCTATTTTGTGGCGAGAACAGCATCAATTTTGTAGCTTTGGTAGGTTGTTATTTTTAATTTTGCCTTTCTGGAATTGCAACCACTGTGCTTTCTTTTTCCACTCAAACAAATTAGAAGCCTCTAGATGCACTGATGTAATGTTCTTGAAATCTATAGCTGTGGATCTGGGAGCCACTCTGGTGTGAGGATGAGTCAGTTCAAGGCCTGCGTGTGCGTGCACTCTTTTTTCAGGATTTGAGCTTGATTTCCTAGTGAATTAATTGACATGCAATTTAGAATTCTAATAAAGAATTGAGCATAACAGTCAGATATTAAAAAAATCTACTGTACACTGCTTATTTATGGTTGGGAAGAAAAGTTGTGAATGTAACTTTTGTCAGTGCTTTCAGCAGGAACCCAGGTTAGGGCTCCAGCAGCCAAGTCTGTTGATTTCAGCTTCAAACAAGGTGTGGAAACTGCTCTTTCTTTCCCAGTTTAAGGTCAAGTATACCAAAATCACTGCTGGCAGTTGCTTGTTTAGTCTGACAGTGTGTGTAAATAATTATTAGATGAAGCAGAGAGTCTCTCCTCTATTTTGACACTAGTTACAAATGACAAACATACTGTATTATTATAGCCTTCCTTTCTGCAAAAAAACCACTGGATGGTCTTTATAGATGTGCATTCTTAGTTCATGATACTAATTGCTACCCCCAGACTTCTCACTAAGAGTGAGTGACCTTAGCAATCTGTTGCAGAATTAACGTAGCTGTGGGTCCTAGAGCATCCTTGCTTTGCTCCAAATCTCCATAGGCCTGACTATAGGACCAAGCACTCAAAATTAAGTGTGATGGAGATGTACTGTACGACAAAAGTATAAATCCATGCACACAGGCTGGTGCCCTTGAAGGGCTTATTTGGGGCGACTGGGCTGTAACGTTAGGTCTTTGAAACTGTCTGTTTAAAGAAGTGTTTTAGAACATCGTAACCAGTCGGCACTTAAATCATAGAAACATAGAATATCTCAAGTTGGAAGGGGCCCATAAAGATCATCAAGTCCAACTCCCTGATGTAGCTATTAATTTAACAGTATCAGGGAAGGAAGGCTAGAATCCTTCCTTTTGTTGATTATTCTTCCTAGCCAGGAGCTTGGATACACAGGTAGAAACCTACCACAGTCAGTATTGTTACAGCACAAATCAAGCCTCAGTTTCTTTAATAAAATACATCCTGTGCACTGGCCTCTAGCTTAAGCTATTAAGAAGCTGATAAATGATGGTACAGTTTGCATGTGGAGAATCTTAAGTGCAAAGTGCAGTGATTCATGCAGTAGGCTTATTTCTGTCTTCTGATCTTCAATATTTATAATCTTCTGCAGTGTGTACCTGGGAGCTTGGAAGATCCAAAAACCGTGACACATCATAAGTTGATACATGCTACTTCTGAGAAGGTGCTGACAGACACAAAAACAGTGTTGGAGGAAAACATTCAAGATAGAGGTAAGGTTGTCTGGTTTTTAATCCTATCAGCCTGGAAACATGAGATTGTGTTTAACTATTTGGCGAGTTCCAAACAGTAGCCTTTTTAATATCTACTCTCTGCTTTGACATAGGAAGCTAATAAGGTGGCAAAAAAGGAAGAGGAAAAAGACTTCTGGGTTTTTTTTCTTCCTCCAGAGAAAGCACCTTGAACAGTTTGTGTTTTTTCATGCTTCCCTTTAGGAGTTGAAAAGGAATTAGGAGTGTTCATTAAGTCAATAAGTTAAACAGATCATTTTTACCTCCTTTTAAAGGATTTTTGTTAAACCTCCAGGGCAGCATTTATCTTCCTAAATGATTAAAAAATAGTTATCATGGCTGAGTATTCCAAGACAGACAACCCTGTCTGTGAAGGATGTTTGCTGAAGTGTATCAGAGCGTCTGCAGTTTAGATCTCATTCTGTCCTCTGCAAACATAGGTCAAAATCCATCACACTATAGTATCACTGACTACAGTAGAGTATGTGAGGTATGTATTTGCTCCTGAACGTTAAACGTATAAAGGACAAAACAAGATCTAAAGATGAGAGCTGTCAGGGCAGCTGGAGTCAGTTTTTACGAGGCAGCTTAAGCTAATGGGCCCTTCTGGAGATAAAGAGCAGTGGTGCACAAAGTGAGAGAAGCAGGACTGCTGTAGGCTGAAATACTGTCTGAACCAGAAATTCAGCAGGAGTAGAATTCCTGGGTTTTTGCCTGAGTTCATGCAGGCTGGAGAAATGCTGCTGTGAATACGAGCAGTTTGGTGTCTCTTCCAAGGCAGTGTCACCTATCACCTTTACAGCTGAACAGGAGCTGAGAAGTGCCATCTTAGGCAAGGGACAGCATTTTTGCTGATTGGTGGTGTATTATTTCTAGGCAAGGCGCTGGCTCTTACAGAGTTTTGAATTGCAGTTTGCAGCATCTAAGCAGTAGTAACTGTGTAGTCATAGTAAGCTGCCATGCGAGTGCCTCTTCACTCCTTTTCCCGCTGCCATGTGCTGTACCTTCCACGTGCCTTGCTTGTCAGGGAGACGAGATCGCAGCCAACAGCTGATTGCCACCGGCTGACTGCACAGGGCAGCCAAGAGTCAGCATGTGGATCCTTTCGTGTTCTGATCAGCTGGACAAATGAGGGTTAACAGCCTTCACCAGCTGTTGCTCTTGGCTATTATGTGCTGAGCCAGACCAAGGAAACTTGTTGTGCAAAGTATGCTTTGTTTGCTTGTTACCTGCTTAATGCAATGGACTGAAAACTGCATGTCAGGCCATATCTGCTTGAAGGACTGCAGATGGTGCACAGGCCTGTTTTGAGTTCTAACTAGTGTGTCTGCATCTTTCCACCCTTAGAATGTATGTGATGGTAACTGAGGCGCTAGAAACTTATAAAGCATCACGTAGTCTCTAGAAAAAAGGTGCCTCGTAAGGGGAAAGTATTAGTCTTAAAAGCCCAAATCAAACTCATGCCAGGTCATATGGGATATCTGAGACCAAAGACTTTTTTGCCCTTGAGATTTGCCCTGGTGGGCTACCAGTGCTGCATCCCTGCTGTAGACCATGAATTATTCCACTGCCATTCACACACAAAGGCGAGCTTCAGCCCGATACTGGAAGTTCTTGTTGAAGCTTGGCATTTGCCTTGCTGCAGTTGAAGGAAGGCCCCAGCTTAGACCAGAAACCATCTGTGACCTGTTTCTGCTTCTTCCTTCTCCGTGGAAGCACTGGAAGTGCTGATGCTTTCTTACTATGATGAGCCAATTGATGTACTATCAATGTACAAGGCAACCGGAGCCTTTCTTTAATGGTGGTGTGTGAGGAGAAGTAACCAGTAACAGTCCAAGCATAACTAATAATAGACTGTGTTTTGAATTCATTGTGCACTAAGGAATTGCAAATATGAAGGGGAGTGTGTAGAGCCATACAGGTTTTAAAGTGTGAAAAAGGTCTAATGCTACAGGGGAATTAATACAAAAATAATCTCTAGGAAAAATTGAATCTGTGAGGTATTTTACAAGAACTGTTTTCGTATTACTTTCTAATGTATTTCAGTATCATTCTTTTTCTAGATGTCTTGCTTTTAATAAAGAAGCGTGCACCACCTCCGCTCCCCAAAATGGCAGACGTGTCAGCAGAGGAGAAAGTGAGTTTGAAAGACTTCTTGACTTGGCCGTTTTGATTAACTGCTTTACTAATGAGCTGCGAAAGGATTACAGTGGTGTATTCTTTTTGTTTGTAGAGGCAAATGCTGCCTCTAGTGCTTCTAAATTCTAGTGAAATTATTTTATATTTCTTCCAAACTTTGAGGAAGCTGTTTTTCCATTTTTAACTTTGATTGTGCGAACATTTGCCTTAGAATAAGACACACAGATACACTCTGTGGAAGTGGTATAGATTTGATCTTTGAACAAATGTCTAATACCTATATAAGCATAGTTCAGCAAGTGCCTTGCTTTGTCTCTGAAAACCCAATAGTAATATGTTGATTTGCTGTCAGGCTGTCTTCTGTCTTTATCTGTGTGTGGCTTGTCACCCTCTAACCAGGTCTCTAGAGCTGACATGTTGACCCCCCTACTATTATTTTTTATTTTATTGGAATGTAATTGTTACTGAGGGTCAGTGATGCTCAGGATGATGCTTGTGCATGAGTGGTACTGCAGTTGATGTTATCGCATAAACACTTTGAGCAATGGTGTGCTTGACATTGTGAATTCCTAGGTGTCTCTACTTTGTCGTTGCACAGCTTTGTTTCTTCTTGCTTCCTGTAGGTATTGGTGTATGTCTCTGTATCCCTTCCTGTAGGTATTGGTGTATGTCTCTCTTCAGTATGGTCTTGCTGTGCAGAATGTCACTGTAAGAGCATAAGTTATAAGACTGGGAAATATTTGTAGTTTGTACCCTGCTATGTTTGTACCCTGGACTATAAGCATGTACTGAAAATCCAAGGCACCATATATCTCTGCATGATACTTGCAAGTGGCGAAGCACTTCCAGTGTTAAGCAGTTAAGTGTTAGTCTGTGCACAGTAGTGGTACATCTCTCGACAAACCATGGGTTTGAAGAGAGCGTGCTGTGAGCAGACCATGGGGAGCAGAATATGGTCCTGGGCACAGAGGCCTCCGAGTTCTCTCCATGTTTGATACATCACTTTCCCTCTTTATGCTGGAATTTCCCTGCGTGTTTAGATAACAGACATAGGTATAAGGACTGAAAGTGGGGCAACCCAACAGGTCCAGTTTTGCTCTATAATTGCAAAATGGTACTGGTGCTATTAATCCATTGTATTGCTAGACTGCTGTTTCTCATAGTTGCAAGTTACAGAGCACTGCTTGATGCCTTGGTGAAGAATATGAAACTGCTCTCCGCTATGCTGTGTTCTCTGTTCTGTGGATAATGGGTTATGAAACCTGATCATGTTTCCTATCCTTCAGAGGAAACAAGAGCAGAAAGCTCCTGATAAGGATGCTATTCTCAAAGCAACTGCAAATCTGCCCTCACGCAATGTAGATCGCACCGTGGCCCATCACAACATGAGGGATGTAAGTATTAGACTTGACTTTTTTTAACTCACACACTAACATCCAAATAGGCTAACCAAATAGGTTATCTTGTATAACCTTTTCTCTTACGTGTGAATGTGGTTGTCTTCTCTGGAAGAGAAATTCAGATGTATGTAATGTATATTAAAGTTGATAGTTTAAGATTTAGATACAGGTCATACTATTTAGTGATAATAAAACACTCTGTTCTAAGTCAAGATTTTAAATGTTTTATTTGTCCATGGGAGAGCCACAGTAAACATATTCAAGATCTGGCAAATGTGAAGTTGAGGGGGGGGGTATTTCTCCAGACTTAAATAGTTCACGTGTTTGCAGGTTTTTTTGTTGTTTCTTCCATGGTTTTGAAAAGAGAAATTAAGCATAAATTGTGACTTCAGTAATTGAATGCTGATAGAATCCGTAATGCTTCTAAACTGTGACTTCAGCAGTGTGGGGACTACTTTCACCCTTCTGTACTAGTAGGGGTATGAAGCAGCGAATCTGCCTACGTATTGCATGCTGTCAGTGTGCCCTAGTAACCCAAAGGGGACAATTGGCATTTAAGCTGTTTAATGGCCAACATGACCTACTGAGCACAGCATATTTAAAAACAAATGTCCAACTGAAATGAATTTGTGATGCTTCAGTTTAGAAAAAAGCTGTGATCTATGATGTTCAAATTTAGATTACTGGAAAGCAAATAGACTAGGAAGGCTTGCTGGTTCACAGAAGCAAGTAGCACTGGTACGGAGCTACTGCGATTCTCTTCTTACAACACTTCTGCAAGGTGGGAGTCAAAGTGTTTCCGTGAAGCAGTGAGTTTTCTTGAACACTGCACATCTTGTGGTGGTACTAGGCAGTGGGCTGTGGTAGAAATAAAAGGACCTTTCTGCCAAGTAGCTTTTACTTATGTGTAGCACTCCACAGGGAAGGCCCAGTGTTTCTTGAGAGACTAAACAATGAAAATAAAGCAACCTTTTGTACAGGGGGCCAGATGACTGCTGAGATACTAACAATAGATATATTAAGATTCAATGATGTCTGGTAACTTCCTGTCTAAATGTTTTGACAGTTTCCTTTCTTGCAGTTCCAGACAGAGCTCCGGAAGATCTTAGTGTCTCTCATAGAAGTTGCCCAGAAATTGCTAGCACTGAACCCGGATGCAGTTGAACTATTTAAGAAGGCAAATGGTATGAACATATCTTTATAGTTACTGGTTCAATCCTGGGAATTTGTTTGCTTCCATAGCAGAAGAGTGGGCTTGCAGAGTGAAGTCCAGACCCTGATGTAATAGCAAAACTACTACAAAATTTGTGGCAAAGGTTTCACCCTGTGGATATAGATTGTATAAAACTTGTGAATTTATAAGGTCCCTTTGGGATGGATGAGAAGTTCCACTTAAAATAATTAGTAGTGAAAAAATCTGAAAACTTCGCGAGTTGCACTTTAGAGATGGTAAAGAATAGTTGAAAATGCACAAGGAGACAGTAAAATGAGGAGAAAGTATAGCTGTTGCTTCAGTTTTTGGGAAATGCTTGCCCTTGAGATCTGCTACAACCAGATCCAGCTTACTTTCTAGATAAACGATAAATAGATCTTCATTGAATCTCCTATATATTTACTTAGGTGGAAATCCTGTGGTCATGTGACAGTTAGCTGTCTTTTATTTGAGATCTTGAACACATCTGGACAAAGTCTTTGTCCTGGAAGAATTTATCTGAGCCGGACCAAGCTGAGTGCAGCAAATTAAATGATGAGATAGCAAATTCGGGACAGAAACAAAAGAAGGGATGGAAGAGAAGAATGGGGTTCGAACTTAACACATGCCATTCCATTGAGAAAGGGGTTTATTTTAGCTTGAAGTCAATCTGAACATTGTTTTGTTTGTGTATATATAGCCATGCTGGATGAGGATGAGGAAGACAGAGTGGATGAGATAGCTCTGCGACAGCTTACAGAAATGGGGTTTCCAGAAAGCAGAGCTGTCAAAGCCCTTCGATTAAATCAGTAAGTGTACTCAGCACACTGCCTGTAAATTACTTGATATGGTTAAAAAAAAAATTGCATTTTTTTTTTTTCTAAAGTCTCCTTAATGTGGGTCACCTAAATCTAGGTTGGAAAAAGCATTAACTCAAAGAACAGTGCTGCCTCAGGCAGTGCGCAGGTGCAGATGGCCCAGGGAAGGGGAAACGGTGTTATACTTGCTCTGGAAAGAATAGCTGGTCTGCAGTTCACAAGGCTGCCAGGCTTGCACTGTTTCCAAGTATTAAACTCACGTTTCCTTCCACGTTAGAGTTCAGATTTTACAGTGAAAAAAAGCAAACCTAGCCCATCCACATTGGTCTTTCAGGTGTAGAAAAATACTTTGTGCTGATCTTTTAAAAACATTGCAAGAATATTGTGAAGTCTGGATAGCAACTGTAGAAAAGTAGGAGGTAACATAGTTTTTCTCATGCCCTAAAAAGAATTAGCTGGACTGACTGACTCCTGAGAGGGGTTCATTAGGCCATTCTTGAAAATGTATAGAGAATCCACAACATATTCCAGTCACTCTTTTCCAGTATCTTTCCCTTGTGGCTCAGAAAGGCTTTCTCCCCTGATGTCCTCCATCTTTCATGTTGTAACTGGAAAGCCAAATAGGCAAAGGCTTTCCTTTCCATGAACATGTAATAATTCCCATGTGTCAAGTGAAATTACATGTTCAGTTACCCTAACGTTATCTTTGCTTCTTCCTCTATATTCATTGGGAAGAGATGTGTTGGGGCGCTCTCAAGATCCTTTAGCTTGAGCACTTACGTTGCATAGCAAGTGACTGTGTTATGATCATGATGCTCTGTTCCCTTGGGCTGGCCTCTCCTTTGAAGGATCACAGATTTCTTCTTAAGCCAAAGTGGAGGAAGAACAGAGTGGTACATGTCCAAGGACAACTGCCTGTGTTGAATTTTGCTCTCGCTCAAGCCATATTGTGTGCATACAATGTTTTCCACCTTCTTTCTTTCTTGTGTTGTTAATGGCATTCCTTGATACTGGATGGATGTCAGAGCGAGCTCCTTAAGAAGCAACAAAGCAGCTTGCATGTGAGATGTGGTTCCATGTAAATCTGGAACATGCTTTGTTTGCAGTTTTGTCAACAATTGCAAATAGTCAGTGTTTCTCTGTTGTGAAATGAAGCAGATGATGTGGAGAATATGGTGACTCCCTCAGAAACACCTTTTAAAATCTGGGTTGCAGCTGTCCACGTTGGACTTCATTCCTCTGACTTCCTGGCTTCAGAGAAGATTGTGGTGCCCTGAATGCACAGGGAATTAAGGCACTCTGAGATTTGCTCCAAAAGTTTTTATGACTTTTCAGATGCTAATTACCCTGCAAGGCAGTATAGCATGGGAATAAATGCAAAGGCAAATGTACGTGGAACACTACTGTACATCTAGAGTATTTCTCATCCCTGTGTTTTGATTTGCTTTTCAGTATGTCAGTGACACAGGCCATGGAGTGGTTGATAGAACACGCAGATGACCCTACAGTGGATGCTCCACTTCCAGGTCAGACTCCATCAGAAGCCACAGCTGAAGCTGGTGCATCCTCTGCTGAAGCAGCTGCAGGTCCTAGCTCAGAAGCGGGTGGGGAAGAGGCCAAGGATGAGCTGACAGAAATATTCAAGAAGATCCGGAGGAAAAGGGAGTTTCGTCCAGACCCACGAGTATGTGCTGTTTATCTCGCTGTGTAACTTAGGATTGGAAGGGACTGCATGGGCACCATGGAACCCAAATAGATGTTTAGTTAATAAATGAAATGGGACATCTGGGTAGATGTATATTATGCTGGCTTGACGGTATTTTAGTGGAAGTCTTTAGGGACTGTTTAAATTCAGGTTGCTGAAAGCGATATTACCTAATTAATGCATTGCTGTCTCAGATAGCAGTATCTAAATTACTGACGCTGTTACTTCTGCACCTGAAAATTAACTGATGGGACTGAAATGAGCTGCCAGACTCCTGGGACTGCTTTTAATGACTGCTGTCTAGGAAGGAGGGGTTGCAGGGCAGGAGTAGGTCCTTTTGCTGTAGAAAAGAACAGAAAAGCGCTATTGTATTTAGGGGTCAAGAAAAAGTGTCACCAGCAGATTTAAGTCTTGCAGCAAATGCACAAGTTAGCCTTTTTTTCAGAACACAGTATTAGCTGAAGTGAAATGTGTTGTTATCACACTGTAAACTCACCAGGAGGTGCTCTTTAGAATCTAACACTTTGTTTTTACAACTAGCTCTTTCTTAAGATTTCAGTTAAAAGCTGCAAATGTATTTGATGACCTGGGTACAATTTCTAAATGATTAAACATTCTCATAACATTATCTAGGTACGCTTGTCTAAATACATAACACTCACTAGCAATATAATAAATCCAGGAAGTGACATTAAATTGAGTGAATAGAACTACAAATGCATGTGAAGCTTGATCTGTCAGTGAGATGTGAACAAAAGCTTTGTGACCTGAGGGAAGTTCTAAATAAGGTGTTTCTGCCCTGCTCTTCTCCTTTCTACCCCAGGTACACTTGCTCTTTGCATTGCATTCAGCTTTCAGTGTTGAGGATGGGAACTGCCTTCACTCTTAAGATTTATTCTTCTTCCATAATAAAGACACTTTTGATATAGGGTATTTGAAAACTTTGTAGTTAAGAATACTCAGCGGTCTACAAATGGAAACAATGGGGTTTTCTACCCCCCAAAAAGCTCCTGCACAGAAGGTGAAAGGATATGATTGTTCTCATTTCTGTTTTAAATGTTACATTTATTAAGCTGTGCAAATCTGATCTAGGCTGTCATTGCCCTGATGGAGATGGGATTTGATGAAAAAGAAGTGGTCGATGCACTCAGAGTAAACAACAACCAGCAAAACGCGGCTGTGAGTACAATGTCACTTCTGTTCCTTATTGCTATAATAGTCTGTTCAACCAATTCTTTTCATCGTTGAATTGGTTGATGTTTTGATCTATCATAAAGCCCAACTGTTACTGGAGATGAAATGAGCACTATATATTCTGTGCCTCTTTCAAACTAGATACACAACTAGAACACAAAGGTTTTAAACTTCTGAGAGGAACTCAGCATGCGTGAGGTTGAGGCTGATCCGGTTGGAATAGCACATGTGGATTTTCTAAAAGCTTTTGAGAAACTCCCTCACCAGAGTCTGCAGAAGAGATTATGCTATCATGAGGAAGGAGGAGGTATTCCCAATAATTGATAACTGATTAAAAGAGAGGAATAAATGATCAAGCAAGAGGTTCAAGCCATGCAGTGTGTAAATTACCATTCTGCAGCGATGTATGCCACAGTTTATGGGATCAAAAAACATAAAGGTTTTCAAAGATTGATTAGTCCCCTGCTAGTGGATGATATGTTAAGGAGAATTACGCGGACACACCTGACAGCCAAGGAATCTTCTCTTCTTAAGCATCCAGTGCTGCTTACTGTTGGAGAGAGGATATTGGGCTGGATGGTACTTCAGGCTGCTGCATTGTAACCATGTTGATGGGGTTCCTTTGAGGCAGTACATATGTAGGATAACACACATCTTCCCTGAGCTTTGAAACATCCAAAGTTGGTATAACTTCATTACCATACCAGGCACTGCTGCTGTTCCTTTGAAATAGGAGTTGATTTCTGTGGGAGCAACACACAAATGAATAGTAGTCTAGTGTGAAAAGAAATGTATAGCTCAGTCTTTAACTGTGAGAGGAAGAAATATTTTTAACATGCCACATTGTCAAAACTTTTGAGACACACTGATTCTAATGGAACCAATCATGAAATCTGTTGTGCCTGGTGATTTCTTTCAGTGTGAATGGCTGCTGGGAGACAGAAAGCCTTCTCCAGAGGACTTAGATAAGGGCATTGACACCAATAGCCCGCTCTTCCAAGCCATCTTAGAAAACCCAGTGGTACAGTTAGGGCTAACCAACCCTAAAACTCTACTAGGTAAGTCCTACTTGGGTTCCTGATATATGTATGCTGTCTCTGTAGTTCAGCAAATAAGAGTAGAGCCTGGATGATGACAGCACACTTTGTGGGCTAGGTGCAGCTCTGTACCCTTTTCCTCACTTTCAGCAGCTATATTGTTTGTTTGCTTCATACTGCAACTCAGCTAAACCCAGAACAGAACTTGGGGCTGTCCCAGAAATGATACTAATTTCCCAGGCTACTGGATTACACTTGCTGAACTCAGAACTTTGGTAGCTGCTGGCTGCAATGCTTTTGTGGATTTAGGAGACCTTTTGTGTGCTCCCTTTGGCCACGAGGGGAAAAATCAGGAATGTTTTTCACAGAAAAAACAAGGCTGTCTCCTGCTGTACAGCTTACTGTGTGTTGAGGCCTGATCACCGAGACAGAAGATAACTTGTGGAGGAGTAACCAAACAAGAAGTCTAAGCTAAGTAAGGCCTTGCCTATCAAAGTTGGGAGAACGTATGTGAAAATACACTTCCCCAGGAACTTGCTTGAGTTTCAGCTCTGTGGTAAAGTCTGTGTGCTCATGGTCAGAAAGGCTGTGAGCACAGCAAGTACCCAACTGATGAGCCTGATGGCGAAACATAAATCTCTGATGAATTGGTCTCTCTGACTCTGGAGGAGGACACAGAAGAATGACATTGGCTCTGTGATGTATATAAAAAGTTCTGTATTTAGTCTTTGGCTTCAAAATGTATTTGAAGCAATGCTTTTAAATAAAGGGTGTATGTGCAGCTCTTGAAAGAGAGCTTTTAAAAATACTACTTTAAATGTAATTAGGAGAGTTTGCAAGCCTTTAAACAATTCAAGAGCAGAACCTTCCCACTCTGATTTCTGAACAAATGGTCTCTTCATTTCCAACGAGGGTTCCACACTGCAGTGCAGAATATAAATAGAAAATGAAATGCCATTATGTGCACTTGTGAAGCTTGGATGAACATCAGAGAATATATTCCTAATGATACATCTACAAATTGCTTATGTCACATATTTTAATAATGAATGTCTGCATTTAATTGGATACTTAAAGAATGTTGATAAATCTTTAGTTTTTAAGCTCTTGAGTCTGTAAAAGAATATAGTTAAAGTGGTGAAAGGTGAGATCTGGGCTTTTCTGTAGGCATGCTGCATGACCTTGAGCAAGGTATTAATGATGAGCCTTTCAGAGGTGCCTGGGTACTTACAGCTCCCACTAATGTCAGTTGGAGCTTTGTACACTAACACTTCTGGGAGAATTAAGACACTGACCTTGGTGCCGGTCTGCCAGACTCTTACAACACTGACATTTTGGTGGCTTCTGAATAGGTCAGATGTGCAACTGCTTTTTTTGTCCTGTTCCATGATAGCTGCTCCAAGTGTCCAGCAGCCCAGCTCAGTGTCTGTCATAAGGCTTATAAATTATCGCCTGGACAATTCTTCTGCCAAATTTGCAGCCTAGCTCTTGCAGTAGCTGCCTGGTTCCTTCAACATAAGTAGAAGAGTGAAAACTAGCACATTTAAAAAAACAAACGAACAAAAAAACCCAAAAAACAAAGCTTATAAAGACAGCTGTGTACAGAAAGAAAAAACAGCTCTTAAATATTTGGGTTGCTGTCACTGTTCAGAAAAGGAGGTAACTGTTCTGCACAGCCTTTTCCCTTCTGCCTGTGTCTAGGCAGGTGGAACTGGCTGCCTCCCTAACATCCTCTACTCTCCAAACACCAGGAATAAGAAAGCACATGCTGCTCCGAGGGAAGATGCTGCTTCCCTTCTGGCTCCAGAGGCCTCTGTGAAAAGATAGAGCTCTGAGATTTGGGAGCTTAAGGGGCTACACTTTTGCTGGCTCTGCTGCTCGTTCTTGGGTAGCCTTTGCATACCTGCTTCTTATTTTGCTGGCTTAGTTTTCTCTTCAGAGATGTTATGAGAGAGTAGCCATAGGACGTCCAAAGTGCAGCATAGGAAAGCAAATTTCTAAGATGGGCATTCATATGTGGATGAATCACATAGCATGTTCCCTGCTGCTGCATGTAGACATTTGCTAAGGATTTAGCTCTTCAAACCCGTGTCCTTGCGGTTTTGTGAGGTGGACTATAATCCAAGCTGAGTATTTAATCAGCCTCTGTCTGCAGTGAATTTAATGCTGAGGAACAGGGAAAGCGTAACAGCCTGTAGCATCCCAGGCTGTGGAGACTTAGGAGTGCAAACGGTAAATGTATGATGTGTATTCCCACCATTTTTGTGTTTTGTGTTATTTTTGTGTGATGCTTGCCCACTGCCTTTGAGTTGTAGCTATTTCTAACTGTCCTGTTGTTGAAGCATCCCAAGCATTGAAGCCTTCGCTGACTAAAAGACTAATTGAGTGTTACAATTTCCATCTCTTGGCAGCCTTCGAGGATATGCTTGAAAACCCCTTGAACAGCACTCAGTGGATGAATGATCCAGAAACTGGGCCTGTCATGCTACAGATCTCTCGAATCTTCCAGACGCTGAATCGCACGTAGAGGGGAATGCCAGTCCACTGTGCCACTTCCTACTGTCCCTCGCTTCACCTTCTCCTCAACGGGAGGATGCATGGATTGTTTAGGGAGAAGGGTGGATGGAAGGGGAAGGAGGGGGGAGATCCTGTCTGAACGGGTCTCTCATATGAGAGCTTATGTAGTTACAGCCAACTGAAGTTAATTGCCTTGTGGATTTAGTGTTAGGGGAAGAGGTTTGAAGACTTGTTTATGTTTTCAGGTATTAGGTCTAAAATAAAGTATATCAAAAATAGGAAAAGGTTTTGTGAAAACAATTAAGAATTTGATTGTCGGAAAGAAATACGATATTGCTTGTTAAAAAGGCCTGTGACAGTAGTTTTCTAGCCAGTTTTGCTAGCATCTGGCTAGTGTTTACAAAAGGTCACTGACCACTAGCATAAGATATTAATCATCTCCATACAGTATTAATTTAAGGCTATATCAAATTATAAAATGCTTTTTTAAAATTGATTCTTAGGAAATGTTTTTTAAAAGTCCAAATATTGGGAGAGCAAGCACGTTTCTATCCAAACTTGTTTATCTTGCATTATAATTTAAACAGAATAATTCAGAGATGGAATTCTTTTAATAAATAGCATTACTTTTTCCTATTTATTTTCTGCGTTAGTGTTGTTGCAGTCCCACGGTGGTTATACTTGTAGGAGATTCTCTGTCAGCTACGTTAAAGATGCAGTATCTCTTTCACGACAGAACTTGCTACACCAAGACTTGGATTCTCAAGTAGGCTGCAGTTCCTAAGTTCACACTTTGCCACATCCTAGCACAAGGAGGGATATATTCATGTAGTAGGTTTTTTCCATTTTTATGTGCACAGTTTTGGAAAGAGAGACTTGTGGTTTTTTACTTTGTTTCAAACTGTTTACAGAAAAGCAAATAATTTGCATGGGTTTTTCATTGGTGATCTGTAAAGAAGCAGAACCGCTTAGGTTTTTATCTTGTTTAACATATTTAAAAGCACTCTTGAGATTATTATCATCTTTGAGGTAGAAGTGGTTTTTCTTGACACTTATTTTTACCTTGGAAATACCAAGAATGTCAGGCTGTGTCTTTCCTATCTTGTTAGAAGGCTGACTTGAGATTTCAGACAGGAGTTGTGAGCTTTTAAGAACGGAACTCACTGTGAATATCCAGCTAGTTTTTATGATTGGGCTCTGCAGGTGTTTAACAGTCTGAACAAAAATGGTTTTTATTTTCAAGTGTGTGAAACATGATTGACATCTGTCATGATCCCTGCCATGTCTTGTGTTTCACAGCCCTTTTTGGAAAGGCAGGCTAGGCAAGACCTGCGTCTCCAAAATGCAGAGTAACCAGATGGAGACCCTATCCTTAAATAGCACAAAAGTGTCCTGTCAAATAGAGAGATCCTGAATAGCTCTGCAAGTCACCTTTATAAGGGGGGGGGGGGGGGGAGGCAGTTGAGTTTTTTAAACAAAAATGCAACAAGATGCAACCTGAAACCCTACAACAAGTTTTGGCCTGAACTTGGCATCTAATCTAGCTGTTATGCAGTCAAGGCACTGAAGTTGCCAATTTCACATAATTAATATGAAGGGTGGGGAGATCAAAACAGCATGAGATTTTATCTTGACTTACTATCCCAGGCTTTTTTTTGTTATTTGTAATTTCATATCAAGCTTTACAGTTCATGACTACTGAAATATTTACTTCTACATTTAGAAATTCCAAGCTTTATAGTGATGCTTCTTCTGTTCAAATTGGACACTAAAACCATTTTCCCAGACTCTTGCTAAGAAGAGATTGACAGCTTGACAATACGAAGTAAATTGTAACCTTGTCCTAGAAATGTAAAAGCTAGGAACCTGATCCTGCAACCCAGTGAGTTCAGCACAACTACTCATGAGTAGTTGTGACTGTATGTTGTAGTGTTACGAAAGGTTTTGATTATTTTGTCCTTTTTTTTCTTACTCCCTGAAGCTTTTTGTGTGTAATACAAGACACTATTACTTGAAGCTTTTAATGTTAGAGCCGCATGTCCTTCTCTATGAATCAGGATTCTTGTAAATACTCCTTTTAATGAGTGTTTTTAGAAAACAAAGCTGGGAAAAACTACCCTGTAGTTTGGTGGGGTTTTTTTGGCTTCTGAATGAATAAGGACAGGTTCAGACTGAACAGATACTTTGGTAGCAGTCTTGGTCTTTGCAGAATGTAAAGGCTTGTTAAAATGCTTCTTTTGATTTCAGTAATACGTGATCAGACTCTGGAGTGGCTGTAGAGCTTCCAGACAGACCAGGCAAGGATCATCTGTCAACTTTAGAGTCATCTAAAAGTTTGGCGTCTGGTTTGCTGGCAGAACCTAGGGGCCTAGCCATACGGCAAGAGTGAGCAACCCATCTTGCCTGTACTGGGAGTGGAGGAGCTGCCCCCAGGACTGTCTGTTGCTGCTGCCAGGGCAATGTGGGTGATGAACTTGAACCAGCTCCCCAGCTTTTAGGGGACTGAAGCTGAGCGCATTTGTGGTACATGGTGTCTGGCCTGCTTCAGAAGAGCAGATTCAGAAGAGCAGAGTGGCTTGCTTCTAAGGGTGAAGGTTCTGCTGCTTGTGTATCTCTGCATCAGCTCCACAGCAATGGGATCAGGGTGTGAGACTGCCAGGACCTGCTATTGAACTGTGCGTGTTCTTCAGCATCATTTTGATCAGGGTGATGAAAGTTACCAGAGCTGTCTGCCTTGGTATGCCAGAACAGAATCAGTGCCACTGAACCTTTTATGAAGTAAGGAAAAAAAGTATCAGTAAAACAAATCATGCTTATGTAATAGAGGAAGGAAAGAATGCCCAGGTTCAACAACATAACCTAATGTTGCAGCAGCAGTTAGAGACCTTGGGGACAAAGGAATACTGCATCTTTAAAATGCTTGAAGGCTTGAGAATATGTGGTTATTTCTGGATTTTGTTATTCCAGAGCTCAGCACTTACACAGCTGAAGTGTTGGAGAGTGTGTTCTTCCTGATATGCCAAACAGACTTTTTGCTTGGTATGGCTTTAACATAGTCCTGCTTGTCTTTTGAGAGCTTAAGTTTCCAGTGGCCAGTAGCTGAAAGAGGCCAAAACTTAGGAGGTGTGATATTTGCAGCAAGGCATAGGAGCAAAAAGCAAACAAAAGCTACCCTTGAGGTTAAAGAAACACTTGGGGAATTATCAAGACACCAGTGTTGTTGTTAGGGTATGAAGTGGTAACAGACTAGGGAGCTGTGTGTCCCCATCCCACCTGGGTGTATTGCTACTTCATCACAGTAAATGGAGGGGGACTTAAGTCCACTGTGCTTGCAAAGGCATTGATTATCTCAGTTTTCACAAAACCTGCAAATAACTGAAAGATCACTGCTAGAAAGATTGCTGCTATTGAGTCAGAATGTGCAGTCAGGTCTCCAGGCACAAGGGGTGTGTGTGGTAAGAGCTTTGCCTGGTGATAAACTGTCCTGTTCTGTGGCTGAAGGGTAAAGAACTGGTGGATCTGGTCTGTAAGCCAGTGAGAGGTCCCAAAGCATGTGGGAATAGAAGTTTTTGTTTAAAAAAAAAAAAAAAAGTTTTTGTGAGGAAGAACTACTCACAGGAGTAAGGATTTACAGGTTCAGGTCCTGTGCTTGCATCTCTGGCGTTCAAGTTATAACTAGCAAAGACGTGTCATATTTAAGTGTTTCATAACACGGTCAAGGGAATATTTGGAAGCCTGTGAAATCAAGTACTAAGGAAATGGGGTGGTAGGTGGCCAAGACAATGTCTATTTCTTACAGTTCTAGCTCTTTGCCCCATCAGTTGATACAGACAATCTTCTACCTTTTGATATTACATGAGTCTTGAAAGCTAGCTAGCTATTTATTTAAATATATATAACTTATAATTTTGTCATCAAAACACTAATATTTTTAATAGAAATGTACTATATGGAAGTTTGTTCTCAGGGCTTCATATTTATACTCTCTTTATAGGGGGATGCATTTAAAGGGATGTATTTGGAAAATATGCCAGTGGCTATTTGACAGCTTGGACCTTGATTGTCTTGACCTGTGAGCCTGAGCTAGCATAACTCTCCTAATAAACCTCTAGTGTCTGGTCCAGTCCAAAGAATCTGCCATTCTTTCTCTCCTTGTGAGCAGTGACATGAGTCTTCCTTTAAGATTGCTGCATCACTCCATGGAAATGGTCACACAAGCTTACCCAGCTGCTTCACAGTTCACTGATCTTTACACCATTTCAAGGACGCTTCTGTTCTCCATGCAGCTGGAAAATTGACTTGCACGGTTTCTAAAGCAGTCATCAGTGTACTCCTGCTCTTCTGGGATGGTGCAAGGTTCACTCCTGCAAGAGGTCTGAAACCTCCAGCTAATTGCTTCTTTTTGGCTGCTCGCAGCCTCTATCACAGACGCATCCCAGAACCTTGACCCCCATTTCTTTCCTCGCTCTTCTGGAACTAAACTTGTCTTTTGGAGATTGATCTTCATGCCCAAGAAACGCTTTAGTGGTTACTGAAATCCTTTTTAGTTAGGACTGTTAGGATTTTTTTTTTTTTTTTAGGCACTGTGATTCATGAGCTGAGGATCTTTTAATATATTTTGAAAGTTGTTTAAATAAGCATCGCACCATACGAATGTATATTAACGCTGTCAGCAAATATTGCCTGTGGAAGAGATACAGAGGTTACCAGAGATCTCTACTTCAGTGGCAATTTTCCAAAAGTCACGTTCACAGGATACCGAGTGTTTCATCCAAAGTAAATGCCCTGTTTTTCTACTTTTAATAAATAACATTTTTATTAACTAGCAGAATAGCGGCACTTGCAGCTGGGTATTTCCATCCCATCATAAGTCCTTGTACTTCGAGGCATAAGCAAACCACTGACTGTATCCTCCTCTCTGGACCGATTATTTGTCTGAAGGACTTGTGTTGGCTCTTGTCGGAGGGAGGACAGTCAGTGAGCCCGGCCAGGGCGGCAATCCCCTTGTTCCTGCAGAGGAAACAGCAAGCAGCATATATTATGTCTACGTGACTGTGCTATCATGGTGGTGGTTCTCACCTGCATCCTGACATCTAGGTATAACAAAAGGGGTTTTTTTAAGGACTTCTTGCCCTATATTTGAAGACCTTCAATGAATGCAGATCCTGTTTGCAGCATGTGAACTTCAATAAATGTAAATGCATTAAATTCTTACTGAATTTGGGTACAGTTTTATATCATGCTCTGGGGAGAGGGAAAAAATTGGATCACGTTTTAAACTAAGCCCCACAAAACAAAGTGTCTTTGTTGCAGCAGGTAACAGAGGCCTGTAGAGATTTTTAATTTGCATATTTTTATCATAGTTTAATGAACTGTACAAGAATGTGATTTGCTATCCAGCACTTACCACAAGGCAGCACCAGTAAAATTATATTGCAAGGTACTGACTTAACATTTTTCATTTCACCTGTGTATAAAATAATTAGATACAGCATATGATAATTTTTATATGGCACTGACACTGATGTGTGGCATGCACAGCTGTTTCTAAGATGTAACATTACTTTTATGAAGCTTAACTAGGGCGGACGCCACTGAGCCTGTGGAATTCAGGGTTCATTCTGGACATGCTCGCGTGGGTTTCTGACCTCTCCCTGAGTGGGAAAAACAGCAGGCTTTGCTCCTGTATAATAGCCCTCCAGGCAGAAAGCAAGAAATGCTACTAATTGGTTATCCTTTTAAGCAGTCACTGTTGTCTACTGAAACATATTCCTGGAAGTTACCAAGGTTTTTAGCAAAGCCAGACCTGTTCACACTGAAACAATTACGTACCTTTAGCATGTGGAGAAGTCGTACCCACGGATGAGACTAGAATGAATGCTGAGTCTTTAAACCTGCTCACACATACACACTGAAGACACGGATGTTATGTGTGTTGTAAATTTATAATATATCTTAAAAATAAAGTTTTTTGATTTATTACAAGGTGTTCTGAAACATCTTTTTCAGGAGCAGCAAAGGTTTATGAATCCACATTGTTCAATGTTCCTCAGAAAATAAGATATTTCAATAGCTGGTCAAGAAACCTGTAACACGATTTGTGCAGAAAATCCTGGTTCGATACCTGGTTTTGCACCTGGAAGTTATTTCTCTATTTTCCAGGAAAAGTTGTGTCGGTAAGATTCAATGTAAGGGCTATGTGAAACAAGATGTGGTGATCCCCTGTGATGGACCGATGCCATTTAGAGGTATTTATCTTGACAGTTGGTGACTGATAAATTGGAAGCCTTTTCTTCCACAACAAGGGAACCCTCGCTAAGAAAAACAGCTCCAGCAAATAGCAGCTGGCGCAGTGGTGGGACACAGCAACTTGTACATGACGAAACCAAAATGCCGTTCTTGCTTCCGTGGTGCCAGTGCTGCTGCCGGCCATTTGGCAATGAGCTGGGAAGCGCCTCCAAGCCTTGCCCACGTGTGTGTGGTTGCCTTGGAGGCAACTGATTAAGATTGTAAGCGTGCGAGGTTATTTCTCTAAAGAAGAGGTGGGGTTATTAGCATTTTCACACAATGTTCAGGGCAAGGAAGAGCACCTGCCAGCAGCCTGTTTATTTAGCACATCTTGCAGCAACTGGTGAGGAGTTCAGAGTAATTTTCATTGGATCCCGTGAAAGATCGGAGGATTAGTGTATGAGACATCTAAATGCTGCTTGTTCGGAGCAGGTTTGTAAATGTGGTGGTGTTAAATGCAGGTATTCTCTTGGTGCCAAGTGGCCCCTAATTCAGATTTCCTTTAATGCAAAGATTAGCAGTAGGCTGCATTCAAAGGTCCAGCTCTCCACTAACTTAAAATTAAAACGAGACCAAAAATAAAACACCCCTAAAGCAGCTTGTGGTCTATCATTAGATAATGGTACTTTTGAACCTAAACTGGTACAGCAGGTCTGGGCAGAAATCCACACCTTAAAAATTAAAAAGCGCTGCTATCTGAGTGACAGGATGGGTTGTAATTGGCGTGGTGTTTGTCAGCTCTCGAGACGAGAAGTGCGCTTTCAGCACAGAGACGTGTTGCTGGCGTTCTCCAGCAGCGGTAAGGAGAGAGGCTCCTTCACCCTGAGAGTTTCCTCCAGCAAAGCCCAAGTCCGAACTACAAAGGGTGGGGAAGGTAAGTACAGGTTGCACTCGGCTTTGAAAATGCAACTTGGTGTTGGCAAGGTGAGACATTACTAAGGCAAATGGTGTGGCAAGAGAGTCATTCCCATTCCTAAGTGGGTGGTTTGCCGAAGCCTCTCCCAGCAAGCCGTGCAGTCATTGGGCTTTTTCCTTCCATGCGCTCAAGCTTCTCCCATGAATTGGAGGTCACTAGTCACACTAACCCATAAAAAGCAGTAGAGTATCATGCAATTACCTGGCCGACTCCTCTAACGTGTCTGCATGGAGTGGGTTCCAGTGGAAATGGGAAGAAACAGCAGATGCTGCCCCGGGAGCTCGTACACCCTGGCAGCCCGATGCGCCCAGATCAGGGCTGCAGTCCCCTCTGTGACAATCATTTGCTCTGTGCTTGATTGTGCTATTTTTTTTTATTTTTTTTAATGGTGATTTTACTATAGGAGAGGAATTGGCCAAAGGAAGCAGCAGCTCTAGAAACTGCTGGGGATGCTTTGCTATAGGGGATGCTTTGCTATAGGGGAAGCGGGTTTGGGACAGAATTAATGGAGCGAATTCTTTTGTGTCGCTACTCAAAAGCCTTCACTTCAAATGCAAGACCTGCATTTGTGAGCTGGAGCATTGCTTCAGTGGTTGGTCCTGGAAAATGGCTTGAAAGTGGGCAGGTCCGGAGCGTAGATGTGCGAACAGCGTTGGTACGACTGCCAGTGAGCGTGACCTGAGAAGGGACGGCCGTGCCCGAGCCCCGTGTATCCAGTGTCACCAGGAATCCGGTCACTGGTGGAGCTGGGGGAGGGACATCAGTAACTCGAGATGTGCTGGACCAGACCACGCCGGACCAAAATAAACCTGGAGAACTGACCAGCTCTCTCAAACCCAAGGGTGTAAATCAGACGGCTGGCCGAGGAGCTGGTGCCCAAATAAAAGGCCTGAGTTCAGAGCCCGCGAGTGCCCGGGGCTCCTGGGCAGTCACCGTGGCTCCGGGTGCAGCAGCTGGAAGGATGCAAACTCCACGTCTTGGGGTCCTGCACAGATCCTGCACCCCAGGATGCAGTACTGCTGCTTCCCCACGGCTGTCATAGGGAAGAGTTGCAGCTCTCAGACAGGTTTCTCGTTAACGTTGCCATCAGCAGTTGCATAACGAGCTCTCCCACTCTGGGAAGCGGCGTGCACGGAGCGGTGAGCTGGTCGAGCTGGTTCCAAGCCAGGGCTCCGCGTGTGCCGTGCAAGCGACGGCTGCGGAGGCTTCGCATTTAATTCTTGGCGAGGGCTGCCCGAGCGCCTCGGTGCTGTGCTGTGCAGGTGTGAGTGGCTGCTGGTGCACCCTGAAAAAAATTATTCATGGAAGACTTGTAGCGCTTATGCATGATGTGGTTACGTGGCTTTTATGAGCCATAGCCTGGGCATAAACCACATTTATGTTGTAGTGAACCTCTATTTGTCCTCTGAGGAAGGGCTGCTCCGCAGGGAATCTGTGCCCGGGAGTCCCGTACCCGCAGCAGCTCCCACACGCCCAAAGTTTGGTTGAATTATTCAGCTGCTCCTCGACGCTGCTGTGTGGGACAAACCTCGGAATAGCGCAGCCCCCGGTGCCACACCGAACCCGCTGCCTCCAGCCACGCAGCCGCCTCGACCCCTTCCCATCACATGGGGGCCGTGGGGGGGTTGGGACATCTCTCTGGATTTCTTGGCACATGGGATTAGATTTTTTGCGCTGTTCCCACATGATCCTGGCAGCCGGACAGCAGCACGGCTCCAGCTGGGCTGAGCCAGGTGGTACGGGCTGCTGGACCCCCACGTCCCGCATGGCTCCTCCATAAAGCGTGCGAGAAAAGGAAAAAGAGTTTGGACCCTTCTAAATCATCCTTAAAAGGCCACCAGCCGATGATTTCCGTGCTGTTGGCTCGGTGTTGCAGCAGCCCTCTTCCATCTGTGTTTTCCCCTACACAGCAGCTCGTTGCCAGGCTGCGTGCGATGAATCACGGGGTGCTCTCCGCATTTACCCCCATGCGCCTGGCTTCCTCGCAGACGGGCACCTTCCTCCCCTGTTCCCAGACCCAAACGCTCACAGAAAAAAAGAAAATAATGCACAGTCCTCCGTGAAATCTGCGCTCTGGCCTCCGAGGGATCCTTCCCCATCCCTCCTCTCCTGCCAGCGCGGGCAGGAGATGGCAGCAGCCCGCTCCTCCTGCCAGCCCCTTCTCTGCCCTTGCAGGAGCATCGTGCCCGGGGCAGCCAAGCCCATAAGCGGTTTGAAGTGCCTTGTATTTTCATCCAGCCTGGGTGTCTGGAAGTCGGACGGTGCCTTTCCGCGCCAGAGACCCAGCTGGGGTCTGGTGCTGGCCGGGCAGCTCTGGCCGCCGCAGGCTTCCTCGGTGCCGTCGCTTCCCAAGCGAAGAAGTCGCTCAGAATTCCGTAGGTTACCGTGGGCTGTATTTATAGTTTTGCTGTGCTAAAAATAAAAGCCCCGAGTGTTGGGTTCCCTGATCCCAGCCTCACGTAAGGAGGGATGCCCAGAAGCCCCTGAGAGGGTGTCGGGGGGGGGGGGGGGGAGTGATGCCCCTGGGGCTGCTCCCGTAGAGGGCTGAGAAAAGTTTCTATCTTGGAGACCGTGTAGCTGCTGCATCACTGTCTGACCTGGCGCTGCTCTTGCTAAGTACAGAGCCTCGTGCAGGACTCTCATCCTACTAAAAATATTTCATTCTGTCTCA
Organism: Astur gentilis; assembly: GCF_929443795.1. Lineage (NCBI taxonomy): Eukaryota > Metazoa > Chordata > Aves > Accipitriformes > Accipitridae > Astur > Astur gentilis. The sequence goes on from NC_064908.1 coordinate 18,542,389, forward strand.
TCAGGCTCGATCTAACGGATCGCTGCTGGCTGTGGTCGGCGGGTGGTGCGTAACGGAGCCCCGCACAACACAGCTACGAGCAACGGTGCTACCAAAATGCTCGGAAAAACGTCTGGATGGGGACCGATTGCGTGTGGTGGTGCCTGAAGTCCCCTGTGCGTGTGTCCAGCTAATGCTTCTTCCTCTTCCTGACTAGTTTTCAAGCAAGGCCACTTTTCGGCTCCCACGGTGTGACCGTGCCGGGGCCACCAGCGCTGGGGAGCTGCGAGTGCCTCCCAGGGACGGGCTGGGTCCTGTTGGGGATGATGCACGGGCGCAGCATCACTAAAGACAAGGAGCTCAACGTGCCCCTTGAAGGTGCCCTCCCCCTGTTCGTGTGCCCGGCATGAAGGCGAAGCCAGTCAAGGCAAGTGATTTCTAAAGCAGTTTCCTTAATCTGGTTGTGTTTTGAACAGAATCGAGGCCCAAAGGCAGCACGGGGGAGCGGGGGCCCGTCTGCCCGGGGTGTCCGTCCTGCTCTGCCCCAGCCCACCCCGTGCCCAGCTGCCAGCCCTGGGCAGCTTTCCGAGCCGACCCATGGAGGGGCTCCGGCATCTCCTCCCCTCCCCACTCCGTGGATCTCCTGCAAAATAACGCCAGGATCCCGGTGAGACGCTGCCCAGGACGGGCTGGATCTGAACGTTTTCCCTGCACAAACCCTTCCATCCTTAACCACCAAAACCGAACCGGGAATATTTGCTCCTGACATTGTCCTGGGCCCCTCCAGCCCCCCGGCCCCCTCCTCCGCATCTCTGATGTCACTCATAAATGAGTGTGAGTCATTCAGCAGTTGCCGTGGCGACGCCAGCGATGCTGGGGAGCTCAGCGCTCCCCTGCTCCCCCCGGCCCTTCCCGGGGAGCGAAGGGGACCGAGCCCCCCGGCCCTGAACCCCCGGGACGTGCCATGGGTTCCCACGTCACGGGCTGCTGCCCACAGCCCCCTGCGACCCCCGAAGCTGCGAGGATGTCGACGCCTGTCACCGGTAAGTCGGCGCTTTCGGGGATTTACCCGTCCGGGGGGCTTCTGCCAGGGGTCTTCGAGCATCCGTGTGTCTTCCCTGGCAGGACAGGCAACGGCACCCGTGCCCCAGCCCCATGGCTATGGGTGTCCTTTGCAGCATCCCCTTCTCCGTGTGCTGCTGGCAGCCCCGGGGGTCTCGTCGCCCCAGTTCCCAGGGCCGGCTGGGGGGTATGGGTGGCTCTCAGCCAGCTCCGAACCCCGGGGAAGGAGGGGAGCCCAGGGCAGAGCGGTGCTGGGCAGGCATCAGCCTCAGCACGCGCGGGGACTGGGGTGGTACGGTGCTGCGTGTAGGGGACCGGGGCCATACAGCCCCACGCGCGTGGGTAGCATCCTGACGGCCCGAATCCCCAGCACCGTACCCACTTCGACTGGGACAGCGGGGTCAGCCCTGTCACAGCAGGATGGGACCACCACGAGCCACGTTGCGTTTCAGCCCCGGGGTGCTGCTCGCGGTGTCGCGGCCTCTCTCCTCGCTCGGACCCGTCCTGGTGCAGGGCCGCATCCTGCCCGCGCAGAACCACGGGCTGTGTCTACCGACCTCGGGGTGTGCCAAAGCCTTTGGAAGGGATTACGGGTGACGGATACCCTGATCAGGACAGCCGGGGGCGTGCGGGGAGCCCCTGTGTGCCAAGCTCTGCAACAGGGTGGGACGGGACGTGCCCCCCAGGGCATGAACATCTTTGCCAGGGAGCAAAGTGGGGACCGGGCTGGTCCCTGCCCACCCCCCTGCCTGCTCCTGCCCGTCCGAGGCATCTGCTCTGAGATCCATCGGCCGGAGTTTGCTGCCGGTGGTGGCTGGGAGGTGCCGGCGTGGTTTCCTGCTCGGTGCCTTGAATTTTGCAGTCGTCGAGTTCTCGCTGTAAGTAGGACCCGGACAAGCAGGATTGAGATGTTTCAATTACTCTGACTAATTTGTACATTAACATATTTCTCTGGCTACAGATTTAAGAGCGTTCAAGCGCAGCGTGTGCAAGCTGGCAGGCGTGAGGAAGGCAGTGTTTGTTTTGGCACCTCTCTAGAGGCAGGGCGAGAGGGGACAGGGCTGCCAGGTGAAGGGCTCAGCCGCAGCACGGAGCCGGCAGCGAGGTAAACCAGGAGCTGCCGTCCCACCAGAATAGCAGGAGCTAAAAGTACTGAACGGGAATGAGTCGAAATGCAGTGGGAAGCCACTGCCCGACATCCCACCAGACCCTGCCTTGGTGGAATTAGAGGAGTTTTTATTTGCTTTTGAGGCAGGTTCTGCTCTTTAGAAGCTCTCCGGGCTGAAGCCTTGCACATCAACATCACCTGGAGCGGGTTGCGGTGCTGTGTCCTCAGCCCAGGGCTGTGTGGTTTATATCTTAATCTATGGAGGTAGAAGGCTTAAAATCCAGAAATGACAGCCCTTCCTCAAAATACCCCCTGTATCTCGAGATCGTAACACAAACCCACCACAGGGAAAGGGAAACACCTGTGTCAAGTACATCCCTCCTGTGTCTGGGATGGAAGAGGTGATTTTCCAGGACCCAGCGGGCAGCTTTTGCCTTGTGCATCCCATGGGGAACCTGGTACAAGGCGGCCCCAGTTTCGCTCCCACGCAAACATCTCCCTCTGTGCAACGATTGTAAAGCGTTTTGGTGAAATAACGATGTTGTCACACGTTTTTGGAAAAGGTTGGCTGGAGTCCGCTGTGAATTCCCAAAGGTAATGCTTAGCAGTGGTTCAGGACATTGGTTTTGAGCAGAACCCTGCACCAGCTCATAGGGAGAGAGGAGGGTTATGTGCCGTTCTGTTGGAAGTGAGGTTATCGGGGTGCTGAGGCTTCGTACTGCTCCGGCCACAAACTCAATGGCATTTATTGGGATGGAGATGCCGAGTACGTTCAGTGTTGCTCTTGGCTATTGCAGCTTGCAAAGCACAGCCTGGAGCAGGGGGCAGACGCTGCATTTTGGAATTTGGTTAGATTTTGTTTTCTTATTCATTTCTTCTGCCTCTCAATTATTCATTGCTTTCCAATAATGTTTAAATAGTGGTGAAAAAGTTGGGGATAAGTCGTTCTCTCTTTGCATAGTTATACATTTGTGGTAAATACAGTTTTACTTTCCAAAGTGTCCTCAGGAAAAAAGTGCGTTTTAAAAAGAAATCATCTGGGTAAAGCAAATCAACAGTTCCCATTGAAATTGATTTTTGTCTGAACACTACCCAAATGTGACTGCTAAGAGGGTTTAATGAATATAAAGATGCATTGAAATATAGAAAAAAATATCATTTGCTCATTAATTAGATCGTGGCAACACTGAAAAACCTTTCAGCACTTGCCCAGCTAGTCCCTGGGGTCTCTCCGGTTGGGGTTGCTCAGGGAAGGACAAGGCACAGGGAAGGCACGCTGGGACCAAACCTCTTGGTATGAAAGTCTCTCTGGAAAACCTGGTGGGTCGTAAATGCTATTGACCTGTCATCCTCCTAAACATAGCCCAGGGACTGTAAAAATAAATAATCTTATAGATAAAAATATCTTACACACTAAACCCCCTCCTATGATTAATGCAGGCACTTAAAACCCACCACCAGCGTCTCCAGAGCTGTAATTGCTGCAGATAACCGCAAGCCCGGTGAGGGACCATCCTGCTCCTCGCAGCCGGCAAAGGAAGGGCTGGCTTCCAGCAAGCCAGCCAGGCAAGGCGAGCTGTCACCCCTCCCTCTGCCAGCTCTTCCCCCTGGCAATAACAGAGTCATTAATTAATGTTTGTACAGCGCTTTGAAGATAAGTGCTGAACAGAAGTATTATTGTAGATGCGATGGGGTTCGTCCTCACCCCGTGCACACCAGCTGGGGGAAAGCCCCTCTCTGCAAGGAGCAGAGCTGCCGGCACTCCCTGCCCGGCTCGTTTGCCCCCGGAGCAGGATGGTCCCGGTCCCTGTGTTCGGAGGGGCAGGAGCAGCCCTGCAGCAGCCCCGTGGGCTGGTAGGCGAAGCCCAGGCAAGGCCCAAATGGCAGGCGGAGGTGTGAAGCGGTACTTCCCCCAGCATCATTTGATACACATCAAACATTTTAAGGGAGGGGAAAAGAAATAAATTTGAATAACTTGTTGCACTCATCAGTATAATAGCTGGATTGCATGCACATTACCTTTAAAATAATATGAATGCATGAATGAAGTAGTCCCACTATCTGTACTTACTTTGTTTTCTTTATTTACATGAAGAATATTGCTTGTTGTATGCGGTTCCCCGATGCACAAGGCCGTGCCACTGCATATTCCTCCTGGTTACAGAACTGGATATAAGTAATTACTGACAACGGCATTATGCTGTAGAAACTGTTCCCGTGGTGTTGGTAATCACACTGAAGTGACTGTTCTATTACTAAGAATAATACTCTGCTCTCTCCTCCTTAAGGCTGGCTGCATGATGAACTGTCATAGGGAACTATTTTGTACAAGGGAGAAAAAGACGTTCTGAAGCTGTCAGAGCAGCAACGGGATGAGGAGTCCGCCAGCCCCCCTTTCACCCTCACGTTACGGTACCCCAGCTCCATTCACTCAGGCGATATTTTAAATGTCTTTTTGACCACTTCTCTTTTTCCTTAGTGAATTTCTAGTAAGACGTAACTTTTTTTGAACTTTGTAATATGTGCTGGGGGATGCCAAAGCTTCCCGGCACAGAGAAGAGGGACTTCTCCTCCTCCCAGAGAGCCCGCAGTGGCAGTGCCAGCACCAGTGACCTCCAGAAGCACCCAGGCTCTAAGTCGATCCCAGCTGGGGATATTAAGTGCTCAGCACCGGGGCAAACGAGGCCCTGCAGAACTAAGCACTGGGAAGCAGATACAGCGGTGTTCAAAATTAGTCCAGGGCTGAAAATAGAGCCATAAGGAGAGGGCTGCAGGCAGCCTGGGCTGCAAGCGTGCACGAGCTGCTCCTCACTGCTCTGCCGGGCCCGTCCTCAGCACATTTGACCGTTATGCAAATTTTGCAAGGATAACAGGAAAAAATTCCCGCTGATTCATTTGACTGTCCTCTCTCGCTGCTCCTGAGAGCGCAGGCAGGAGCTGTCGAGCGAGACTGAAGGCAAGGAACGTCTTCCCAGGTAGAGCCACCCACCTTGACACGCTGTTGAAGAGGAGGGGTGGATTAACAAGCGCTGCCCCAGCAACGCTAACGAGCAGCCCCGGCAGCGGGCAGCTCGGTCCTGCAAGATGTGGGTTATAAACCAGCCGGGGGGAAGAGGAGCGCAGTATGCACCAGACCAGACTAGTTTCTTCTTGTTTGCTCCGTGGCGGTGCTGCCCGGAGCAAACCCATCCGTACAGTGTTTGTGCTGTGGGACTGGGGTATGGTAAATCTTACCTGATTGCGGGCAGCGTTTGAGGAGCTGGTGGAGGGAAAGGCTCTCTCTCCTGGTAATAACTGTTCTTTTCCTGGGGAGGGGAAGAAAGGAAGTCAAAGATGGGAAATCGCCACTTTGGAAAGTGTGGTGAGGTCTCATGGAGGAAAGTAAATGAAGCAGAAATCAGGGTACCCAGTGTGCCAAAATTCCCAAGCCATAGACCCTCGCCCTGCTTTTTTGCTGATTTTAGCACTGAGAGCATTATGTGATGGGTAGAGACATCGGATGGAGTCCTCCCTCTCCATAAATAGCTACAGGGAGACAGTGAAGCATGGGCTTCACGCAGTCTCTGGCAGATGATACGCGTTTTCCTTCAACTGAAGGTGCTTTTTTATAATGCTGAGGGAGAATCCCAATTCCTGGCTGGCCTTTGCAACTGGAAGGTGCTGGTTTGTGCCTCTGACGGGTCAGCTCTCGCTTTCTTTACATACCCGGGATGTATCTCCACCCTACATGATCCCATTGCACAGCACACTTGTATTTCTACAGACTATACATTTTTTTACAAAATCAATTCAGATCTGATGTCCTTGGGATGACAAGGGACTGGCGTCCTTGTTCTACACGTAGTCTCCCATACTGATTAATGAAACATGGTGGAAGAAACCGAAATCGCAGGCTTTCTTCCAGTACGGCAGAAAACAAGCACGTGGGTTCAGCTTTGTTACACGTAATAGGTGTTGTGTTTGAATATGGTAATTTCTTAAAGGCATGGCCTCCAGAGTTCTGCTGGAAGACAAGTTGTGCAGTATATATGTCAGTTCACATGTACACCCACTCTGAATGGTTAAGGAATCCAGGAGACTAACAGGAAAATTATTTCTTATAGAAGAGCAATGTATTAACATTTTCCAGAAGCAAAGCCTTGAAGCATGTTTAGTAGTAGAGTACAGGAAAGAAACAAGTGGTACACAAATTAAAGATGAATTTGCTGCTACTGAACATGGGAGAGTCATTTATCTTCTCATGGAAAAAGCAAACAGGTTTAGCAATCCACTGATGAGCCTCCCATTTTAAATGCAGGCTTTTTATCCCCAGGACAATTTTGAGGATGCTGATGTGGGATGGTGCCGAGTTCTTGACAAACCACTTCATCATCACCTACAAAGTTTCCCGAAACACCAATTTCAGCTTCCACTTAAGGACACGCCAATGCCCTAAGTAGCAGAGTTTCAGGGTATCGCCATAGAGGAAGAAGTGGCAGCACACTTCACATCCGACTGGAGGACAGCGATACATAAACGCTGATCTGGAGGGTAGCGCCGCGTGTGTGAAAGGGGTAGAACAAGAGGTAATTCTGAGGTCAGGATCCTACATGCAGCAGAAGCCTGTAAAAGGAGAGCATTCTCCTTACCGCTAGACTTCCCCCTGTGCTTTTTCTCCACAGTGCTCATTTTCTTGAGGCACACTTTTCCACTTTTTTATTCAGAGAGTTTCAGAGATCCGGGTAATACTGGCTTGGCTTTGCAGAGGTAGTCTGCCACCCTCTTAGAACATATTTCTAAGTGCTTCTGATAAGTTTAACAACTGGATCCATTCTTTACCTCTAGCAAAAATACATGGGAGGAAAAAGCAGGTCAGTTTTCTCCCGGTTGCACCTTTACCCTCGCATACCAGTCACCTGCTCTAAGAGTCAAAGGGCCATTCTGTTTCTGCAGTCCATTTAATGTCCGACTCACTACATAAATGAAAACATTCTTCTTGAGTTTAAGGGGATTTGGATTGGGCCTTAATGCTTAATCTAAAAACAAGAGCAGCTTGTTATAGTGATAACGTCACAAAACGACAGCCTGTGAAAACCGTATTGCAAACCGAACTCTTCAAACAGAGATTATAAAACAACTAGCAAGTTGTTTGTGAAGGATATCTACTTTAATTGCATACAGCCTTGCAATATGGAAGAGTGATAGAGGTTGGAATAACCTTTGAACGCTAGATTGTATTTCCTGATGACACAGAATGCCCTCCACTTACACTTTGAAAAGATATAGGGAAATAAATGTTGAATCTTAAGACAGACCCAAATTAATCTTTAATGATTTTGAAACATTTATGTAATCTACCAGTTACATGCAGCAAAAAAATAATTTATGAGAATCATAACAAAGAAAATTAGGTAGAATAAGGTCAATCTGCTATCACTGTTGTGCAGCTAAACTTATAATCACATTTTCAGTAGCTGGATATTAAGATAATTCATCTATCCAGCACGGGCATTAAAGGCTTGAACTTCTAGTCACTTAATCACGTAGCTTCACTTTTGAGATGAGCCCTGAAACTCTCTTGTCAAGCGAGGTAATCTGCAGGATCTGGTTCTGATCACAAACGCAGTGCGCGGCACAGGGTGGGATGAACTCCGGAGGCTCTCCGTGGGACCAGCAGGACACCGGCCTCTGGACGGTGGCTGGTAGACAGCGGTGTCTAACGGCACGCAGCAGCATGGCCTGAGGGTGATTTTGATAGTCTAACTGCACCCAGCAAAGAACAACAACCAACATACCATACCTGTCAAACGTTTCTTGCTGTTATCTATGGAACATGGCAAAAACCCGGTGAAGAAATTCTCTATTTGCTAAGAAATACGCAAGATGCATACGCCAGGCTCCTGCCTAAAAACCGTCTTTGACATCCTTTGATTGTCAGCAGGTACTGACACATCAAGTCTCGGGGGAAACTATTTGCGATAACTTGAGGAAAAGTATTGCTGATTAATCAACCAATGTTTTGTCAGGTGTGGCTGGCAGCAGAGAGAGATCTCGACCCTTCAAGCGATCAAGCGAAAGTCTGATTTTACTGCAGCGGAATTTATTGCGTACCTAAAGGTTTCCACGGCTGTAGCGATTTGCAATCAAGAGACAAAGTTTCTCGGGCACTCCCCTGCTTCCCTGCGCGCAGACGGAAGCCCAAGCGAAGATGACAACGGCTTGCGAAGGGGCTGCCGGCGAGAGGAGGGGAACAACGGGCTGTCGGCGGCGGAGCTCGTCCCCGCGCCGCTCACCCCAAACCCCCATCCCGCAGCCCTGCCCGCCCGGCTGCTTCCCCAAACCCCCGCAAACGGGTTACGAGGGCCGTGACCCCTCTGACGGGCCAGAGGCCCGAGCCGCTCTCGTGGTTCACCCCACTTTTAACCAGAAAGGCTCCTTTCTCTGTCACCGTGGATGCCCGGTGCTCAGAAAGCGGAGCCGGGGCCACGAAGCCGCAGCAGGGGGTCACCACCCGTGGAGGCGGCCGGACTCCCAAGGCGGGAGAGGCGGACTCTGCGGCCTGACCAGGCCCGGCGGTCACCCTCTGAGGATGCGAGGGCTCACCCGACCACCGGCAGCCCCCCTGTCACCCACGGGACGGGGGCTCCCACGGACACCGGGACCGCGTCCCGCCCTGCCCGGGCCGTGAGGCGGCCCGCCGGGGCGGGGGGGTGGGGGGGGGGGGGGGGGGGTGAGGGTGTGTGTGAAGAGACTCCCCGCGCCGCGCGCGGGCCGGTTCCCCGTTGCCCCGGCAACGGTTGCCTAGCGAGGGCCGCAGGCGGCCCGACTCTCGGCGCCTGCGCATTAAGCTTCCCCCCCCCCCCCCCCGCTCACCGCCCGCCGGCCCCTGAGGCCTGGCGGAGCGAGCGCGCGCGCGGGAGGGGTGGGGCCCCGCCTCTTTTCCCGCCGAGCGCGCGCGCCGCCCCGGCCTAGGCCCGGGAAAGGAGGAGGACGGAGAGAAAGAGGGGGGGGGTAGGGAGGGAAGGAGAGAGGGAGCGCGCGCGCGCGCGCCCGCCCGCCCGCGCGCGAGGCGGGCGCATGCGCGCGCAGCGCGATCCCGAGCGTTGGCAGCCCCGGCCCGGCGGCGGCGGCGGCGGCGGCGGCTCCCTCCTCCCTCCTGCACCGGCGGCGGCCGCGGCCCGCCGAGCCTCTTCCCCCACCCCCCTCCCTTCCCTCCCCGCCGCCTCTCGGCGAGCCGCCGGGGCCCCGGGCGCGCTGTGAGGTGGTGCCCTTCTCCTCCTCCTCCCCCCAACCTCCTCCGCCCCGGGGATGAGGCAGCGGTAGCGCGGAAAGGTGAGGCGGCGGGGCCTGTAGGCCGCGGGCGGGCGGGCGTGAGGTGAGGCGGGGTGGTGGTGGGGGGGGGGGGGAAGCGGCGGCTCCCGAGTGCGGAGCAGCCTCCCCGGCGGCGGGTGGGCTGCGCCCCTCTCCCTCCTCCTCCTTCTCCTCCTCCTCCTCCTCCTCCCGGGTGGGGGCGGGGATGCGGGCTGGGCCGCGGCGGGGAGGGGGAGCCGGAGCCGCCGTGTGTGTCCCCCCCACACCCCACACCCCCGGCTTTGCCCTCCTCCGGCGCTTCCCGCCGCCCGGCGGGGGCGAGCGGTGCGGGGATGGGGGTGCGAGCGAGAAACCTCTGCTGCTTCTCCCGGGCGAGGCGAGGGAAGGAGCCCCAGGTGCTGCCCGGGGCCTTGCCCCGGCCCCGGCCCCTGCCCCCGGCGCGGCCCCGCGGGGCGGGGGCGGTGCGGGAGAAGGGGTGGGGGGATGGCAGCGGTACCTGCCCGCATTGTTCGGCTGCCTGGCGGCCGTGGGGGGGGGCGGCGGAGGGTGCGCTGGGAGGGCGGAGAGGGAGCGCCCCAGCCTTTCTTTATTCCAGCGGTCGGGCAGGTGATGGGGCTGCTCCTTTCTTCTGTCGCTAACGCCAGCTGGTAGCCTCGGCAAAGGGCTTTTTTTTCCGTGAGCAAAGCCCTGGCTTCCCTAAAAAGGGATGCTCGCTCAGGGCTCGGATGTCTTTTGATTTCCGAGTGGATTTTAAATTGCTAAATGAGCCCTTCCGAGGAAAATCCTGAAGGATGTCGGGCCTGTGGCGTTCAGCCCGCCGTATTGTGCCTGGTGTAACGCACGATGCGTTCGGCCGGCTCCTCTCCTGCGCCGTTTTAAAAATACAAGGGGAGCGATTGCTTGTGTGAAAGTCCGCTGCCTTTTGTTTTTGTTTTAGATGGTGGATGTTGATGTTTGTGCCGGTGGAGATAGTACCAGAAGAAAAATGGATGCCCTGACAGATAGTGCAGTTGAGATTGTCCCTTTGGAGCTCTATGATTCAGCCAGAGCAAAAATAGCTGCTAATCTACAATGGATCTGTGCTAAAGCCTACGGAATAGGTAAGATCGCTTTTCTCAGGAAGTCATTCTTGATTTTGTTCTTGCTTTTTTGGTGTCCCCTGCCATTCCAGAAGTAATTAAATTGGGCTTGAATCACCTTTGTTTTAAATATCAATGATATGACAGTCTGTTCTCTTGCAATATTACATGTTTCCTGGTACCTTCGACAGGAATAATGGAACTGCAAGACATGCCCTGAATCAGCAAACCTAATGGTGAACACTCACAGATTGTGCTTGTGAAGAATGCATACCTCAAAGTGTTTAAATCCTCATGTTAGCTAAGTAGACTTGCTTCCACAGAACTGTATGTCACTGCTTGCAGGCCCCAAGTCCCTCCAGGCTGTGAAGGCTTTAAGTGTGTTTCCTGGTCTAGTCATCTTGGCCAAGGGATGCTAGGACCTTGATGCCCTTTGTATACTCAGTTAGGACTTTTTTCCTGTCAGATCATGGTTTTCGTTTCAAAATGAACTAAAAAGCAATACATTTATGATCAGCAACATTCTTTTATGTAAAAGAAATGTCAAATGAGCAGGTACGGTTTGTCTGGGTTCTGTACGTTAAACAGCAAGTTGTAGGTAGTAGGGGAGTTCTTTTCCTCATGTTGTCATAAACCTTTACAGTCAAACATGGAAAAATAAAGATTTTTGGAGTATTGTTTGTACAGTATTTTCCTGACATCTATTGAAATTTGCTTTTTTTTTTTTTAATTAGATCTATCTATCTGTTCTGAATTATTGTTACTAGATACATCTTGACTTTAAGTAGCTTCATTATGGAGAAATATGATAGAATATTTGTGGGTTTTGTTTGTCCAGAACAAAACATATAATAAAAATGTGTACAGAATCTTGTTTTGGAAAATGAGGTAGCCCTGTTAATCTTAAGTCTAATTCACCAAACTCATAATATGCTTAATGGATTAGCACTAGCTTACTTTGTGACAAGGCTGAAGAAAAGCAGTCCATTCCTGCAGTTAAATATTAATCCTTGTTGGAATATTTTTCTGAATTATTTTCCTTTTTTAATATTTCCAGCTCTTTCAGTGTTCTCATCATCTTAATGATTGGGGGGAAAACAGAAAATCTTGGGTTTATAATGTTTAGTATTAGTGAAGGTATTTTCATTACAAGCAACAAGAGGCAAAAAACCCCCCCTTTATCAGATGACGTTTAAAAAATGTGGGAGTTTTGGGAGGGTGTTAGTCTGTTACTAGAACGTTGATAGCTTAAAAGAACTGAACAGGCATTTCCTCATGTAAATATTTTTCAGTTGCTGGAATTGTTTGTGATGTTTCCTGAAGACTTTTTAGGGATCAGAGATAAAATGGGTATTCCAGACATGGAGACGCACTATTTATATTATGACTTTGTTTCGAAAGAAAGCTAATCCCAAATTAGAATCAACTGGCATGGATCCTGTGCTGCAGAGAAAGCTTTGTGGCCTCGTGTTTCTTGGTGTAGTGTCTTCTGGGGCTCCAGAACTCGGGGTTGTGCCCATACATCTTGGATCAGTTCACTGGTTGACAGCAAGTCTGTTTATGCACTTGACAACACAGGCTTACATTGAATAAGCGTTTGGCTTTCTTTTAACTAAAAGCTAAAAAGAAAGCCACCTTTCATAATGACAATGATGCGATCTCTAGCGTAGAGAAGGTTGTAGTAGTGTTTGCCAGTTTTTCTACTTGCGTTTAGGCTTGTTCAGATTACATTTTAATAGAAATTAAATGCCATGAACAGTAGGAAGAAATATTTTTTGCTGGGGCTTTTGGTGTTGCGTTGACGGTTAGATCCAACAAGAAAGGTTTTTTGTGTGTATCTTTGCAGGACCATGGCCCATGGAAATTTAATTTGATTTTTGAAATGGCTCCTGCAAGGCATTGTCACATAGTAACCCTTACATCAGGAACAGCATTGCAAAATACCTAGAAATTTATAAGCCTCTTTAATTCATAGAGAGATGGGTTTAGAAAGGTTTCCTATGTGATTATTGTTTTGAATAATATTTGAACGTAAGATATTACTTCTCTCTCAGGCTTATGTTTTTGTTTTAAGATATTGGATATTGTTCAGTGAGTCTTGGGCAGCTACCAAGCAATTGTGAATTTGTTATATAAAATCTCAATAGGCAGGTGAAAGTTTTAGGGGGCTTTTTAGACTTAGACTTAGTTCTGGTCACTTTGGTGGAAAAAAAATGCCTCTCTGTTTATAAGGTTAAAACACTCTCTTATGTTCTAAAGTAATTCTTATCTGATAGGGTTTCCATAACTGCCTTCAAGTGGCTAAGTAAGGAGTGGTTTTCTGAAATGTTAGGTTTGGAATTGATGTACACGAATTAACATAATTTTGTGCCTTAATTTTTCAAATGCTGATGCATATCTTGGATTTCATTTTCATCTGAGTAAGGCTAAGCTCGTGCTGAAGTGTGGGAATGGTCAAGAACAGAAATTTGATTCTAGCATAGACTGTTGCTAAAAGTCATTCATCACTGCAGGCTTTACCTGAAACTGGATTTTCTATTTGCTGTTGCAGGATATTTGAATTCTCCACATCTAAGTTGGCATCTATGTAGAAAAATTCTTCATCCTTTCTTTTTTTTTCTCAAGGACAAATTACTGAGAGCATGCATGACACATAATTTGGAGTTTAAGTCCTCGTTTGGGTTTTGTTTCATTTGATGATGCATTCCTCCTTTTTTCCCTTCTGGCCAGGAAAAGAGAGAATTTTGGTAGCCAAACAACCGAGGACAGCTACTTTCTCTCTTCAAATACTGCTAGTGAGACAATCCCTCTTCTTGCATAGGAATTGGGCTGGCTGGCTTATTTCTGGAAGCCCATAGCCCCTTCTGTCTGTCTGTGGTGGCTGCCTGGTTGTCACAGATGGACTCCAGAGGGAGGTCTTACAACTGTTTGTCAGAATTCCGGAAGACAGAGGAAGGATGTTGTGAAGGAAGGTGTTTCCCTGTTCAGTGTCGTCCGTCTCCCCAAATAAATCTGGGAGTACTGACATGGATCGCTCTAAAAGTCTGTGTGCAAACATCTGGAAACCTTCTGTACACTTGAAAGATTAAGTCCATTTAACTGAGACAGTAGTTTGAGGGAATGGAATTTGATTAGAACAGAATTATCTTTTTCATGAGCAAACTTTGATTAGAACCAAATGTGTGCTGTAAGGAATTCTACTAGCAGTGTGAAAATACAGTTCATAACATTTAAGTGGCCGAGGAGCAAGGGTGCCATTGAGTTTGTGGAACTTAAGTTCACGGGAGGTGAGTGTGGGAGGTTTAGAGAGGCTTGGCAAGCTGTCCGTGGGAGACATCACTTTTTCACAGTCGGTGGAATGAACCAGATTGCCAAGCAGTAACAGGGCCACACGCCGCACAAAGCTGAGTGGAGGGAAGTGGACCTGGTCCTTCAGCGCCACTGTCCCCTCGGGCTCTGAGCAGCAGCGGTCAGAATGGAACACAACTAGTACGTTTTCATTTGGTACCACTTGGGAAAAGAGACAATGACAATGAAAAATTGTGATTTCTCAGCAGATCTAGTTAGTACAGCATGAATTTATGTGTAGAAACTATGTTTTCCACCATCACGGTTATAATGTTAAAATTTAGATACGGAATGATTTTATGGAAGTTTTTCAATGTTGCAGCTTGCCGTGAGCAAGTAGGTTGTTTGCAACCCTTTCCATAACAAATGTTGTCGCTTCTGTAAAACAGTTCGTAAAATTCGGATTTTTCAGAACGAACTTGCTGTGTTTTACTTATTTATTAGGGCTAGGAGCTTTACATAGTTTCCAGACTTAATGCTAACATTAGCCTGAGACCTTTGGCAAGATACAGGCAGGAAAGCCAAGGAGTAATGTAATGCATTGTAGGGGAAATGCAAGTTGTGGCTTTTTTTGGTCTTTGAAGTACTTAATACTTACCTGTTAAATAAGGTTTTACAGTACCATAATAGCTACCCACAGTTACCGGTTTGGTAGAGGTAGTGCGAGCATGTTTCCCGGGCTAAATTCCTGGGTTCCCTGCTTCTCGTCTTTGTCAGCTTTCTTCTCAGATCCATAGTAAAAATATTTTTAAGCAAGCTGTGTGTTTAGCAAATATTTAATAGTTAATAGTTAAACATTTGTTTCTTTAATGATGCCCATTTCATAAACACTAAATATTACTTGTGTGAAGTTTACAGGGGTGAAGAATTCCATAATTATTATTTTGTCTCTTCTGCTTCATCCAGGTTTGTGGCTTTATGCTTGATCCAAAGATATGATAATGAGAGTGCGGTCACTCTCGCTAGCAGTATACAAAGTCTTTAGCTTGTTTTTTTTTCTGCCTGTTGTATGTAAATTTTCAGGTGTAGTGTTATAGATCACTTACGGAGTTTAGAATACAGTTCTGTAATGAAAACCAACAAAGAATGTTTTTATTATAATGCAGGTGGTCTTAGTTGCTGAGAACATGTAGCTTCTGCTCATGATCTGCAGCTTAGAGGACATCCATACAGTACTAAATAATTCTGTGAACAGATACTGATACTAATGAAATCCCACTCAGAATTTGAATATGCTTCGTTCTGTTTACCATGATGCTTTGGCTCTCTTTCCGTGTGAAACCAGTTCTTCATGCTTCTGGAGGTAAAATAAGATCTGGGGTGTATCCACTTCTCCAGTTCAAGGGATAAGTCAAATTTGTACAGATTGCTGTATTTTTCTTTATCAAATCATAATCAGGTAGTCGTCTTTGAACAGGGTTTTGTAAGTGAGATGATAAAGAAATGGTTCCTACCCTAAAGCGAAGAGAGTCTGGCAATAATTGTCTCTCTGATGGTTGTTAAAAGTGAAATTATTTTTTTAATCCTGTAAACTATGTTGTACGCAATGATTTATGCTTGGAACTGACAGGTTTTTTGAGAGATTAGAACTCATTGATATGATGGAACGGACCAGAAGAATTGCTTCGTGAGAAATTATGGTGGTTTATTTTTGAGTCCTTCATCTCTTATAAAAATAGCTGGTAGAGATATCTCTTCTAGTAGGCTCAGTAGGGCAAGAACACTTAAAAGTTTATGCTACAGAAACTTGGAAAAAATATGTTATTACTTTGTTTTTATAAGTGTGGGAAACAGCAAAAATGAGCATTTTTGCTCTATAGTAAGCTGACTGCTTGCAACTAAGTAACACGGTATAAAATTTACATAAAATCCATGTGTGAAAGAGATCTGGTCAACTCCGATTTTGAGTGTAGCGTGGTAAATTTTTCAACAATTCTTGATAGAAAACTTAGGACAAACTGAATTAATGATTTATGCCTTTACAGATCTGATTATCAGGTTATGTGGCATTGTTTTTAAGTTACTATAAAAACACTGGTAGTTTTTAACCTTTGTCTTCCGAGCACCTCAGTTTGCCTAAAAATGGCAACTGTACAGCTTGTGTTGAAGTTGATGCTAACATTTTCCTGGGGTAACAACTTAGAAAGCACATTAGGAAAGGCAGAAGCTATTTGCAAGCTTTCCGATAACATGCAGTAGTAACTTAAAAGCAGCTTCCTTTTGGAATTATGATGGTATTGGACACCTTTTTATAAGCAAAAAAAAGGACATGGTTTAATTGGTTTTGGTTTGCTTTGGTATGATTAGTTAAACTTCTTGAGCAGAAATTTTTGTAGCTATGGCTTAGAAGTTAATTGCTCAGAAGTTAATTTTTCATGTTGATTTTTCCGAATTCCATAGCATAAATGTGTAAAAATACAAGTTTTAATGGATGGAATTTTTCTAACGTCTAAGTTCAGTTATAGGTCATGAAAGTAAGGTGTTGAGAAAGGTGCTTATAGAAACTGGGACTTCAAAAGACTGGGTCATTTTCTTCAAAAAGAGCATTGACATTCTGTAGTGAGGCAAGCAAAAAACGTATGACATGTTTGGAGTTTGCCAGATCCATAAAAACTGGGGCGAAATGCTATCCGTAATACCAGTGCCTACTTGTGTACCCATAGGGTGTTATTTAAATTAGTGTTAGGTTAACTCTGATGGTGTGTAATTGGTCTAAAACTGATAACGTATTTCTGAAATTTTTGGCAATGTGGCTATTTTGACACTTCTAAGGGGGTGTTGGGGAATGAGCAGACCTGGGTGCTGTAAGTGTTTTATGTGGCATTACACTACAGTTAATAATTAGCAGAGATGTGAAAGAGAAGATAGGTCCCTTATGTTGCACTTTCAGATGCGGAATTCAAATATTGAAGATATCTCACGATTAGAGCACTTTTTTTGTTGGTGGCTGTCCAGGAAGACTGTTACCCTGTTTGAGGTAATTGCATTGTGTATAGGACATCCACAACTATGATATTTGGAAGTTTCTCAACTCAGTGACATACTTATATAGCATCCTTTTTGCTTTACAGTTTTACCTGCCGTTTATTTCTTACTTATTTGTGGCTGCCATGTGGCTAGTACGATTATGTCCAGTGTGTAATAAATTAGAGTTAATAGTAAAGTTAATATTACTGCTCTTGAGCTTTGATGTGGTTTTTATATCTTAAAATTTCTGTGGGCCTTTAGTCAGGACATCAGGTTGGTTACAAAACTGTTCCTTTCTGTCACAGATAGGCAAATTTAGCTGGCAGAAGTGTTGTATACACTAATGTAGGAAATAAAACTGGACAAGTGTTTACAGTGAAATAAATTGCACTTACGGGAGGATTAATGTTTAAGAATAACTTCTTATGATAGTATTCAAATTATTAATGCTGGTACTAGAAGTTATTGGCTTGTGGAAAAGGGACCTGAAGAAAATGCAGAGAGAGCTGTCTGTCTGCTGATGCAGTGGGCTGCATGGATAGCTGGGCAGCTGATGTGTTGGAGGAGATTCAGGGTTCTTTGTCCAGCCATTACTCACAGCGCAGTTTCAGACAGTCACCTCGGTTACCCTGCTCCACCGGGCTCTGTGGAGCTGGTGGAGGGCAGATGTTCGTACTAAAACCCTTGCCTAAGTACTTCAGGTTTCAGACACTTTGAATTTGCTCTTTTTTTTTTTTGTTTTAAAAAACTTGGAGTGGTGCTAATGCTCTTACCAGAAATGTACTACTTCACGGATATTTTATGAGCTAGTATTCTATTATTTCCTTTCACAAATAACTTTAGTAAAAAGTAATGTATCTTTGATTGTTAAAGGGGTAGCTGCTTGTAATGAAGCTAAAATACTGAATTAAGTGAACTGCTTTACATTTTGATTTTTGGATCTGTTCCCAGTCTTTAGAAATGGAAGTTCTAGTTCTCTTTCTGGAAATGGCAATGAACATTAAATGGAATTAGCTTCCAACAGCCTTTGATTTTAGGTCAGGTTGACTAATGTTAAGAAGATTAAAAATATTTGAATTTATTATCTGTTTCTTTAAAAATGGACACCAACGTTAACAAATACTACTACAGAACCAGTGGGGTTTTATTGTGTCTTTTCTAACCATCTTCAGTACATAGTCCGTATATCACAGCATTCAATGCCACATAAAGGAAAAATAGTGATCTTAATTTTTAAAAACTCCAAAATCTTTCCATTTTGAAAAATAGGGGCAGTACTGCATGACTGAGTAGCTGTTTCAGCTTACAGCTGTTATGATAACATTGGTTTACTACTCACATTTAAGTGAGTTGTGCTCCTGGCTCATGTAATTGATAACATTCTGTTTCAGTTTCTCTTCTTTATGAACATTAAGTGCTCTGCAGTATACAAATACTGTGCGGCTTATTTTGCAGTTCAAAGATATACTGTGGGTAGGAGGTTTTTTGAATGGGGAAATTTAATTATTCTGGAAATGAGCTGAATGAAAAGTAAATATGCTGTCAAAGTAATAATTCTTTTAAGTGTAGATGTACGTATTTAAAATGAACTGTTGAAGTGACTTCGGGGGAAGATCTTCGGAGTGACTGGATAGCATAAGATAGAATTTTATATTTCAAAATTATGACATGTCAGGCTTCTATTAAGAAAACACACTTGAGGCTCTCATTACTGCTAGGCTATTATAAAGATCAATAGCTTCTAGTCTGATTACTGAATATGAGTAGAAGTATTTTGGGATATATCTATTTTTAACTTGTTTTGTGTTTTCAGTGATATCAAACTATTGCTTACAACAGCATTTCCTTCCACTTTCAACTGTTGTAATCAGTTGACATTTGCCTTGTGTTGTAGTGTTACAACCTTTAACACTGGCAGTACCTCAGCTAGCAAGGTATGGATTTGCAATGTCTTAGATGTGTTTAGAGTGATCAGAATGTTAGTTGTTGTTAGTGCCTTTCTTTCCTGCCAGCTATGAAGTTGTGCTGATTAGTAGCAAAAGTGTAAGCCTTTATGAGGGTTGGGAACTGGTGGGGAAGAAGTGGTGTGCGAGGACCAAGTCTTCTGTGTTGTTAATTTTGACTTGCATGTAAATTACTACACTCAGAATCTGTGTTCAGTTTGATAGAATTGTTAAGACAACTTGTGGAAATTGTGCCATTACAAAAGAAGTTAATTTTAAACTTAGTTTAAAATTCATGTTGAATCCAAATCCAAGCAGAGTGGTTTTGCTTCATAGGCTTTAATTTTTTTTAAAGGCTGAAAAGCTGCAATAGTTTTTGCTTCAACGCTCTTGTCGTCAAAAAAATAGAAAATCAGCTCACTGGAGACTCAATTGTTTTGCAAACCGTTTATAAAACACTCGAGATTTTAGTCAGATATTTCAATCTTTCCATGAACTTTGGCAGTTTAGGACCAAGAAATAGGTGGCTTAGTTTTCTTTTTCAATTTGAGAATGTTTGGCTAGTCCCTCTTAGTGACTGAGCATTGCAGTTATTTCATTGCTGTGCACAGATGTTTTGGGATATTGGTTGAAGTAGCTGTAAATTTTGCTTTGAAGATATATCAACTTTGCCCATCTGATACACAGAGCATTTTAGCCTGCGATCTAAGTAAATGATTTATAATTCTAAATAAAATTAAGAGACTAATAATATGCACCAATCAGTAGAGGTGGTAGCATACCATTCCGCTTAAGCTGGGTCTTATTCAAGGAAACAGCTAGAGATGCGTAGAAGACAGTGGGACTTTTGTCCGTGTTGAAGTGCTTTCGTGAAAGGTACTCCAGTATCTTGAGAAAGCTGAATGTTAATGTATAGGAATTTTACTGAAGTATGTGTATGGCAGGAGCCAATTATATACACTTTACTGAATTAAAGTTTAAGCACGAAGACCTATTGAAAACCAGTTGCAATATGAAACTGCAGACTTAATTACATTCGGTATTTTTTGTGCTTGATTTTTTTTGTTGTTGTTGTTGTTTCATATGCCATCTTTGAATTAAAGTAAAAATGTTTCCTTTTGTTTATAACCAATGCCACTTCCTGGTGCCGCTTGCTGAAAATTTTCTTCGTTGTTTCAGATAATGTCCCAGAGGAGCTGAAGGACCCATTTTACATAGATCAGTATGAGCAAGAACATATTAAACCACCCGTCATCAAGCTGCTGCTGTCCAGCGAGCTGTACTGCCGTGTCTGTAGCCTCATTCTGAAGGGGGATCAGGTGGCTGCTCTGCAGGGACACCAGTCAGTCATCCAGGCTCTGTCTCGAAAAGGGATTTACGTCATGGAGAGTGATGATACACCTGTGTCTGAATCTGATCTGGGCTGTGCACCAATCAAAATGGTTAGCTTAATTAAATCCACCTAATGATCTTCTTTTTATTTAACACTGTTTAAAATAGTGAATGGAATGAAGAGCTCTTGATTTCTAGGTCGCTAACCTCAGGAATTTTTCATTTTAAATACAGTTAGAATGTGTAATTTTTTTTTTAAAGGATTTTATTTTTCAGTCCTTATTGTTTTCTTCTTTTAGAGTTCTCATATGGCCATGATTGATGCTCTAATGATGGCCTATACTGTAGAAATGATCAGCATTGAAAAGGTGGTTGCTAGTGTCAAGCGTTTTTCTACATTCAGTGCCTCGAAAGAACTGCCCTATGATTTGGAGGATGCAATGGTTTTCTGGATTAACAAGGTAAAATTTCCTTTCAGAAAAGTCTGCCTGTTTCTTACTGTCAATTTTCAGATTTTTAAAAAGGTTCTGATGAGTATCTTTCTTACTTGTGCATTTCTATCATCTTTTCCACTTAAGATGAAGAGAACTGCTTTAATTACTGGGTTGTTACTTGTTACCTCAAGTCCAATGGTAGCTGGGTATAATATCCTCCTAATACAGATTATTATTAATGGTATTTGATTTCCTTATTACTGCAGTGTATTCTATTTTCATCTTCTTGTGTGGCTTCCCAAGATTTCCATATGCATTGGGGAAGAGAATCAGACTAGCAGGGAAATGCAATTTCTTTTTCTTAGGGATGCTGTAATAAAGCTGGTAAATTTTTCAAGGCAAATTTTAAAATAAAGAAGATAATTAAGAACTAAATTAGGAAAACTGTGGAAATTGGGTTCTTTATTTTCAGACAAGCTGCCATAAGTTTTTAAGTGAAGCATTGTTTCATCTTAAATAACAGGATAGACTTAATTCTGACTAGCTTGAATACTTTTAACAGAAATACTGAAACTTTTTCAGAGTGTAGAGGTTAAGTTACTGAAACCCTTTTAAGTGACAACAGAGTCACATTCCAAAGAGAATTTCTCCTTTGCAAACCCAGGATTCCCTTGTGATTAAGAGAGTTGGTCTTGAAAACTGTTATAACACGTTATTCGATGAAATTTTTATGTTTGTGGAACAGACTGACCATTAAGTAAGGGGTAGAAGAAGAAAACTTGACTTGTGGAAACATATATTCAGATGTATTTTGATATCTTTTTTATGCTGTGCCCTTTCAGGTGAACCTTAAAATGAGAGAGATAACAGAGAAAGAGATTAAATTAAAACAGCAACTAATGGAAAGTCCAGGGCACCAAAAGGTAAAATAAATTGTCTTCATCTGTGATTTTATGTATTGCTGATTTTTTAATGGATTTAAATACAAACGTCTTGGTATTTTCTTTGTCAGAGAAATCCTGAGATCTTGTACATGCCATTTGTGTTGTGTCTATCATCACTGCCCTTGTTACCTTTCAAGCCCACTGGTATCTTCTGACTTTCCTTTTAAGTTTCAGTTGGACTAAACCAACTTGTTTCAACTTAAAATAACTTGTATCAACTTCACGTGGGTAAATATGACTCAGCTTTCACAGCACAGAATATGTATTTTGAAAGCTCTTGGAGCATATTCATTTTGCATGGGTTAATTGTCTAATATATATTCAGAGGTTTATTCAAGTTCTATCTAGTAAGCATACTCTTGGCATTCAAATGTTATATGTGTGTGTTTGTAGTTTTTTCCACCTTTTCCCTTGAAATTATATCACAATGCACTAACATTGCAAAATATAGTACACTTTCATTTCTGGAGAATGTCAAATAGATCTTTCTCAAACATAATGTGTATCAGCATCTGAGCTCCCAATTTATGATTTGAGGAAGGCTTAAAAACTGCTAAGTTCTTTCTTCAAATTGGCATTGCTGTGCAAAAGGGGCTAAAAATGTGAGCTATGAACAAGGCACAATTGTTTAACTTTCACGTTAGTGGCAAAGATGCTTTACGTAAAAAGCAAATAAAACAATATCTTTCAATGATAAAGGGCTAAAGAGCTGTTTATAAGTTGATGCGTGGTCTAAAGGATCCCTTTAACTATTTGACTCTCTGTTGACTTTTGGGTCTCATTTTAATATTTTTAGATCTAAATTTCTAGGCTACAACCCCTCTAAAACATGAAAGTGTTTATTGCTGAAGTGCATTTAAGTATTACTGCTTTTAACTTGCATTGCTGATGTTCCTTTCCTATTCCTACATTCCTTTCCTTGCTTCCTGAGCAGTCTCCTTCCAAATGGTATTGGAAATTAGTACCTGTAAGTGAACTACTTT
This sequence comes from Astur gentilis, assembly GCF_929443795.1. Taxonomy (NCBI): domain Eukaryota; kingdom Metazoa; phylum Chordata; class Aves; order Accipitriformes; family Accipitridae; genus Astur; species Astur gentilis. The sequence continues at coordinate 18,564,858 of NC_064908.1, forward strand.
TACACCAGTTGTCATCCACAAAATCATGGCTTTTTAAATTTCTTCAGAGTGTTTGCTTCCATTACAATGCTTCTTAGATGGTCTTTGAAAAAAACCTGTGTAAGCTTTTGGGTCATCAGGCTTAGTTTTCATAACATGATTTTTGCATACTGTACAGCATATAGCATAATCACTTTACAGCATTTCAAAATTGTTTCCACAGTGCAGGAGTGAGGGATATGGAGTAGCAGCAAAAAATTAGAAAATTAAAAATAGTTGAAATGGTTGCATTTACTATTTTTTTGTAAGTAGGCACTATTTTTGTTGTAAGTAGGCAATTGATCACAGCACTAAGGTGATATAAAAGCTGGTGGGTTTAAATGGTTGCTTAATCTTTGAATCCATAGTTAAGATACTCAGATGTTTGCAGTTGTTCATTAAATAATACTCTTGCACTGCTCTTGCACCTGCTCTTGCACAGGTTTGTAAATCTGTCAAAACCAGAACACTGTTATTGAGATGGGGTTAGGAGATTTGACAAACCAGTTTGGACCCGTTATGACAGTTGTTGGAATTGCATGCTAAATTAATGAGACTGAAGCTGGCATAATGGGAGGAAAGGCAGTTTACATATCAGAACAAAATACTTATTTGCTTTATGGTGAAGTGTGAAAATGGAATATCAATTCCACTATATACAAAAAAATAATAAAATTGTACTTCTAGTATACAAGCCTGCTTTCTTTTGGCTGAGTTTCCTGGGTTTATTTCAACTTGTAGAGATTTTTCTTTGTTCCTTTGCTTTCCTTAGCCTTGATACCCTTCTCCTGCACTTGCTGGATTTGGTGTTTTTCATTTTCTCTTTGGGAAGATGAGAGCTGTTGTCTCAGTTGAAAGTTCCAAAGAGCAGTGCACTTGGAAAAAAGGCAGGCATGATCAGGCAGTCACCTGTCCCCCCAGTCTCTCTGCCTTTCCACAGAGAGCTCAGTCCCACACATCTGCCTCATAATCCTTTATTTGTTTGAACCAAATGTATGGACCACAGTAAAAACTTTAAATATCTGATATAAAGGAAATTCAAGTGGGGATCTGCAGGCTAATAAAACCTGACAGAGCCCTGTCTTCCAGCCTCATTTAATGACCTGCGCCAGTACATAATGAAGTATTGACCTAGTGCTTATCACTTACATTCTAGTGTGCTTAAAGATTGTGTCTGTATTTGAGGTGTACATTTGATAGCCTTTCGAGGAAGTTGAGTAGCTCTGTGTTTTGTTTAGAGACAACTGGGTGAGAGTAGAAGAAACTACAGGAATGGAGTTGACTTGCAGGATATCGTTGAGCAAGTTGGTGGTGAAGGAAGGAGTAAATAGAGGTTATCTCACTGCTAGTCCAGTGAGATAGATTATAATGGTTTACTGACAGATTTTGCAGTCTCCATAGCAGTTGCCACACTGTGTCACTTCTGTATTTCTTTTTTCTTTTGTGATTTTTTTTTTAAATTTTTTTTTAAATATGGAGTTACCTCTATTTCAGTAGCACCCATTTCTGCACTTTAAGGCATACAAATGTCATTAGTTGTATGCATGGCAGGGGGACAAACCACAAAACTTGGCTTAGAATATAAGAAAGAATTTGGAATTTTCCAGTACAAAAGACTGAATGGTTAAGAGAATAATAGTTGAGCAAAAAATAAGGAATTAAATTAAGTCCATAAAAAATCTCTTTAATGATAAATTTGTGTTTTTTCACCAAAGGTAAAATAAACAAGGAATTATGGATTGTAGTTCTTGGTATTGATTGTAGTTGGTTTAAATTCCATTTAAGCCTATTGGAAAGGGTATATTTGTATCTGCTTTAAATACAGGAGGAATTAAACTTTAGAAAGAAATTTCTGAAGTTCACCTTTAATATGTTTACTTCAACTAAGTGGATAAATGATGAACCTTTTAAGCTAACCAGTTCACCTTAGTGTGCATACTTATCAGACTTAATGACCACATTTCCAGTGCATAATGGATGTTGCTAATGCATTTGATTTGATTTTCATGTTTGAATAATCACCATCATATATCTCACTATTTCTTTTTGTGTAAGCCTGATCTGATGCATGCCATATCGCACTGCATGCTGGAACCAGTGGAATATGCTCGTGTGGTACAGTATGATTCACATTCCATTACATATTTGTGGAGTGCTCCAGGCTGGGGAAAAAAATAATTTGGACCTGGTAAAAGGACAGGAAAAATAGCATTAGCATATAGAGATAGCTTTTAGAGTTACTTGCCTTTGCCAGGGAAACTTAACATGTTTATATTTGTGCAAAATAAATAAACTGGTTCTTATTACTCTGATTGTAAGTGATCTTTGTTCCTTTGAACAGATTTTTTCTCAGCCTGTGCCATCCTAATTTGACACATATGAGTGTGTATGTGTTTGTGTAGAGAGCTTTCTCAGGTTATCTTGGAAAGTGTATGATACCATTGGTAAAATCCAACTTTCCTCTGATGATTAAGTACATTCTCTGTATATCTGCACGTCAAGCCAGCATATCAGTCAAGGTAGCTTGTTAAATGCTAAGTGGTATTAATGCATTAAAGTGTAAAAGGAATCTTTTTCCAACACTGAAAGGTATTTCTGCTAGGCCCTGTAGCGTGTTCTTCTTTTGCTTGCCTGATCGCTTTGCTGCCCAAACTTAGATACAGCCTTCTAGTCTAGCTAGCATGTGGATGCTTAGTAAATATCAACGCTAAAACTTCTCTTGCAAAAGTTGCAAGAAGCAATGCCAAGATTTGTTCTTTACTTGACTGGCTTTAGCTACTCTTCAGCTGTGCTCCAAATTATGTGAGGACTGGGGGGTGGTTTGCAGAAGAGTTTGTTGATCTATAGTGAAATCAAGGAGAGTATTGCCATTGGTGTAAAAGGCCTACTTGCTCCTCTTGTTGACCATTTTTGGAAAAGGCCATGTTTTTTTCTTTTGCACGATATTAGTATTGTATACTGGCTTCCCAGACATACCATGTTCTGAATCTCTGTGGACATGATGGCAAGTCTGTGGATGTAGGTAATGTATGAGAAATCACTAGCTCATCTGAAATATTTTTTGCTTTGTTTTGTTTTTCCCAAGCTTTAAGTGTTTTCATGTAGTTATCTGTGTCTCTTTCTTTGGATCTTCTGCATTCATGCATCTGCGTGGAAGGATTTTGACTTAAATTGCTTGCAGTAAGTTAAAATGTGTGAATGAAGCTAGGAACTCCGCAGCATGGATTGCTTCCAGATACAAGGAGAATGATTAAAAGGAAAGTGCTGTATTCTTCAGAATTGGCCTCCATTGAGAGAAAAGTATAACCCTGTAAATTGTTTTTGACTTAGAGCAGAATGCTATAAAGGATCCACCGTAAAGAGTTTTCAGTGCTTAACAAAAATTCCTGTTTGGGTTTTTGTTTGTTGGTTTTTTTTCTCCTTTTTATTAGCATCATATGAATGCTTGTTTTCTTTTGTTAGGTGCGTTACCGAAGAGACCATCTTTCAAGCAGGCAATTACCTTACTTTCCTTTGCTTGAAGATTTGATGAAGGATGGTAGCGATGGTGCTGCTCTTCTAGCTGTGATACACTATTATTGTCCAGAGCAAATGAAACTAGATGGTATGTAGTAAAGGTTTCTTAAAAAAAAATAAAAATAAAAAATTTAAAAAATTCTTCAATCTTTGAAAGTTGAACTAGAAACACATCATCAAATGAAAATGTGACACATCTCATAGGTAGTGGACTACAGCAAGTTAGTCAGGTCAGATACGGAATCCTCACCAGTGTATTTAAAGTAACCTCTCTTTGATTTTGTTTCTTTTTTACTTACTGTATTTAGAAGGCTTTGCTGTGTATCTTATGAGCTACAAAATAATCCTTTCTTTTATAGATCTAGGTGATACAGCTTTCTTTGTTCAAATAACTGAACTTGGTTTCAATAGACCACAAAAAAGGAATACATGTCCACTACTGTTAGCTGATAATTCTCATGTTGTTCTGTACAAGTATAAAAAATTTGGCATTTTAAAATAGTTTCTCCCAGTCTTCAGCAATTGTCACTCTTCAGCATATCAAACATGAATTTTATTTCCCAGAAGTGTTTTTCTCAATAATTCAATGACCTTGTTGTATTTAACCTCTACAAATCAACATTTTGAATTGGTTTTTAAATTCTCAGATATGTTGTACCTTGCAGAGCTCCTGAATGGTTTCAGAAGGAACCAGCACTGTGAATCCTAGTAGTAATATTTTATTATTTGCAAATAAAGATGTCTGGTTTTAATTGTTTTATTTTATTTTGTCATTATGTGTGTTCTTTGTAGCCTGCTTACCTTTTCTGTTGCTGTAATAGAGAGACTCCTATATGGATTCTAAAATGAATGTAGAATTGATACTGTTTTATCTGTGTTTTTCTTCCTCTTTTTCCTATCCCTCTGGTACTTAACAGGTAGAGAAATGTCACTGATAGCCAATAAATATTAAATGATGGTGTATAAGCAGTCTGTGAAGTTCCTGTATGTAGTGTTTCTGTTAATTGTGGATGGAAGTTTAATTCATTGGGATAGTGTCATACCTTGCTCTTTCTTACCTTTCTAGATATTTGTTTGAAGGAGGTAACCTCAATTGCGGACAGCCTCTATAATATTCAACTTTTGAGAGAATTCTCAAATGAATATCTAAACAAATGTTTTTACCTCACATTGGAGGACATGTTATATGCTCCTTTAGTTTTAAAGGTAAGAACCATAATGAAGAATATATTTTTAAATAAAATGTGGGTAAATCATAAGTGTTTTGTTATTGTGAGGTGTGTTTTTTCTTGTTTCCTGTTTAGCCTAATGTCATGGTGTTCATTGCGGAACTCTTCTGGTGGTTTGAGAATGTCAAACCAGACTTTGTACAACCAAGAGATATTCAGGAAATAAAAGATGGTGAGTTTTTAACTCTTGATAAATTTTAGCATGTTATTTGAAATACTTGCATTACAATGAAACTGTTGCACGGTGGTGTTTCCTTTGGAGTTTTGTTTCTACTCAAACTTTTTGCTCGCTGGGGATCCTTGAAAGCAGTAAAAATGGAAGGAAAGTTAGTCCTAGATCGACTTGGGTCTGAATTTTTTGAATGAAGTAGCTAATTTTTTCCCTAAAACCACTAATGATTTACTTGTAACTTTCTTTCCATTAAGGTCACCAGAAGATACATATTTTAAATAAAGAGTAGTACTTAAGGTTTTATTTTAGTGTTGTAGTAAAGTTTTCATTCTCATGTACTGCAATCTGAAAACTTCCTGTTCTGTTTTGTTGTTTTAATGTCTCGTATAAGTTGTGTTAATGTTATTAACATATGCACAGTTAAAACAGTGTTGCAGCAGAAGAGCAGTCGTCCACCTGTTCCTATTTCCAATGCAACTAAGCGAAGTTTCATGGCTAGCCCTGCTAGTACAAGTCCAGCAGACTCGCAGCCCTTGGCTCAGACAGGCCCTGAAGCTTGCAATAGATACTACCTGCACCCTGAGGAGCCTGACTATCTGTAAGTCTGTTTTTCATGTTGTTTAGATTAATCTTCAGTTTATGCTTCCATTTGGATGACCTAGGAATTCCTGCTGCTAAATGTTCTGATTTTGCTACAAACTGAGTGAATTTGAGTTGTGTGCAGTCAGTCTCTAAAATACTCTCAATTCTCAAGTTCAAAGAAACACTTTACACTGTTATGTTTGATCTTTGTTTGGCAAATGCCAATAAGCCCCACCAGTAAATGTCACCATTGCATGACGGAAGAAGTTAGTCTAACTTCTATTTTGGAGAAAACGTGAAACGTGAAAACTGTTTAAGCAGATCATCTCTACTAGCGGTATTCTATAAATGGTGATACGAAAACAAACTTCAATAGAATCTAATGTACAAGAAGGTTAACGACAAGATTTTTCAGCTGACCTAGGTTTGATGGCAACGAATAAGCTATTTCAGCCTTTGCTTTGTCTCTAATGTACTGTTTACATAAGCCACATTTTAAATCTGCTGTATTTAGAAACTTAAACAGTTTGATTTCAGGTAGTAGGTTTACTTTTGCTTTGTTACATGTGAAAACCTTTTCTTCTCTTTAAGTAACTTCTTTAAAATTAAAATTATTGATATATTGTTGTATTTTAAAGAGATGGGGGTAACTATTACCAGTGTCACTTTGCAACTATGTGATTTCTCTTATTATAGAAAAAAAATTATTGTAGTAATGAATTTTTGCTTTTCTGAATTAGTGGCAAAGGAGGAAGCCCTGCCTTTAGTCCTTCCCATCCACTGCTCCCTTTGAGACAAAAGCAACAAAAATCTTTACAGGGAGAAGACAGCCCTGGTAAGTCTACCTTGAATTTGTGTTTCAACAAGCGATGATGATCAATGTCAATACAGTAATGAATAAAAATATAAGTTCATATATGTGTATGATCTAAAATTGAATTAAACTGCAGTCAGCCAAGTGGTAAGCATGTTTAGTTTGAGTAAATCATCTTTGCTTGCATTAAAAGAATTTAAAGATCTTTTAAGAAAGTTACTGGATTTAAAAAACTTTTTTCTTTTACAAATAAGCTTATTTCTCAGAATCTCAAGTGTAAGAAATTAAGACTAATAATGTCAATTCTGTGAAAAGAAAGGAAAAAGCCATTTGTCAAATGTTCATAAGACTAGCAAAAGTCTTAGGAAGGAAGATTGTCATCCAGAAGGACAAACTCGCTCTAGTACTTGACATGTTTTACCTAAACATTTTTTTAATTACTAAACCCCTAGGTTTTATACTGACCTGGAGATGCTCAGAATTTCTTCTTTTATCAGCTAAGGTACCAACCAAACATTCCAACTGCTTAGGCTCTAACAACATGCAGTGAGGACTTTTTTTTTTTTTTTTTTAAAGTTGAGGGGCTGATGGAGGAAAGCAAATTGAACCTTTTCATGTTTGGAAATCCAAAAGTCAGATATGTATATGTGGTTACTTTTCACTGGGTTTTTTTCAGACTTCGACTGTCTGTGTTTGGTTAATATGTCAGCAAATCTGTTTTCTGCTGCCATCTCTTGGTGAAAGAGTTTATGATGTTTGCTATTAAATAAAGTAAAAATGCTAGTTTAAAGACCATTTGTAAAACCATTAAAAATTTAAAAAATATTTCAGGTCATCGGCATCGTTCCAATTCTCTGACCCGTGTTGATGGGCAGCCACGAGGTTCAGTTCTTGCTTGGCCAGAGAGGAAACCCAGGTAACATGCATTTAAGTATTACAATACTGTTTAATGAAAGGATACTGTGACAATTTCATTGTAGTAATGTGGTATCACTTCCTTAGAACTGGACCAAGAGTCACCTAATTTTGTTTTCTCTTAAAGTACATTTTCAGACACAACTCATTTTAGGGTTGCAATTGAAAGTATTTTAAACATGATTTTCAGTAAGCACAGTTGAAAATTAAGTATCTGAAGTAGCTGTTTAGTATTGCTGGTCGCTTTTGATACAGGATACAGTTTTCAAATGGAGCAAAAATTTTAGCTGTCTATATTATGGTCCTTAGTTCAACAAATTGTAACTTTTTGTGCTTAAGTGTAAGTAGACTGTTCTTATCTTTTCTAGGCCTCTGTCTCAGCCAACACCATTTGCTCTTCATCATTCTGCCAGTAGTGATGTGGACCCTGGGTCTGGTGATAGCATTAGTCTGGCTAGATCAATCAGCAAAGACAGTCTTGCTTCAAACATTGTTAATGTAACTCCAAAAAATCAGCCCCATCCTCCATCAACGAAAACTAACGGGAAGAGCTTGCTGAACAATGTTGAAATTGAGGATGAAGATGAAGAGCTTATTGCAATAATCAGATCTGAAGAAAGGCCAAACCGTAGTGATCTTGAATTACAGAATGCATCAGCCAGGGTGCCCAGCATAGTTGCAACTGCATGGTCTCCAAAAACAAACAGTGAGACTTCAGAAAGCAAACCAGACAGTTTTTACTTGGAGCCTTTAATGCCTGCCATTCTAAAACCAGCAAAGGAAAAACAGATAATCAATAAAGAGGATGAATGTGGGGAGGGGAAACAAAGGAGTTTTATAACAAAGAGATTAAATGAAGGACACTTGCCTTTGATCCGCAAGAAAACAAACAGCAGTCATGGTGAGCATGACCTCAATAGGACTTTTACTCCAATTTCTAGTTCCGATTTCACTCCAGTTGCAGATCCTAGTACTGCAGATCCAGTGGCACTGGTGGAGGCAGGTTTAGAAGCTTCCAGACCTTTGGCTAGTAGCAGTTTAGATCCTTCCACTCAGGAGCTATCCACTGGAGGATTTTTTCTTCATGCTGCTAAATCTGATGATGACATAGCAAGTAAAGTCAATGTAAGTTATGTGAAAAGCCTCAATTCGCATGTTCCAGATGCTACATGGACTATGGTGAGACAGGACTCTGATTCAGATCTCTTAGACCTAGAAGACACTGAACAGGATCTGGTAGTCATAGATGACCATCCTATAGTCAGTAAATACATTGGTGAGGAAGAATCTGCAAAATTGCAAGAAGACATGAAGGTAAAAGAACACGAAGATAAAGATGATGCTAGTGGACGTTCCAGCCCGTGTTTGAGTACAATTTCTCAAGTTAGCAGTGTGTCAATGACTAGTGGGAGTGTCCGAATGACCAACTTTGCAGAACGAAAGCTTCAGAGACTTAATAGCTATGAAACAAAGTCCAGCACAAGTAGTTCACAAAAGACCACACCAGATGGATCAGAAAGCTGCCCAGCACCACTAACCACATGGAAACAAAAGCGAGAACAAAGCCCCAACAGACAAAATAAAGATAATGTTAATCTTTTAGCTTCTGAGTTGGTGCAGCTTCATATGCAGTTGGAAGAGAAACGAAGGGCAATAGAAGCGCAGAAGAAGAAGATGGAAGCCTTATCAGCAAGGCAGCGACTAAAATTGGGCAAGGCAGCTTTCTTGCATGTTGTTAAGAAAGGGAAATCTCCTGATGTTCCTCAACCTGTTAAACCAGAACATTTTGCAAAAGAATATTCTCGGCACAATGGTGAAGACTTAGATGAAGTTTCTTTGAGTTCCAAATCTGAGGAGTTTCTTGTGAAAGAGGAGGAGAGAGAAGAAATGCTTAATGATTCTCAAGAAGTAACAAAAGTAAAAATGCAAGAAAGCCTAGCTTTTGCTGAGCAACATAAACCAAAAGACTCTGCTGCTATACATGATTTGGAAAAAAGTAAAATTATTTCCGTTGCCCTCCTGGAAGACAATGTCACTGAAGTGGATATAAATGAATGTGATCTTTCTATTGAAAAACTAAATGAAACAATCAGTACGCTTCAGCAGGCTATATTAAAGATTTCTCAGCAACAGGAACTACTTATGAAATCTCCATCAGTGCCATCGCCAGGAACCAGAAGTAACTCTCAGGACCAAAAGGTAAAACCATCAATTCATTTTGTTGAGCCTCTCTCTCCAACTGGAATGAACAGTCTTCGTAAACCACCTCGATTTGGTCAAGGAAGGAATCCTCGATCAGGAAGACCAGCTGATCTGAAAGTCTCTAAAGACAGACAACAAAATTCAGCACGTGTTAAAACCCCAACACAAAGTCTAGAAACCTTACCACATTTAAGACCATTTCCATCCAATAGCTTGTCAAAGACACCAACAGAAATCAGCTTGGAAAGTAGTCCTGATCATGGAAGTGGTTCTCAAGAAAAGTGTTTCTTTGATACATATAGACTTCATGATGAGAGCAATCAAAGGGCACTTGTTCTCTCCACCTCCAAAGATGCAAATATTATTTCTGAAATGAGCAAAGAGGTGAATAACAGCTTCAAGGAAACAGGGTTGAATTCTTCTGATGGCTCAGGAAAAGAAAATGTCCCAGTGGATGAGCCACTGAGAAGCAAGGCTAATCTCATTGAAGTAGACTTGTCTGACTTAAAAGCTCCAGATGAAGGAGAACTTGAAAACCAGGATAGCTCTACAGATATAATTAGTGAGGGTGATCAGAAGTCTGGTGTGGGTTTCTTCTTCAAGGTAAATATGTTGCCTTTCTATCTTTGGTTATTGTTACACATTTGCCCAGCATTAGAACTATTCTTGTCTACTTCATTCTTCAGTCTTCTGATGGAACACAGTACATCTTGGTTGCAATATTAGGATTTTTAAAAAAAGCATTGGAAAAGAATTGTTTGTGGAGAAAAAAGGTTTTGGCTTAATGTATGAAATCCTGGTTCTTGTTACTTTTACTAGGAATCAGGATTAACCTTGCTTTTCTTCTTTCCTTTAGGTTTTTTCCTATCTGAGAAACAGACAAAGACACAAACATATTGTAAATACTTAGCACAAAAGCATCACAGAATGCAAGGGAAGAACTTGCCATTTTGAAATTGCAGCATTCTGTGAACCTGTATCAATTGAAAGAAAAAATTCTGACAGAACACAGGTGTCTAGCAAAAGCCTGCTGAACAGGTTTTAAAACTTGTCAGGGAGCTGAGAGTCTTAATGGGGCGGGAGGGGGTGTTGTTGGCATTTGCATCCAAATTTCTCCAATTTTGAGCAGCCTAGCAGCCTAAAAGTCAAGGGCTGTAGTGGAGAATTTAGTTGTATGGCTGGAGGTGCAAGTGAAAAATCAGATACTTAAGTGCATTGTTGGAAGAAATGACTGTTTTTCATGCAGCTTTCGTTTTTGTCCTATAATGGTAGTGTATAGGGCTCATGATGAAAATGCATTAAATTTAAGTAATTTTTCTCATTTCACACCTAACTGTGGCTTGGGGGAAGGGTGGTTATTAAGCTGTTGGTTTTTTAATACAGTGATATTTCTTATATTGGGTTGGATGTTTTTTAAATAATGTGTTTGCTGGTTCTAGTGAAGTTCACTGCTATTGGAACATTTATTATCTTAATTTGTGCTTAGCAATGATTATTTTAAATACCTCAAATGTGCTGACATGGTGATACTTTATTTTTTAATTTCTCTTTCAAGGAAGTCAAGCTAGACTGTCTCAATCTCGGTGAATTTAACTTCTGGGTTTATATAGTGTGATTAATATTGACTGACTCAAAGGTTATTGTTATGCTGGGGTTGTTTGTGCTGTCCATCCTAGCTCACATGGTAGTTGCATTGTACTTTGCAGTTCTAGAAGGTTTTGTGATGATTAAGCGTACTTAAAAACAAGTCAGAGTAATGAGATGAGACCTGTTTTTTCTCCTCACAGACTTAAGGGGACACTAAAACTGTCTCCTAAATTTTTCTTGAGCAACAAAATGTTCAATACAGTTCTGATTTATACTTAGTAATTCTAAAAATGTAACGATTTCCCAAATAGTTTTTGTTTCCCTAAAATATTCCTGGAAACTTTGGCAATCTTGTGATGTCCAGCTTAACATATTTTCTTCTATTCTTTAAAAGTCTCTATCCCTATGAATTTTGCAGGATGAACAGAAAGCAGAAGATGAGCTTGCAAAAAAACGTGCAGCGTTTCTTTTGAAACAGCAGCGCAAAGCTGAGGAGGCTCGCATTCGGAAACAGCAGTTGGAGGCTGAAGTTGAACAAAAAAGAGATGAAGCTCGGTAATAATGTGTGGAAAAGAATACTTCTTCTTGTCTTTAAGATGAGGAAAACTATTATATGTTGAATATAATGTTGTGTTTGCTTTTCAGTCGCAAAGCTGAGGAGGACCGAATACGGAAAGAAGAAGAGAAGGCTCGAAGAGAACTTATCAAGCAAGAATATCTAAGGAAAAAACAGCAGCAAATTTTGGAGGAGCAAGGGCTTGGAAAGCCCAAATCAAAGCCCAAAAAACCCAGGCCAAAGTCGGTCCATCGTGAAGAATCTTACAGTGATTCAGGGACAAAGTGTTCTTCCACACGTAAGAATTTTGATTTGTTTGCTCTCACTGAGTCTGCAAATCTGCTTTAACAAAACATGTTTCACATTTTCTCTTCTCTTTTGTAGCTGATAATTTGAGCAGTGCTCAGTCTGGTTCCAGTCTTTCTTTGGCCTCAGCAGCAACAACTGAACCTGAAAGCGTACACTCTGGTGGCACGCCATCTCAGAGGTAGAGAGATAGGCCTAATATTAATTTTTTAATTTTTTACTATGTTATGAAATAGTGTTGGGATTCAGTGTTGTTTGCTTCAGTTCACTGGCATAGAGGCACAACAGTAATCAGTGAATTCATTTTCTATTTTATGTGGCTGCCAACTCCAGTGTTTTGTACAAACTTGCAATTTTGTTTTGTTTTCTCCCAAAGGAATTAATAGAATTTTGCTTTGATAATCTAGCAGGGAGAATCTGACTGTTTTGGGGGAGGAAAAGGGACAGTAGCCTGTTCCATTTAGGGCCAGCAACTGGTGAATTTATTTAAGATTGGAGGAAAAAAACCCCAAAATCTTGGCATATATATATTTATTTTTTTTTTATTCCCCACCTCAGAGTTGAATCAATGGAGTCCTTACCAATACTGAGCAGAAATCCTAGCAGAAACACAGAAAGAGATTGGGAGAATGCTTCAACAGCATCTTCTATTGCTTCAGTGGCAGAATACACAGGTGACTATTTTGGTTTAGTTTGAGCATTTGTGATGAATAGCAGGTCATAAAAGCTGTGGTATATTTGATGTGACACATTGTTATTTTTGAGAAGTTGTCAGGTGTATTTTGTTCTGTTCAATATCCCTAAAAATAAGTTATTGTAAAAAAGTATTTGAGAGTTTTTTCACTTCAAATGAAAATCTTAATGTTCATAAATGTAGGGCAAATAATTTTTACTTGTTTATCTTCCCTAGGTCCAAAATTATTTAAGGAGCCCAGCAGCAAATCAAACAAACCTATTATTCACAATGCTATATCTCATTGCTGTCTTGCTGGAAAAGTGAATGAACCACATAAGAATTCAATATTAGAGGTAAACATTAAAATACAGAATTATTAATGCACTCACAATAAAATGTATCTGTAATGCTCATTTCATAGTCCCACTGATGCATTGTAGTGACTGTCATTTCCTAAAATGTACCTGTATTGAGAATCCTTTACTTCCCATGTCTGTATGGATTTATGGAAAACATGATCCTGTATTAAAGTTCAGCTCGTGAGTTTATAGGACTGACTATCATAGTTACTGATCTAGTTGTTAAAAAAACTTTTAGACGCTTACTTAGCTATATGTGAAGGCTTAATGCTTGGCATAATAGGAGAATTTTCACTGTGAACAATCTATGTATATGTTTGTTCATTTTTAATGCAGGAACTAGAAAAATGTGATGCCAACCACTACATCATTTTGTTCCGTGATGCTGGCTGCCAGTTTAGAGCACTTTATTGCTACTATCCTGACACTGAAGAAATCTACAAGCTGACTGGAACAGGGCCAAAGAGCATCACCAAGAAAATGATTGACAAACTTTATAAGTACAGTTCGGACAGAAAACAGTTTAACGTGATTCCAGCCAAAACCATGTCTGTCAGTGTGGATGCTCTTACTATTCATAACCACTTGTGGCAAGCCAAGCGACCTGCAGTGCCAAAGAAGACTCAGACTCGTAAATGACACTGAGTTCTTGGGGAGAAGATTGCTGAACAGGATTGCATCAAAAGAAGACATGTTTACCATTTTCCTCCAGTTTGGTATGAAATGTGCAGACCCATAAACATTTTTTAAGAAGCTTCTAAACAGAAACTGTGGATGCAAGTTATTAAGAATGAAGGAACATTGCCAGTGTTTTTTTATTGATAAATCTGCTGTTACACCCAATGCTAACTACTGTGGCTTTCAACTGATGAGGGACTGTGCATGTAGCAAGATCTTTAACAAGTGGATTTCCTTTTACTTGAAGCTTTTCATCGGTACAAATTGGGAATAATTTAGTTCTGTTTCCTCTCCGCCTCATTCTCTCCTTTTTCCTGTTGTTCTTAAAGTTGGCAAGCTCCAAACTTCAGTAGAAGGATTGAAGAGATCTTGGGTGAAGTGTTTTGGGTTTGGTTTGGTTTGGTTTTTTAAACAGTCTTTAGGGAAATCTTCCTTTCAGACTTTTTTTGAGGAACTGTTTAATACATCAAATTGTTGTACTGTATCTACTGCCAACGTAAGTCCAGCTCTCAGATTTCTGAAAAAAGCCCCAACTTGTGCTGCTCAGAACAGAGTTTACTTGCAGTATCTGTTTAGGATAAGCATTGCAAGGATTGCAAAAGCCAGTCTTTTTTAAAAAAAATTGTTCGCAAATTTAAGGATTTCTGGAATACAATCATGAAGAGGCATACAGGTGCTACTAGTTGGAATATGCCCGACTGAAACTTAAGGCAAGCTGAATCGAGCACAGTTGTTACTGATTTGAGTTTCAGGTAGTGTCCTAAAGATTTGTTTGCTTTAATAAAGATGGATTCTGGTAGGTATAGAACATTTCCACTCTGAGCACGCTACTCCTGTACAACGGTGCACTTAATGATCACAAATTTTAATGTTTTTATTACATCATGAAATGTAATACTTTCTTTGTCCTGTCTTTATTCTGAATGAGCAGCATGCTCTAAAATGAAGAGTGTGTTATGTTTTTTTTATTTTGGGTGATATATTAATATATATTGATTTGTTTTTCTCATGTAAAAGCAATTTTTAAACAGAGACATTTGCATTTGTTTCAAAAGCCCAAATAAGTCGAATGGCTTGGATTTCTTTTCATGTTGAAATATTAAATCTTGAGTTATGACCTTAAAAGTCTTTGTGTTTCAGCAGATTAAATTTTTGTCTGTGGTAACAGGGTATATTTGCAGTTCAGTTCCTTTTTTTTAATATTCCCATTTCTCATTTTTGGCCCTGGCTAGACTTCTGAGTAGGTTGCTGTAGCTATTAGCTAATTTAATCTGCTAATGAGCACCTGCTACATCCAGTTTGACACTACTACCTGAGGGTTATGTAGGCTTATAACTTTGGTTTGCACATGTTTACTTTTATTTGAAGTGTTACTTGAATATGTATCTCGTAAGTGCAAAAGGCACTACACCATGCTAGAGATGAACTGAGCTCTAAAATACAATACAGTGTAATTATTAAACTTTGAGAATAATGGAGGTTAGAGAGTTATGTACATAAGGGGAAAATAGGGTACGTAATAAATAAAGTGCTAACTAGGTAGAGCAAAGTGAAGGTCTTCCATTGCGGTCTCTCCATTTTTTTTCCCCTTCCAGTACTCCTTGACTAGGCTGCTGCAACTTTGTAAATTATGTTAGATAGTTTGCTGCTTGTAAATAATTAAAGGCTTTATGGTTTCTAAAGTGCTAAGTATTAAACACCGTCATGAGTGTAACTTTTGTTACCATGCTTTTCATGCTTGTGCTTTATTTCTCACTGTTTGATATTATATACCATATTTATTTTATGAAACACTGAAATTTAATAAAAATCATTAACTGATTTCCTTTTTATTTCATGTGGACTTTTGTTGTTGTGACACTTCATACCCTCAAAGAACTAATATGCTTTAAAGATGTGCTATTCTATGTTTAGTTGTGCTCTTAGAAAGTTTCACCTGTAAGTAGCCATAATAACTTTATGACAAGAACTTAGTTCTCCTGACCCTGATTACAATGTGCAAGAATTTGACCAAAAGGCTTTCAGAAAATTGGAAAGTAATTTAACAGTGTCTTTAAGGATTTTTGTCATCAGTCTTCAGACTCTTGAATCTGGCTGGTGCATCTTCTTTGATCTTTGTATTCAGTTAGTGATGGAATTTTGGAAGCACCAAGAGAATTTAATTTGTTGGGCTTTTCAGTATTAACTTGCTTGTGATTTGTAAAGACAAGTTGCTTCTAGAAGTTAGGAATAAGTTGGTTGTTTAAGCTTCATAATTAATCCATATTGGTTGCACAGAAGTGAAATTTGCATTCTCAAAACTATAGACTTTTCCAGTGCAGAAATAATTTTCTGTGACTGCAATAAATTTTTCAAAGATAGTCCTTGTTTGTAGAGATTAAAAAAAAATAAAAAATCAGCGATTCTAGTGATTTGTACTTTTCTGTATTTCATTCAGGCTGAGATATCGTTGCCCATAGAGAGGACTGGAATAAAAGGCGGTGATGGCACCTTCAGTGTCCTCCTGGATCTCATTGCGCTAGATCAGGTCCTTATTTTTCCTGCTGCAATGTGGCTTCATTTGCTACTGGAAACAATAGGAGGTGACATCTATTTGGAGAGGGAGAGGAGGCTGGGAGTTCTTCATCTGTAGGCAGCACGTAGTCCAAAATCCCAAGCTGAGGATCACAGAGGAAGTAGAGGAGCGAGTCATTTTCTAAGAGATTAAATTCTCTGGAAAACTAATATCCTTGAGTTCTAGTTATCAAAAAAAACCAAACATTAATCTCAACTCAGAAAGCAATATGATATATTAATTTAGTCTGGAAACAGGATGAGAGAGAGATGCTTGTTTGTAAGAACATAACATAGAATTTTGGGGCAAATGTGCAGAGGAATGTGGGAAAACTGTATTTGTGTGTAGGCAAATACAGACAGTGTTTTGTAGAAGAGAGAATAATTCATTTTCTTAAACAGGTTTTGTGTAAGCCAAAATGTCAACTTAAATGTGTTCACTGCTTGGTGTCAGCCCAGGGTAAAATGTGGTTGTAGGACCATGACTACATATCTTTAACTCTGTTTTTTGCATTAAGTTTATCAAATTCTGAACACGTAGGATTTCTAGCCATGGTTTTAGTGACATGATGCTTAATGCGTCACTGCCAGTGACTGAAAATCATTCTGTGTGTGAATAGTTAGATGATCTGTACACTGATAACTGTCATGCCAACACCTTATTTGCTGATGTCACTTCTTCTAAAAATCACCGCTTAGAATATGAAATTTTGTCTTTTCCACAGCCACTTGCGAGTCCCGTGTAAATACCCTCACAACGGCAATGCGTGGAAAGTTATTGGTTATTTCAGTAGTATGGTACTATGCTGTGTGTCTGGGTGCCTCCTGTAGATAAACAGAAGTAATTTGTCAACCTGCAGCTTAAGCTGTTTGTTTAGTTTGTTTTTCACTAGGATTAATTGGAGCCAGGGTTGTTCCCTCTTAGCCATGTAAATGCAAGGAGAACTGGCTTTGGCTAAAAAAGCCTTCTGGCTGCTCACAGGGGTTCTTGTGGTTCCTGGGAGTTTGGGCAGGAGGACAGAGTGGGAGCTTTAGGTACAGCTACAGTATCAGCTTTTCCTACTGACAGTAGAAGGGAAGTAGGCTGTAATAGCTGTCTAAAACCAAGTGATATTTCTTGCCCCCCCACCCCCCGGATTTTCTGAAGATGTGCCTAAGCCGAACAATCTGTAAGCCTTTTGTAGCGCTCCCTGCAAATGGACCACAGCACTCTCGCTGTGTTTGCTCTGAGCTAGAGAATTAGTTTCCCATATAGAGTAGTATGAAAGTAGATCTGTCTTTGACCTCTCTCGATTTCTTACTAGTTTCTTACACATAATAAACGCAAGAATGTACATCTTTAAAGTGCTTTTAAATGCAAATTCTTTTTCTCAAACTTTCATACATCAGTCTGTTGTGTATTTACACGTGCTGTCTGCATTTGTAGTTAATGTGTCTGTCTTATTTTCATCATGCTCTCTGGCAGAGTAAGAGTTCAAGCAAGAATAATCTGAGTCTAGAAAATACTATTTTGAAAACCTTAATACAGTTCAACTCTCTATGCTGGGCTGTTAGAATGGTTGAGTGTGCAAAAATAAAAAAGAAAATCTTGACTTTTCTCCCCACTACACTGGAGAGTTAAGAGCGTTGAAACTGGTGATGTCTTTGGATTTTTCACTTACTACAACCAATGGTTTGGGACTATAGTATAAAGTAAGACTAAGATGCATGAGTTCTTAGGACTGGAATTTTCCATTCCTTTTGCTTTTTTCCCCACAAGTCTTCAGAACTGATCACTAGAGGCAGTGTCAGAACACTCAAAACCCCCTCCTTTTGTTGTTTGTTTGGTTTTGTTTGTTTTTTCTAAATATAACATCAAACAAGATGTGTCATCTTTGCTCTGAACTGACTGTCCTTGGAATTTGCTATCTTGTACTTTCTGACAGCAGATCACACCTGGGCTTTTTCTTCAGTTGTACATTGGTATAGCCAGTCTTTATGGTTGTGTATTACGCTATTATCCATGTTATGCTTTTCCAATTAAATAACTTTCAGTTAATTAGGATTTTAAATTTAATTCATTTTAAGCAGTTCGGTGAGATGCAAGTGGCTGCATTCTGGTGTGACTGAGGATGGCAGTGGTGGGGATAAATCACAGGGTACGATTTCTGTAGCGGGTTTTGCGGTTAGGATGCCAAACGGTAGCCGAATTCTAAGACTTCGGGTGAGGCTGGTTTTTTTCTGTGACACTGCAAGGACACCACTCCAGAAAGTGACATGCAAAGAAAATTTTTGAGATTGGTTTTTGTACCCATTTTTATTGCTATGTTACCTATGCAGAACTGGAGAAACCTGTGAAGTATTTTGTGGGGAGGTGTTTTGTGTGTGCTTCTCATAAGTGAAAACTTTTATATAATATTCTTCAGGATGGTTTGAAATTGAGATATTCATGTGGTCTACTTGAGTATATTTTTTAGATGTCTGAAATACATCTTTCAACACATTAAAGCCAAAAAAAAAATCAAATTATTGTCATCACTTACATTGATCAGATGCTCTATTGTTTAATTACATATATGAAGACTGAGTATTAAAAATGAGAGAAAAAGTTTGCTTCATCTTACCTCTGTAATTTTTTGGGGTGTTACATGTGTATTATGATATACTTAAAATTTCCATGGACGGTGAATCTGATCGTGGATTTAGCTTTAATATGTTGTTGCAGCAACCAAGAAACATTGGTGTGACACATCCTCGGAGATTCTCCTCAGGTAATCGTGAGCGGTCACAGTATGAAGACACATTTAATCCACCTCTGTCATGTGCTTCAGAAACTAAGAGAAGAAAACGATGAATCTTTACTTGTTTTTTGACACAAGGGCATGACGTGAATTGTTACAGTCCTTTATCTCACGCAAATTGTCAGGACAAATATACCAGAATTACAGGACGAATTTTCACATCAATGAAATGTAAGTATATTGCTCACATTGCATTTAAAATTTTGCAATTAACTTGAGATTGCCATTCTGACAATGGACTACTATTAGCATGTGGCAAGTAAAAAGTATTTAGTTGTTGGTTTTTTGGTTTTTTTTTTTAAATTTTGTTTGGATACATTACTGATATAAAATTATTATCTAAGCAAAATATTTCCCTTATGGTTCTGAGCCTTCTGTTTGCAGGTATATTAAGGCTTATTTTGGTTTTAGGGGTTTTGAAGATCTCAACGGTGTGTGTATGAAAAGGTGTATTCTTCTTCTTCTGTTCCAAGTGGTAAGTTAAACTCTTGTTTTAAAAATTAAACCAAACTTGTATCAAAAATACCATTCCTACCACTTAAACTTTCTTAAATAGGAGTATGTTAATTGTTTAATCTTGGTTTGGTCTGTTAGGGTGACCATTAGTTAGTTGTCAGTAATTTGGGGATTTTTTTGTGTGCGTGCATAAAATAATTGAAGACTGTAACGACAGTGTTCTGCAGAGTTAGCCAATGTCTAGGTTCTTTGCAGTAGACTACATTAATCCGTGTTAATATAACAGTTATTTTAAAGACCTTTCTTATAATTCTGGTCTATATTTAACCATTTTTTTAGTGCATATATTAGAATTGGGAAAATTTTGCGATTAAAAATAAGCTTATGTTGTGTTGGTAACAAGAGCTTAATTTTTCACATTCATGTTCACATTTCACAATCCAGCTAGAACGTCTTTAATCTCCTCACAGTTTTAAATTCCGGTATATGAAAAGAAATTATCTGTCTGTATTCATGCAAGCATTTCTTTGCCTTCTTCCCTGGATTTCCCAGAAGCCTGGCCTCGGCTATGCCTGTTGCGACCGGGACTGGAGTTACCGATTCTACGGCCTTCGGCAGCCCCGTTTGCAGCCTGTCACGAGCCTCCCTCTAGCAGACAGCAGCGCCGCAAGAACTGACCTTGGAGCCTTCTCTCCCTCCAGAACCCCGACAAAGCTCAGTGTGTATCAAAACAACTCGACGGCAATTTCTGCTTCGTAGCTTTCCGAACCCGACTGATCAGAAAATTGTTCGCTATCCTAATATTGTTCAGGAAGTGAGACCCAACGTGTTACCCGGTTTCCCTAACCTGACCACGCTGAATTTAGCCAGCAATAAGATTGCAGGTGAAAGTCAGAAGCATTTATCAAAGCTAACTTTGATTTATCTGTCCAGTAATACCTACTTTATCAAGAAATGTGTTCGGTGGGATATCTCCAACAGTGAAACTACAGTCCGAGGAACTGTTCATATCATCTTCAGGATTTTGGATTTTTTTCTGCTAGATAGTGAACAGCACAAGTTCAGTTTTCGGAAATAAGTAGGAAACACCAGATAATGAAAAGTCACAAAATAAGAGTTTAAGCAGTGCTATAAGATGTCGTGTATGATCTGAACACTAAAGATTTGGGTATTGTAGAGATTCTGACTTAATTTATAATTTTCTGTGTTAATGCCTTATGTAATTTTAAGTGATTTCTGATTATCTTACTGTGTATGGTACTGACTATTAAGGATGGCAATATATTCTAGGTACTGTATTATAGATCCACTTCAATACTAAGTGTATTGCCTGGGATAATACTGAAGAGTAAGACGAGTATGTGCCTGAGCTTCTACTGTAAAAAGCATAGCAAAATGCCTGTTTCTTCTCTTTTGTTTTACATTGACAGTTTGACTGTCAAAAGTCCATAATATGAAGTCATCCAAAGAAAACTGCTGTTGTAACTGTGGACCTTCACGTGAAAGAAATGGAATGTCTCTTCTGGATGAAGGTCAAATTAACTGAAAAGATTAATTAAAATGCTGCGCTTTTTTTCAGTTCATAAATGATCCCAAGCCTTATTAATTAGCTATTCTTGTCCCCCAGACAGAAAATTACTCAATGTTTGGATAGAATATGTGACAAAAATAAGCTAGTATTTCAGTAGTTGAACTATATTAAGTACAGTCCGTGTGGCGAAAGGATAAACTCCAGAAACTGAAAGACTCATTATGATAGAAATATGAACTAAAAATTGAGTTAACTTTAGTCTGTTCCCCTTTTACTTTGCAGGATTGATTCTTTCTGTACACTTCACGTGGCAGATTATACTGTGTTAGTTATCTAAAGCATATTTAGACATTTAAGTGATAGATTTTTCTAGTGATAACGCTTTCTGGTTTCACAGAGCTGCTGAATGCTTCCCTCCTGGAAAAGGCTCTAGTTGTAGCATCCCACCAGCAGTGAAAGGAATGGCTCTTGGGAACACTGCTGACTTTCAGCTGTCCTCGGTGAGGTGCTATCCGCTCGGGCGTGTTTCCCTGAAGGTTTAGCACATTATTTCCTATTGTGCTTTTCAAAACATGTTTTGTGACAGCAAGGACAGCTGTGATATTTTATGTACCTTCCTTCGTTCCCCAGCCTGCCTTTTCAGTGGAATGCCGGTGTGCACAACGCATGCTGAACGCAGTCATGTTTCTGTTGCAAAATCAAAGGATGGATTTATTTGTTTGTCTGTGCTAAATATAAATCTACTTTCAAATTACATCTTGGTACTGAAATACTGTCATAGTTTTCTGATATATCCTTCTGAACTTGTTCAAAAACAACATATATTTATTATAGTGTGTGTGGGGGGGAAGCTCTGGGGAAAGCATCTTAAACTGATGTGTTCAGCGGGGATGATTAAATATTCAATATACAGCATTTGTTAAAATTCAAATGAGGCACTTGGAAGAATGGTTTGAAACATACAAAACCATGGCATTACATGGAAATCTTACCAAAGAAAAAGCTTCTTTTGAATGTATCTCTTTCAGGGAATAACTATAAAAACTGAATTTACAACAAAATAAAAAAATCCTTCACGGTTTTGGTTTCCTTTTTGTTTCCTAGCCACTTCAATAACATTCTCTCTTTTTTTTTTCCCCTTCTAATGTATATTTTATTGTCTAAATTTTGAAGTTTTCAGTTTGGAAGTTAATTTTTCTCCACTGGGGCAGAGTTTTAAATGAATTTTTGGTCGTTTTGCGGTATTATTTCCTCCTTTTTTACTGCTTCTCTTGCTGTGGAAGGTGAAGCAAGATAAAAAGCAGGTACAACCACGTAAAGAACCTACTGCTGAGAAGCAACAAAGTTCTCTTAGCGTGGTGACAAAGCAACTGAGAAACAGGATCTGGTGCCAGTGCCACAAACACTGGTAAAGTGAGCTGCGACCCTGGAAGTCCTAACACAGAATGGTTGGGGTTTGTTGAGAAGTGAAGGTAGGGAGGGGAGATCGCGCAGCCAGGGAGCTGTAAGTGGAAACTGGAGGCAACCAAAACCAAGCCCACTTAAGAAACTAAGAGTACTGCGATGCCGTGGGCACGTGGACAAGCTTTCACAACTTCCCTAGAAAGAGCACCATCAATAATAATGATTTTTTTTTTAACCAACTACAGCAACTGCAGAGAGGTGGAAAAACCACTGAGCTTTGTGTTGTAGCTGATGAACCACATAACAGCTCATTTTTAACAAACATTCTAGTTACCTGTAGTAATAATACAGAATATTAAATCCTGGCTCAACATCAGTAAAAAAAAAAAAGTGCAGTTAAATACCCACAAATGTTAATGCATTTGTTGAATCATAGAAAATAAGGATTAAATAAATGAATTAAATGACCTTTAAATACAATGTTGGAGCTGTACTGTTACTGTAACACAACAGCAAAGCTAACATGCCCTTCCTACATTCATGCACAAAAAATTTTGAAAGCTGATGTTAAAAAAAAAAAACCAGTTTCTATGTGTCCCAGCTTTGGGAGAGGACTTTGGCACGCTTGCCAAAGAAGCCACATCTTGCCGTGGATTTTAAAATAAAAATTTGCTCCCCGCCCACCCCCAAAAAAAGAGAAGACAGGAGTCTACTGTTGCTGCATGCAGCTCTTTTATTTTCATTTGTCTTTACAGAAATGTGAAGCATCTTCACAATAATTGTACAAAACCAGCTGCAGTTGGCTGGCTGCAGTGCAGCCCAGCAGAACATGTCACAAAATTGGGTCTCAGAGAGGAAAGGGGGGAGTTTTATCTGCTGTTGCTGATAAAAAGCCATGTATGAGCTGACCTTGAGAGATGACTGGTCTCACTCAGGGGAAATAAAAATCTCATGTGCTGTATAGATTGAAGTAAAAAGGGGTATAACAGGAAATAAATATACTCTAACGTGTTTTAATATTTGATTTTACTTTAATGCATGATCTACGGATTTAGTCCATATTTAGCATATGAAACCATTAGTGGACACGTAACATGCGATGGAGCCGTTGGCCAGTAAACCTGAAAATGCCGCAGCCATCCTCGTTTCTGCGTTCCCCCAGGGCCTGTCATGTCTTTGCTTTAGAACACAACTGTTTCCTTCAGAAAATCCCATTTTTCGAAGTTTACTCTCAGCAGCTGGAAGCAATAGCAATTGTTTTCCTCTCCCCATGGGAAGTGCAAGACAGGGGTTGTACCAGGCAGCTCGGGGAGAAAGTCCTCCGTTGTGCACCCCTCCAAGACAGCAGAAACCACTCCTCTTGATGCATCAACATTTCCAGGACCATTACAAAAATAAAATACCTTTGTTTTTACATTAGTATTGTAACTGAGTCTAAAGAATTAGAAAAATTAAACGTTTGCTCTTAGACTTGCATTGACCACAGGTAAGTATCTACAGTATTTATTTCAACATCCCATTAGAATGTCTGCTATAAATTTACACCATAGAAAGAAGGTATGTAAAACGCGTGTGGTTTATACACGTAGCTTTCTCTTTAAATACATACATTTATACATGAAACAAACAGAAGCATTGTCAAAATGCAGTAATATTGAGGGTTGTTATTTTAATAGTTTTACAAACCACATGTAGTCTACGCTTCTTTTGGTATGGGGGGTTCCTCTTACGTTAATTATCTCCTCGATGAAGGGTCAATAAGACTGGGGAGTGCCCAGTGAGGAAGGAGAGGTACCTAAAGCTGAGCTCCTGCCGCGGCACCCGGTGTCTTCGCAGCCTGCGGGGCCGCTGGCACGAGGACCCTTCCCTCTCGGCAGCACTTGGCCAACCGGGATGCTCAGCGCTGTGTCATTTGGCACATCCCGCCAGTCAAATACAAAAAAGAAATAATTAAAAACTGACGTTCTGAGTAGTTAAACATGTGCAGGTAATCATGTCAGCCACATGGCTTGGTTGGGTTTTTTTTTGGAACCTGTAGTACTGCTTTGTTCCACTCTCCCATGAAAGCTAAGTGGGGATTGGAAAATGACCTGTCTGAAATCTAGACCATTAAATACATTAACACGTGAAGAGGCATTTCTGGAGTTATCTGAGCATCTTGAGGCGTTAACACAGACCCGACATGTGCTTAAGTACTTCAACCGCGCTCGCTTTTTAGCCTACAACAACTTTTTTTTTCTTTTAAATGATATTTTTGGCATGCTAACTTACCAACAGAAATAAATAAAACAACATGTATCTGCCTTAACTGAATAGATAAAAAATTAATAATAAAAAAACCCCAACAACCCAAAACAGCATCAGAGCCAGTTCTGTTTGTGGCCACACCTAAGTGTAGCCAAAGGGTCGGGCTGGGCTCGTTGCTTTTACCTGCGGTTCCTCTCCGAGCCCGTGACGTACCGTCAGCTGACGGTGCCCAGTACAGGTCACCCAGGGCCTCGTGGCCAGCACATAGGGGAAAAAATAGCAATTAAAAAAATTAAAAAGACTGACCCCAAACCCCATCCAGGCCCAGAAGGTCTTTCTCACCTTCTCGAGGCAATGCCAGCCCCCGGACGGGTCCTACCCCCCACCCCGGGCATCCCCGTTCCTCACCCACACGTTTCTCTCCCATCGCTGCTTTCCCACGGGGCGGGCAGCACATCCCCACGGGCTGGGGCTGCCCCAGGACATCTCACCAACTGCTTACAACCGCAATTTTAAACAGGTGGGGGGTTTTTTGGTGGGGGGGTGGGTTTGTTTGGTTTTTTTTTTTTTTGTAAACAACTTTTATTGGGGGTGTCATGGGCAACGAACGGCAAATGTTAATGGCAATAAACCATTCAGCTGGCAGCAAGTCCAGGATGGCTGATGGGATTTCATGGTGATGTTGTGCTTTACAGGCTTCTTGTTTTAAAAAAAAAAAAAATCACATTGGAGTTTTAATATATGAACGTAAAAGTATATAAAGTTAACAACTGGGTTATTCACTTGGCAATCAAATAAAACCTTTACACATCAACGTTGTAAAGTGTGCAAAAATAGATGGAAAATACATCTTGTGTTTCTGCTATCGAAAGGTCTCTACGGGTCGGCCGGTGCAGACCGAAAGCGCTTGGCCAGCGTACGCGATGCGGCGGTGGAGGGTTTAACGCTGCTCTGTACATTCATGCACCTCTGCTGCAGGCGAAGCCGCTGGGACGGTTCTGCTGGCTTATAAAGTCGAGCGAGGACCGGAGGAGCTGCCAGGGTGCCCACGGAGGGCTGGGGGGGGGGGGGCCCGGGCAGAACCCGCTGCCTTTAATGGTCTCACTGGTCCGTGACCCAGGGGAGGGGAAGGGGTTGAAGCCGTGTCCAGGCGGCGCTCGCCGGGGGGGTGTCGGACCCCAAACTGCCCCGGGAAGGAGGGGAAGGGGCTGAGCCGAGACGCCAACCCACAACACCCAAAGGTGCGTGTCCCCCACCAGCCTGCCCCACCCCACTCCCCTCCCCAGTACAGGGACCCCCCAAGTCCCTCGTGTCCCCCCCTCCCCAGTCAGCCCCGACAGCAGTAGCAATGGGGGACGAGCTCGGTGGGGTCGCAAACCCAGGGGCACCGTGTCCGCAGCCGGGGCACGGGTGACGAGAGGCATTGCCGCAGGGATGGGGCGGCTTTCGGTCCCCTGGGATTGGTTTGGAGATGTCAAAATGCATTGGAGGCACCGGAGGGGGCTGCACCGCCCCGTCCCACCCTGTCCCGCTTCATCCCACCTTGTTCCTTCCATTCATCCATCCATCCCGCGGCCACCGGTGAGTCCTTCCCTGCCTCCCGGCGCAGCTCCGAGCGCTCCTCGCATCGACGTCCGTAACAGAAAACCAACAGAGGATGAAGAACATGAGTTGAGTGAAAAAGCAGAAGTTGGGGTACCCTGGGGGATACCTGGCAAAGGGCGAGGAGGAGGAGGAGGAGGAAGGGTTTGGGGCAGTTTTGCTCTTGTATCGACAAGCCCCATCAAATGCAAACAACGTGCATCATCTGGGGGCACTATGAAACACAGTCCTCCTGCTCGCGCAGGGTCAGTTGCCATCTGGACTCAGCCACGTCCCACCAGCACCAGCGAAAACTTTCTCACTAGTTGCGGTATTCGTATAAAAAGTTAAAAGCCACGGGGCGTACGACGGCCGGCTGTCTGTCTGTCCGGCTGTCCCGTCCCTCCAGGGGGGATCCCGGCATCCCTTCCACGGCGCAAAGCCCGGCCGGGCATCGCCTTCCCCCGGGGCAACGGGCACCCGCGGGCGGCAGCAGCCTTCCCCTCCGGCTGGCCGTCCTCTTCTTCTTCACCGCCTCTCCCCGGAGCCCAGCGGCCCCCGGCAAGGGCGTGGGGTGCAGGGGGGGGGGGGGGGCTGCTCACAGCTGGGTCTCGTCGCGCGTTTCGGGGTTGCAGGAGCCCAGCTTGTTGCTGCAGCTGCTCTTGCGGCTGTGGCCATCGTTGGCCACGTGGGCCAGCGGGTCGGAGCGGATCAGGTACCTGCGGGGCACAGCACGGTTACGCCAGTGGGACCCCCCCCCACCTCCATTCCCCCAGTTCCCCAATGGCAGGAGGGAGCTGTGCAACCCCTAAATTGCGATCTGGCCCATCCTCGAGGCCGGGACGTGCGGGGATGCCCCACGGCGTTTTGCTGGGACCTGCTGCTCGTGGCGGGAAGGCAGCTGTTAAAATAATGAGGAGTTATTTCTGCGGGTGCTGCACGGCGGCAAAAGGCAAGGGAAAACCTCCATGCATCCAGGTCGGAGCAGTGATGAGCGAAGCTGGGGCTGGGGCAATTTGGGTGCTCCTCAGGATCATGGGGAGGGGAAACAGCCTGGGAAGGAGGCAAAACCCACTGGTTTTTATGAGAAATCACGGCAAGAAATGCAAGGGCGTCAGCCCACGGCGCTGGGGCAGGTCTGGGGGCACGGGGAGCGCTCTTGCCTGGGGGGAAGCCCATGGGGGGGAGGTATGGGGGGCAGCACCTACACGATGTCGTTGAGCTCCAGCCGTGTGTCCGGGGGAGGATTGATCAGGACGTAGGACAAGGTGTTCTGGTGGTCGTTCATCTCATCTGCGAGAGAAGGGGAAAGGGCTGGTGAGGGATGCCCCAACAGACGCCCCAACGGACACCCCGACAGATAGCCCGGTGGCCCTGCCTCCCTCCCGCAGCCCCGCTGCAGCATCCCCGAGCACCTGGCTCCGAGAAGTCACGGCTCGTCCCCAAGGACAGCAAATGGGTCCCTTCACTGGGGGAGGCCGGAGGCGATGGCGTTGCCACCGCGAGAGCACCGACAATATCACTGCCGCCTCCCTCCGCGCCTCCCCAGCCGCTCCCCCCACCCGGCACAGCCCAGGGGCTTGGCAGACGTAACTCTTCGAAGTCCCCGCTCCCCTCCCCAAAAAAAAGGAAGATGTCTTACCTTGGTTTAGTGCAAAAAAAGGGAACAGATTAGTCTTGCCATGTTAGGTATAGCGCAATGACTCCAACCACTGGGTCAGGGCAGCCAAACCCCCCCCGGGCCGCTCGAACGCTCTGCCCGCTTGTCCCCTGCTTGAATTACTTAATTTAGCATCATCCAGCAAGAGGATTTAGTTCAAAGATTGCTTCTTTCTCCTGCCGAAGGGAAACCGCCTCCGTGGAGTTTCAGAGCCATCGATGCCATTCGGGGACGGCTCTAAACTACGGTGACCTCCCGGGGGTCTCGGGGCCACCAAGAGCAGCACCCATGGGTGCTGTGCAGGGCAAACGGGCGGCCTCGAGGCCGGGGGGGGGGGGGCCTGCGCTTTCTGAAATAGCTGAGAACAAGATCATGGGTGAAATGAATGGGGGTGCAAGGCTGCGGGCGGCCGGGGAGGGGGTGGAAGCTGCGACAAATAACACCATTTACAGACTGAGTAACTGGGTGCGGATGGACAGGATGGAGAGGGGATGGACAGACGGACGCCAGGGGCAGCGTGATGAGCGCGGCGGGACACCAGCTCGCTGCAAGGCTCGTCACTGGGACGCCTCTCCGGGCTACTAGAAAGGCTCCTCTGAGCAGCACCAGTGTACACCAGATGTTCGCCCATGTCGGCCAAATGGAGCTCGGTCTGGTGGGCAGCAGGACCAGGGACCGGCCCCTGGGACAGGCGTTAGCTCCGGGCTGGGGGCTGCTCCCTGCAGACCTGTCCTGCCGTTCCCACCATCCCATCCCTACCGTCCCCCCTGCCCCGGCCACAATCTGGAGCGGATCGTCCGGTCAAAGGCTGCCCTGCCACCCGGCGGGACACAGGACCCATGGGTGCGCGATCACCCCAGGCACAGCGGGGTGGCCAAGCCAGCCCGTGGGCGAGGAGTACCACTTCTCTTCAGCCTCGGGACTGGGGCGAAACCTCTGAAGCGGGGCTTTTCTCGAGCCGTGAGCTGAGCCACAGAAGCTCAAGCCGCCGCAGCCACCAGGGATGCAAACAGGTCCTGCCCTGGGCTGCCTTTGCCACAGGTTTGGTCCAGATGAGCCCCAGAGCATCGCCGCGGCTGGACCACACCGGTACTGCACACAGCAGCGCTTGCAGGGGGGGCATGAGACCCTTATTTTGCTGCTCAGACACCTCCCTGGCACCTCTGAAGCCACAGAAGGTGCCGCAGCCAGTGGATGACTGGGGAGGTGCCGTGCGGGACCCCCCCTAAACTGGGTCGGGGTGCCCAGCCCCAGGTGCCGTCCGGTCCCTCGAGGAGCCGGAGAGCTTCGGCCATCCCAGTGCTCAGCCTTACAGCGAGGAGGGGACAGGGGGTGGCAATGCTGGGGCACAGGAGGCACACGGACCCTGGGACCCGACGGGAGACACGGGGTTTGCCATGACGGGGGAGGCGGGGAAGGGCCCTGGTTCGTGGCAGGTTTCCCTGCTCCATGGAAGCACCTTTTCCTGACCCCCCATGCAGCCGAGCCAGGCACTGCTAAACCCACCAAGTATATTGCCATATCGTCCCCTGCGGCACAGCGGCAGGGCTCAGCCCAGCGGCACCCTCCAGCGATATTTTTGGGGTTTTTTTGACGGGGGGGGTGGTAGGGGGGGTGGTGGGAGCAGCCAACGCAGCCCCCCCCGGCAGCGATGCCACCACGGCGGACGTTCACCCGTGGGTTCTCCTGGTTTAGCGGGCAGCTGGGGTGAATTAACGGTGCTGGGCCCCTCCGCGCCAGGAGACTGGCTCTCGCTCAGCCCCAGCTCTTCTGCGGGAAGGGGGGGGAGATACCAGCGGGGTCTGAGCTCTGCCCAGCACCCGCCGCCCAGCTGGCAATATACTCTGCTGGCGTGGGGCTTCCATGAGCCCCAGCTGGGGCTGCTTCTCTGATGAAGGACACAGTTTATAGGAAAATGCCAACTTTTCACCTTAAGCATGGACTAGTGAAGCCTAAAACACAGCTAGGTCGGGCTACCGCTAACCTCTAGGCTGCTGTGGTAAAAAGGGGCCTTTCCAGGGCACTTTACACCACAGCGTAAAGGTGTAAATGATGCAATAACCCTGCAGATGCCAACGAGGTGCCCTGGGGTGTCTGCAGCACGGGTGGCACCCGCGGCTGCTGCTGCTGCTGCCGCCTCGCGCCCAGCCCAGCACCACCCCCCCCACCCACCCCCGGTTAGAAAACAGGGTCTGCTAACGCTTGAGAGTCATCCAGGAACGCAAACCAAGGATTGCAAAGGGCTTTCCAAGCGCTGCCTTGCCGCTGAGCTGCGGCCGACCCACGTACGGTCAAGAGGCGAAGGGGCCGGTGCAGGAGCTCCAGCATCTCATCGCAGCACACACCGGCAGCTCCGCTGCGCTCGGGTCCCCCCTCCGCAAATCCCCTCCTCGAATTGCCACTGGCTTTACAGACCAAAACCCAACTTACAGAGCAATGGAGGGAGGGTTTCTTTTAATGACAGCCGAGGGCTGCGATTTCCCTGTAAGAATTCAACTAGAAAAGGGTCCCTGAGGTTTTTATCTCCATGACTTCGCAGAGCCATGTGTTTGCACCGCCGTTGCAGGACGGGCTTTTAATTTCCAAGGCCACCCAACAAATTAGTGCTTGAAAGGCTCGGGTATCTAAGGTGAAAACCGGCAAGGGTGTGGTTTGGGCTTAGCTGGCATGATCTTGTTGTACGCTGCACGCCGTGAGTCACGCGGGACTCCCAGGGAAAGGGAATTACCTTGCAAATATCCCAGGTTTACCCGATTCATCACATCACTGGCTGTTAAATTTGCTACATCCTCTACAGAACATACAGGGAAAGGCACAGACATAAACAGAGAGAGAGAGAGAGGTCAGCAAGCCATGATTCGGCAAATATCAGAGACGAGCTCCTGCACTGCAGCAATAAAATGAGCAAAAGAAAAAAAATGGAAAGGGGGAGAAGGCAGAGCAATGTGTCCTTCCAAAACGCCACGGGTGTCCAGACACTGACGGTGACACACGGTGACAACGCACAGTCCCAGCACGGCCGCTCGCAGACGTGCCGCAGGGGCTAGGGAGCTGCCGGTCCCCCCGCCGTGCCCAGCGCCCTGGTCCAGCGTCTCCTGACGGGAGACGGGTCCTGCACCCCCCGCTGCCTCTTCGCTTGCCGGAGCTCCCCCGGTTTGCTCCAGCCAAAATTTGCCGGATCGGCCAGGAGAAGGATGCAAACTCTGATGCTAACCCAGCCAACGGCGCCCCGAGCATCCCGGCGGGGCTGGTTGCGGGGCGGCCCGTCGGGATCCTCAACCGAGGCCGTACAGGCAGGGAAGCTGCCTTTGCTTTAACCTCTGCCTGCGTTTGCAGGGGATGCCACACCACGGCCTGCCCTCCGCAGCACCCGCTGCTGCAGATCTTGCTTTGGGTGCGTGGGCTGTGCTCTGGGTGCACCCTGCTTCCCAGCTTCCTACGCCCAGCAGCTGGGTAAAACAGCTTTTTTTAAGGCGGTGCACGCCATCAGCCACGCTCCGGATCCCGCAACAGAGCTGCAGGGAGCTGGAAGTCCACCAGAAAAAGCAGCAGAAACTTTTAGGACTAGTAATATAGGAAAAAAAAGAGAGGGGGGGATGCAGGGCTGCAAGCCCTCCCCTGGCATGCCCTGTGCCCCCTCTGTCCTGCTGCCAGCCGGCTCTCCTGCCTCCCTCCCCTCCACTCCAAACCCTCCTGCGCTGCATCTCTTTACATTTTCTCCTCCTCTTTCACGCGCCTGAAGGGCTGCGAGGGAGAAGCCAAGATGGGAGAGGAGGAATCCCCCCTCTGCCTCCTGAAATCGGCCCCCGTCCCCGCTGGGGCACGGTGTGCGGGCAGGGGCTGGCACGGGATGGACGGACGCTCTTCGAGGATGGAGCAAACAGGCAGCAGCACAGGATGGCTTAAAAGAAAGAAAGGAAAAAAACCCAACCAAACCAAACGAACCAAGGAAGCTGTGGGCTACAGACTTTGTCATAACCACGGGGTGGGGAATCGTCCAGGGGAGACACAGACGCCAGCACCGACGGGACGGGCGGGTGAGAAGCTTCACGAGAAATGCGGCTGCACGGAGGGACCCCGAGCGCTGCGGACGCCCCGGGGCCGTGCGGGTTCATCACAGCCAGACACCGGTTTCACGCGCAATGAAGCAAACCACTCAGCCCTGTAGCTACCGAAGTGTTTTCCATGGAAGAGTTTCATGAAGGATAAAAGTCTATAACAAGAGGGGTCTCCGCCAGCTGACGGGGCTTCACCTCTCCCTGCCGCACTAGGGGGGCTCTCGGGCAGACGGGTTTTGCTGACTTGGAGTCAGCGTGTACTGAACCACCGTTTCTGCATGGCCAGAAAGCTGGGGGGGGGCAAACAGGGCATCGCACCCGAAGGCTGCATGGCGGTGCTCAGTCCAGCTGCAGGCAGAAGGGTGAGTTACTCTGCCGCTGCAAACTCCTGCCTGGACCCATCCCAGAGCCCCAAAATAGGGGCGGCTGCCTGCAGTCGGCTGGGGGGGGTGGCAGGCGAGGGGGCTTTGCACCGCGGGACCCCAGCCTTGAATGTGCTCGTCTGCAGAAGCACAAGCAAGCCGGGGAATGAGGTGCCGCTCAGAGCCAGGCCCGGCAGCGCCTGCGGGGTTAGGCTTGGCTTGGGGTTAGGCTCGGCATGGGGTTAGGCTCGGCTTGGGGTTAGGCTCGGCTTGGGGTTAAGCTCAGCATGGGGGTTAGGCTCGGCATGGGGGTTAGGCTCGGCTTGGGGTTAGGCTTGGCATGGGGTTAGGCTCGGCACAGGGTTACCTGAGGAGCCCGTGAGCGGGATGCACCACCGCAGAGAAGCGCAACCGAACGGCACTTACCGTACCCGGTGGTGGGCAAGCCCAGGTGCTTCATACGGTTTTTGACAAGCTCAGAAAGCTCCTGCCTCTCGGAGCGCCGGTACAAGCTGAGGCGCTGCTGGCTGATCCACTCGGCCGTCTTGCTGGAGTGCTTGTTGCCCTTCCTGCTCAGCCGGCGTGCCCACTGCATGCTCTTGCGGCGCAGCAGCGGGTGCTCGGACTGGTCGCTGGAGCACGAGTTCCTGTGGTGGCTGGTCTTGATGCCCCAGTGCTCCTTGACGTCCTTTGTGTCCTCGCAGTCCTCGACGTTGATTGAGATCTGTGACTGGAAGCCCAGCAGGTCACGGGCGGAGGGAACCCCAAAAGAGCCTGTCCTATCCCTGGTGGGGTGGGATCTCTCCCATGGGATGGGATCCTTTCTCTGACCCACACGCGCTCTCCCGGCACACCATCTCCGTACTGCTAAAACTACCTGGCCGGCAGATTTGGGATAAGCAGCGAGTGGAGACTAACGGGCGCCTGACATCTCTCCCACGATTATGTCTGGGCTGCCCAAGGGACAGTCGTGCCCTTGTCTCCTCTTTCATCTTACCGCAGACGTGCTGCCGCACCTCCGACAGAGCAATCCCCACTGGTGAGCAGGAATTTATTAATAAAGCAGTTTAAAGCATCTCTAAGAAAGAGGTGGATTGCATTTAATTAACGTCAACTTTCAGCTCCCTGTAGCTGCTTCCTACAAAGCTGAAAATGGAAGGTATTTAAAACAGAGCCTGGCTCACTCCCCTGCACTTATCCCAGTTAATTATACTTCAGGGCACCAAGGACTTTTGTATTCCCGGACTGCCAAGGCTCAGCCGGCATCACCCTTCCACGGGGACAGGCAGCGCCATGCCGTAATGCCCAACACCCCCCTCGAACGCCCGGCAGCTGGATTTGAGCGGCACTCACCTGCGCTCTGATGTCGTGGGGCTGCAGCAGGGGAAAAGGAAGGAAAAATAAAGTGTCAGCCCGGCAAACGGGCAGCTCTGCCGTACCACATGCCCCCAGCTTCCCAGGAACTCGGTGCCACGCGGCACTGAGGAGCTGTGCCGAGAAAATCCCCCCCGCTGGCCCACAGCCAGGCTGCTGCCCGGAGAGACGGGCATTTACACCGACCCAGCTTACCCGGCTGGGGAACCAGGACACCACGACCATAACGCAGACGTGGGGCCGCTAACGAAGCGAAGGCAGAGCTTCCCCTCCCCTCGCTCCTCCCCACCGCTGCTGCAACCAGCTCCGAGGGGCCTCACGGACCCGGCCGGCCTCACGGACCACATCTCTGCCGGGCAGTGATGCTCGGCTGGGACCACCAGCAGCCCCTTCCTGGCACACGCCACCACCGTGCCCCCACCTCGGAGGTTGCGAACATGTGCGACTCCGTCCTGTAAATCCCGATGGGAATCTCCGCGCTGGAGGAGCAGAGCTTCTGGAAGAGGCGGCCGTACGTCCGGATCCAGAGGTCATCTTCAGTGATCTTCATCTGAGCAACAGAGGACAAACATCAACCGCCCTGCGCCCTGCAGAGCCCGCTGAGGAGCACCTCGGGGCTGGTCCCGCGCTTCACACCGGCTCATCCATGTCAATCCCAAAAGCGAGCCGGATTCCACAAAAAAGACCAGGGGCAATTTCCAACCTCAGCTTTCAGACCAGGGACTTTGGGCAGCTGGCAACTCTTGGGCTTTTGGTAGCGCTGATGTTCCCCGCACACAATGGAGGGCAGCGATGACCTGGCAAGGTTCCCCAGAAGAGGGGAACTTTCCACCCCACCGTGCGCAGAGCGACAGAACCCACCAGATCCACGATGACTTGGCCCGATGGTTTGAATCCGGCGGGACTTGGCACCTACCGCACAGAGGTAGCCGGAGCCCGGCGTGGTGTCGAGGCCCAGAAGCAACCGAGTGATGGTGATCATGTAGTCCTTCACAAACGACTAGAGGGAGACATTTGGGCAGGAAGCCGGAGAAAAGGTTTGCTCAGTTATTCATTGGGAGACGCAAAGGGGTGGCGGCAGGTGCAGGGATGCATTACCCAGAGCCTGTCGGGCTCTCACCTGGTAGAGCAGCGTGTCCAGCATGCTGATGCTGAAGACCCTCCCGGCCGCGAAGGGCAGCCGGAACATGAAGGCCAGGTTGGAGCCATTCTCTCGCTCTTTCTGGAAGAGGAAGGGGAAGATGTGAACACTCACAGGCAAACAGCACTGGCAGGGGCTTGTTCACATCCTTCCAGGGCATTTAGCAAAGAAAAACCACTCAACCTCCCACGCACACAGGTTGCACAGAAACTAGAAGACTCATGAAAATGGGAGGACACCAGCGTAGCGTTTCTGGTGGGTGTGCCAGGAGGGAACCAGGGCAGCATCCTTACACTGGGTGAAAGAGGGGGTTTTTTTCTCCATGGAAATGTGTGAGAGATGGTCGGGGGTTTTGGCACGGGCTGGATGTGGCCCTTTCACATATCCCAGTGTCTGGTTCAGGGGTATTTTCTCCCTTGTCAGAAGATCTGTCTCAGCACAGGGACTCCGTTGCCCCTCCTTCCTTACTGCAATCACAGCATTAAACCCGGTTCAGAGATCCAGTGTGCCCAGCACAGCACTAGGCAAAGCAGCACAAACTCCAGCCCCCTGTACATAGAAGGAGGTAGCTAGTCCAAAGATCACCTGCCCACTTATTCGTTTGCTGCAGGTTATCTCGGGTAGATGCACACTAACTATGGTAGCTGCAGCGTCCAGAAGAGCACAGGACCTTGAGGAGCTCAAATGTAGTCACTCTCAGCGTTGACTTCCCAGGCCCCGCATGCAGGGGAAGACCTTCTCTTACCTTTTCTAGCTTGGAAAGGGCAAGCGAGTAACTGTCCTTTGCTCTGAACTGCATAAACCTCATGTTGGAGGGGTGGGTCAGCTCTGTGATAATGCTGAGGCTGGGGAAGAGCCTGCGATGGAAAGAGACCTGTTGTCCTGCAGCTCACTCAGAAGTGAGAGCACTCCCTGCATTTAAAGGCTGAGGAAGACCAAAACCATCCCCGTGCCCGTCTGAGGTCAGAAATAGCTGATTAGATGCTGTTTGCTAGAGCGAGCCCACCTGCCGATGCGTCCCACCACCCCAGCCACCGGCACCCTTCCCGGTCTTGTCTCCGGCAGAGGTAAGCGGCCACGATGGAGCCGGGGCAGTGGTTACCCCTCACCTGAACATGGTCTGGACGTTGACAATTGTCTTTGCATCTGCCATGTAGTCCTCCTCGGCGCTCATCGTGCTCTCCTTGTCCACAACCACCAGGTTGTCGGCATAGATGATGCCGCACTGCAGCAAGCTGTCCAGGCTGGGCAGTTCCCAAAGAGAAGAGCGCAGGGTCAGCCCTTGGAAACGACACAGGGAAGCAGCACGCTGCAATACGCAGCGCTACAGCAAGCCAAGGCTGCTCCCAACCACCAGTTCTTCACCTGTTCCCATCTACTGGGGGGGGGCTGACAACCTAAGAAGCCAACGGTGGGCTCAGCTCTACAGTACCAACCCTGGGGCTTGTCATGGGATGACCCAAAAGTCTGGGCTGGGGTAAATGCAACACATTTAGGCACCGTAAGTAACAGCAGCTACAGGCGGAAACCTACTTGTCGATCGTGCCTTCCATGTAGTAAACCATGGGGAAACAACAGATGGCTTCCAGAAAGTGGTGCTCGGGCCTGGAGGAAGAGCAACAGAGAGCAAAGAGATTCAGCAAGTCCACGCGGCAAAGACGGACACAGAACCCACACAGGAGTCCCCAGGGCCAACATCAGCCGAAGGACCCAACAGTGGCACTGCCATTCCTCCACGCTCCCATCCCCACAGAACGAGATGCCCACAAAAACATAGAGGAGGGCTCGGTGCCATGGAAAACATCCACGGAAAAGCACTTGCTTGTTGTCCAGCAGCAACACGATTGGGTTCAATTCTTTGCGGGACCGATAGTACGCACGAAGGGGGACAATGAAGTTATAGAGTCCATTCCCAGCCGTCTCTGCCGAAACGATAATCAGTTTGTTCTTAAACCCGTAGGCTTTGGCGTCTTCAAAGCTGTTGTGCTTGCAGCCCTGTGCGGGGAAAGCAGCGCAGGGACTCAGCGTGCAGCTCTCGGTCGCCCCACCCACCCACCCACCCACGGAGCCGTCCCGCTCCTGGGGGGGCTGCAGCCCCCAGGCAGCCCCATCGTACCTTGTCCAGCCTCAGGCAGCAGAATGGGGCTTTCTCGGGTAGAAGGTGGCACAGAGTGGGGGAGCTCCCAATGTAGGGAGAGTTCGGTGGGTAGCCTTTCACGTACCTGCAGCAGAGAGAAAATCCAGCAGCGTGAGGACATGGGGAGAGCTTTCCACGTATACAACACTCAGACATAGGAAAAACATCTAATAGCAGCAGCCCAGGATTCAAGCACATCACTGTCGAACGCTTTGCAAAACTCTCCTGCAGCAGCTGGAAACATTCCAACATACACATATTTTGGAATTATTTTTGCTATGCAAAGGGTCATGAGATTGTAAATATGCAGTGTTCCCAGCACGGGTGGAGAAGGCAGCAGATAGGACCATTTAGCCCAGTTGAAGGGAGACATGGCAGTGACCTCCAGGAGAGGACGGCAATGCTGAGCCGTATAAAGAAGCAAGAAAACTCATTGTCCATTTTTAGAGGTTGTTTCGGTGAACAGGTATTTAAAAAATCACCACTTGTATTTTTGATGGAACCAGAAGCAGAAATTTTCATTTAAACAGCAGCTAAAAGTGGACATGAATTAAAAGCCAATTTGTGAGAGTTTGCAGACACTCAGTAAACTCCCCACGTTGCTATGACAGCATCCAAACAGGTAACCAGTAAAGCAAGTGCTTATCTGGCTGTCATAAACTAACAACCAGCTTTAAAGCTGGAGTAAATATCTATTTTGTATTTTTTTACTTATGTGCAATAGAGAATAGGATCCTCTTCACGTCGGTGAGTGAAGGGAGGCGAGAGGACTGATGGAACAACCTGCCCATCCCCAGCAGTGTCTGCCTTGGTGCAACTTCGCTGATACCCGGAGGAGACTTCTCCAAAGCAGCCCAAACGGCTGACGGCCAAGCGGTGGTTGCCCGTGTTACAGATGTTCACGTGCTCGAGCAAAAGCTGAGAGGGGCTGAGCCTGAGCATCCCTCAGGCACACCGAACGCCCACCACTGACAACGGTCCCCGTCTCTGAAACGAGGGACGGCTCGACCGACGGCGGGCGACTCACTCCACAACCGCCGACCCCTCCTCGTCCGACTGCGTCATCTCGTCTTCCGACTGGTCGCTGAGCAGGTCGCAGGGCAGCAGGGACGAGGTGTCGGCCAGCTCAAGGACGGGCGCGATGCTGGGCCGGCGGTTGCCGGAGCCGTTCTCCGCCGGCAGCGCCAGCTTGCTGCTGTTAGCGGGGCGGCACTCCGTGTTCTGCAGGTCCATGGCTACTGTACCTGGACACGGTGGGGAGGGAAGCACAGCAAACACGCTATAAGGAGGTGAAGAGAGCTGCGTCAGCAAAGCATCACGCCCTCGAGCCCTGCACGGGGACGAGGTGGAGCACGCAGGGCCGTGCATCCCGCCTGTTACATACAACCCAGATGAAGCTAAACCGTTCGTGGGCACGGGGAGTGCAGGCAAAGCACCCACCAGCTACCTCCGCCTGGGCATTGCCGTGTGGAGCATCTCCCTGGGGGCACGGCTCAGCTGCTCCCGCGGTGGGTGCAGGCTGCTGGCCCCGGGGACTGTCACCCTCTCTGTCACCCAGCTGTGGTCACCTCCGTTGCGCAGGTTGAACCGCTTGCCCGCCCGCTGCGCATTGAACCTGCGAAACCTGGCTTTATAGTAATTTTTATTCTGACGTATCTCGGAGATGACAACCCTCCAGCCTAACCCCTACCTGCAGGCTCTGGGAGACACCAGCCAGGTTAGGAACAAGCTGATGCCACCGTGTCTGCCCCTCGCTGGGACGCTGCCCTCCCCAGGGACGCCCCTTTGCCCAGATGGTCCTCAAGCCCCCAAGGAGAGGCAGGCGGGCAGCCCCCAACGCAGCACAACACCCTCATCCACCTCCTGCATCCCTCTTGATCAGCTCCAGATTTTCACTTGGGACAAGAGAGCCCTTCCCATCCTGTCCTCCAGCAGCTTCCAAAAAACCAAACATATCCACCAAGTATTGACCAGGGCCACCGAGTCACCATCACAAACCCCCGCCAAGGCTCCCATCTGAGTCTTGGCCAAACAGTGATTTGTAGATGGGCAGGAACGTGGGGAGTTTCCCAGCAAGCAAAGCCCAGATGCTGGGCTCGCTCGGCACCGCTGCCCTGCTTGCACTCTCGCAATTTCTCTCCCTCTCATTACTCTTTGCCAAACTCTTTGCCAAAGGTCCCTCTGCGAAGCAGTCATGTAACGAGAACACTGACAAATGCTGTTCAGCAAAGTGCTTTGCAGCTTGCTGGGAGATAATCTATGCAAATTGCTGCTCATGAGTACAAACGCATAGATTATTTGCCTGAAATATAATCTGCTCGTGCAGCGCAGCCTCCCCAAAACTTGCTCTCCCCAGATACAAGCTGGAAGTAATGACTCATGGTATTTTTAATTTGCGAAAATGCACTGCTCGCTGCAGAGCAAACTACGCTCTTCATCAGGTTGTGAATCATAAACATGATTTAGGATGCGGCCAATGGCATTTATTATTCCAGCCAGGGCTTGGGGGATTTATGCAAATACTGTTAATGATAATGGACATCACGAGCTTTAATAATGATATTTGAGCTTGCTGAGAGCACCCAGGGTGCAAGGAGCAGCGTGCATTTTACCGGTGAGGTGACCAGGACAGGGGATGGAAAGGGATTTTCAGTGGCTTCAGCAAAACTGACGCGGGGAGCATGGCAAGGAGTTTGCAAAAAGCAAAATAAACCCAAACCTGGGGAAGGAAACGAAGCCAAACCTGGCGAAGGAGACGGAGCGGTGTGTGCAGGCTCCTGCCCCCCTTCCCGGGAAGCCCCGCCGTCCCCCCGCCCTGCCGAGACCCCGCCGACTCACCCATGCTGGCGATGATGCTGTGCACGGGCAGGCGGGAGGGGCCGTCGTAGGTGCCTCTCCTCGCAAAGCCCTTCTTCTTCTGCTTCTCCTCCTGCTTGAAAATGAAGGCG
Organism: Astur gentilis; assembly: GCF_929443795.1. Lineage (NCBI taxonomy): Eukaryota > Metazoa > Chordata > Aves > Accipitriformes > Accipitridae > Astur > Astur gentilis. The sequence goes on from NC_064908.1 coordinate 18,604,700, forward strand.
GAGTTCTCCTCCTTGGTGATGTTGATGTAGAAGCAGGTGTCGGACGCTGCCATGATGTGCCGCGGGCCGGGGTTCAGGAGGATGCTCTTGTTCTCCTCCCTCCGGATGCCGATCAGGCAGACGCCGTACCTGCGCCGGGAGCACGACGTGGGCATTCACAGCTGGAGAAAAGCCCCTTCGGGACTTTGTCCCTGCACAAAGGACCTCGCAGCTCCCTCCAGCCCCGACTCCCCAGGGATGCAGACCGGCAGATAAGCCTTGCCCACCCCTGCCCATCGCCCCCCCGCTGCCCTCACTTCTTGTGCGCGTGGAAGGCGGCGTAGGTGAAGCTCTTCCCCTCGTACTCCATGAAGAACTTGCTGTCGCCCATCCTGATGTGGTAGACCTCGTTGCCCGAGCAGCGCCCGTACATTCGCTGCCACTGCTCCGGGGACTCCTGGCCCTCCCTGCAACGACAGCAGCAGCGTGTCGGGTTTGAACCCCCGGTGCCGGAATGGGACCCCCACATGGTGCCAGGATGGGACCCCCTGGTGCTGGCACAGACCCCGGCACGCCAGCCAGCTGCCGGGGCAGAGCCGCACAGTGGGAGTGTTAATAAGCGCTGAAACTGCCATTTAGCCCAACAGCGGTGAAATTACAGCGACGTGTCTCCACGAGCTGTCCGTGTTTGCACGCTGAGGACGAGCTCGTTTTCATTTCTGATTTTAAGTGCCGTTTTATTTAACAAGGGCTCCTGGGGGGGCTGCAGAGCCTGTGTTGGCAAACAGCTCTGAGCATGGGGCAAGACTCATCCGGCAATGATGTTTCATAACTCTTCTGATGGCACTTTACCCCAAATTCAGGCATTTCTGACTGGCCAAGGAACGCAGGACTCACACCACCGCTTTATTGGGCTGGCAGAGCTCCTTCCAGCTGTGCCGTATATAAACCCGCCAAGCAGCCTGCAGGGTCCGACCTTGCAGGGGCTGTGAATTAACCTTCCCACCAGCGGGACCATGCCAGTATAAAGATGACATTTTTTTATTCCCAGTCTCTGGAAAGGTGGTGTTGGCCAGCCCATCTGCGCTGGTACGTTCCCCCTACAATATTGGCTTTTGCTCCCAACCTGGCTGGGGGTCCTGGGTCCCGCTGTGCTCCTCCAGACCTACCCCAGACACCCACCCTCTGCCTCTGGGTGCAGACCCCCAGGTCCTGCCATCCCTCCATGCTCAGGCAAGGGCAGGGGCAGGCAGGGGCAGGCAGGGGCAGGCAGGGCAGCACTCACTGGCCGCGGGAGGTGTGGACCAGCAGCGTGATGAGGGTGGAGGTGGCAGGGCAGACACAGTTCAGCGCCAGCATGGCGTATTTGCACTCCTCTTCGCAGACGACGTGATCTGAAAGGCAGAGGGGACCATCGTGGTGGGGAGGGGGACGGATGGGTTCTTTGGCCAGCCTGGTGCCCAGGGACGCGGTAATTTTGGGGTGGTGTTGGGGGCTGGGTGTTTTGTCCTGCCGCCAGTCCAGGAGGGCTTTCAGCCCATCAACGGCCCATGGGGAACACCACAAATGGGATTAATGCAGGCAGGAAAAGAGGGATGCAGGCTGGAAACCAGCCAGGAGGATACCAGCCCACCGAGGCCACCACCGCTGCGTCCGCAGGAACGCAAACCCAAGCACACATGGGACTGGTGTGCCCGCACGCAGCCCATCCCGGGGCAGCCCGGAGCCAGCTCTCCCCCAGCTTTAGTGTGCATCATGATAAGGGGGCTGATGGCCCTAAAATATCTTCCAGCAATGGGGAGGAGTCTCAGCACCAGGTCACAGACTCCTCTGAGATGGAAACACCACTGGAAACATCTATCATGGCAGGTAAGACAGCCCAGCCCGGCGAAGCGAACGGTGCTGCCCACCGCCGCACAGCCCCTCCGACTCACCGGCAAACTTGACGTGAAACTTGTTTTCAGGCTTTAAGATCTGAACGTAGAGAGGACAGTTTGGAGCAAAATCTTTCACAGCCCAGGCTCTCAGGATGGTCTGGTGGTCCTAGCCAAGGAGAAGATCAAGAGCTACTTGTCTGCTGGCTTTTTTCTCCAACGCTTCTACACCCGTAATGAACTGCAAAGCACCCAGCCACCGTGGAGACATACGGCAAAGGCTCCTCCAAGACCTGCTGCTAACGGGGGATAACCGCCCTCTCCCGCTCCCCAAAACCCAGCACCAGTGGGAAACTGGGACAGCAGAAGGAAGGTGAGCCTGCAGGGACTCAACCAGCGGTGTGCTGCTGCGTGTCCCTGTGCCATCCCCATGTTTCTCCATAGTCACTCCCTGCCCGTAGGGACCCTTCGGCAGTTTCCCTACAAGCAGGAGTGCCAAGTGCCAAAGGAGGGAAGAGCCAGGCAGCACCTTGGCAGAGGGACGGAGCGTGGCACCTCTTGCTCTGCACGTTAGCACCTGCAAAAAAGACCGTCCAGCAGGGCTGCGTGGGCTCAGGGCAGCACAGACAGGCAGGAGCCACCGCCACGGCACGGGCAGCATCCCTGGCACCAGCCGGCGGCGAGAGCTGTCACTGCTGCCACTCAGTCCCTATCCAAGGGCTTCAAATTAAGATCTTCCCAGCAGAGTTTCTGCCCAGGCTAGGATAAGATTGCATTAGGGGAGGAGGTTTTGGGGTGAGCTGCCCAAAGGAGTGTGGGGTGCATAGCCTGTGTGGATGCCCAGGGGACAGAGCTCAGCACTCAACCCCACGCTCTCGCCCTGGCTGCCTCCCAGTGCGTTCCTTTGCCACGCAGAGACAAGATGCAGCAGTCACCCCGGTCCCTTCTGGCCTGAGAAATGAATAATCTCCGACCGTGCCATCCCCCAGGCCTGGCTTACCGCCGCGGTGCGGTCCACCTCGTTGCGGCTGCTGAGAATGAAGCAGGCTTCTCCGTTGTCCATCCTGCAAACAGAGAGCAGCAACCCCATGAATTGCACGGGCCAGCAAAGCCGGACATCTGCCCATAGCAGCCAGGATGCTGCCAGCCCCCTCCAAGACCCCAGTGAAGGCATGCAGGGATGCCCATCGTCATGCATCTGGGCTGACATTACTGGGGACCCTCCTCTGCAGCTCCAAGGCCCGCGGGCAGCTCAGCAGCGCGGCAGGACCGGCGGTGCTGTGGATGCGCAGCACGTCCCTCTTGCTCACTTGGCTCTCATGAGGTCCTGGTCCTTCAGCGCAGAGCCCTGGAGGTAGATCACTCGCTGCGACCACAGAGGGATCTGCAGGACCCGCCGCACCTGGATGTCCATCTCTGTCGGGCAAAGTATCACCACGTAGTAATCCTGGAAGAGAGAGAGGCTTGCATGGGTCAGCAGGCTGGCGGTCCCACACAAACCTGCCGCAGCGAGCTGAGGAATGGGGTTTTGCTGCCTGAGAGAACAGGTCCTCTGGGGCTTCTGATAGTTGTCACCATGCGTGACACCCCCTGCCCCTGCTTTACGGCCCTGGCAAGGGTTTTGGAAAACACATCAGCAGCTTCACCACGCTGTTCTGCGTAATGAAGCCAATGCAGGCACATCTGCATGCCCACAGCAAAGTGGAGCCTCTTGCAGATACAGAAACAAGCAGGATTTTAAAGCCTGAATGTGTGGAATCAAGGCTGGGTGATGGTAATGAAGCATATGTGAGTGTTGGAATGAAATGCAAATCTGAAACACGTCTGTGATGCTCTCGTCCTGGGGAGAGGGAAAGGCACAGTCATTTGCTTGAAGAGCACTCACTATGTGGGGATACTTCAGTTAGAGGTGGGTAAATCCCACCAAGGTTTAACAATTATATGTTCTGTTTCTGTCCGAGATTCTTCATTGAGTAAAGACGCCCTCCAACCTAGAAAAGTCTCTCTGGATGCTCTCCTTGTACTTACACGCTGCTGTAACAGGCCTGGCCAGAAAACGGGGTGCATGAGGCAGCGAGAGCCCCACCACTGAGATGGCAAAGCGAGGCGGCCCTACGGTACCACTTGTCACCTCTCCTCGGCCAGTGCAGCCTGCGCTTCCCAGCGCAGAGCTGGATGGTTTTACCTTATTCTTTGCCACATCCACTGTAGCTGGGCAGGGCGCTCACCACCAGCAGCGACCCAGCTGTGCCCAGTAAGGCTATGAGCCTGGCAAGGGCAAGCATTGACCGAGCACAGCGTGGCAACACGCCTGGTCCTCACCTGCAGGCGTGGGTGGGCGTAAAACTCGTTGAGAAAGTCCATGAGGAGATCGATCTTGAGGGAGCTGACACAAAGGACGACGTGTTTCTCCGTCTGGGCACGGTGACGGCTGTAATTGCCTCCCGACTTCTGCCGCTCCATCCACAGGTAGACAAGCTCCTCGAACTGCAAACGAAGGCAGAGAGCTGATGTCCCCATCGGCAGGGCTGCCCGGGTGCAGGCTCTGCATCCCTCCCCATCCTCAGCTGCGCTGGTCTAACCTGGAGCGGCAGCACGACCAGGGCGACGCAAATCATTATCACGACGAGGAGCTGGGAAGGCCAGATCTTTGGTGTCACATCTCCGTAGCCCACAGTGGAAAAGGTTACGATGCAGAAATAGAAGGACTTGAAGAGGGAGAGCTTCTCGCCTGCTCTTTCTAAATGCTGGATGCCACAGGTCCTGAAGGGAGAAAGGACACATCACAGCGAGTGCTTCCCTGCCTGGGAGACAGGCAGTGCCCGTAGTGCCTGCTGAAGTCAGCGGGGAACCCTAGAAGGTGACTTACACCCATGTCCATAGAAGAAATTAGTCTGTAACATGCCGTCAGCATCAGCAGCGGATTTATGTCACCAACAGAAATGATTCAGCTAATGGCATTTACAGATGAAGGAGTTAGTTTGATGTGGTTGCTCACCAAAGCAGCACAGGGAAGTCTAGGTCCCGGGTGATGGGTCACAATAAGACCATGCCATGGACAACATGTTGAACGTCACCCGGGCCCTTCCCTTGCATTGCAAAAATGTGGAAGCAAGCAGCTGTCCCAGTAAGGCTCTGGAGGGACTTGGCCCACGGGAAGGGCGCTCAGTTACTGGGGGGACACGCTCTGGGAGGCAGGAGGCAGATCCTGTCGCCCACTCCCAGTCCTGTGCCACTGCCCTTGCAAAGCCGTGCCGCAGAACTGCCTCGCTCCCCATGGATATGCAGACAGTGTAACTCCACAAACCTGCAGTTTCAAAGTCATCTTGCTAAACACAAGTGTCACCTAAGTTGTCCTGGACACGAATTGCAGCCCTGCCTCATCCACCAAGAAACACGTCCACAGCCCCAGCAGGCAGGAGGTGCCACAGGCAGGGAGCACTGATGAGCTCCGAAATTGCGTTAGTCATTCACATCAGAGGATCATCTTTATTGCCAAAGACTCATGAGCCTAAAAGCTTAATTTCCTGTGCGTCCAGCAACTTAATGGCATTATGTGCTGCAAATCCAGACCAAGGGAGCCAGCGGAAGAGTCAAGAAGCCTAATTCAAAGCTAAGTACCCAGCAAGAAGAGCAGACTCCTTTCTAAAGAGATGCCCTTGTTGTTGGCAATGTGCGGGGTAAAGGGCCCAGTTAATTAGCAGGAGCCCCAGTGGCCTGTTACACAAACGAGCTCAGCAGCCACGGTAACTTGGTGGGGAGGGAAGAGCGCGGTCGGAGCCAGCGAGTGCAATGGGTCCTGGCGAATGAGCCGTCACACACGTCGGAGCCCGTGTCCCCGCGGGAAGCTGCTGTCCCTGCCCTCGACCCTGCAGCGCTCACAGTCCTGCTCCCGGACTCGCGTGTCCACATCACCCATCTCCCTCCGACAACCCCCTCATCCCCACGTGCGCCCGTTCAAAAGTTTCTGTTAAAATCATATAATTAGGGACGATAATTAGTTTCTAAAATAGGAATTGATCTTGCCAGTGTTCAGTACCCTGGGGAATGAAGCCAGGCAGGGAGGAGCCCGGTGCCGGGGGCTGGTGGTGCAGGGGGTCTCCCAAAGCTCCAGCAGACGTGGCCATGCCCAAGCCAAAGCCCAGGGACACATGTGGAAACCTGGGCCACACTCCTTGCCATGGCTCCCCTAATTCCAAAATTCAGCCCAAGGAACTGCAACTTGTCCCATTAGCAAAGAAAGGATGCCAAAGACTTGGAGTTCAGTCCAATCAGCAGCCCTAAACAGTTAGGCTTTCTTCAGTGTACACAAACCTCTCAGGCTGAAAGATCCAGCTAGAAGACACCACTTCAAGACTGAACATCCTCTGGCTTCCCAAATCACGTCATTAGGTCCTGGCAGTGCCGTCCCACCACAGCTGGGAAGGTCCCACCTCCCCCTCCCGTAAGCCCTACGAAAGCCCGGCTCCACCAGTCACCCTTGGGACGTGCAAAGCTGGTTTCCCTGGATGAAGAAGGTGGTTTAGTGAAACGAAGAGCAACACTCACCCCGTGAAAACAAGACACAGGAGGGTGCAGATCAGAATGAGCACCTGGTTAAACATCGCAGACTGGGTCCTTTGTATGGCTCGGTGCAGGTCATTCTAGGAAGAGAGGAGAGGAGAGGACTCACCAACTTGGGGAGGATGAGGGCAAAGTAATCCTCCAAGTACCAACTGGTGTCTTGCTGGCTCCAGCAATGCCCCTGCAGATGGAGGTCAGGCCAGAATTTGGCCCTTGGAAAGGGATGTGCATTTCTGTGAGCAGGTTTGGGCTCTGCTGCCAGGACAGACAGCTCGAGTGGGCATGTGGGAACGGCTGAAATATCTCGTCCTGCTGAAATACCATATCCTGGGGACAGCCAGAGGCTATCCCTGTCAATATGCGGCCAACAGAGTCAAGGTGGCTCAGACCCCAAAGGGCTCCTTCTCTGCAACAGGTCACAGCCCAGCATCGCCAGTTGGCGAAGCCTCACGTCCCGGCACGGCTGCACGCACTGAGCGCCCAAAACCTGCCCGAGAGCTGGCGGCAGGTGAGGGCATCCCTCCCGGCCACACCGCATCCCCGGGGCAGAGGGACCCAGGGCGAAAGGGGGGGGGATGCGTCGGGTCACTCACAATCATGTTCTCCAGGGCGTACTTGGCAAGCCAGCAGTTCAGAAACACAGGAATGAACAAATTCCGCAAAGGAGGCCAGAAGATCTATGAAAGCAAGAGTTACTCGCAGAAAAATCCATGTTCTCTATCAGAAAAAGCTATAAACAGCCAACATGAGCCCTGTCGGGAAGGGGTCCATCTCCAAACTAAGCAGCGGCCTCTGCAGAGGCTGCCACCAAACACTGTCCTGCTCCCCCGGCTGCGGTGGAGCCGCCGAAAAGGAGGATGTTTTTGGGGATAACACTGCAGAGGAAGTCACTATATTGAAAAATACTGAAGCAAAAATTTCCTGCCAGCTTGAAAATCTACTTGGCCAGACATCCATTTTTCTTTATTTCACCACCAAAACTACAGTACTTATTAAACTTAATGCTGTTTTAAAATTTCACCAGGAAACCCTCACCGTGATAATAAATGGCACCGTGTTGATCATCTCAAGGATGAATGAAATGCGAAAAATCTGTTCCCAGATGTTCCCCTGAGGAGTGAAAAACAAATAATAATTAAATAAGCTTAAAAATCTGCCAATGACTATTAAAAAGCTCCCACTCTGCCACAGACCTTGCTAGGTGGGGGAAGTACACCAGAGCAGCCAGAAGATGCTCTGGTTTGCCTGCGGGAGAGAGATGCCGTGCTGGCAGCAGGCACGCTGGAATCAGTAAAACCTTCCCGAACTGTTCAGTCCTTTCCGCAGCCACGACATCCCTCTGTCCGTCACTGCTGCTGCCCAAAGCTGGGGGACAACAGCACTTCAGGCACGGGCGGGGAACGAGAGTGACTGATACAGATCGCTGGCACTCAAACCGGGCGGGTGACGCAGGGTCTGAGTCTCTTCTGCCAACTGTCCCAGGGACCCTGAGAAGATGCCATTTGTTCAGGTCACTTTTCTCGGCCATTTTAAGGGGCTTTGGTCCAAAGGAGGCAGCTTGTGGCTCTCCCTGCCTGGCTTGGAGCAGAGCCTGCTCCCTCCCGAGGCAGCAGACCTCGGCACAAGCAGGAGTCCCGCTGCCGAGCTCAGCTCCAGGTCTCCAACCTTAGGAAACTCGGTGTGTGTCAATCTGCAGCCCCCCCTAAAAAGAGCGAGCCTTTGTAAAACAGTCCTGAATTTAAAGGAAAGTAGAAAAAGAAGAGATCCCCCAGCTCTGCTCTGCACAACACTTATCCAGCAGCCTGAGGGGGGAACGAGAAAGGAAAACAGCCACAGGCAGCTGAGACGTAGCGGAGACAAGTGTCCTCTTGGGATGCTTCAGGCTTCAGACAGCTCAACGAAGGAGAAATGAATTCATGCCAGGGGCTCGGACCCAGGCGGCACATCGCTGTCCACCGCCCGCCCCGGGGCACTTACCTTGTAGCTGAGATAGATGAGCAGCATGGTCTCCAGAAAGCTGATTAAAGCTATGCTGACCTGCGGAGACAGACAGGCAAAGGCTGCTGAGGGCTCGTCCGACGCATCGGCAGTCGCTCAGAGCTCTGCCGAGCCCTCCCTGCCCTGCGTGACGAGGAGCCCGTGGGTAACGCGGACGAGGGCTTGTTTGTTTGCTTTCCCTGCACCCGTTGGGGTTTGACGTGTGAATGTCAGCCACGCACGAGCGGCAGGCTCTGAGCAGGTAGCCCTGAGCAGAAGCCGACGGGCGCCCAACCCTCCTGCAAGCGATTCCCCAGGCGACTGCCCGGCCTGAAAATAGCCTGTTAGTGGTACAGCTGCATCCAGGCTGGGGAGTTGACCCAGCCTCATGATTTTATCTTCCTACAGCTTGTCCTCTCCTATCAGCCCCCAGGATTTTCACCCAGGGCTATGGGGCTGCTCCCAACAGAAGCCCCGGCTCGTTTTCTGCTCACCCAAGACAACCCGTTGCCCCTCGCTGTTGCGGGCAGAGGATGCACAGAGACCCGCTGGCGGCAGAGCTCGAACCCCAGCTGCCGCTGCGCTCCTGCATCACCACGTCTGAGGTCTGGGCACTCACCTGCACAGCCCACAGCGGCATTTTTCTATCCACCCAGAAGATGTGTGACCTGCGAAGAAAATTCAAACTGGATCTAAACTGTAGCCCAACTAATTGTAGCCCAACCTTTACCCCCCACCAAATGCAAATCTGAGGCCATCACTGATGCAGGCTCCAGCACAGGACTGGTCCTGGCGTTCCTTACTGCGTGGTTTGGTCAAGCAGCCTCTGCACTGGGAATAAGCCGTTCCCAAGGATGCACCCACAGGCACTTGTCAATCGATTTCATCCTGGGATGCTGCTCCACATCCCTCGAGCAGCCCCATGACCAAAAAATGGCCACAGGCAGCTGCCAGCGCCAGCCACATCCATCGCCGTGTCCCCACGTCCCAGCAGAGCCAGACCCCAGCACCGGAGCGACTCTTGACTCACCAGTTTATCTTTGTGGACTGGTTGAACGCCGTGTAATTCTGCTTTTCGCATTCCCAGCTAGGAGAAGAGAAAGACAAAGCAGGGGAAAGCAGTCAGCGGTGGGGGGGAAGGAAAAGGGGTGCTGGCGTGGGGTCCCCGGGCTCATGGGGTGCCCTGGCCGCACTGTCCTGGTGCTGCGGGAGGCCCCTGGACAACAGTCCCACGGGTCCAAACGCACGCTGGTCCCTATAGCCGGGGCTTTCGACAGGAGCCTATCTCACCCAGGCAGTTTTTAACATCTTATTACTGGAGAACAAGACCCGCCAGGAACTTCAGTCCGTACCAGAGATGCTGCAAAATACTGATACTGGCCAGGCACGGGGCTCCCTGGGCACACTGCATGAACACAGGGCTGCAGCTGGGAATTAATTACCAGGTTACAATTAGCAAACACTACCGAGCTTCGGCTTCTAGGACAAGGCTAGCTGGGCCCGAGCAGCCTGCCAGGCAGCGCTGAAGCCAAGTTCTCCCCCTGCCTTGCTGCAGGGGATGCATTCCTACTGGCCAGGGTTTATTTTGCCACAAACCCTCAGGAAAGTGGGCTGCCCCGAACGGCAGCTGTGCTAAACCTTTCAAGGATGCGTGTCTGTGTCACGCTTAATTCTTGCAGGTTTGAAACCACTTTTGGACCACGCAGATGTACTTAGTAGTCTGCAACCTTTACAAAGAGAAAATCAAATTGCTAATTCTCCTAGCTCTTGACAAAAACCCCCCACACTGTATGTGAGCTAAACAAAGCAAGGACGTATTAAAAATAGGCTTTTACTGAAACCCAGAGCAAAGCTGATGTATGTAATCATCTGTCACCTCGGGGATCTAAATGGCACAGTGTATTTCCTTCCCAAATGCTTAAATGGGATTTAGCATAAGTGTCTTCAAGGGCATCAGCGTTCAGGAAATACTTGCACGGCAATTCACTGAAGTCATGAGCTCTTGCCTGCGTCTGAAGGCCACGTTACACCCCTGACCATTAGAGCCAGACAGCATTTGGAAATGAACGTGACGCTGAATTTTTCCACCACCTTTTCCCCGAGCGCCGTGCGGGGCCAGCAGACACCCACGTGCCTCTCCATGGGGCTTGAGCAGGGAGCAAAGCCCACCAGGACCGGCGAGTTTTGCTAAACTACCAATTCAAACGGCTGGAGTGAGAAAAGCCGTCCGTCGTGCATCCTCGCACCCGGCGAGCGGCTGCCGCCGCACCCACGCTCACCGCTGCCCAGGCTGGGCTGGGGGGCCCGGCGGTGTCGGCGGGGGCACTCACCAGCCTATACCCTCCTCCGGGTTGTCGAGCAGGACGCGGACGATGTACAGGAGGCAGGTGAGCAGCTTCAGCGAGAAGTTGAAGAGCCGGATCCTCAGGCCTGCGGCAGAGGGGAGCACGGCGTGGGCCAGGCAGCACCCCCCGGGCACCCCAGGCACCTTTGCACCCCACAGCACAGCACCTTTAGTTTCCTACAAGTTTTGCAGGGTGTTGCTCACGCTTTGCCCAGGGCTCTACGCATCCTACCCAGTGTCAGATATATAGGAAACCAATGTAGAAATAAGCAACAATGAGTCAGCTCCTTGCTGGCCCCGATAGATGTGAGAGACAAATGAGGAGCTGCCGGAGCGTATCCCCTCATTAACAGGCATCCATTAAAAAGCATCAGCTAGGCAGGGCCAGGGCCCCGCTCCGCTCACTGCACTGCAAACAGCTTGCAGGAGGAGGGACGGCGAGCAAAAGCTGCTGCTTTATCCGGTCTCCCTCCCCAGCCAGTTCATCGGGTTATTACTCAAATTACAAGTGAGAAATTCATCACATTTTCATTAAAAACTTCCCCGTGGGCACCCTGTTGTGCTATGCTCCAGCTTTTTAACAAGACAACAGGATGCAGGGAGGAAAAGAAAATGTGAATTTATAAATTAACGAGCAGACTCCCTCCAGACGGCTAATGACATCTCGGAGAAAGAAAATAAAAACACCATTAGTCAAGTGGATATTAACCCGGATGGCTGAAGCAGGAGCGGGTAACTCGGAGCCTGCCTCGGCTGTCTGCACAGCCGCTGACCTCCCTGCGGGCTGGGGGAGCATCGCCGGCTCTGTGATGGGGACATTTGCTCCCTGACCCCCTCCCCGAGCAGCTCCCAACACCCACCCTGCTCCCGGCCAACTTGTCCCAGCTGGTTCCCATGCTGTGTTTGTCCCCAGCGAGCAAAGGTGGCAGGCAGCATCCCCTAGTCCCCGTTCAACCGCGTTCCCACCAAACCAAGTTGGCCAACACCCAACAGAAAGGCCAACAGGCAGCGGCAGCCCTGGGCTGGGCAGCCAGCGCTGGGGACGCTCAGGGAAACAGCCACCAGCAGATGGCAATGGCTTCTCGTCCCACGACGGGGACAGAGAACAGCTCTCGAGCTCGGGCAGGGTTTGGTTTCTCCCGGCAGACGCTCATTCTGCGCATGGAGCACTCACTCGATCGCTGGTTTTTGATGAAGAAGAGCTTCAGCCGCTCCTTGAAGGTGTTTTCATTCACGTAGAACTCGACCTGCACCCTGAGGGGAAAGCACCCAGAGGAGCCCATCAGCAGGGTGGCAGGTCAGACCTGGAGCCCCACAAGAGCTCCGTTCCCCCATCCCGGCTGGGTGACCCCCCAGAGCAGCCCACAGCAGACCCCGGGCTCAGCCCCAGGCTCCCAGTTCCTCCCACAGTACCAAATCACTGGTACCACCAGCCGTGAGCACCAGGACATGGTGCATCGACAACTGCCAAAGCAGAAATTACGACCCATGGAGCCAAATCTGCTTTGGGTTGAGGGTTTGCTTTCATTCACGTGCAACCAGCTGACTTCGGACTTGCAAACTTCTCCTTTCCCGCACACTTTACAACATTCAAAGCCCCTCAGAAAAGCGGTGGCCTCGGAGCAGTCTCCCCCAGCAATGTTTTATCTGCTCCGATCATCTGTGGCTGCAGCAGAGCCGGAGCTGGCGAGGGCGACATCCCCGGTACGCCCATGCCCTGGCTCTGTCCGGGTAGGAGCAACATTCAGCACTGAAGCTGTTAAAAAACAAATCTGATCTAAAAGGAGAAAAATTCCCTTTGTTGCTAAGCTACCGCATTTGGCCATTCCAGAAAAAAAACAGGAGCTGCCAACCAACTCCCAACGTCACTTGGCATTCGGAGCCGCTGGTGACTTGTGGCACAGGGACAAGGCGCCGTGGCAGGGAGTTGCCCACTGGGGCACTTTGTAGAAACCGGCAGGGAGGAGCTGCAGGTGAAACTGAAAATGGCCCGTCCCCCGCTGAGACCACCACGGGCACTTCTTCATCTTCAGCTGCTCCAGTCTCCATCACCGACCCCCATCCGCAGCCCTCCTGCCGCTCCCCCCGTGCCGGGTGGATGCCCACAGCTGCGTGGATGGGGGAAAGCCTCACCAAGGCTGGAGGTTCCTCACCACGGATGTCAGTGGGGTCTGGGATCAAGCAGACCCGGATTAAGGGTGTGCAGGAGAAACCGGTCCCTGCTCAGCTCATCTGCCACCCACCTCTCCTATTACTTTAGAAACGCCCGCAGCCCTTTGCAAACTCACTTATTCACACTAGGCAGCGTTATAAATTACACTCCTGCCTGCTAAGTGCAGGCGAAAAAGAGATGGTTTTCTGATGCCTCGGCTTCAGTCTCTAAGCAAGACAGTCTGTTCATTACTGTTACAGCTGATAATGGAGTTAAGTGCAATGAATTAGCCATTTCCCCTATTTCACTGTATTCAACAAGTCTGTTAAGTAAGTGCTACTATTATCACTATTTTTTTAACTGCTTGGAAGAGGTCATCAAGATCTCATTAATCAGGCATTTTATCAAGCCAAGGCATAGACCAAAGCGAGCAAATTCACAGTGCTAGTCATTAAACCTATCTCCCCCTTCTATTTAGCCTGTGCAACCCCAGTGCACACATGGTGCCAACTCCAGCTGAGCGTGCTCCCTGGCACATGCCACCGAATCGTGATTTATTGGAAAGCAGCTGCTACACGCTCTGACAACAGAGGGATAAACAAATATTTACCGAGCGTTACTGCTGAGCTGATCGGGCAGCAAACTGGGAAAGGGTTTTATGAGACCCTCATCGCTCAGGAGTCCCTCGTCTTGATACCCACCAGCGCCCGCTGGCATTTCACAGCCAGCCTGACTGCTTGTGGGCAAACTGCCCAGCATGTAAAAAGCCAGGCACACGCTTGAGAGCTCCTCAGGGCTTCTCACAGACTCCCTTATCAGGTTGAAAAGTCAGATTTTTAATTTACAAGGCTCTTATGTACAAAAAGCAAACGCACAGAGAGAAACCCATCACCTCAGGCACGATGGCTGGGATAAAATTTTATACGGGCTATCAAACTTTGCGTGCTCCTGCCATAAGCCAGTAACCGCTCTCTGGCTTAACCTCCCTTGGAGGGACGCAGCGGGAACCACCGGCAGCTGCCTGGTCTGGTGGCCGGCAGGGACCGGGTGACAGGCTGGGGGTGGCTGACCCGCTCCGAGAGCCTCGTCCTTCAGCATCTCCCTAACGCTGCTGGAGCAGCACAGCCTGGACCGGGTGCAGCTGGGGAGGTGGGTGAGATGCAGCCGTCTGAGCCCCGCCGGCTCCGGAGCTGCTGCAGGGTCACCTTGTCCCCATCGACGGTGCTGGAGAGGAAAGAAATCAGGAGCCTTAACCGGGAAGCAAACACTGAGCTCCTGCTGCCCACCTGCAGGCATGTCCTCTGCGGACCCCGTGCCCTGCCCAGGTCCCTTGGCAGGTCATCACGCACCGAGCAGCTCCGTAACGGAGGTGACAATAACCAACAGCCTCGGTGGGGCAGCCACTAACCCCGTTAAGATATTTGGCATGTGTGCTGCTTAGAATGCCAAGGGGAAGGATGCCCAGGTATGGCTGGCAGCACTCAGCAAGCCCATCAGCAGCGATATGAGCGCGTCGCTCCTCGCCAGGACATTTCACAGCATCAGCTGAAGAAAAATGCTAAAACACAAATGCACCTGAGGCAGCAGCTGTGGGGGCTCACCAAGAACATATCTCACCCCAAATGTCCCCAGCCAGCAGCGGCAGGGACAGGACTTGAGCCTGCGTCCTCCCCTGGGGCTCCGATGCTCACGGGGACCGGGCAGCCCAAGGAGCAGGGAGGGCAGCCGGGGGAATTTGCACCGAACTCACTCCTGGCACGAGAAGGGAGCGGGCAGGCGAGTGGGCAACCACGGACCCTGCTGCGGGGACGGCGAGCGCTGGGGTGCGAGGAGAATTTATGAACGCCGGCTCGGCCAGCGCAATGCCTTAGGAGCAAGCAGCCATAAACGCAGAGCTTCGGAAGCGCAGGTTTAACACGTGTTAAAATTAATTGTTCCCAAAGCCAGACTTGGCAAATAGTTTATCTGTGTCAGGGCATAAATCAGCTGCCGTAATTGCTCATGGCACTGCACACACAAACTAATTGCTCCTTCTCCTTATTAAAAATACCCAGGAAATGCCAGGAACTGGCCTTCAGCTCTGTTGTGAGCGCTGGGCACCACATTCATCAGAGTCCCTGAGGATTAAGTGCATCGAGGAGAGGGAGACTTCAGGGAGCACGATTCCTCTCCCAGACATTCGCTTCCACACCAAAGAAACAAACAGCAATATAAATCTCTGTCGCCAGACAGATGGTTTGCTGATCTATAGTGTTGCAGCCCACCTCGAGACTATGAATATAAACGCTGATGGATAAGAGAACTGAACGATTAGAAGAGATCTAACTTTTTGTGACAAAAAGTAGCCCATGTATTTATCCATCCTAATGGCTGCAGGAAGAAGAAACACTTGGAAAGCAACTGAAGCAGGTCTTGGAGGGGAATGGGGGTATTTATCACTGCTAAGAGATGAAGAAATAGAACCTAGAAAGAACACGTTCTTGTGCAGACAACCTGCGTCGCTGGTTTCTGGGCTGAGCCCCTGGAGCTGTACGGGCTCCTGTGGGCCGATGCCCTGCCGAGCGCCGGCAGCGCCCGTGGTTCTGTCTGGAGGAGGAGGGAGGGCAGAGCAAGGGCTCGGCAGGACGGGGACCAGGACACTGCCCCGGTCCGACACTGCACCCGCTCTGCGGCACCAGGTTACCCCAACACCCCAGCACCGACCCACTGAGCGAGCGATGGCTTTTACCAGGCAGCAGCAACCACCCAAAAGCATCAAAGCTCCTACTCCGCTTCCAGTTGAGGGAAGGAGATCGTACCCTCTAAAATATACTCTGGAATTTCGTTGTCAAGAAGTTAACTTCAAATAAAAATCAAGCTAAACTCCGACTGCATTACCACCCCAAAACATACACCCCGACTGGCTTTGCCTTCACAGCTTCTCAGCCAAGCTGGGTCATTCAAACTGCCCCCTCCCCGCTGCCATGGCCGGGCATCCCTCCGGCCAGCCCCCTCCTGCCAGCCGGGCATCCCTCCCACCGGCCGGGCATCCCTCCCGCCGGCCGGGCATCCCTCCCGCCAGCCGGGCAGCGTGGTCCCAGCCCAGCCTGGGCAGCAGCGAGGGGTGCAGGCAGCAGCGAGGGGTGCAGGCAGCACGCCGCTCCCCCCCGCCTCGCCCCGGCTGAACCTCCCCGGGCCACAGATAATCATCACGGTACAAGTTTAGTTACAAGCCCTCTGCTTGGAAGTGTAATTACCGCTATTATGCACTTCATAATGCCTGAGCAATTTCATTTTCTTTGTTCGGTTATTTATTGTACTTTATTAATCTAAGATTGGAGGCAATTTGTTCTAAGATGATGAGTTCCCAAAAAAGACACAATAGTTTTTTCAGAAAAGTGCAGGATGCAAGACCGGGACGAGCACAGCCCAGCTCGACGGCATTAAAATAGACACCGAGGAGCACAGCCCCAGCTCCATACTTGTGCCTTCCCCAGAGAGCTGGGGATAAACACGCTCCCCTTAAAGACAAGTAAACCACAAAAAATAGCAACCCACGTGCAGCCCCACGCCAGGGCTCACCCGCCCGGGCAGCGCGGGCAGGGACGGGGGACGGAGATGTACCCCCGAGCTCTGCGTCCCCGGGAGACTTACATGGGCAGTCGGGCGCAGGCAGCTCCCCTCCAGTCCCCGCGGCATGTGACAGCCACCAAGCATGGCCTGAAAACTGAGACGGCTCCAAAATCCACCGGCCGGCCACGGGAGCGAGCTGCCACCCCCTGCGCTGGGACGCTGCCCAAAGCCTCCCTGCTGCCCTGCTGCTTTCCAAAAAAGGGCTTAGGTGCCCAGGGAGTTTTGCTCTATTTTGTAACAGAGACTTCCTGCCATGAGAAGGGTATCTTCCAAAAAAATATGGCTCTTGAAAGACAAGAAAAAAAATCTCAGCATCTCTCCGCAGCGCCAATCCTTGCTCTCACACTCTGGCTGGGTGGGAAATGCCGTTCTTGTTCCAGGAAATTTCTCAAGAAACTTCCCCCATCACGTAGTGGGATGCAAATGAGACTCTTCAGAGATATGGGGAGAAAAAAAAACAAAACAAAACCAAAACCTCTGCAATCTGGTGGCTGCCAACACCCACTTCTGCCAAGATGGTGTACTCTCAGATGAGACCCCACTTGACCCCCCCACTCTGGCTGAGCCCGGAGGACGGCTCTGCATCCTCCCTGCAAAACCACAGCTGTCAAATACATAAGAAACGTGGCTGCGGCATACAATAGCTGAAATTAAAGAAATGTGCTGATGGCCCAGGTGGGCTCACGAGGGATGGGCTGTGGGTACCAGATGCAGCCCCGGGCAGAGGAAGGTGAGGAGCAGCGCTGAAGTGCAGGTCTGCAACATTTCTGCTCTCAGCATCCTGCAGCGCAAGGAACGGCAGGGGATATTGTGCAAAAGGCAGAGTGCTGCTAAAAGCACCGCATCCCAGCCGGGCTGCTGCTGGTCCTTCGCTCAGCCACCGGCCCAGCACCCAGGGCGGCCGGTGCCAGCACGGCCCCGCGGGGCATCAGGGGAAGCCAAGTGGAAGTCAAAGTTCTTCTCAAATAAACCACCAAACCAGCCAGCCTACGGCTCAGACACCTGCTGATGGCAACCACGTGAACTACCCAGGCACGTCTCCCGCAGCTGCCAGCCCTCCTGATTTCCTTCGGAGATGCTCTTTCTTTTTTTCCACCGTTTTCCCTGATGGTAACAGGCATTGGGGTACAGAAGCTAACGCAAGACGGATGACACCGAGTGAGCTTTGTGTACTGAACACCACCTCTGTGATCTGCGCTTTTGCCACCCTCCATGTATCCTGGGATGAGTAGAGGACAGGGAACAGCTACGGCCCTTCCCACCAGAGCTCCCAGCTCGCTGAGCTGCTCCCAGCGCACAGTTTTGAGGTGGGAAGAGGGAATAGCTGTACGGCTGTGTGCGTATAGAAAACCTGGGCGCCTGCCAAAGTGAGAAACAGGGAACAAGCTGCCCCCACGCTCAATAAGCAGTAATTGAACAATTACTCAAAGGAGGAGGGTTGCGGGTTTCAACGAGGCTGTACCGGCTCAGCACCGGCGAGTGTGCAAGAAAACGGCTTCAAAACCACGTGGGGCTGCACGGCTCTGGGGGGGCATCTCCCACCGCACCCCCCTGCATGCCCCCATGCACCAGGCAGGGACCAGCCTGGTTTTGCTTCGTTGCCTCTTCCGCAAGCTCCAGGCTCGGCTGTTCTGCAAGCCGAACGTGGCGTGGACACCCTGTCACCCTCCCACCGAGTCGTGTAGCACCGCCAGCACGCTCGGAGCCTTCCTCCATCAATAGCTCCGCTTCTCCAGGGGTTTATCAAACACCTCTGGACGTCTCTCACTGCAGCAGCTTCTCCAACAAACCTCTAGCACATTTTTAAACAAGAAAGCCCAAAAGTAACCAGAGAGGGACTGGGAGCCGCGGCATCGCTCGCCTCTCCCCACTTTGGGGGGAAGAGCCCCCCCAGCCAATGCTGCTGACCCGCGCAGGGAAGGGGAGAGGGGAGACCTCTCTCAGGGCGAAGGTTTCAGCGCCTGGGAGGTACCTGAGAGCACTTGGGAGACCAGGGCGAGAGCCTGCACGGTCCCAAAGGCCACGTATTGCAAACAGAGGAAATCTGCCCATGTTCTACGAAGCACTCTTGTCCCCCATCCCTTAGTGGCTGCAATACTGAAGCCACTTCCCTCCTCATTCTGCACAGCCCCAGACGATCCCCATAGACCGTGGCAGCACCCAGCCCCAAGGCACTCAGTAGACTTTCACGGGCACCATTGCGGCCACTGTGGCACCGTCACGGCCACTGTGGCACTGCCGTGGCCACCATGGCACCGCCGTGGCCACCATGGCACCGTCGCGGCCACCACGGCACCGTCGCGGCCACCACGGCACCGTCGCAGCCCTGCGGGAAGGCAGCTGCTCCCGCCAGCTCCGGCCTCTCGGTCAAGCTGCCGGGGTGGCCCCATGGGACTGATGGAGCACTCAGAGCCACGGCTCACGCAGCACCAGGAATGAGCTGGCTGAGCTGCTCCGGGCAGAGCACATGCCAAGGCACATCACAAACGATGATTAGCAAAATTGAGTCCCACACCAATAGACACGCTGCACTGGGAATCAGGATGCTGTGGCACACATTGCCCCAGGACCAGCTCAAAAACTTGTTTCTTCAAGATTTCATGCATTTATCATGGGAATAAATTGGAAAAAAAGCATCTCCTGTTTTATTATGGAGTGTGATTTTTGCCCAAAGAAAGGAGCGATATTGCCAACCACTCTGCAGCAAATTAAACACAGCTGGATGCAGGTAATGGCATCCTGGCTCCAGCAGTAATACTGCAATTCTATTTCGGGGGGATGAAAAGCAAGCTCCAAGCTGCCACTTCTGGAAAAATTCTGCCCGAGGCCAAGGCTGGCTTCACACACCAGTCCTCGCAGCCACTCATCCTGCACCGTGAGATGAACGATGCCCTAAACTCATCCGCACAAGCACTCCTGTGTCGGGGGGATAAAGGCTGGGCAGGAGGCACCACACTGAGGGCACAAGGGCTCTGCTGAGCTGGGACGCAGGCGTTGGCCAGCCCTGACACACACTGCAGGAAAGGGTACGTGAATCTGTAGTGATAAAAACTGGGGAGGCCTTGCCAGTAATGACGTGTTATGCGGGGGCCTGATCCAGGCCTCCCCCTACGTGGGCAGAGGGCTCTCGCTCAGCACTGTGCGAGGACACGCATCCCCAGAGACAGGTCCTGGGCAAGGACACGCTCATCCCCCAAGCCATCTTCCCGCTGCATTTCCCATCCAAGGTCTTCACAGCCTCACTGAGGATACATGGAGCAGCCCCAGCCCTGGCCCCACGCTGCTTGAGGCCGGGCAGTGGCATCGCTTGCTCTTAATAGAATAATAATAATAATTAAAAAGATTAAAACCCAGAAAGAGAAGCAGCAATGGAATAACACGCTGTGTTTTGTTTGGCTTATTTGTTTTGCAACATTGGATATTGACACTCATGAGTCTGCTCCTATAATTGCTTCTGCTGATGAATCTGGATTGTTTAATTAGAGTCTGCGCATGGAGCTCATCGCTAATGGGTAATCACCAATTTGCTGCCAAAGACATCACTCCTTCACCAAGAAACTTGTCTGTCTCTGAGCGCAGCTAGTCTTCCCCATGGTGGGAACCATTGCTCTTTCAGAAGGGCTTGCCAGTCCTGTACACAACTCCTTGGTGCCAAGAGCAGTAAAAAACCAACCTCATGCTTATCAACTCCCTTAAAAGCAGAATAATCTACCGCTAATTTAAAGTCAAGGCTAACCGCTGTTCTTGGCGGCAGGTACCGCCCAAAATACTTGGCTCATGAGGCACCATGCGCACATGCACCGCACCCCCCCCCCCCGAACGGCAAGGAGGTTTTCGCTCTCCGGAGAATGCGGTTGGCTTCTCCCCAGTGGAAGAGTGATGGTCCCTGGGGCCGGCGGCGCCACAGCAGCCCTCACCCCCCCTCCCCGCAGCGCCGGCGCAAGGAAACGCGTGCGGTGCACTTACTGCGAGAAGGAGGAATCCACGCTGAAGTCCTCGGCGTGTGGCCTACAGAGCGAGAGCATCACAGGAGGTGAGGGAAACGTACAGCCGCCAGGCAGAAACCAGCGCGAGAGCCGGAGCTGTGCCAGGAGGGACAAGCGACCGCCCAAGTGCTCGGCCGGGGGTCGCACCGTGCCTGGGACGTGTCCCTGCTGAGGTCCCCGGCCGGGGATGCTGGGGACCTGGCGATGCTCTGGTGGCTTTGCCAGTGTACGGCCCCTTTAAGGACTCAGCTCCGCGGATAAAAACATTTTGTATGATTTTGGGGGGTTTCTTTTAATGAATCTCGCAAACTGCATCGCTGCTCTGTCTCAAATCAGTGTCTCACTTTCTGTGGAGAAATTAGATTTTGAGAGATGCTGGTTGGGGTGTTTTTAGGAACTAACATGGCCTTTCTCCTACGCACACCTTCACAGAGATGATTTTACAGACACAGGTGATAACCAGAGAAGGGAAAACAAAATAAAGGAACAGAAAAGAATGATGAGGGTAACATGAGGGGGTCATGGCAGGGGGAGAAAGAAGAACACAGAGATGTATGAGAGTGGGTGGGAGGCGAAGGGACCGTGCTCGTGTACTGTACATCCCGCAGCCAGCAGCACAGTGCTAAGAAACAAAGCAATCGCAGCTGCAAAGAAAAAAATTCCCTCTGCAAAACCAACACTCTCTTCAAGACATATCCATCCCTGTGGATGGCCACGGGTCCCTGTCACCTGAGCTGGAGCCCTTCCCTGCCTCCCAGTGTCCAGCAGTGCCCTCTCTCCTGTCCTTATTTAACGCGAGTCAGGGCAATCGAGAAATATAACCAAAGCAAAGGGGGCAGTTGCAGCTCGTAAAGGTTTTTCTTTTATTTTACTTTGTGCTTTATGAGTCCACAGCACTCCAGCATAGTTCAAACTAAATAAAAGCAATAAATTGACATTTCAATTAAAATGCGAGTCCAAAGGAAAGCTAATTCATCCCTGAGCTGAAGGCCTCCCTGCGGCATGATTTAGTTTGCTGCTACTCTTCTTTTATTATCTGTGTGAAGGCTGCAGGGAGGAACCCATCACCCCGAAAGCCGAAACGCCCGCGGAGCGCGCAGGCTGTGCCGACCGGAGCTGCCATCCTGGGTGACACCGACAGCGACGTCCCCCCACATCAGACCCAGGAGACCCACGGGAGATGTTCAGCTTGGGAGATCTGCTCAGCTTGGGAGAGATGCCGGAGGACCTTGAGGGAGGGAGCCGGGGGAGCCGAGAAGATGCTCTGTCTAGACAAGAGGCTCCCACGCAGCCCTGCTTCCCCGCGAGCCCGGCCACCAGCCCTCCCCAGGGAGCTGCTCGGGGGGCCGTGGGGGCAGGAGGTGCTGGGGCTGCTCGTGGGGAGAGCTGGGGCTGCAGGCTCAGCCCCGGCCAAGCCTCGGCCATCGCTCCTGGCCTCCCAGGAGCCCAAGGGGGGCGTCCCGCAGGAACCCCCCCCGCCAGCCCGGGTTTGTGCCCCTGGGGCCGCACAGCCAGCCTTGCCCACAAATAATCTGCTTGTGCAAAGAAAGCCGTTGACCTGCCCCCTTCGCTCCCCTGCCTTTCTAATTTCTAACTTGCTGGCGCCACCATCACGGAGCAGTAAGTCGGTTCACACCCAAGTGCTCTCTCGCACCATCTCTCCCAGCAGTAACAAGCCCCGGGGTGGGTTTATCAGCTGCGCCGTCCCTCGGAGCAGCCCTGGCATTTCTTAGTGACAAACAACCCAGACTTTCTCCAGCTGCAAGCCAGAGCAAAGCGTAGCCCCAGGAAGGAGCCCCGTCAGCTCACCTCCCTCCAGCCAAATTGGATTATCCCACATTAGCAGCAGGGGCTGCTCAAGCCCCTCCACCCCCGTTTGGTTTTGCACAGGAGCCTTTTATGTCTCGCAGAGATGTTTATGGGAAAGAAACAGCAAATGATTTGGTTTTCTCCTATTATACTGCCAGCTGGCAACTGGGAAGACTGTATGAGCAGGGGCTTATTTCAGCTGCAGCTCCCTAAGGCAGAAGAACACTCCTGAAAACTAACCAGCAACGGCCCATTTAATCACACAGCGCAATGGGGTCCTGCAGACCCCGAAGGTCTGGCATCACCATGGGTCCCGGAGCAGCGGGCTGAGCCGGAGTGATTCCCAGGACACCTTTCCCAAACAGGCAAGCCACAGGCTTGCGAGGCAAATAAACATCTTGCTCACAAAAAGGCAGCATGAATAAAAGGGACTCCAGTGACGGACAGACCACAAACCTCCCCAACAGTGCCTTTGGCCACTCTGTGCAATAAAATAGTAACAAAAAGGTGCTGTTGGCTTCCCAATGAACTAGCTGCTTTGTGCCGCTCACAGGGGGAAGAAGCGACCCTGAGATGTCATGCTGAAACCTCTCCTTCTTCCCACCAGGCACCCAAATTCTCATAAACAGTCTAATTGCTGAGAAAATATGGAAAAATTTTTAGGAAAACTAAAAATCACTCTAATTCTCATCTGAAAAACAGTTGTTTACAGATCCCCAAAACTTTTCAAAAGAGTAAGCCTGGCCCGAGCAGAGCTGCTAACCCCGCGCCAGAGGGGCTGCACAAGCCTCCTCCCTTTGCTGCTCCTCAGACTCCACCCCAGCCCTCGCGGATTTGTCTGCAGGGTCACTTATCTGACAATTCACTCAGGTTAACTTCTAGAGGGGATCAGCAGAACGGCGTGAACCCTTTTGTGCACGGTCTCACTTGAAAAGAAAGTAGATTTACAATACACAATTAAAGCCATTTAACTGAGTCAGAAAGGTTACACTGACTTTTAATGTATTTCAGATAATCTACTTTAAATTCACTTTTATTTCATCCAGATCTGCCTCCGTGAGTATCCTTCTGCAGACAAACCTCGACTCACCTCATTCCTACTATGGAAGATAAGTAGGACACAGGCAGTGAGCCCAGCCTTTACTCCCTCCAAAGTCTGGGGTGTGGGAGAGAAGTGCCGTACCCGCACAGGCAAAGCTGAAGCCCCTCGTCTCAGCCCTGCAAACCATAAACCACGACGCTGAGCTCCCGGCTGGCACAAACAGCATCTCCTGGAGAGAGGGGCAGAGCAGGGAAGGATGAGAGAAAGGAGCGGAGCAGAGGGGGAAGAAACTTCGCTGCTACAGAGACAGGTCTGTCATCGCGTTTCAAGCTGCAGCCCCTTAAAAAATGGAAGGGTTTTATTAGAAGGTGAAGAGACAATGGCGTATTTATTATTAGAACAAAAGCCACTAATACACCTTGCTTATGTACAAGAGAGAGCAATCACCTGCCCGCCCACGCTGCGCGGCAGCTCCTCGGCTGAGCAGCCACCTTTTCACCCCGTCCTGCCTCCTCGGCTCCGGCTCCGGCCCCAGCACACCCCAGCAAAGGCAGCTCTGCTCCCTCGAACCGGGCAGGGATGCGGGCAGCACCCCTCACGCCCCGCTGCCCCAAGGATTCAGGCTGCAGATCCAGTCCCCTTGGCTCTGGGGAAGGGAAGGCAGCCGGCCCCGAGCCCCAGCTCTCCTCCCAGCTCTGCCAGGGTGCTGCGGGATCTCAGCGGCATTGAGCTCATCTGCCTCACGCAGATAATTTGAGGCTGGATACTGTCCCTGGGTTTCAAGTGCTCAAAGATGCTCGGATGGAAGAGAGAGCAGCAAAGCATGGCAGCAGCTCAGCTGAGCTTGCACAGAGATCCCAGCAAACTCCCTGCCAGCTCCGTGCCTTTGCTGCTGTCTCCTGATTTTTCTAGGAGGTATTTTGGTAAATGAAGAGTATTAAAAATTCACTTCTTGTCGTGCAGTTCCTATTCAATTTACGGCCATCATTTCCAAGCAAAAAAATAAATAAATCATGCCTTGACTTAAAGGCCCCTGGAAGTTACAAAGACAGAAGTAATGACCTGCCAACACCACACTTGGCTTCAGGCTGCTTAATAACCGCTTGCAAGGCTCAGAGGCATTTCAAGACCAGGGGCTCTGAGCCAGAGTAGAGAGCCGTCAGATTTAGTGCCCTTTAGCCCCTGGTCTTGAAGCGCCTCCAAGACGGGGGCAAGGCAGGGGGGTTATAATGAATCAAGCAAGGTAACTGCTTGGGAAGGCTTCCCGAAGTGGCGTTCATCCTCTAAGACATGAGATGCACCACGGTTCCTACCATATTGACAGTGAGAAACTCAACCCCCAAAATAGCCTGATGTGAGAAGGACAGATGGGAGGAGACGAAAAAAGAAAGTAAAGAGGGGGAGAAGGAACGAGCAAGAGGAAGGGGAAAGGGAGAGGAAGATGCACGCGTTCTGCTTGCAAACACGTGCGAGAGGGGAAGGCACGCTCCGGCTGTGGGACGGAGCAGGGATCACCCCAGGGAAGGGATTCCAGCCCCCCAGCACCGCCGGTCCAGAGGAAGCTCGGCAAGTTCTGCTGGTGGGCACCAGGAAAAGCCACCGACTGCTCCAGGCACGCGCTGACAGCCGTCTGACGGCTGGAGAAGTGCCACACGAACAAACCCTCCCGCCACCGGCAGCAAAGCACGCCATGCAGGCAGGCAGCACGCCGGCGGCGTGAGCTCAGCTGCCTCCTCCCCACCGAGGGGCTCTTGTTTCATCGCAGAGGTAGTTTTTTCTTGGCGTTCCTCTGCAAAACCTACATCGCAACTAAAACACATAGGGTTTAGAAACAAACAAGGTGCAGTGCCAAAAACGCAGCATTGCCCGCTGCAGCCAGACGAGCCGTCCCCAGCCCAATGCCCGGCAGCTCCTGGCACTGCCTGCAATTACCTTCCAGAAAGTTTGGGCTCTCCCAAAGGGGTGGGCGCTACCAAGCCTGGGCACGGGGCTCTGCCCGCTGGGCAAGAAGGTCCTACAGATGCTGAGGCTGCCCTAACGCACACCTCCCTGCCTTCCCTAATGAGCTAGAAGAGTCCTTGAGGTCCCGTCAAGCGGCTGAGCCTTGCAGAGGAAGGACTGTGCGTGAGCTCGGAGATGGGCTGCGAGACCCCGCTCCATCGCGGTCCCGCACGGCGCCGACGGCTGGGCTGGCAGCGCCGGCAGCTGGTGCCCGCTCAGAGGGATGCCCGTGCCTGGCATCCCGCTCTCACCGCGAGCAGGAAAGCCTTCACTGGAGGAGGAGGAGGAGGAATGTGCTAATCCCCATGCCCTGATGGGACCTGATTGGGAATGAGGGACCTAAAATAAACAGAGCCCAAGTGCATGTTTCAAGTGTAGGCATCTTTAGGTTAGGCACCTCGTCTGCGTGTCAGCGCCTATATAGGGCACCAAGATTTTCAGCGGCGCTGGCATCTCACCAGCAGCCGTGGGAGGAGCGCTCAGCACTTCCAGAGCTCAGCCTGTTCCCCCTCAGACACCCGGTTGCAGTGCTGCCAGCTCAGAGGTTAGCATCGCCCTGGGCTCACGGGGGTGCAAACGCTTTTCTGCCAGAGTGTGCCTGGGGACAGGGATTTGAGGGATGGGGACCACAAACACGGGACCAGCCACCGAAACACAACCGAAACCCACAGGAGGGAGCTCAGAGCTGAGCCCCGGCTGGGACGCAGTGATGTGGGTCTTGTCCCTGCGCAGAGGAGTGGGTACAGAGCAGGGAGGATGAGCAGAGCTCGGGATCATTCCAGCACAGCTCTGGGATGAGCACAAGAAACAACCGGGCTCAAGCCCCCACGCCGCAGCCCAGGATGAAATCGCTGGCTGTGTTTACGAACGGCTCTGTTTAGTGCGAAGGATGCCAGCTGTCAGCTCGCTGGGCTGGCAGCCGGGATCTGGGATTGTTTCCCGTTCATCAGGATCAAGCAGTGCGTTTGCATATTGCCCTTATAACGGAGTTCAGCAATTGAACCCGTTTTGCAGCGGTCCTACACTGGAAACACACTCAGCATCACACAGCAATGCCCACTGCTACACGGGAGAGAAATGCCCAGGTTAAAGTGCCACCCCCCGCCCCCAGAGCCGTACAACGGTGCCTGGCGGAACAACCCAAGGAAACTACACCCAAGGCTGCGAGGAGAGGCGATGCCCAGCGGGCGCCTTCCCACTGGGACGCTGGGCACGGACCCGCAGGCAGGCTGGGTGGTCGGACCCCAACTCCGAGACCAGCCCGCGGTTTGGTTACTGCTGGCGGAATGCTCGGAGATGCCGTGCTCCAGTCTGGGCAACCATCGCAGAGCATCAACACCCTGTCAGCAAACGCCCGCGGGGCATAGCGAAGCCTGACGTGGACTCAGCGCTCTCCGTACAGAGGTTCCCACCGCCAGAAATACATCCCCGCGAGGGGCTGCCCTGCCCAGCCGGAGGGAAGGTGGATCAAGGCCAAAGCACTTTGTAAGCGAAACTCTCTGGATCCCCTGGGCTCTCCTTCAGGTCTTCTCTGTGAAGGCTCCCGCAGGGACCCTGCCTGCAGCGATGCCGGTTCCTGCCCCCCCAGACACGCAGCAGTGCCCCCTTCACAAATCGGCACAGACGGTCCCGGCTCAGAGTGGAGAAGTGCAGGAGCTAGGTCTGGCACAGACGCAGAAATCCTCCCGTAACCAAACCATCCCACTACCCCCAGCCTCAGCATTTCTTAAATTTCTGATATAAACCCTCAGCGGGCAGCCAAGAGAGTAGCGGCAGAAGAATTGAGGCTGGACCGTGCGTGTTGGCAGGGGCAGGGGTGGGCAATGCCCGCTCGGGGGAAATCCTGCCCCACATTTCTCCTGCACAAAAGCACCTCACTGAAAGCTGAAGTGGCATACCAGCATATGCTATTCACTGAAGACAGAGATAGGTCTCCAAAAGCTCTTTGTGGGAAAAAGCTTTTGTTAAAGAAATGTTAAAAAAAATAAAAATTAGCTGTTGACTTATTGTCCCCTCGGGAGGGGATTCAGTAATACGGCACAGCAATGGTTCGACAGCAGGGGGAATTGCACCCAGGCACTTGCTGCCGTGACCTGCTACGGAGATCATCACCGGGCAACCTGGCCGCAAGGACAGAGTGCTTATAATGGTTTCAACGGCCAGACTGGACCTTCCCACTGGTCAGCGTCAGGCGATGAAAACACATTTAGCGAGATCTGTTTGTTAATGCCTGGCTGCCCCTTTGGGGGAATAAACATCAATTGGTCAGAAAATACATTTTCAGACATGTTTGGATGGCTTCGTCGCTTCCCGAAGTGCTTTATCTCCAAGAAACATTGCATTAAACTCGCCCTAGCAGACTGCTGCTATTTCTCACTGAGCAGGCTGCAGCCACCTTGTTGACTGTAACATGGCTGAAGCAAAGTCCCATTTATTCCTGCCAAAAATATCTCAAACCGAGAGACGAGGCGAGGCTGTGGGAGGTGGGACTGAAGGAGAGAAAGGGAGGGAAGGATCTAATTGCTGCCCTCAGTTACCTGACGGCTGAGGTGTAGTCAGCCTCCTCTCGGATGCGTGCAGTAAAAGGACAAGAGGGAACAGGTACAAGATGCAGCAAGGGAAAAATCATTCATCCTGAGAGTGATCAAGCCTGAACTAGGCACTTAGAGAAGCTGAGAAATCTCCACCGCTGGGAGATGTTCAAAACTCAGCAGGACTGGTCCTGAGCCAGCTGAGCCAACTTTAAAGTTAGTCCAGCTTTGAGAAGGGGTTGGACCAGAGGCCTCCAGAGGTCCTCTCCAACCTCAACTCTTCTGCAATGCTGATTTTCTTCCCCAAACCTCAGCAGTTCAGATTTCGGCTATCGGCAGCTCAGCAAACATGACTCAAAGAGACAGGGGTGGAAACGCGGGGCAGGGAGGGGACACACAGCACTGCCAGCCTCGGGCCCTCGCAGGGCTTAGGGCAGAGCTTCAAAACCAGATACTTTACGTTTATGTTTGCAGTCCCTTAAGAGTATCAGTTTGCCCCAGGATGGGTAGTGGTCAGAGTTTCCCCTACTTCCAGCAGAGCTGCATAAACAGGACATGACTATCTTGTAAAAATGTTTGTTTGTGGTTTTAAATGCAGATCTCCAGTATTACAGAGAGCTCACCAGCCCATGAAATGGGATCCAAACACAGATATTTACATGTCCTCATGCCTGCCAGCGTCTTCCTCCCAAAACCAGAGCCGCTCCATGGAAAGCACAGCGCAGCACTGGGCTTTTCTGTGACTTTGTTCCCTATCACACCTTTCTCTTTCAAATTCCCCCCCAACACAAGCTACATGGGACCAACCTGCCTCAGGAAAAGCCCAGCTCGTAGGGGAAAGACTCAATCTTTCACGGCTTGCTCCAGCCGCGTGATTGCTGCGTGCCAGGAGAGTTTCAGTGCCCGGGCTGCAGGTCTGGCAGCAGAGCCTGCCCTCCCCGGAGCGGCCGGGAGCCTGCCCTGGTCACATCCCCTGAGGTACCAAAGTAGCTCCAAGCATCTTCAGCAGGAGCCACTTCCACGTGAGCAGCCTGGGCCCGTCCCATCCCACCCACAGGAAAGCATCCCCATCCCAGATGCCCAGGGCCAGCCCTGAAGTCCCCTTTTTTCCTCCAGGTGTGGAATAATACATGGCTGTGGAGTGGTTTCTCTTCAGATGAACTCAAATCCTTTCCTCCTGTTTTGACTGAGGACCCCTAAAAGCTTTGAGATGCTGCAATGACTAAGAGACAGAGTAATGAGGTAAATAAAGTAGGTGAGAATAAACTTCACTGGTTTCAGTCGTCTAGAGAATTCATTTGCATCCCTGAGAACACCCTGTAACACAGCTGCTTCTTCCACCATCACCTGGTAATTTCAATCCCAACTCCCAGTGACAATTGTCACTGCTAACTTGATAACGCTTCTTGTGTCTGGCTTTGGAGGAGACGAAGCATCTCAAACACACTATTCATCATTTCCAAAGCAATCTTCCTGCCTTTGTTGCTTGCACACAGAGTGAAAGAGAAGTGCACAAATCTCAATCTTAATTGCCAACTCAATTGTCAACCAGCAGCGCACAGAGAAGAAGGAAAGCCCAGCAGTCGGGAATTCAGACACTGCAAGCGGCAGCTCTCAGGACTCTGCCCGCTGCCAAAGGAGCATAGAAGCATTGCCATCAACTTCTCTACCTCTCAGCAGCAGAGCCCAAGGCACCATCACTTCCTTACAACAAGACTGCAGCAAAACACTTGAAATTCCAGCGAAACACAGGGAATTGGGTTCTTTTATAAAGCCCTGAGGCACCCTGCTTGTACTCTGCACGCTTGGCCTTCCGGCGAGGGACCCCTAAAACACTGCAGCTATGTGATTTTTTGAATTGCTGCCCCCCCAGATCCAATGATGTCTTGCAGCATCCCTCCTTTGTGCCATGCTCCCCCCAAGAGACAAGGAGGATCAGCTCTGGGATGAAGGTTTGGCTCCCTGGTCCTGGGCAGGCACCCGCCAAGCCCCTGAGCGCAGAAGAGGAAAAGCCCCTCTTGGGTGTTTAATTGCAGCGGATTAGCAGTGGTTGGGATGAGTTGCAAGAGTCCCCCGGTTGCAAGTAGGAATCTTTTTCTAGCCCCAGTGCATCGGGATGCGAACATCCTGGCACTGTTATGAGGGGTACATCAACAGTGCCTGGAAAGGCACAGGGAAGGCAGCAAGCTCACTCCAATGGCTTCGCCAACAGTACTGTTGGGGACCTGCCTTCAGAGATGTAGGTACCCCCAGAACAGGTCAATCCTTGATGTCTCTTTGAAGCAATGAAAGCAAGACACGAAAATAGAGCGAAAGCAGTCTGATTAACACTGGGAGCAGATACAGATTGCTTGTCCAAACATGTGGAGACCACACAAGCTTCAGGGATTTAGTTCCAATGCCCCCACACGATGCCCATTTGCAGCTTTCCACACACGTAAGCCCTCGCCTCATAAAGTCAGAAGGCACCGACCCACAAGATCCAAGTGTCTGCTCACCAGAGAACTGGCATCGGTGCCATCTGGAGAGTTGACACACCACACATCAGACCAAGACATGCACTCTCAGTTCCGCAAGTACGCCAGGACTCTGCATCCCAGACCTGGAGACTAAAGTCGGCACCGGGGGAATGACCACGCCGATGCCCCTGCCTTGCTCCCGCAATGCACACCTCCCTCCTCGGCTTCCCCAGTGGGGACCACATCTGCTAATCCTGGTTTGTTGCCATCTTCCCCCCAGCCCACCAGTGAGATACACCAAGATACTGAAGCTGAGGTGGTTAACTCCTTCCAATCTAAAGCCAAACAAGTAAAATTCACTGTCAGCAGCAGCTTTCCTACAGTGCTAATTTGCACTGGAAACCAGAGAGAGAAACAGCACCGAATTACATCCTGGAAGATATACAGTACACAATCACAGGTGAGGCAATTTTTGCCAAGAAGGAAGACAGCATGGATGGGCTGAAAGGCTGAATGGATTGGGGGGGGGGGGGGGGGTATAAAACAGAAAATGGAATGAACAGAACAAGAACTAAATTACTGACATATGCATCCTCATCATAACTAGGGGACCTGACTTCTTCTGAAACACTGTAATTCAAGTGCAATGTAAAGCATTTTTATTCTCCTCAAAACCAGCTCATTTCTTTCTGTACACATCAGCTGTGTGCTTGCAGAAAGAGGCTGCAGCATTTTGTATGGTAGCTTTTTCTTTTTTTTTTTTTTTTTTTTTTTTTTTTGCAGTTGTAGATAAATTATTCCTCAGATGGGGATTGAGTATCTCTCCTTCCATGCAAACATGGTGCTTATGTACATTGCATACTGTGGCATTAGCAGTGTAAATAAGCTTCGGTCTTATACTGCACAGATAAGGCGCAATGCAAGTTAGCAGTGTTGTGTGGCAGCCCCACAGTCTCGGGGCTGCCATTCAGACATGCTTTTGGCATATAAAAAAACCAAGAAGCACTTATAAAAAATTTAAAGGAACTGGCTTTCTTCTGCTCCAGCTACCTATTTCATAATACAACTTTGGAGCTGGTGTGGCTCTTTAACATAGCTATCGGAAAGATTTGATCCACCACCCCTCCAGCCCATGGTGGCACTAATCCTTTCTCTCTCATTTAAAAGATAAAAGGTGCTGCCTCCCCCACCCACAAAGCCCCACGCATCACTGCAGTCCTGCAATACCTTTGTCCGACATCACTCCCCAAGGATCCCATCCTCCGAGCCGGTAACAAGGGGCTCACCCCATGGACATCTTCTGTCGAGGCTGGTGGGACAGTTTTTACGTGGGAATTGCTCTCTGAAGGGGAATTCTTCAGCTTGGCTCTCGCCATCCCGTGAGCTTTGGCTGCCTCTCCGACTTCCTCCTCTTTTCCCCCTGAACTCTCTCATACATAGCAATCCTCACCGCATTCAGTTTAGAGCTGTCGGCACGTACCATCTCTTCCTTCTTCTCTCTCCCCACTCACGGCTGCTCAGTGGAACAATCCTGCCCTGTACATTTATTTTGGTAGTGAGGAGAGTCAAGGCAAACTCTCTGGCCTTGCTGCTGCAACGAATTTGGTGCAAAATGACCGAGAAAACATCCACGATGCAGAAATCTCTGAAATGGCTTTGTTTAGTAAATAATGTAATTGCCTTGGCTGCCTCCTTTAAAGAAATGATTGCATTGCTCTTATCACCACAAGCACGGCAGGGGCTGAGGGATTATTTTTTCCCCATCCCTGTTTTTCAGTAGCAACGTGAGGGGGAGGAAGCTATTTTATCTTATTCCTCTGTGTAAAGAGCAGTGTGTGGACTGCATGCCAGGGACTAGACTCAGCGTGCTTGGCTCGCAGACACAAAGCAGCAGAGCAAGGTCCCCTCCTAAATGCACCCGCTGTGAACTGAGCCGAGAGGAACTCGCTGCTCCTTCTCTCTGAGAGGCCACAGGGACTCAATCCCTGCTCGCCTGGCCAGGCTAAAACAGTGCCTGGAGAGGTGCCCACTACCTGTCCCAGAACAACTCAGCTTTCCCTCTTCAGGTGAGAACAAAAGCTGCTGCCCCTTGAACATGCTTGGCATCGATTTCTCAAGATGTCAAACAGAAAAGGGAATTCACTGTGCCCATGGGTGTCCGGAGCAGGGGCTAAACCCGGGAGTCCCCCAGTGCGCAGGTGGGACTGGAAAGGGGGGGTCGCCCGTTCCGTCCTCTTTTGGGGACGCCACCAGTCCGTAGCTGCTCCAGCTCATGCTTGGTGGCAGCTCCCAACATGGCGCATCTTCAAGCGGACCACGACGGTGCCGCAGCGCGCTGGGTCGGAACCGCTCCCCCGGGCACGGGGCTCAGCACCACGGACAGCGGCCCCGCGGCCCCGCCCCACGACATGCCAACATCACGCCACGACATGCCAACACCGCCCCACGACATGCCAACACCGCATGCCAACGCTACCCCATGGCGCACCAATGCTGCTCCACTGCACACCACTGTTGCATGACAATGCTGCCCCACCGCATACTTTAAATATAAAGACTAAATTCACTGACTGATCACCAGCGGGACATCGCAACATGAAAAGCCAATGCAAAGAATTAAACTCACAACAGGCTTTCTTTAAAAAGAACATTATGTACAAAACCTCAACATATTAATAGCTGGAAGGGTCTTCCCAGAGTCTGAGGACAGAGAGGTGTGTGAGGGCTGTCTTTGAGTTAAGGGCAAAAGCTGCCCTGAAATGGGAAATCTGGGATCCAAAGTACTTCACTTTCGGAATGAAAAGCTGACATTTTCCTTTGGCACCAGCTGCGTGCCCTAACCACACTGCGCACTTCCATACCCCCGCAAGCTTATCGGAGCACCCAGCACCACTGTCCTGCGCCAAACTCTGGGAAGAAAAGGCCAGTCCTTTTTTTTCTTCTCTTTTATCAGTGTCAGGCATGAGCTCTGCCTGCTGTTCTTCCCCCTAAGATCAGTACCTAACGATGACTTACCCCGTGACACAAAGGCAGTCCCTGTCTGCTCTGGGAAGAGAAACCAAGTCCCTGTTTCCTGTTAACCAAACCCTTGTTTCCCTACTCAGAGCATTATTTATTAATGGGATTTCACCATAAGACATACATTATTTCAGCATTTTAAAATGTAAAATGGGTAAAACCCACAGCCCATTTACTGATGTGCCAGCTTTCAGCATACATTTAATTTCTCCTTTTGCCTCAAAATGATGCATTAGCTCAATGCATTCATTTTCTAATAGTCATTCCTTTCCGCTTCATGGTTTGCTTCAGCCTCATCTTTAACTTATTGCTCCATATCTGTTTACTTCAGGGTGTTGCTCTCAAGCCCCAGATATAATTACTGCCGTTAGCCCTCTGAACTGGACTGTGCCCAGTTCAGGGCCTGATGAATCCTCCTGGACAACAGGGGGGGCTGGGACTGGGGCAATCAGGTCTCTCTTTTAGGGAGCTATTTGCAAATTCTACGCTATACTGTATTCCTAATTCCAGAAGAACATTAATTTCAGGATTGAGGTTTGACGTGAAAAGTGGTTTATGCTTAAATTATAATCTCAGCTCTAATGCCAACAAGCAGCAGCACTGAACGGAAGAGGTATTAGGGAAAGGCCTGGGGAATTTTAACAGAAAAGGGAAACTCTCCTGTCATAATTTTGCTGTATAGAAGGTGACAAAAAACACATCAAAGAACCTCTTGAGAGACTCAGTTCCTGCCTGCGGGACCCTTTACATGAAGACGCCTTTCCTGTTAAGCACTTAAACGCAAACCAAGACACAAAAAAACAGAAGAAAGCGGAGGGTCATGAGAAACGGCAAACAGGGCTGCTGGTTTGAAGAGCCATTTCCCTTCCAAGGGAGAAAAGAGGTCACCTGAGGCTGAGGAGAACCCCTCCGAGGCTGAAGAATCCCACAGAGCTGCTCAGATCCACGTTGGGCTGCTGAAGCAGTTCCTTTGCTGAAGTTCTGTCCGAAAAATATTCCTCTCTCAGGCAACACAATAAGTTCCACACTTCACCTAAGGACCTACAGCCCCGGCAACATCTCTCGTCCCAAGCCGGAGCTGTCTGGGTCACTGAGCCACCAGCAATGCAGAAAAAGCACCCTGGTCCTCTCGGCTGGGAGATGGGAAGCCAGGGCACTGATGAGAAAAAAGGAAAAATAAAAGCACTTGAGCGCTGGGTTGTTGGTGGAGTACGTCGCTGTCTGTCAAAGGGTAAAGCATCACACAGAATGGATAAAGCCACTTTCCTGTAACTCAAAAAGTGAAGGGCTGTTACTTAGAAAAAGCCGTTTAAGACTAACTGCTTGTGCCTGGTGCTGGTGATGCCCGTTCATGGCTGCTCTATGCTTATCCTGAACTCAAATAATGCAACAGGCAAAATGCATCACGCAGCACACCCAGAACACTCATTCTTGCTCAGAAACTGCACGTTCCTAGAAAGAGCCGTGGCTGTAAGTGTAACCTGAAGTACAGCTCGGTGAGCCTGCTCTGCAGGGACACGTTGTCTGTGTTCCACCCATGGTATACAAGGGTAAGCTACACATCAAACACCTTGTTTGTACAGCGCGTTCTCCAAGGGAATCCGAGAGTGAAAATTGACAAAACACGACCCCGTGGACATCAAAGTCCAAATAAGAATTCCTCAGGTCCAGAAATATTTGCCTAGCTAACCGAACGCCAGCCATCTGACTGTAAGCCAGGAAATTGATGTTTAATTTTAGTTTGAGAGCCCATTACAAACTGCTGATTTCTCATTTCAATATCTGCATTATGCAGAGACCACTGCTGTGCCAAGGGCTGGAGAGATGGCTGGGAATTGCGGCACAGCAGTTACAGTGGTAATGATATTTCTGAAAATAAGATTTAGAAAGAAGCAGATTCTTCATTAGTCTTAGTTGAATCCACAGCAACTGCATTGTTAAATATTCTCCTTTTATCCAGGTAGCTTTGAGTCCCAACTGCCAAAACTCCTTTTACGCAGCTCTTCAACTTATTTTTACTAAAGCAGGACCTGGCCCATTCTAACTAGTTCACCAAACAGGAAAGGGTTGGGGTTTTTTCATATTCTTCTGACAAACAAACCTGTTATGTTGAGATACAACCCAAAAGTGTTAGTGTGTAAAGCCTTCTGTAAGAAAAGCCAGTTTAATATATTTTAAAATCTTGAGAAATCACCCTGAAAGGCATGGACTATGCAAAGATACTTCCAAAACCACAAAAGGTAACTTGTGTGGGAGAGGACATTTTGCTAGAAAACGTCTGTGCTCACGACCACGTCAGCATCTCACGAGAAACTTTATCAGCCACGGCAGAGCTGCTGCTCTGCAGGAGGGACTGCATTCATCCAAATACAGTTTTAATTCAAGGGACCCCGAGCTGAAAAGTCATTAAGGCTCATTATTATCTCTCTAGTGAACACCCGCTTCTATGGACCCACTGGCGAGCCCCTCTAGGAAAATCACTTTTCCATTTGGGCTATCGCCCGGCTCCCGAGGAGCAGCGCCCTGCACGGCCCCTCCGGCTGCTCCTCGCCAGGTTGCTCGGTCTTTGTGCTGCCTTTGCAGGGCAGTCCTGACCTCCCTTTACTTAATAGCTCCGAGAAAAAGCAAGATCCCGGCAATTTTACTACCACCACGAACACTTCCTATGTTTCGAGACCCCAACAAATGTCATAGCCTGACATTAATGGCTTAATAAACTTTAGAGCATTACTAACACTTTGACAAATGTTACAAACCAATCTGGCCCAGCCATTTGCTGAAGTGTTTTTCAAGAAGTGCACATGCGCCAGTTTTGCCCTTTAGTCACCGGGGAATGCCCTACATTGTCACCATGCATTTTGCAAAATAGCTTTTCAAAAGCTGCCAATGTTGTGAGCTTGCCAAGGTTCACGCACAGCCCTGCAAAAACAATTCCATGCCCCTCCGCGAGGCTTCTGCAACCAGGCTAGCACCGAGCTGCATAAAACAGTACTGTTTAAGCACCAGCAGAAGCACCCCTCTTCACCAGAGTTGGCTGGAAATGTCAGCATTTTTGCAGAAATGTAAAGATTTTTTTTTTCCTGTTTATTAATTGTTCTCTTTTTCAATGGGAAGTTAAAATTACAGAAGCTCCATCTTCTGCTTCCTCACTAGAATATTTTTTCCTCTGACGTTTGTTTCAGTTAAAACAAGAAATTTGCCAAAAAGAAAAAAATGCAAAAAAAAAAAAAAAGTTGATGCTCCATCCTCCTTCTGTGCATAGGACATTACCCTTCCATCCCCGTGGGGTGCCAGCCCTGCTCCTCCGCACAGGGATGTGGAGGGAGCACGGACACGCTCAGAGACCCCCGGGACACCCTCGCCTGCTCTCCTGAACAGCACACTGTGCACAAGAGTGGCCCGAGTAACTCTTTTCCTCACAAGACGGGTCCTTCTGCCCATATTTTTCACTATTGATCAGCAGGTGGAGTTGCAGTTAACGAGAGGGTTGAATCCAAAGAGTTTCAGTTCCTTTTACAGTCAAAAATACGATACCAATACATTGATTACTTCAGATTGCAGAGATATTAGAACATACAGGAGATGCTTGGGAATCCTCTCTGGACAGCAATGATGTGTATATTTATTAATAAAAGTGCTTAGAAAATACAGTTTGTATTGATCCAGAGTCAATTTAAAAACTTCTTTCCATTTTCTTTCCATTAGCCTGCAGAGGAAGGTCCTCTCTGGCACGTGGCCACCGGCGTGGGAACAGGACCTCAGCACTCAGCTGCTGTGGAGAGCCAGCAGATCTTTCTCGGAGATGAGCTGTGCAATGAAAATCGGGGTTTAATAGACACAGATGATCAAATCCTTCCTGAAGGGGCCAGGGGAAAGCCAGGGACGGATGGTGACTGCTATGTACATTCACAGAGACGGGCATCCAGGTGAGCTGGGGCTTCCCAGAGGCTGCTCCCCACGCGAGAGCCGCGGATCCCCCCCGAGCGGCCGAGGGCCCGGTGCTCTCTGAGCGCTGCTCCACGCCAGGTTAGGGCCAGGCAAGTCCACAGCAGCACTTTGCGATTCAAAGTACTTGCAAACGTGTCTGTGCTACTGCTCCTGTAGCGTTCTGTATCTGACGGGTCACAGCTCCTGCCTCCCCCTCTCCTGTGGTGCCAACGAGCAGAGGCCCTCAGCAGCAGATTGCCAAAGATAATGGGAAGATTTCCCAGAACTTCGGTTTTCTTTGAGGTGAATCCATGTCTTGGCACCTCCACAAACAGAACCGGTAATGGGCTGCAAGCAGTAGGACAGCGACACGAGAAAGCATCTCAGTGACTCTCCCACCTGCGTTCACGGTGCACGGAGGCGTTATTATTCACCATGTGCATTCCCGTCACACCAAGAGCTCCGAGCCAGAACAAGCCTCTGTCTCCCTGGACTCAGCACAAGAACCCAGCCCTTTTCCTCTGCAAGCCAGCAGTCTGAAGAGGGCCAAGATGCAAGAGGAAGATGTAGAGCAGGACAGAGAAGGACAAAAAAAAAGCTCAACCCCCAGTGACTTTGCAGGAACTTGTAAGAGGTTACGGCCTCTTTGACCCTGCCAGCTAAGAAACTAGAAGCAGTAATTATTTCAGTGGAATTTCTCCATGTAGTACACGGAGTGCACCAAGCCCCAGAGGATATTCAGGAGCTGGGAGACACTTCCCAAGCAATGGGGCTTTGAGCAGCTGGAGAGGCGAGGTGCAGAGGGAGCAATACACGCTGGGGTTAGGGCAACAGCAGCTCCCTGCAGCGCCTGCTCACCCAGATCCAGGGCACCAGTAAGTCAGTACTATGTCCTGTCTTTCACTTACTTCCACTGGTTTCTGTTCCTTCTGCACACTGCCTTGGCACGTTAATGCCTTTGCACCACAGGCACTGACGAGTTCCCCGAGAAGCCGTCAGATGGATCGACACCACTGTGAGTTCTCCTTTGTATCTAGGACTCTTTCCTGACGTTTGTCTTTAAAAAGCAACACCATTCATATGAAAAGTTGATTAATTCCACTTGTTATAATTACTCTCACAAAAAAAATCCATCTATTCCCCCCCTGCGAACATGGGGGATAATGGTCCTTACCCTTCGTGGTAAAGCATTTCAGTTCCAGGGGTGAGAAGCTCTGTACCAAGCGCTAAGTGTTATTATTAAACTGTCATTAAAAGCATTTCAGGAAAAGTTGGCAAACTGCAGGGATTTCTGTCATCACAGCGGCAGGCTGGGACGGCAGTTGGCCTGAACGGTTACTGCCAAACCCACAACCGTATGGAAGACCCGTCTCCATTCAATGCCACCATTGCAGCCACGTCCACCTTCGGCAGGATGTCACCTCTGAGGATCTCCCTGCTGCACCGCCCCACAGGACCATATCCCACCACGGCAGGTTTGGGGGGGGCTGCTCCATCCCCCCCATGCACTGCTGGAGGGTGCTCAGCACCACGACAAACCAAAGAAACCCAACAGAATAGAGCCTGGCGCAGGGGAACATCAATATTCACCGACACCATCACACAGCTGCGGAAACTTTTGGCCAACCGGTGCCGCACCAGAGACCAGGCACTCGAAGGCGCCTGAAAGATTTGCATGACACAGGCAGAAATTAACTGGCTGCATTTTACTCTCTCGCTTCCCCTATTTAGTCTTGGCAGCTGAATCAGGCAGTACAACTGAACGGCACCTGGCAGCAGCTCACTGCCATGCCCAGCGTCTCCGCAGCAGACTTTGGGAGACTTCTCCAATAAACCGGAGCACTGGAGTTTCAGGGCAGAAGGAACATTTTGGAAAGCACAGAGGAGAGCATATTTAGCAGCAGCAAGACAGCTGGAAACAGAAGGAAGCCTTTGAAGAGCTGGGCTGATGGAGAGAGGTGGAAAAATTATGTAAAGTAAGAAAATACATACAGAGCTTGCAGGCAGGCTGCAAGCCCGGAGGGGGACGGTGTGCCTGATACTACAAGAGCCTTTGATTTCTCTCCTCTTGCCCGAGTTCTCTGCATTAACACTTCAAATGTTAACGATTTCAAACCATTAGCATTTAGAAGAGAGGACCCAGGGCTTCAGAAACTGCCCAGCAATAGCCCAGCTGTGCCCTGTGGCTTCTCTCCTGCCCGGTGCACTGAGCAGTGCCCGCGCCAGCCCCAGCATCCCGATGATCCCACTGCCGGGGGGCTCGCCCCGATCCCCACGGATGGACGTAGGGGATCTGCAAACGAGTCCCCTCTTGGCTAGCCCAGAGGAGGGACGGCAGGTCCCCTTCACCAAGTAACTCCCCGACTACCCGGAGAGTCGGCGAGAGCCCTTATATAACTGCGACGCAAGAGCCTCGCGCGCTGAATCCCAGAACTGTCATCGCAGCCTTTGCAAACCCATTTTTACCTCTTTAAGTGTGGCTCATCAGCGACGAACATGAAAGCTGCAAACCCAGTATGTTAACTTGGGACTGCTTAGCAGGGAGAAGAAATAGAGCAGACCCGAGCAGATGCTGAACAAATATCCCTACAAAGCCACGATACCTCCGACAAGTTTCCTATTTCTGCGGTGCATTTTACATGCTTACGAGCACAGCAATGAGACCCTGAAGCTTTACAGTGACTCATAATCTCTTCCCACCTCGTAACAAAGCTGATGACAGGTTAAAACGGCCAGAGGAAAAAGGGAAGGTATCTGTATACCTGTCACGGCTGCTCACACCAGCAAGGAAATTAAAGGCCCTTGGGTAAAATCTAAATATATATCTGCAAGGGAAGCATGAAAAGTCTCCGGGCAGAGCAGAGCAATCAGGCACAGCCGAGTCACTTTTCCAGATGAGTACGTAACGGGGTCACTATCTGCTTCCCAAGATTTAATGAGATGAGCGCCGGGGTCCTCACCCCGGCAGAGCTGGCAGCCTGTGCCGGCAGGGACGGGCAGCACTTTCCAGAGCATGAGTCAGCCCCGGCTCTGCGCACGGAGGCAGAGCAATGCGGTGAGCGGGAAGGCAGGCGGCGGTGCTCGGAGGAGGTGGCAGGGCAGGACCCAAGCCCAGCCAGGAGGAGCAGGGGGCTCCTGGGCTCCCCCCGGCACAGGGCTCGGGGCTGGCAGAGCCGCTTTCCCAGGGACGAGCAGGCTGGGTGAGTGCCCTCCACTGCAAGTAGCTGCAATTTAGTGCCTCCCAGCTGTAGCGATCTTTGCACTATAAACATTTATTACCCTAAGTGTTCGTGCAGTACTTTTCCCCCGTGAATCTGGCAACACCTTGTAAACACCCCTGGGCACCGCTCGTGATATCTGCAGGAGGAGCAGGAACAGGTTGGTCCCCGTGCCCAAGCTGTCGGTCAGGAGGAGGCAAGAAACTCACGTCGCGTGGCGTGGCGTAATTGCCGTGGAAATTCTCTAACTTCCCTCCAGCCTTTCCGAGGGCCTGAGCCCCAGGGCTCCCCTCCGAGGCCGGGACTTTCCCCTTGCTGCTCTCCTTCTGCAGGTGGCTGAGCCAAGACCTGGAGAAAGGAGAGGGATGCTCTGAGCATCTTCAGCCAGCGGCTAAGGGCAGGATGGACAACAGCAGCGCGCTCACCCCCCAGCTCCTGCGGCACACTGTCCAACAACGCTCCGCTCCGGGGAATACCCTGCTCCCCTGGGATGCGCTCCAGTTTTCCCAGGGGATGCGACAGGCAGCGAGAGCTGAAAAGGCTCCTTCTGCCTCCCCACGCAGCCTCTCGCGAGCTCTTCGAGCGCTCAGTGTTTGCAGCCCAGCAGCAAAGTGCCTTCGGGAGCCAGCGACGCTCTGGATGGAGACACGCTACGGCGTTTAATGAGCCGGCAGCACAGGCGGCTCGCTCGCTCGCTGCTGCAAAACACCTCTCTGAGCTCCCCGGCAGAGCTCGCCAGGAAGCAATTTCAGAGTGACTTTCAAAATGCCAAAGTGATTCCTATTTTGCAGTTTTAAAGGACTCGGAGCCTTTTCTGCATGACATTTTTGCAGCAACTTTGTTACTAAAGTATTAAAATTCTAATGAAACGATCTGTTAAACTGCAAAGCAGTGTTTACTTATTTAATGGCTCTAAGAGTTTCTGCTTAACACACGGAGAATTTTAGCATCTAAAAACCTTCTTAAAACTTTTTTTCTTTTTTTTAAAAAGATGAAACTTCAAAGGAGAAACTTAGGCTTTGGTGCTCTCCATCAGCTCTGCCAACTGTGTCTCACGGTAATAAAATCTTCTTCCCTCCCCAGGGTCGCTAGATCGTGCTAGGTGCCATTTGCCAGGCATTTCCCGTTTCTGTCACCATTCATTTCATAATACATTATATAAGACAGAGAAAATGGCAAGTCCGTATAAAGAGAAATTCACAATGTGCTGCAGAAATGAAGCATGAACTCCATGGAGTCTGTGACAGCCTCATCGTGGTGTGTGGGAAGGACTAGAACAAGGGGTTGTACCAGACCATTGATCTTCAAGTACGTTTCTTATTTTAACTTCAAGGAGAAAAATTTGCGTACCAATCAATAGCGTGCTGTAGCTGAAAGTTCTGCCATGAGATCAGAGTCCCTGCCAGCCAGGTGATGCGCAATGCCCAAGTCAAAGCTCATGCTGCGCCCAGATGCCGTCGGGGATCTGCCAAACAGGGTCTCTCTGTTTACGCATTCAGCCAAAAGCAGGGCTCGGAACCAAGACATTAAAAGGAAAAGAAAGGTTTCTTGTGTAATACTTGGGCCATCCGAACCCCCACCACGAACAGGCAGCGCGTTCCTAAAAGTCCTAAACACGGCAGTTAAGCGATGGCAAAGGTCTTTTACAGTGTCAGGTATCCACCCACTTCGTGTACTCTGAAATAAATGAGCATGGAGGGCAGATGACCGCGTTAAACACTTTTTCTCTGACGTAAGAGGCCCCAGGGGCCTCTTCTGCAAAAAACACCCTGAACTTCTCCCCAGAGGAGACAAACGCTGCCACACACATACAAGAGCTGCGCTGCCTTCTGCCGAGCACGCCCGGTCAAGAGCAAAAGTTGAACTAAAGCCGTGGAAAAGGATCTTAAGTCAGGTTATTATACACTGTTGGTCTTATCTGCTCATCAGCTTCTGGTTCAACTCCCATGACCAAATCATCTGTTGGGAAGGAAATATCCGCTCCAGGAGTCGGTCTGACAGCAGATGCTATTTCATGGATGCCGGGTCTCGACTGCCTCATACATTTACAGTAAAAAGCACACTTAAAAAAAAAAATTCTTGGCCTGTTCTCAACTCTCACATAAAGACACACAAAAATAAAAAGGGATAGGCTCCAATTTTTTACACAGTGTCTCCTTAAAGACTCAACTGCAAACACCATCCTCTCAATTTATATTCATTCTGGCCAGGCAGAAGCTTTTAGGAAGAAAGATTGTTTAATAAACAGACATTTGTAACAAGTGTCTGATCTTGCAGCCTCATCATCTGGAACAGAGTCCATTAAACCAAGTGAGAAACTCTCTGATCATTAAGGATATTTAATGGGATCAAGATTAAATTATATTATGATTGTATGATTGTGTTAATATCTGCACCAGCAGGTCCAGCCGTACTGCCTTCTCTCCCTAAGATCTGGTCGTGGGAAACAGGGCAGCTTAGAGGGAAAAAGGCCTTGAAAGGTTTGATAATTGTTCCAACTCTCAAAAGTTGCACGAGAAAAGCAGCCATCAGGCCCCAAAGCAGATCTCCGCGCTCTCCTGCACCAATACGTGCCTGATCAGCAGCACCCACTGCGCCTCTCGAGTCATTCTTCTCCAAAAGGGCACGGGGGATCACACTGGCATGAAAAAGCACCTGAAATTCTGGAAAAGGGCACGGATCTCATTCAGACATGCACTTCATCTCAGTCATTCATAATTCCCTGCCACAGAGCTGTACGTGCCTCCTTCGCCTTCTCGCTCCCGCTGAAAGCCCAGTCCACGTTCCCCTAACTTGCTCCCTCTGAAGCAGTGCGGTCCCTCGGGAGCGCGGTAACACACGGGACGACGGCAAAGCAATCCCTGGGGGTGCGAACGGCAACTTCATTCAACGGGGGAAAGCCATGCCTGGCATAGTGCCATCCGCTTCAGCACGCTTACGTGATGAGCAAACTTTGCCCCTCACCTCCGAAGCTGGATGCCTTCCTGCGGCAAAGCGCATCAGCAGCTTCTCTTGGAAAAACCTGCACGTCACAGGCGGAGCAGAAGACGCTCTGCCTCCTCTGCATACCAGCACAGGGCTTCCTTCAGCAGCATAACCTTGCTATGCAAATGACGGCTTTGGATTCACTTAATTAACCTTTGGGGCTTAACCTGAACGTGCTGCACGGCTCTGCCAGCCGGGACTCCTTCACTACGAGGCAGGTCCCTGGGTGTTGGAGAGCAAGCTTGGGGGTTTGATAGCTGGGCTTTGCTCTTTTTCATTGTTGTTGGGGTTTTTATTTTAACTCTCACCATTGGGAAGGCATCCGTCGTTCATACATGTGCCACGTGTTTTGCACGTGTCTGTAAGCTGAAATTTTTGTACTGCTGAACCCTGGAAGCTGAACATTTCTTAGCCACAGAGCACTGCATCCAGCATTAAAACACATTTACAAGTTCCTAGCAAGAAAGAAATATCTCCCATTAGAGGCCATAACAAGAGCTGACTAGAAATTGTTTTTCCTCTCAATTTTAGCAAATAGCTGCTGGCAATAAACCTCTCCATCAGCACTGGGCAGTTCTAAGTGCAGATACAGTGTGGGAAGAATCCAAACAATGTGACAATACTGAGCTTTAAAAGCATTTTGGAGAAAGATGAAAAGGAACAATTGCTGAATGTCAGCTCCGGAAGAGGTTGATGAGATGTAATGGCTCTTCGCGTCACCGTCTTTTCACTATATAACATTTTCAGTACCCCAACAGATTACTAACTCCTGCAGCAGAGCCTTCCACCCCATGGCAATCGCTGTACAACAGCTCTGAGATGGCAACACGAGAGACCCCCACTCACGAACGGGACTATAAAGTCTCTCTCCACGTGGGAAAAACCTCATGGAGCTGATTTACCGAGGTGGAACTGATGCCACGGGTACAAGTCTTAAGGAACTTCAGAT
Source organism: Astur gentilis (assembly GCF_929443795.1). NCBI lineage: Eukaryota > Metazoa > Chordata > Aves > Accipitriformes > Accipitridae > Astur > Astur gentilis. Next base: position 18,649,126 of record NC_064908.1, read on the forward strand.
AAACGGGGAGGAAGGGGTGTATAGAGAAGACGAACGTCCCCTTTCTTGCTTGCATGCCGGCACGTGGGCGAGCACACTCATGCACGTATGTGTGTGTGAGCGCCTCAGGAAGGGTATGTCCCTGTGCCAGAGAGGTGGAGCTGCTCCGGATGACTAGAAAGACCAACCTCAAGTCATCCGAAGTGGGAACTGAAGTGTCAGAGAAGGCCTTCGCTCTCAGCAGCGTGGGTGTAACTGCATCAAACTGTAATGAAGCAAATCCATCTTCCCAATCCAAGCTCAAGAACAGTGACTAAATAGCTTCCTTGAATAACTGTCTTTCCAGAGACTAGCTATAACTTCTTGCTGAGAAATACGGGCGCCACCTAATACCCATTTCTCTGCCCTTGAACAAACAATGTGACTGTGCATTATAAATACCAAACTAAATTAGCACACTAGTGTCCATGCCAATTATTTCAATTAAACTCTCTTCTAATAACCAATTACCACCCATTTTATTAAATTAGAAATTTTTCAAACAATACTCCCATACGGACCTATTAGCCCGGATGTAATTATGTGCTTCCCACATTGACGTGTGGACACCGGGCAAATGAGTTTCTTTCGGTCTCTGCAGCTCTCCCCACCCCCAGTCATCCAACCACATCCATAGCTGGTCTGAAAAGAAAAGTTTTAGACAGTGTTTTATAGCTTTGAAAAACTGTATTTAGTACCCATCTGCAGGAAACCTTTCTGTTTAAGCTTTTTTGCTCGCATACAAAATAGCACACTGCGTGCAGTAAGAAGGCCACCGTCAAATTAAATAGCTCTAGGGGATTGATTAAGGCATTCAGAAATAATGCAGTGTGGCTTGGCCAGATGCTTATGTCCTAACAGTAATAGTTATGAGACCAACTCAGCTGAACTAGCAGAAGACTTGAGACAATCTCTAAACCGAAAGCGTTTGGTTCCTCTCTGCCTGCAGCGGGGCACAACCTGCCTAATCTCACCAGTAAAACCAGAGATAACGCATCAGGAGCAGCGATCAACAGCAGCGCTGGCTGAGCCCCAGCTACCCAAGCTCCGTCAAAACCCAAGTTACACGAGTCGCGAGGCCAAGCCGACCTCATCAGACAGAGGCATCTGCATCTCGCCAGAGCTGCTCGTCTGGCGTCGCCCCTGCCTGGTCCCTGCTCAGCGCAGAAGGGGAAGGAGGCGAGATCCTCCCCCCAGCCCTGCAGACCGAGGCTCCAGGCTCCAGAGCAGAGGCAGGGAGGAGCTCACGGGCTGCTCCTTGCTAAAATCCAGAGAGAAGCCAAGGGACAGAAGAAAAAAAAAACAAAACCAGAAGAGAAGGCAGGAGCCGTGGCTCAGGGGTCAGCAGAGGCTGGCAGCCTTTGCCCAGGAGGGATGGCCATGCCCTGCCCGGCCGGTGCCAATGGCTTCTGCCTTCAGCCTCCGCATGTGCGGGAGCAGGATTCCCGCTACTCCAAGGAGCTCTCGCTCCGTGAGTCTCAGGGGTGGAAAAACACCCACTTCTGGCAAAGGCCTGCCTTGCTCGTAAACATTTAGCTGGTGGATTTTTTGCTGCTTTCTGACAGGATAACACATATCTCAGCGATGTCACTTCTGCCCACAGGATGGCAAGGTCTCAAGCTGACATTTGCTAAACATCTTCAGCACCTGCTCCCCAGAAACGTTCCTCTCTCCTAGACAGAGGAAACGCTTTTCTTGACAGCTCCTGCCATCGGGGAGCTAGCACGTACTCTGCCACTGAACCATGATGTTTGTGCATCGTGCTCTAACTGCTGCTCGGCACCCCAGCGACGGGGGCTGGATTCACCGGGCCACCGACCCACGGCCAAGGCTCACAGAGGGCTGGCCAGGCCAAAGCAGCAGCACAGCACTTCGAATGTCCAATTCCCGAATAAATCTGCTTGTATCGATCTGAAGTCAGAAACCGATTGCAGCAAAGCTCAACCAAAGCAACGGCTTTGCTAACAGTCACCGCCGGCACGGATACGAGACATGAAGAAAGGCTCAATGACTCTACCCACAGCCCAAAAAGTAATTGCTCCTTGCCTAAAGGTAGCTGCTAAATTTGCAGAGCAACGCTCCCGCTCCTGCAGGAGCCTGCGTGGGCTGCAGGAAGCGCGGCAGAGTCACTAATCCAAACACAGCCGCTGTAGTACCGGCACTCGCTCCGCAGCCTCCCCGCCGCACTCCCCCACGGTTCCTTCCCGCAGACGCCGCAGACCCGCCGCCGTGCCGATCTGCGGTGCTTGCGGACGGCGGCTACGTGAGCCCGTCGGCTAGAGACCCGGTCTGAGCGGCACAGAGCCCAGAGAAGCTGCGACAGGCCCCGCGGGAGCCGCAGCCTGCAAAGCGGAGAGGACACGGGTGTTTGCCACGCAGCAGGAATCGCCACCCAAACTTAGCAAAATCCAGCAGATCTCAATGACAGATCGATCGCAGAAGATGTGGTGGGTTTTACCTAACCTTAAAATGAAGCTTTTTTAGAAAATCACGCTGTTGTACCAGATAGCGGAGGCTGGCAAACACACAGTATCCGTGGCCGTTCCCAGTGTTGCAGGAGAGCAACAAGCCCCAGCCCAGAGCAAGGAAATCATCACAGCCCTCTGCAAACCAGGACCAGGGAATAGCCAGCGTGGGAAGAAAAGCAGCACGCAAGGAAGGGTGGGAGACAATCTGCAGATCCACACTTAACTCCAAGAGTTTCAGGACCTGCAGAGAGGAGGATGACAGCACCTTCCTCAGGACCCTCGCACGTCTCCAGGCAGGATCAGGCTGGGTGGAGGATCTCAGCCTCCAGCCTTGGCTAAGCTCCTGTTGCAGGGGGAGCACAAGGACTGCTGCCCGGACAGGAGACACGGACATACCCCCTCCACACCCCCCTGCACCCCCCGGACAGCATATCCAGCAACTCACATGCAAATGCAGCACATCAGTCAGCTTTACGCAAAGCTGCAGCCGAAACCTAGAAGAGATGTGACAGCAGAGTCCTGGAGAGAATAAGAAAATTACAATTTTTGCCCTGGGTTTGGGGAATTTTGTTGGATAGGAGTCATGTTTGCGTTGTCCTCAAGAGGGCTCTACCAGAGTATTATGAAAGAGCAGCAGGAAAAATCATCTGTGACAAAGAAACTGGTGACAACAGTAGACATGAAATCCGGCTCAGTAAACCGACCGCAGCGCGGCACAGAGGGAGGATCAGACTCTGGGCAACCCCACGCGGGTCAGGGGAGCGATGCCACGCGGGTGAGAAAAGAGCTCATGTCTAAGATGGACACCCCCAAGCAACAGAAGGAGGTTTGCACTGGCCACAGCAAAGACCTGCACTCTTCTCCATCGGTTCCTTGCAACACCCAACACCCCCTCCAGGGACATAAACCCCCGCCCCAGGCAGTGGAAGGCTGCTCCGCTGCTCCGCTCCCCCAGGGAAGAGGTGAGGCCTCAGCTCTGCTCCTCACACCGCGGCTGGGAGCAGCTCCAATGCCAGGGAGCCGGGGGAGCTCCGGTTCCAGCCTGCCGGAGGGTGCCGAAGCACAGAGCGGCAGAGCGGCACGCCGCCGCAAAACAGCTGGCACCTCACTAGTGCCCAGCTTCGCAAGCGGCGATCGCACTGAGCAAAAGTGGGTTGTTTCTGAACCAACACGTTCAGGTACAAGACCAACACTCGCTCTGTTTTTTAGCTCGCGTCAGGCAAGACTTTCATACATCGAAACAGTAACCCTACAAAGGGAAGGCGTGAATGAACCTCTTGGCTTCAGCGAGGCGACACCTCGCTGCGTATGGCCCCCCTCTCGCCACACTTCAGTTTTTTGCCCTTGAAGCAAACCACTGATCTCACCCATTTAATTCATCACCGTTTCACTCTTTACGCTACCCAGCTGACCCCACGAGCTCCCCACCCCCGGGTAATGGGCTCGCTCAGCATATGCTGTTAGCCTCAGCCTTCAGCACGATTCCTCCTTCCTTCCTTCCTTCCTTCCCTCCGGCTGCGCCCACGTCCTGGCCCGGCTCTGAACCCTCGAAGGCTGTGGCCGTGGCTACTTGTACATTGTGCTATGCATATATGCACACCCACACAACTGCTGCAAAAAAGCAGGCAGGGAAAACAATGATTGCATTGGATTGGAGAGAGCGTGAGCAAGCTGCACCCTCTCCATTGCAAGAGAGACCCTAGTGAATGAGGAAAATATCTCAGAAAAACACAGGGGAAAACACGCCTGCGTACAGGTACCCTCACACGCAGCAAATACCATCTGACTGCAGAAACTTTCGTTCCCGAAATAGAGGGCTTGCACCCCGCACGTTGGAACTGACCACAAAGCCATTGCTTTGGAGATGCCACGATCCAGACGTGTTTTGCCTGCCTGCAGACTTCACTTTGCAGCTTCCACTCACAAAACACTGCTTCAATGTCCTGCTTGACTGTCAGCAAACAGCACAGCCCCAGACCGTCTCTTGAAGAAGGATGATCAGAAGAGAACCAGATGGTCTGTCCTTAGGAAGAAGACATAAGCAAGACCATGCAGTTGTGGCCCCGGTGCAAGTCCGAAGAGGCAAAGCCCACTCACAGCTCCCGGAGTTCTTCCAGAAAGCTGTGGATGGCCCTTGCAGAGGCACACCTGCCCCCTGCAACAAATGTCTGATGGAATTTTAGAAGAGAAAATAACTCTTTAAAATGCTTGCAAGTTACATAACTGTTGCAAAGCATTGCTTCACCCACTACTACAGGCTTCCTGCTTGAAGGAACAAGTTTTCTGAGTTTGAGAGATTTGGAAAACATGCCTCCTTTTTTTTTCCACTTTGATCTGCTAGTAATGTGCTAACGTCCACAACCTATCTGTCCCACCATGACTTAAGCCCTGGATTTCAAGTCTATCACCACAAACTCCTTCATTATCAATGATTTACTGTCTAGAAAAATTGAAGAGGCAATGCTGAAGCCTATCCAGGGAACCCGCAACCCTGGAAACCTCCTCCCAGCCCTCTGGTTATGCAGGGGAGATTTTAAGACACCCACAATAAGGTTTTTGGGACAGGCCAGGGGAGCAGAGACTGCTGTTCGCCACAAACCTTCATCCCCAGGGACCTGTGCCTTCCAGCAGGTTGGACTTCGATCATCTCCCTGCAGTAAAACAGCCAGCCGTGAATTTGCTAAAATGGCAACTAAATGCTCCACAAAGGAAGGAAATGAGGTCATGATGGCAGATAAAGTTCAGCAGTAGCATTTTATACCAAGTGTCATATAGCAATGTAATCTAAACTCTGAACTCTCTGAAAGATAAGAAAAAACGGAAGATAAAATTATTTTTAGTGCAGCAGTACAACAAATTAATAGATTGATACTAGCAGAAATCTCCAGATTCAGGGACTTGGAGGCTGGTGCTGCTCAGCCCTTCGCAGGCAAACTGCGGCCAGCCCAGTTCTGTGGGTAGCTGGCAAGATATCTGTACAGTGCCCATATGACCCATTCACTGAACTGTCAGTCAGGAGGAATGTGAGGTATTTTCTTCGCAAATTAATAGCTACATCTTTACTATGGATCCAAGCAAGTGGCAGTGGAGCAGAGGCAAATGCAGCATGGCAAGGAAATCTGCACTAGCTGCAGGGCTTCAGCAAGCAAATGTGTTCACATCTCTCTTGATAAGCAGAGCTGAAAATAGTAGAGAAAGAATTAATCCTCTCTGTTGTTGGAACTTCTCAGAAACAGAGATGTTTTGATCCAAATTTCAGGCCTTTTGTTCCTCTCTAAACCCCTCTGCTGCATTGTCTACCACAAAATGAAGTCTCTGAGATGCTACGCCTTACAGGAAAATGTAGGGGCGGGGGGGGATTTACGAACCAATTTATTTAGGCTCTGCCTGTGATCTCTTTAACCACGACCACACAGGGGTCTGTGCGAGAGCAGCTCACGCCCAAGTAGAGCCGGAATTAGGACAGGGTTGGCTGCAGAAGGTGGTGAATGTGTAGCAGGAGTCGAGCCCCCGTCTCCCCCAAGGCTGCGAGCGGGGGAAGCCTGAGCTCCGATGCTCCCTACATGCCGTCAGTCACCGAACAGGTTGTGCAGAGGAAAAGGAACGAGCACCACCTTCAGAATGGCAATAAATTATTTCCCTTGGGAACAAAGATGCAACTGTGACAAGACGAAGCGGTGGGAAAACATAGCAGAAAAATTTAATGCATTCTCTGCAGTTACAGTTACAGCTGCCAAGTTGTTTCTCATACTGTCACTACAGCAGTGGTAATAGCTTCGGTCTCAGCCTGACCTTCCACCCTCACCCAAGCCAACAGCAACACTCCCATTGACTTCTGCAGACGCAGGGGTTTGCTGCGATGACAAATATCACCGTTTCTTCACCAGATCTGTGGACACAGACTCACATGCATGATACTTCCCTGATGCAAAAGGGACTCACGTCCCTTGTAGATCTCTGCCTAGACCTTGCATGTGACCAAGCTTCTTCCACTGGCTCGCATGTGATTTCTGTTCTCTGCTCTTTACTGGCAAGTTTAAGCAGCCATCCATCTGAGCACAGGAGCTCCAAGAAGCCCCAGGCAGAAAGGTGCACCAGGCCCATGAACAGCTGGACCAACCAGTGATGTCCCCACCGGGCATCAGTCTCACGCCAAGAACACGTGCAAGAAGATTTGTCCTAGTTAACCATGGTAGGATGCAAGACTCCAACAATTTTCATGCCACTCCGCACTCCTTTTCTTCAGTTTCACTGCGGAAAACTTTTCAGTTAGGACTTTCTGCGTGTCCTGTACAACTGGTCATGGGGAGTAAAAACGTTCATTTTGCCAGTGTGTTTAATTTTCCTTCAGCAAGGCCAACATCAGCCACTTAGGTGGAGAGTGAGCGCTCACTGCTGGGTTGCGAGGGTTGTCACCCCTCCCCATGGCCCTGCCCTTCCCCTTTGCTCTTGCACACAACGTAAACTAAAAAACCAGATCCTCAAGTGGTGTAAGTCTCTGCTGGGACTACACCCACTGCTCTCAGCAGGGACGTGGTGCTCTGCCACCCTTGCTCATGCTTTGCCCTCTACTTGGACAGGTATTCTCAGGTAACTCGAAACACTACGTTTTCCCTTTCAAGCCCATCCTCCCAGTAGATTGAATAGAAACCAAAGTGAAAGTAAATAAACCGAGAAAATACACCAGGGAGGGATGGAAATTTGAGCCCGTAGTGTTAAATTGTGCTAAATAACTGAAAATCAGTGTTGTTCTTCCTTTTCATCAGGGCACAGCTGTACGTACTGCAGCACCCCAGGGACACCTCCACAGATTCCACCAGACCGCTGCGTGCACTTATTTTTGTTACTAGCAAGGTCCATTACTGACAGTAAAAGCAATATCCCTGAAAAGAGTAATGACTTTTTTTTTTTTTAATAAAATAATAGATATAAGAGAAGTGCATTTCTTCTCTTTATTACTTTCATAACCTCCCTAATATTTCTGCTGATGTCCAGGTATTCCTGCTTTAAGATGAATATGCAAAGGCACACCAACAGCTACAAGGAAATACCAATTTAAAAGAACGCCAAACGGCACTTCAGTTAAGACTCTGCGTTAGTACTCATCACTGCAGCCTTTCAGAACAACTGAAAAAGCAAACCGCAATTAAGAACGATATCTATCATTAAAAGAAAAAATCTACAAACACAAGAAAACCCAAATGCTTTATATGAAGCTGCCCCAGGCTTCCAACACGCTCTTTACCCCAGTATATCCCATCTGGAGCCGGGCTGAGGAATCCAGCGGCAATATATTTTTGGTTTTCCTCTAAGGGAGAGGACCTGCTGCAGCCACCCTCGCTGGAGAGGACCGGGCCACCCAGGATTGTGGACCGCAGGCTTCTTGGTTACTCTTCCATGTAAGGTGGCAAATGGGACTGGCAACAGATTTAAGTACGCCAACACCCTGCCCCAGGTGCTTTTTCCCTACGCTGCTGTAAGCTCTGCTAGTCTAGACCTAAGGCACCGTGCTTCAGAAGAGCCATGCCAGATGCCTGGTCCCTGGGATGCCCCTGCCCACTCATTCAGAGAGCAGGCAGAAGCCCCATCGGAGGAGCGCCCTGTGTCCAGTTTGCCCCCCATAAGTTCTGAGGCTCCTGGCTGGAAGCTTCTCCGACAACTTAGATGGTACCTGAGAACTGAATTCGACCTCGTCCCCAGCCTTGGCTGGCACAGCAGAGCCATAGGCATCTCCTTTGGAAAGAGCTACACCAGTATCTGTCACCTGCCCGACTTGCCTTGCTGCCTGGCTCAGGAGCAGGAGCCCACACAGAGCAGCAGTCGCTCCAACCGGGAGCGGGCTTACTGCCGCAGGCTGGCTGAGCTTTCAGAAGTACACACTTGTTCGCGTACTGTCAGACAGAAACTTTCTGACAAAGTGTTGACTCAGGAAAACAGTCTAATCCAATTAATAAGTGTTTTGATTTTGCTTTGCCAGGTGGCAAAAGCAGAGGAGAATCAATTCAATTCAAGTGGTCACACTGGAACTCCTCAGTTTCTGTTTCGGATCCCACCTCCTTCACCAGTGTTATTTATTACTTGGTCTGGAGCTGGGCTCAGCCATCGCAACTGAGACTGAGTCAGCCCTTGTGAGGTTCTGCACACAGGGCTGGTGGGAGACGGGGTCTTAACACGCTTATTGAGGGAAGGGGTATTAGACAATAAATACCTTCATCCCACTTTCACAAGCAAGGGATCAAACTGGTAGGAGACGAAGAGCCTTTGCCAGAGTTTTGTGGCACACAGGCATCAGAGCTGGATCTCCTAAATCTGGGTACAAACCTTCACAAGCGCAGACAGTACAGCCTGAACAGACACTGCAGTCCAGAACCTAAAATATTGGCAATTACCTCACCCTCACAGAAATAACTGCCTCTAACTTCTGGATACAAACTGGAATTTTCCAATTAGCATCTGCATCTTCCATGTAAAATGAGGAAAATTGCCCATTAAATCAAAGAGCAATGAAGTGGAGATTCAGCTGCAGACATATTCAAGGATCCTGACACAGGGACACAGAACTGCTCAGATCCATTAATGTAATAATGCATTTGATGAGGAAGTCACTTAGGGCACGTTAGCATGAAAACTGCAAGGATAAGATCCTACAAGCCTGATATTTCAGCACTCCAGTTTGCTTGTGCCAAGTATAATGCAACCTATGATTTAGAGCCACCAGTCAGTGACAAATTCAAGCAACAAGGACCAGATGTCAGTTAATAGCCAAAGAAGTTTTCAAAATCTAACCTGGAAGTAGAAACTTGAAAGGATTTGCCCCAGTTGTTACAAGCCTCTCTCTTCTTGGTTATGCAACATCTGAAAAATCTTTGATTTGAACCAGGTGATAATAAAATTTTTATAAAGATGTTGCTGAATTCTTCTGCACAGGCAGCTTTTCCAAACATCCTCATCCATCAAAATGATTCTTTGCTGATAATTAGCCTCAGAAAAATGCACTTAATCAAAGTGTCATCCATTACTTCTTGCTACTGTAAATAGGACTGTGGCTTCTGACAACGATTTTCTGGAAAGTGTTCAGACTATTTAAATTAGGCAACAAATAAGCTCCTAATGGCACTTCTCCGAGATACAGTTTAATTTTATTTATGGGCTTTTTTTATACATGCCCCAACTCAGTTGTCAGCACTGTCCAAGAAAAGAGAATGCAGGAGATCAAAAACTGCCGTAGTCAGGACAGCAAAGATGAAAGGGATGCCACAGCTTGTGGTATAAAACAATATTTATCAATTCAGCAGATGTGCTTTCTCAGCTGCCTTTAATCAGCAAATACCAGTATCACTTTAGAACAGAAGCCTTCCTTACAGAGCCCAAACTTGCAGCACTGATGGGATGCTGCATTCAGCTCCTTCTGCCTTCCAGCAGCACCCCTTGGCCTTGCTCTGGCACCCACAGGTGCCATTGCACAGAGGATTCCCATGACCGGAGTCGTGTGCCAAGTACATGAAAGGGCAGCCAGCCACAAGGAGGACTCGTGCCCCCAGTTCTTCACCTTCTTTTTGTTGCAGGCTCAACATCTTAAACTCTGCCTTTGCTGTTATATTCCAGTGCCTCTGAATACTTTCATGACAACAAAATATCAGTGAGATAAGAAATGCAATACTGCCATAAGAGAGCAGTACAGATCTCTTTTTCTCCCAGTATTGACATTGACAGAACCTTCCAAAAAGAGGGAAATAAACTTCTAAACCAGACAGGACTTATGTCAGACATCTGAGGCAACTTCAGCGTTCCCAAGAAGAACCTTCTCTCCCCAACGGAGAAATTACCTCCCCATCCCCATTAGTCAGATTTATGCCCTGAGACTGCAGTTTGTATCCTCTGGAAATTTAGAGCTGAATGACTGTTAATCCTGTTTCTATAACCTAAAGACCTGCCTTGCAAAAATGTCAAGCACGGTATTTAAATACAGTTGCACTGCATTCAAATACAGCTAAGCCCAAAGTCTTCCAGATGCCTCCTGGTAGTGAGTTCCAAAGATGAATAAGATGTTGGAAGGAGCACTTCCGTTTGACAACTCTAGATTTGCTTGTCATTAGGCTTTTCTCTCTCTGTTGCACAAATCCATTTACCTCGCCCATTTCTCTTCCAGCCAGTCTTTTCCTATTTGCTTCCTAGCTAATTTATTACCATCCTCCACACAACATTCAAAGTATTATTTTAATTCTCGTGTCAATCAGTCTACCTGCCAAAGAGTAAGCCTTACTTAGTTAGACTGACTGTCTTCACCTTTCGCATTTTAAAAAGAAAAGTAAAATAGAAGCAGCGTATTTTACCTATTCCACCTCATATTCACTGATTAGTTCTTTCAGTTCTGTGGGTTATCTGGACACACTCTCTCCTCCTGCCATACCACAGCTCTCTAATTATCTACTTGTTCCAGAAAGCACTCGTCTCCTCAAGCTCCAGCATTACCTCATTCTCTTACTTCAGTCCAGTGTTGGTGTCTCCTCAGCATCCTCTGTGATGAGGATGGATTAATACATCTCTAACAGAAGCGGTTCTAACTCCCCAGAAGCAGCAAAACATGGATTCCCCTACAGCCTGTCATCCGTTCAGCCTTCCACTGACCCCAGAAACCTTCTCACGTTCATCAGCACACAATCATTCTATGGGAGTTTTTCAAAAGCACATATTTGAAACGCTAATGTTTTTAGCATTGCTTTTATAAATAAATGAGGTATTTAGTGCTGGGGGTGGGGGGGTGTCAGTGTTACAGATATAAGTCCAGTGAGCTCTATTTTACCATTCACAGTTCCCCATACTGTTTAGGCGGGGGAATTTTCCTCAGCACAGTCCTGTCAGTGCTGTAACAAAGCACTTCAAAGCACATCTCTGAGCTGCTTAGTATTTATAAGCATAGCAAAGCCAAAAAGGCTTTCTGCTTTTCTTCTGCTAGCCTAAATCAGTTCCTTATTCAGTTGGTTTGGAACAGACTAATCTGCAGTCATAATTACTCCAGCAACCTTGCTTCATCTATAAGGTCCCAGTATCATTAATGACTTCCACTGAAACTGAGGCCTAACGGCAACATTTCCGAAAGACTATGGCAGTGGCCTACCTCAACTCCCAGGGAAGCCAAGAGGACTACATGTGAATAGCAAATGTGCACTCATAGATTTGCATTCCCAAACACACTGTGAAGTTTTCAATATTTTCTAGGTGAAGGGGAAAGTCAAACAACTAAAGACAGCAGCACATAAAGCCAGTGAAACAAAGATAACCTGAGAAATAAGGCTAATGAATTTACCAAAATAATTTAGTATCTCCACACTAAAATTAAAGAGAGATTCTGAATCAGAAACACTCATATCTAGATGAAAATGAAGATTAAGGGGTACACCAGTGAGATGCAGAAAAACCCACACAATTTGCAATTGTCATTTTCCGTATTTCAGATCCATTCAAATACCTAAATATGAAAACTATTAAAACTCTAAACTTATCCAAATTAGCCATATCATAACCATTCTGAAATCTAGACATTTTCTGCATTGGAATTTCCAATCAGCCTCTCACCTGATGCCACAAAACTATATTAATATTTAAGTGCCTGTTACGGAAATCTGGGCTTTAAGATCTTGAGGATCACAGACTTGTTTTTGAGAAAGATCAATTCTTATGCAGCTATAAAAGTTAGGAACGCTTATTTAGAACATTTGTAAATCCCACATTCTCAAACTGAAAGTAACATTTTTTTATTTTTTTTTTGTATGACACTGGTATGCTTTAAAAAATGTAACTACCTTTTAACACAGATGCACAAAAGCCTCGATGCAGGTGTACCAGATACACGGCAGCTATGCAAAGGCTAATTCACAAACAACTGAAGGGTTTTTTTTCAACAAGAGTTACAGCTCTCCCTGTTTACATCATGCAATTAATTGGTGGGAAAAAATGACAATCTTATTGACTCCCCTTTAGCACTGTAGCTCCCTGATTTTTATGATATGAGCAGAGTTGAAGGGACAGTTGTTCTTGTTCCTCTTCATCTAACTGCCCTGCTCATGGAATTCACTTGCCACTCATGGCGTTCCTCCTTTTGCTTTAGCTCCCTCAACCCAGTAATAAATCCCTGCCAGCAAGACAGGAATAGCAGGCTTGGAGCTCAACCCATAAAGGCCATTTCTCTAGGCAGCTCAAGAAAGGGAGAGTTGTGCCACATCCACAGCAGGTCTTTAGAGTCACTCTGCTCCCATCAGCATCCCCGGCTGCAAAGACAGCCTCTGAGAACGGGCTGGATGAGCCTTGCCTCTTAAATAAATGTATGTGCCCAGCCCAAACTCTGCATATGGCTTAACAGGGAGTTTCACCAGTCCCTCACCTCACCAGGTGTATCCCATACATTTCCCAGACAGCAGTCCCTTTTCCTCCTTGCCAACGCCTGATGGGACTCCCGGACACAGCAAGCCGCTCAGCATACCCACACATCTCAGTGTTTGCTGGCCCAGTATATCTAACAACTCCCAACGCCCAGCAGCTCCGGCACGTCCACCAGCCCTGGAACACCCACACGTTCCCCGTGCCTACTGTCCGAGCCATACCCACCCACACCCCCGTGGCCTCCATCCCCAACATCCCCACACGCACCCCAGTGGCCCCTCGCCCGGGCACGCCCACTGGTTCCTGCGAACACATCCTATTGCCCGCGGACTCCCAATACTCCCGCATCCCAACGCCCTCCAGCCTCTGCCTGCCCGCCGAGGCCGCCGCGACGGGAACCGGCCGTCAGCACCGCGGAGAGCTCCAGCGCCCCGCCGGGATCAGCACCGCGGAGAGCTCCGCGCCGGACGGGCTTCAGCACCACGGAGAGCTCCGCGTCCCCCCACCCACCCTCGGGGCGTGGGGGTCCCACCCGGAGCGGGGTGGGGGGGTCCGCCTGTCTCCCAGGTAGGTGACCCCAACCTCAGATATGTGTCCCCATTCCCGGCGACTGCGCGTCCCCAGGTACGTGTCTCCCTCCCTACCCCCCTCCCGGTGTGTGCGTGTCCCCGTGCCCCCCGCTTCTTCCCCCCCTCCCCCCCCAACCCCGCCGTCTCCCCCACCGGTGCGCCCCGAACCTGTCGTCGCTTTGGAAGGACTGGTCCCCCAGCAGCAGATCGCGGAAGCGGTACCGGGGCGGCAGGGGCAGCACCTCGGACTCCAGCTCCGTCATCTTCAAGGCGGCGATGTCCAGAATGACCCCGCTCTTGCGGCTCCCGCCGCCGTCCCCGCCGCCGCAGCCGCCGGGCGACGAAAGCCTGCGGGAGAAAAGGGGGCAGCGGCAATGGGGGGGGTGGGGGGGGGGTGGGGGGGGACCCACCCTGCCTTGCCCTGCCCGCCCCCGCCCCGGCACCTCCTCCGGGGCCGGCTCCGCGCAACCCGCACCCCGACACGCACAGCCCGGCGCTGCCCCGAACCGCGGCGCCCCCCCCCCCCCCACCGCCGCGCCGGGAGAGGCTGGCAGCCCACCGGCTGCAATTACATTGCGGGGCAGGCGGCGGTGCCCCCCCTGCAGAGCGCTCCCCCCGGGGGCATGGGTGGCGAGGGGCTCGGCCGGCCTCAGGCGAGAGGCCGGCGGGGTGGGCAGGGTCCCCTGGAGCGTCCCGCAGCCCGCTGCGCAGGGCAGCGCGGTGCACAGGACATTTGCTCCTCAGCAGGCAAGAAAAAAAAAAAAAAAAAACCAACAAAAAAAACCAAAACCACAACCCAGAGAGCAAAAGGAGCCAATGGAAAAGACCAATCGCCAGGAGGAAATAAAACCGCTCGCAAGATAGATCTACAGCTGACAACCAAACCCAGATCCACCCCCAGCCTCCCCCCGCAAAGAAAAGTATGGATGGGAGGCAGGTAAAGCGATGGCTTCACAACCGTGCTGGAAACAGAAGCACAACCTCCTCTCTGGACTGCCGGCACTTAAATCATCTGAACAGCCCCAGTATTAAATGAGAAACCACGAACACTGATGAGTCAGTCATCTGTCCAGCTGCCAAGTGTCGTGGCCGGGAGGATATATCACCCATCCCTTGGTGTGCCGATGCCTCTGATCAAGGGATGGGGGGATCACAGTGCCTGGGAAAGACCCAAGGTGATTGCTCAGACAAAGACAGCTGTGTATGGCCAGCTACATGCAATCCGCCCTGCCACGAAGAAAAGAGATGAAACTCAACCAGCTTTCAAACTATCATTTCAGAGGGTTAAGAGCTTGCCTTTAGTCTTCTTTTTCAAACCACATTTACCAACCAGAACATGGGTATGATACTGCTCCCCATGTCAGCTAGAGCTACTAATTATAGCAGATCAGGGTTAAGCTGAAACTTCCCTTCACAAGGCAACAAAGCCATCCAGTGCTGTAAAGCCAGTATACAGACACACAAGGCAAGACCACAGGTCCTGATCCTTTGGGTTCTGGCTTCACCAGTGACATTTATCCATGCCATGACAGGAACTCCCATTTCATAGATCCTTTGTGGAAAGTGGGAAGGACAGGGAGAGCTTGGAAGTGGGGACGTGGTGCCTCTGCAGTGAGCTGATTCTTTGTCCCTCACATGTAACTTTGGACAGTAAGGCAGGCAAATAGCTGAAAAGCTCCAACTCCTGTCAGATGTACTTCCAAGGGTCTCACCCAAAGCCTCTCCAACCCACTCCTACCACCTTCCCACAGCTTTGCCTCCAGTACATACTGCCTAAGCTACATACAGGCAAAAGAGCTTCAAACAGCTGAATACTAAATTGGCAATAAGCAGACATCTAGCATCTAGGGGTTTTGCTGCTGGCTGCAGAGATGGGATCCGAGGCTCCTCAGACCATCTTCTACCTTTAACAACTCAAACCCCTGTAAATAATTCCCAGCTGACCAGGTTCCAAAGTCCTGATCAGCTGTTGTTCCCAAGTTTCTGGAAGAGCAACCAGCATGTGAAATTTTTGCTGAACACAGCCCCAGAAGACAACACAGCTCACTCTCACTGCTTCGGATGATTTTCACTGATGTTATTTGCCACTTAATTCTATACCTCCAGAGCTTTTCAATTCCTTTTAGCTGCCACATTCACACCACAGCCGAGGCTCTGCACCGAGTAATGCATCTGTGCAGGGCCTTGGGCATCAGGGAAGTTACTCCATGACGTACATTGATCAAAAACTTGGTCTTTAAGAGAAATCAAGCCAAACTCCTGTCAACTCAAGGACTCCCTCTGGATTGACTGATATAAGCACAGAAGCTAGCTGATCATCTCTAGCTCACACTGCAAAGGAGGATCTAACATTAACCTAATTACAAAAAAGCCACAATTAAGTCTTTCCTATTAGAGCTTAACTATGATAAATTATGCCAAAAGCATACTTTCTGCAGGCCACCTCCAGCAAAATTCTAGCCCAGTTGAGATTTCTTATTGCTGTGAGGCCAGGACATCATCCTAAAACTGGACTTTTAGGGAGAGAAAAAAGAAATTTTAAAAATCATCCACTCTCTTATTACAATGCATACTTTAAAGTGGGGACCCAGGTGCCTGACTCCAAATGTGGGTGATTATAATTGCATTTGAAGGAGACCACCACACACAGTAATCTCCATTGATTATTAAGTGCCTGTTTAAAGGAGCATGTTGTTTCCTTTCCCAGAGGAAAGGCCGAGCGCTACGGCTGCACAGCCACGGACACACTGACTACCGTGTGGAAAGGGCACCTTCACACAGAGCTACCCTGTCTTATGCTCCCCACAGCTCCCACTGCCCAAGGTCCAGGCAGGCAGGTCCACTTTTATCTTGCACCCATTGAAAGCAAAGGACACTCGTATCTATACACAACCATCCTCTTCAAATGTCAAACACTTGTCTTTTGGGGTTTGGGTGTGGGTTTGTTTTTTTTTTAAACTCCACATGATTCTTTTCAGACCCAATTAATCTGTCTCTCTTGGCCTCAGATCATGTGTCAGATTGAGGAAACAAAGCAAATATTTACCACTGTCCTTTATTAGTGTTAAGAAATTGTAGTAAAATCCAATTATATCAGTATCTCTGGAAACACAATTTCTGCTACATATTTGCATCTCAGTTTCTTCTCCCATCCACAGTAGCAGCTACATTTTTAAAATTTTCTCACTTATTCTTGCATATGAAATCATTCAGAATTTTTAAAATTTGGCACATTTGTTTATTCTGAATGAAGGTTCAGTAAGACAAATATTGCATGCACCTATTTGATAAAGACATCTTTATCAATTACACAGCAACTAAGATATGTTGCACATCAGCGTCTTAGAAAAAAGTGCTCCTGCACTGCACACAGATCTGACACTGGCATGGAGAATTTGCAACCCTTCTCTCTGCCCAAACATTGGGATTCTGAGCTATAGAAATGCCACAGCAACCCGGCTACTTCTTCAAAGCAGTAGTGGTATAAAATAAAAAATTCATGAACAAGCTTGTTTATTGCATAGTCTTCAAATACTACCAAAAAAAAAAAAATAATCCCAAAGTGGTTTATAGCTAAATACAGGACTGCAGCTTTATTTTTATCTTCCCTTTCCTTCCTTCCTCCAGAACCATGTACCACTAAAAATGCACGCTGTAATCAGCATATGGAAACCTCAACACTATTCCACTTTCTCGCTACGACACTGTCTCTCCCCCAGCTTGGCCAGCTCCCCGGCAGCGATCAGCACGCCGGGAGGGGGACACCCTACTGCTCAGCCTCTTGGAAACATGGGAACCGAGATCAAGCCGAGTGTGATCCAAACCAGATCTCCCCGTTGATCTCTCCTACCGTTAAACCGCAGCTAGACACATTCACCATCCGAGTTTAGCAAACACAGCTGCCCCTTGGAGCACGCTCTAACAAGAGCCTCAGAGCTGCACCAACCTTGGGTTTCTTCAGTAAGCTTTCTCACGCGTGGGCTGGTCGCAATCACGTTCTTCCCTTGCTGTATTTCCACCCGGGGCACACAGGAAAGCTACACTGACGATGGCACCATCCCCTGAGACTGGAAATGCAGGCAGAAGACCAGTGACAGTCCACGCATCTGCCTGTGCCGGCTGGGGCTGCGCCTGGCCGCGGGGGCTCTGCGACGTGCATGCCCTGTGGAGTTCGTCAGAGGCTGTTCAGGTTCCCAGCACCCAAGAGGCAGCTTTGCCTCAGAGGAAACTCCACGGGCTGGGAGCTTTTTGCAATGTAGTTTAGGATTTTTGTTATTATTTTTGACTATATGTGTCAAAGAAGAGGAAGGACACAACCCAAGTTCCTCTTCCTTGCATGGTATGCACCACAGAAACCACAGAGCATCCTCCTGCTTACCACCACGAATCAATCCCAAACTGCCCCGAGGTCATCAACAGATCCCATAATCCTATGTTCTGGTACCTGTGTGATGAAACTGCCCGGACCTGCAGGCACCATCAGGAGCTCCAAAGCTCTCAGTGACACATCCTGCTCTGTCGGCACCAAAAATTATTGAAGACCCTCCCAGAATGCCCTTCCTCTCCTCCTTCTAGGGGCTGAGGTGCGTAAACAGAAGAAACAGCTGGACCTACATTTTCGGCAAATACTTGCATAACCTACAGTCTAAATCCCTCCTCTCCCACTACTCCATGCTGTAGAAGGAACCAGAGACACGAGGTCCTGCTGGCAGCTGTCTGTCCCAACTCCATCCTTCCCCCAGGAGGATGTCTGGGGATGTGTAGGCAGGAAAGCAAGTACCTTGTGCCCAATCTCAACATCCCCTCCCCAGGCAAAGCCACCTTTCCTCAAGCTTCGGTACCCAGCACATACTGCAACACCGCAGCCAACTGCTGCCCCGTCACCTCTACCAGGACAGGAAGGACATCCCTTGGCTGAGAGCAATGGTGGAGCAAGAGTCAGACGCAGGGTCTGACTTTTCTCTTGCTGTTGGCAGAGACGTGGGGCTGCAACACAACCTGGTGTTAGAGAGGCAAAGCCAACCTGGCCGTCACCGTGGCTAGGCTAAGCCCAGCCTTTTGGGCAGCAACCGGGCACTGGTAGGGTGGGAGACTCCAGCTGCTCTTTGCTGGCCCAGACTCATCGTAGGGCAACAGTGTCTGGGTTGCACTCAAGGGATGGGATACTTCTCATGAGAGCTCTTGGAGCAAGGCTGCCCCAGGACGGCAAGGACCCTGCCATGTCCTCTCCTCCCTGCCACGGTGTTTCACCAGCCCTGGCTCCAGAGTCTGGCCCTGCACCCTTTGTCCATCAGTGAAGGCAAGCTCAGCCGCTGCCAGGCTCCAAGAGCCTCTCTGATGAACAAAGCCATACAGGAAATTCTGCCCTTTCTTTTTCTATATTTATTAAAATATATACAATCATCTTCTATTTGCTTCTCCTCCCACAGCTCTTATGGTTACCAGGTTACAGTTGTTCCCCCCTCTCTTTTTGTTTTTTTCCTTCTGAGTGACATCCCTGTGGGGTCTCCTAATGGCCCGAGTGCGTGGGGAGACGCATGCTCGGTCTCCAGAGCCGGGCTGGAAGACAGCATCCCCCCTCCCGTGCCGGCGACACGCGACTGCTGCAGGCGTTGGCATCGCTCCCTCGGCAAGGAGGGGCAGCGAGCTGGCGCGGCAGCACAACACAGCCCAGCCGGAGGAGAGGGCAAAGACCACGCAGCGAAGGAAAGCAGCGGATCTGTACACACGTGGGCACGCACATGTGCAGCCTAGGTCCCGCGACAGGCGTGCCTCGCACACCGGCTCGGCATCGCCCTTCCCCGGACACCAACCTCAGCAGCCTTCAGGGCAGGATTTCTCCACAGGAGTGTCCTCATGGAGGAGTCTGGGTGCTCATTTCAGGCACAGAGCGCTTTCTCTGCCACCGCCTCAGCAGCGCGTGTTCCTTATCTCCCTGTGAGCACCAGCTAACGTGACTGTCGGTTATGTCTCAGCTTTCCAGAGGAAGAGCAACAGGTTGTTATCCCACCGTGCCCTCTCCCTCCCCAGAGGTCATCCGGTGACTCACTGATGCCATTCGTTTTGATCAGCAGTCCTGGAACCCAGACGATGTGTCCAGAGCCACGGGAGGATCTTCTACACCAAGGTGTGGCCTGAATGGCCTTCTGCAAGGAGCCATGGTGGGGAGGAATGCACGCACAGGCCAAGTGGTGGGGTTCTTTCCCCCCAAAACTACATTAAAAACATCTCTTCCATTTTCTAAGCACAAGCCCCACGACCAAGTGATAAATCATTGCAATCAGAAGGACTCCCAACCTTAAACATAATCAACAAGAAGCACAAATGCTGCCAGCTGCGTGAGCAGAGCCTGCCCCTGCCACATCTGCATGGAACAACCATGTGAAAGGAGCATTTATTGCGGGTAATCCCACACATCAAACCAGGGGGACAGGAATGATGAACTAATGAACTTGCAAAGTTACTCTCTGATAATGTATGAAAAAGAACTAAAAAGACTGACACTGAAGTCCCAGGCACTAATGCCCTGAGCTTGGTACAGAAAAGGGGAATTAGGGAAAGATGGGGCGTCTATCTCCTTTAATGAGATCATTTTCTCTACTTCAAAACTTTCTCTACTTCTGCATCCACATGCAACCACCTTCCATTTCATTTAATTGTTTTGTCAGCTTCTTGTTACTTGTACGATGGTTGTGGATTTAATGCTTTTGGATTCAAAGAGTTTAAAGTGCTCCAAGGGATGTGAACAAGCCCATCACAACATCCAAGTCATGACTTCCAGATACTCTAAGCAGCTTTGGCCCAAGTCATGTTTTGTGGGTACTACAGCTGCAGAACACACACACACACACACATATATATCTACACACAATATAGGAAGTGCTCAGTCTCCCAGATTAAACTCCGGCATCCAAATTTGCAACTCCATGGACAGTCGGACTGTCCATGTCGGGGGCTGCTGTTGCTCAAAACTTCCGCAGAACTGCTGAGCCCTGTGACAAATCCTTCCATCGCTTTGCTTTCAACAAGCGGGGGCAATTTAGCACCACAGGCCTCACAGAAAAATTAGCATTTTGTGTATTTCACATTGAAAATGAACAGGAAGCGTGAGTCAGTGCAAAGCTCCACAAGCCTTCTCCCCACTGGCAATGCTATTTTCTAGAAGATAAAAGTAGAAATTGTACCTTCCAGGTCCAGAGCTGGTTTTCTTATTAGACAACCCCATATTAGCAATTCAGCCCCACGACTCCTCATTCCCTTCTGGCCTGATGCACACATATGCTTTGTACAACAGGGTAAAACTCACAGAAGGCAAAGCCCCGCTGAGAAGTCTTTTCACTCCTCTTTGATCCCAAAGGCAGCACATCGAGCACACGAGTGGCACAGGCAGGCAGCTCAGCCCCTCCAGCCCCGACGCCTGGGAGGCCGGTGAAGCTATCCGCCGGTGCCCCTGCCAAGGGCAAGGAAGCTGGGAGGAGGGAGCCGCAGCCAGCCCCTTCCCCAAAAGCATCCTACAGGGAGGGCGCGGGCAGCGCTGGGGGTGTTTCCAGCAGAAGCAAAGGTAAACAAGTCATGATGATGTGCCTGGTGATTGCAAAGCCTCGATAACACTGGGAGAAAGGAGGGGAAGCGCATCCTACGCACCCTCGGTTCCCGGCAGGTGAGGGGACCGGCTCCCTTTCCTCAAGCCTGGCCTGGGGCTGCCACGCCATCGAAGCGAGACGGCGGCACGTGGCCAGGTTTCGTCTCTTGACTTGCACCTCGTTCTGCAGCACACCGACTTGTTCCCAGTGCCTTCCTGACCACCCACGCCAGCCCCTGCACTCCCACTCCCTGTTCCTCTGCCAGAGGCACAGGTACGTGCCATGGTAGGGAGATGGCAGAAGGGACACCTGCAGCCTTGGGAGCCCTTTCTACATGGGCCCTAAGTTTCCAGTTTAACCCTTGCTATTTTAGTTTTGGCATTGCACATCCCATCCTTCCCTTTTGCAGAGGTTCGTGAGGCAGCTGCAGCTATGTGGGATGAAGAACAGGCTGGAGATGGCAGGGAAGGGCTGATGGGGAGGGGGTGAGGAGCACAGAAGAAGGCAGCACACACCAAGGGCCCCCCAGAACAACCCCAAACCCAGAGTGCACTGCAGACATTGCTGCAATTCAAAAAACATCCCCCCAACTTCTGGAAGCAAACAGGCTTCAGCTTCTCTCAAAGAGCCTCCTGGAAGGAAAAGGCACTTATCTCCTCATCTTTGGTTGGCAATATAAGTAGTACCAAAAGAAAAAGCTGAAGAAAGAATTTGCGGTGCCTAGTGTAGGGAACCAGCCTGGGCTCCCCCTCCCAAGCCCAGTAGCTTCCAGGCATCATTGAATTCTCAGGGTTTTCGGTTTCATGAGCAGTGTCTGTCACCCACAGGTCCCTGCTGTGCCAAGCACCGGGGACATGAGCGTACCAAGTGCCTGGGAGAGCCATCCACACAAGATCAGAAAGAGGAATTCAAGGAGCACATGAACAGAGCGGTGCCAGGAACAGGCCCTCGATCAGTGCCCGGGGAAGAGCAAGGCAGCGCCCGGGGCAGAGCAGGACCCGCTGGACCAGACACCTCCTTACCCCGGTGCTGACTCAGTGCCAGAGCCGCATCTCCACAGCAAGGGTAATAACAGCACCCAGCCAGGCTTGTACGTCAGAGCCAGGCAGTAGAACATAACGGTCCATTTGCAACTGGTTTAGTCTATTGTGTAAATACGCAAATAGAGTGCAAATTAGCTCGGATGATCACTTACAGCACAACATATCAACCCCTGCTTTCCTAAGGCCGCAGTTCTGCTCCTCATCCCAACGTCCTTGGGGCAAGGGTCTCCAAAGGTCTCGCTCCGGCAGCCGGGAGGGCTCCTGCCACAGGAGGACCGGCAGGACCTCACTGCCTCGCCTTCCTCCAAAGGTGAAGATTCAACTCCCCGCTGGAAGGAAACCACTTACACCAGCGATCTGCACCCAGGGACACGACAGGCACAACACTCCAGCTGAGATCAGCCTGCGGCCACCCATCCAGCCCAACCCTTCCCACCGGGAACGGGCTCAGGAGCACCCACGTCTTCCCAGCATCTCGGTCACAAACCATCTCAGAAGGAGGGACAAACCCAAAACACGCTCAGTCTGCTGAGCCAAGGTCACTAACCCTGCCGGGAAATTCCTGACCCAGCGATCTTCAGGGCTATTTATGGATTACAACATTAAACTATATCTTCCTTGTAGGAGCTATATGCTGAGGAGCAGGTTTCCCAGAGCACCCAGCCCTGCCCCAGCAAGGACGTGACCCTTTTTTTCTCATCACAGCGCTGGATTTGCAAGGTGGCCTGGGACCACATGCAAGTTCATTTAAAAGCAGAATCATACCCACTGCTCAAGAAATCAAGTGACAAGGACTGCTGGAAGTGAGAAACGATCCCTCACTGCGAGGCCCCATGGTCCCGCTGGAGCTTTCAGAGGCTGTGTACACCAGGGTCCCCTGCAAAATCACCCGGCCTTTAACGACAGGGTGCTGTTGCACACAGGGATAACACCAGGCTCATGATTCATGCCAACCAACCGTGAACAGTCTTAAACCTAAACAGATCATTAGACTAAAAAGAGAGCAATTCACTTGTCACAGCCTCCAGCTCTGTTCCTGGAGCCAATAGCCAACCCTCTACTATTACCTGCTTAAGAAGGACAATATAATTCCTACCGACACTACAGCAAGTCTCTACACCTCAGCCACTCCTCTATTCACAGCCGTTAGGTATCGCTTATCCCAGTGCAGCTACGCTCACCACCCAGACTTACCCCTCGGCTGTCCCACAGGTCCCTGTTCCAGCAGCTGGCATCATGAGGAAGGCCAGAAAGCCAAGTGGGTCTTGGCCAGTTATACTCTTCCCACGAGGACTCTTCTTAGTCCCCACAAATCCTAATACTCCATCACAGTCACCCTTCTGCAGGCAACGGCAGCCTTCCTTCCTCCAGCCCAGGGGACAGAAAAGCTCACCTCTAGCTAAAGCGAGGCTTAAAAGTCCTTTGCCTTCCTGCTGTTGCCCAATCCATTTTTCTTCCTGGGGCTTCCCCTCCCGCATGGAGCTTACCTGGGACCAATGTCACCCTCTCCACCTTGGGAACCAGCCAAAACCCTCATCTTGGTCGATGACCGGTTGCAAGCAGGACAATGCTATCTCTTCCCAGCTCTCGTCAGAATGAGCAAGGAGATGCTCTCAAGGCAGAGCTCGTTACTCTCCAGAATCATTATTCACAGGAGCGTATCTGGTATCCCACAGCACACGATCCTGGCGGTGTCTCACTCCCCCTCACTCCAAGCTGTTATACCCTCTCCCAAATTCGCCAGTGCCCAGTATTTTTCAGGCTCACGTCAAAAAAAAAAAAAAAAAAAAAAAAAAAGGCTGCGAGATCAGAAAAGTGCTAATTCTTGCTAATGATCTGCTGGGAAAATTCTCCCTTCTGCACAGCCCCAAACTGCTTCAAGCTGCTAGGGATGAAGCATGGAGAAGAAACTTCTCTGCGCTCCAGACCCCTGCAGAACACTCCCTTCTATTGAAAGCAGAAAATAATAGAGACGTGGGAGGAGGAAGAGTCTTTTCACACTGTTCAAGGATACAAAGACTTACAGAAATAAACCCCAGGCGGCAGGCTTGTCAACCCTGCCAGACCAGGATGCGATGGGACAAAGAGGGGGATGTCTCCTGGATTACAAGACAGGAGACAAACAGAAGCGGAACGCTGAGGCAAACATCTTCTGTGGGGTCCCACAAGGCTCTCTGCTGTTCCGTGGATTCAGAAGCGATGGTGATGACTGCAAATTATCCAGTACGGTCAAACCTAAATCTGACTGTAAACAGTTGCAGGAGGATCTTGCAGCACCGGCTGACCCAATGATAAAATGTCAGATGAAAATTAGCATCAATAAATGCCAACTAATCCAAAAGGCAGGGGAGAAAATCACCTTCCTGCACAGGCACTAGAAGGTCTGCAAATTAGCACTCAGAAAAGAGCTAAAGTCACAGTAGGTAATTCCACAAAGCCAACAGCTGACTGTCGGTGGTCAAACCCCAAAACATTAGGAGATGCTCTTATACTACAGATAAATCCACTGCGTAGCCACACACACTTCTGGGGGGACTCTTCAGAGATGATAAGGCACAGAGAAGGGCAACGGAGATAACTGTGGGGTTATAAAGTGTTTTGTACAAGAAGAGACTAAAATAGATCGGGAGGAGTCTTTACCCTGGAGAGAGACATGATGAAAGGCAGGTAAAATCAGGGCAGACGACCAGGGAGCAAGCACATCACAAGAGCTGTAGGGGCCCAGGGAAATCACAGGGCAGCAGGCTCAAAGGAAAAGCAGCACGTTTTCAGAAAGAGCGGCTGCATCAGAGAATTCACATCCTCTTACAGAGGCAGAAAGTACCGATGGGTTCAAGAGGGACCAGGCAAATCCCAGGGAAGGAATCCATGCACTTCTTTGAAGCACAACCGCTGGCTACAACCTCCAGCTCAGGATCCCGATCCGACGGACTGCAGCGGTACAGCCCTGGGAAGGCTCGCCCTGTACCTGCCTTCCGTCCCTGTCACCGGCCACTGGCAAAGGACACCAGGCCAGCGGCACCTGTGCTCAGACCTAGTATGGCCTTTTGCCTCTTTTTATTCATAAGAAGGATGAATGAGATCTTCCACGCTCCAGCACAGTTTGGCATGGATGCAAGAGAAACACTAACAAGCTCCAAAACAAACTGCGTGCGGCACTTGGGAACCAGGCGTGGAGGTCAGGATGAGGTCGCTGATGGAGAATTGGGAGGATTCAAATAGATGCTGTAAATATTTTTGCAGAGCAGAAAGAGCCTTGAGGACAGGCGATGACCTACTTTGCTGCTCTCCAGCGAAGGGTGACACAGCCATGGCAGAACCCAATGGCAGTTTCTAAGGAGGACGTTCAGCATGTCGGGGGTCCTTTGTTAAATGGAATAGCAGAGGGGGTCCCAAAACCTTTCCCCACTGACCCAGGTGTGCTGGCGGGTGCTCTCCTGTGGCAGTTTTCGCAGCACGACCTGCTGACCGCCCTGTCGAGCCCCAATTTCAGACTCCTGCCAGAGCTGCATGCTTCTCTTTCCTCATCAGCTGAGGAAAACAAGAGCAGAATTCCTTATCTCTGCTACATAAACACTCTGAAAATACAGGGTGTTTGGCCCTGTAGTTTTATGGCTCCCTATTGCAATTTCTCCCAGAACAGCGAGGCCAGAATCCCCGCAGGCAGCCAGAGCAACAGTTGTTGCAATCCACAAGGCTGACTTTTTGGAAGCTGATAAATGTCTAAGCTAGTAATCTTGCCTGGAGGAACTGGTTATTAATTAGCTACAGAGTCTGGTTCAGTGCAAGCTCTGCCAAAACACCATCTTCCCATTCATTTCCGGAAAATGGCAAACTTAAGAGACAACAACAGGCTCACAGCTGCAGGAACCATCCTTGTGCTAAACCGAGACAGTCCATTTGATACATCTGAAGTGTGGCAGGAGAAGATATGGGAAATTCAACCCAAGTCTGGATGAGAGTGTTCACACTGAGCAAGAATCCCGTTTAATCAATGCTCTTTTTTTTTTTTCTTTTTTCATATCCTTCATGGATTCAGATCAACTTTCCCAAGCCCTCTCATAGAGACACAGCCCTGGGAACTCACCGATCACCTCAGGTTCAGCAAGGACAGCAGGCGAACACCTGCCTTTGGACTCAGAGGCTTTGACCAGAGCAGCAGAAGGTGCCCACAGGCACTTTTAACCTTGCCGCCACTGCTCCAAACCTTGCCGTGATTTCTAGGGCCAGAAAGTACGATCTGTCCTGGCAGCCCAGTCGGGCAGGACCGAAGACAGACCCCACCACAGCACAGCCCCTGTCAAGCCAAGCCCTCTCCAGCTGGCACTCCGTAAGCACGTCCAGAGCTGCCATGCCAGCGGTGCTCACCGGTCTCTCTGGATGCTGCTCTCCAGCCCCCAATCTCAGCTGCTCAAGCGCTTGCACACCACCCGGCACAGGACATCGACTGTTTACTCCAAGTATAAACAACAGCACTGAACCTAAGCAGCACGGTGCAGTCTAGCAGACAGACAGATCTCCCTTAAGAGAAGTTAAAAACAGACATGAGAAAAGCCACATACGTCTAACGCAAAGACGTGATCTTCCTAAGCAGCTTCTCCAGGTATCATCGTGCATGCCGCCTTCTTTCACCTTTTTCTTCTTAAATAAGCCATAGTAGCGGGAGGTAGCGGATGGAAAAACCAAGTCTCCTCTTGCACGTCCCTGCTTCTCCCGCAGGCCCCCTTACTTGTGCAGGATATTTTTGCATGAGTCCTTCCATATGGCTGCTCATCCATCACTGCTTCTTCTCCGAGTGTCCTTACATGGGCAAAGCAGAGGAAGCGCAGCTGCTGGCCGGAGGAAATCCTGTATTCCCCTAAATGACAGACTAGCTCCTTGTACAAACATTTACCCAGATTTCCCACGAGGTAGGAAAGTAAAATTTAGGCTATTTGTACCCTCTGGGTGCCAGAAAAGTGTATTTGCTCTCCAAACATACTTCCAAGTGCTTTTACAGTTAACCCCTTGCTTTCCGACTGGAAGGGACTTTCAGGGCCATTGTCCCCTCATAAAGAGGGCCAGGAGAAAGCACACAAACGTTTACACACACGCCTCCGCACTCGGGCAACTGAGAAGATGGATTTTCTCTTCAACAGCTTTTAAGCCATCTCCAGATTTGCTAAGCAAGGGGATAATTGACGCTTCCATTTATTTTAATGGGACCAGCCCCGCTGAAGTCCCCTTGAACATTTAGCAGAAGGTACATTGAACATGTTCTACATCTTTGCTGCTCAGATATATTCGGGCTCTCACGTCCTTTGCACACACCTCTGGTGACACGTCTGCTTGTCTGCCATCACACCTACAACTACGAGTATACGCCTGGAAGCACGGAGCGGAGACAAGCCGAGGAACCTGCATAGGAGTCCCGAGCCCTGGTCTGCCCTGGGGACTGCACACCCGTCAGACACAAACCCCATGTCAGACACGGGCAGGGTCTGAGCAGACATAAAAACCACGGGAGGTGAGGAAGAATCTCTTGTACCCGGCAGAGGCTGAGCGATAGCAGGTCGTTAAAAGCGGACGATCACGCACCGAAAGGTGATGCGCACCCCCAGTCCACGCTGCAGAAGAGGAAACCACACAGCAGACTAACCAGTGGGGCCCTGGGATCGTCTAATGGGGGAGATGGTGCTTTTTGCTCTGCCTGCTCCTGCACGTTTCTCTTTAGCCATTTTACAACAATCATTTTCTGCTTCTTCAGCTGAACAGCACTGGAAAAGCACGTTAGAGACTCAGGCTGCTCTGAGCTGGAGCTGCGGAAACAGGCAGCTACGGGCAAAGCTGCCGAGTCCTCAGGGCTCCAACCAGTTTGTTGAATATCTCTGGAAGGGTAGCAAAAGGGCTGGATGCAGAGGCGGACAAGATAAGCCACGGAAAGCAACAGCATTTCAACCTCCCCGGAGCCAGAGGGGGTTCGAAACACATTGAGCCGTATAATAATAATTAGAAAACAAAGCTCTTCTGTTCAGATTGAAAGAGACAGAGGGGAAGACCTTTGGACAAGGGTTTTGTTGTGCGTTAGAAGAGGATAAACGAGCCCGAGCAGCACTGCAGTGTAGGTAACAAGGAGCAACAACTGCTGTCTGAGCTGAGCAACTCATCGTTTCCCCGTAATGCTGGAGTCCAAACCCTCTGCAAGCTGCCGTCTCTAGCCTGACCTCTGATCTCTCCCCACACACAGAAGCATTCGATAACCTCCTCAAGGACGTCATTTCTGCAACCACGCCGAGTACAGCTGCAAAATGAGGTAATTGGGTTTGGCGAAGGCACTATAGCTCCACAGCCACCCCGGTGTCCCCAAGGCAACTGAACGGTGTTCTCAGGAGTTAGACGGTCCTGGTTCCCGAGGCATCGCGGTGCCTTGACCTCACTGGATGTTGTGCCTCTGACAGAGAGGACAGCAGAGGGAAATGATGAGGGACTTAATCCCAAGAACCAATATCTAAAGATTTTACCAATTACCCAGTCAGGGGCAATGTACTGAAAGTTAGAGTTCACCGAATAGACTGTGTCTTCTTTTTCCATCTAGGCTTTTAGGAATAAAAGATGGTCTCCCCAAATGATAGCGAGCCGATGTCAACGTAGAAAACCCCAGCTAACCAGCCCGGGGCACAAACCCAGCCAAGGTCCTTATCTGTCAAGAACGAATTGATACACACGCTTCATTTGCTCGTTTAAGCTGATATTTGGTGAGTGTGACAGCCAGAAGAGCCGCGCTAGTAAATATAATCAGGGCGTTGATAACATAAAGGAGTTATCAGGAAAAGCTGGGCTACTTCAGCAACAAGCATCGTTCCCTCGTGAGACACGTCTGCTGCTGCCTGGGCACAAGAGGACAGTGGCCCCGGGTCCCCGTGATCCCCTCTGAGCAGCTCTTCACTTCCACACCGCAGCCCCTCCCTCGTACTGGGCATTATAACTTTGGCATCAAACCAGCCCAAAGCTGGAGCGTGGGCCGCGACGTCCCTAGGGAAACGCAGCCCTTTCGCCTACGTGCGTCTTAGTCCCCTGGCTTTGGGGTGGCTTCGGGGCTCGGCCAAACCAGCTCCTCTAAACCACCGCCTGCCCCGCGCACCACGGAGCCCGGCCTCAGTCCGCGCTAGGCACGACGGAGGGGCAGCATCCACCCTTTTCCCACGAAGGACACGACTGGGAACAACTCGGGGATCTCCAAGCATCCCCTGCGCCCGGGCAGCCTCTCGCTACCCCATTCCCCAGGCGATGCTGCCCGCAGGGGCGTTCGCGGGGGACCCCAAACCGGGCCTGGAAGTGTCGCGGAAACTTTTCTTCCAGGCTCGGGCCACGGGAAGGGCGGTGGGAACGCGGGGCGAGGGTCCTGCCGGGCCGAGCCCGGCTCCCCCCGCGGGGTCCCGGCGGCGGTGGAAGGGGCTGCTCCCCTCGGCCCGGGGGGGCTCCGCGGCAACACAGGCGGCCCCCGGCCATCGCCCCCCAGCCCCGCGACCCCCAGGGCCAGACCCCCCCCCCCCCCCCCCCGCCGGCGGGTACCTGCGGGCGCTGCCATCGTCGTAGACGAAGGAGCGGTTGGTGTAGCACTCGGTACAGACGGTCGCCCCGCCGGTCGCCCTGCCCTCCGCCGGCGCCGCCGGCTTGTAGATCCCCTGCAGGCTCCGCTCTTCGCCCGAGAAAGGCATCGGCGAAGCGGCGCGGGGGCCCGGAGAGGCGAGCCGGAGCAGAGCATGGGCTCCCCGCGCCGCCGAAGGCACCGGCCGGGGGCTGCCGGCCGCGGGCAGAGCCGCCGCCACCGCCGCCGCCGCCGCCGTCCCGCTCCCCGGCCGCCCATCACGGAGCGCCCCGCCGCCGCCGAAGCAGCCCGCGGGCCGGCCGGGCGCTCCGCATACCGGGGGACGTAAACGGCAACAGGTACCGGAAAGTTACCGGGCTGGGGGTGCGTGGGAGGGAAAGGAGGGAGGGAGCGAAGGAGGGGCCCGCCCTACGCGCACCGGCGGAGCGCCGCCGCGGCGGCCCCGCTCGCCTCCTCCCGCTGTCCCCCGCGGTGCCCGCCGAGGCTGCCCATGGCGCGGAGCGGCGGGGCGGGAGCCGCCACCTCGCCGCTCCCTCCCGCCGCCGCCGCCGCCGCCGCCGGGGCCCGGCCGGGCTCCCGCCACCGCCCCACGGCGCCCCCTGCCGTCCGTGCCGACACCCGCCGCCGCCCCGCTCCGCCCCGGCTGCGCGCACCAGCCCGGGACCGGGGGGCGAGCCCTGCGCCCCCGGCCTCTGCCCGCATACCCCCCCCCCCCCCCGGGGGTTGGCTTTCTGCTTATCCTCTTTTTTTTCTTTTTTTCCTTTCCCCTCCCCTTTTTTCCTCCCTTTTTTCCCCTTTTTTTTCCCTTTCCGCCCCCCTTTTTTCCCTTTTTTCCCCCTTTTTTCTTCCTTTTTTCCCTTTTCTCCTTTCTTTTTCCCCTTTTTCCCCCCTTTTTTTCTTCCTTTTTTTCCCCCCTTTTCTTCCATTTTTCCCTTTTTTCATTTTTCTTTTTTCTTTTTCCCCCTTTTTTCTTTTTTCCTCTTTTCCCCCTTTTTTCTTTTTTCCTCTTTTTCCCCCTTTTTTCCTTTTTTGCCTTTTTTCCTTCTTCCCTTTTTTCCCTTTTTTTTCCTTCTTTTCCCTTTTTTCCCTCCTTCTTTTCCCCTTTTTTAAAATTATTTTAATAATTTTTTTTTTGTTTTATTTTATTTTCTACTAGCCATATAAATATTTGTGTTGAGCACCGCTGCGCCTTGGGGTCGTGCCGAAAGCAAACAGGCCGGCCGAGCCCCGGCCTGCTGGGGAATTCCTGTGCCGTGCTGTGCGGCCGGGCCGGAGAGCATTGATCTTCCAGGGGGGCCCTCCTGCAATAACACAGCCCCGCTGCGGGAACGGCCCCACCCCAGGGACAGCAGGGGCAGCCTGGAAACGAGCCGGCCACCCCTGCGAAAGGGTTAACGGGATGGAGTCCGAGGTGCCTTCTCTCCCCTCGCCGTTCAGCCCCATGGGTGCTACGTGCCAGGAGTCGGGAGGTGCCATCCATAATGATGTGGCCAAGCCCAAAGTGCCCCAAATCTGCGTCCCCCCTTGGGGGGCCGGATGCGAGCCGCTGCAAACAGAGCAGCCCCCTCGCGGGCTCCCACTGTGCACCCATGACCCACGCTGGCCCAGGGCCACGGGGGGACCGTGCTGGCCCCGTGGCAGCAGAGCCCCAGGGGAGCGGTTCTGCCCCAGCTCTGGCACGCTCCTCGCCTCTTTTGCTTCTTTTCTTTATTTCTCTTCCAGAGACACCGCTGTTGGCGCGGGCACCAGGGAGTTCACCACGGTGCCGATCCCCGGGATCCCGGGGCTGCGCGGGTGAGCAGATATCCCCGACGAGAACCGGTTAGTACAAAGGAAACGCTCCCACAGAAACACACTGACCCGACAGCCCCCAGGCCTTGTCCAACGCTCCTCTGCCACCTCCGTCACCCAAAACACCGAAGCCCGCTTCAGTCTGACCCCAGGGGAGCGTGATGCCATCGGGGCCAGGAGCCCGCTGCTTCCAGAACGGTGGTTTCTCACCGACAGCTCCAGGCAGCCCCCAGGCTGCCCCCCCACCCCGGCACTGCCCAGCCCCTGCTCCCGGGAGTCCCGGCCCTCGCACGACGCATCGGCACACGGTGCCCGTTTGCTACGGCAGCCTCCAGCTCCAGAGGAAAATGCCCGCTCAGATGTGCTGGGCTTTACGCTTCTCACTAGGACCGGAGACTTTGTTTCTCCCGCAGCATCTCTTCCTCCTCCTCTCTCTCCATATGGACTCTCCTACACTAGGAGTCATTTGAGAGAAAAGCAATTAATACTCCCCGTGCCATCCACCCGTGTGATGCTTCCCGACCCATCATGCTTTTAAGTAGGAAAGTTATTCTTCATTCACTAATTGCCTCACATTATCGGGTGCAAAATGTTAACGTGCAGCTCTGCGAGGAGAGGGGTGGGTGGCACAGCAGCGTATTGACATGCTAGGTGATAACACAGGCGTGGAGGAGGAATTATTTAAAACAGTTACGGGGAGGGAGGGGGGATGGTGAGAAAAGAGAAATGGAAAATGAAAAAGCCAGAAGAAGAGAACGTCCCCACCCAAATGCTGCAGCTCGACCAGCAAGGTCAGCCCAGTCCCACCCGCCCTCTCCCGGAGCAGCCACTGGGGATGGGCCGGCCGTGGAGCTCTGCCTGGAAGGGCACTGCTGCCTTCCCAGTCCCGCTGCCGCAGAGCAGGGGGGATGCCCAGGCAGAGGCCCGGCCGCTGGGCACAGGGACAAGCTGCCCCGGTGATGGCGCTTGGTGGGATCCTACCTGAGAAAGGAGAGCCCTTGTCCTGGGGACCGCTCCCAGCTCCCGCACGGCTCAGTTCCGCTGCTCTGCAGAACTTGCAGCCTTTGCTTCCTCTCCCGCTGAACGGGTCCAAGACGATCCTCCGTAACAAACCACTTTACAACCTGTAGTTGACAGAATAAAAAGCAAAATACTTTCCTTCCTTCCCCATTGGTTGTTCTTTTCTTGCCCCGCTGTTATTTAACTGCAGAATGTATTTCAGGGCATAGTGTGTGCTGTAAAACAGAACGAGCAGGGGATGGGGGTTTATTTACGCTCTGACACTGACCATCGTGGGAGCAGGGTCAGCCTCCCAGGCTGACCTTTCTTGTTCTTCCTCTGCCGTTTGGCAGAGCACCACCTGGTTTTGTCCTAAACTCAAGGTAGGAGCCCAGATGGTCGGATGTCAGGGGACAAATGGCTGTGCCGGAGCCCAGAGGGGCTGATCCGAAACTCTCGTCCCTTGCCCGGCACATGGAGGCGGTGGCATCGCACTCCTAACCAGCCCCGGGACCGTCTGACTTTCAGGGATGCATTTGAGGATGCTGAGATCTCCACATCTCCCTCCCTTGGCACTTCTTTCCCTTGGCTTCCCCACACGCCGCCTCGTTCGTTAGTCAGCCGCACCCCCTCCTCCTAACGAGGATTTGTCTGACTGCAGTCTCCAGCCGCGGCAAAGCCTGCCTCTTCCCACTAGATCAAGAGTCTGCTTTTATGCTGCGTTTTCTCCCCATTAAAATATATTGCAACACAAAACACCTCTTCCTTTTCTTCATGAAAAGCTGAGCGCTCTCTCTCCTCCCCAAGGTGTTTTCTCCGGCCTTTGGGTAATTTGCGGGGGGGCTCTCTTCACACCCCCCCTTTCCACCTGCTCACCTGAGCACCGACCAGAGATGCTGCCCTTCCCCTCTACTCTTGCAAGATCAATAGCGGTAAAATCCACTTCTCTTTGGAACCTCTTTTTAGGTCTTTTGGGTCACAGCCAGGACTACCCTGTGATAAAAACTTTTTCTTCCTAACTGCCGTGATTTAACATATTTTTTAATCATCGCAGGCGCTTGACCCCCTCAGCACCAGAGATGCCCTGGGGATTAACAAAAAATAAAATTAACCAGAATTTCACGTACCTACTGCGCCGCCGTCCCTCCTCCTCTCAACTCTCTCAGCCCCCGCAGCTCTGCTGGGGAGCTCCTTGAGCATCCCGGCATTCCCTGCCGCATCCCAGAGCAAGAGAGCACAGGTCCCAAGGGCTGTCTCCCGCCTGGGCGGGGAGGACGTAGCACACCAGGGAACGGGCACATCCAGGGATGCCGAGTGCCATTTGCAGGGTTGTGCGCTCTATGTGCACGCTCCGGAGTTCTCCACGGCAGAGCCAGGCTCCGGGAGCAGTGGGGGCTTGTGCGGGGCTCCTGGGAAAGGCAAACCCCCAGCCCGCGACCCCCCAAGGGCCGAGCGCGTGGGAAGGCACGGCTGCCCCCGACAGATCGCAGCCCCTGGCTGCCCGAGCAGGGACCTGGCACGGGGCAGCGGAGACTCAACTCTGCTGGTTCTGTGTCTGGGAGAGCAATAAATAAATCTGTGGGAGGCAACGGTGGGATGAGTCAGAGGCGAGAGGGAGAGAAAGTCATCTTCGGAGGAACGCATTACCCAAGTCCAGCATGCCACCGTGCTCCAGAGCCAAGTGAGGATTCACGTCAGAGGCTGTCCTCATCCTGCTCGAGCTCACCGATAGCCTCCTGCCGGGAGGATGACGGGGGACGGCCCTGCCGGTGGGAGCCTCGGCCACAGCTGGGGGGCTGCAGCCCTCTCCCCATCCCGGGGACCCCCAGATCCATGCAGCTGGAGCACGGCTGGATCCATCCAGCACCACGGGACCCGGAGAGGGTGGGCTGGGGCATTGCACGAGCCCCAGGACCTGCACGCAGCTCCCGTTGCCCTCCACAACCTTGGGCAAGCTTTGTATTTTTGGGCACATCACACATACACACCCCTGCAGCCCCACGGACCCCAGGGCAAGGAGCTCCCCAGCAGAAACGTCCCAGCTTGCCGCCGAGCATCGCCGCGGCTACAGGCCATGGAGCGAGGCACGGCAATGCCTGATCTGCTCCCAATTGCAAATATCGCCAAAGCGTGGACTGAATTTAATCAAAGCGGAGCTCGAGTCAAGACTCAAAAGCTTTGGATGTTCTGCGTGTCAAACGAGTTTCACGTGAAATCTAGATTTTCTAGGCACAAATACAGCCTGCGTCTAACTTCAGGGAATGAAAGGGTAAGGCAAAGTAACCTGCACGGCACACTGAAAATTAGTAAGTAGGGGAAAACTTCTGGTCTGCTGCAAAATAGGCAACTTTTCTGCCAAGTTGACATCCATCTTGGCAGGGAGACCACCTGTCAGGAACCAGCTCGGCCCAAGGGCTGGAGCCCAGTGGCTTCGCAACTCGACATTTTTCACAAGCTCGTGCTCTCTCCATTCAGCTTATATTTAGCTCGGTATTTCTGAGGCTGAATGCAGCACTTACAGAACATACAGAGGGTTTAAGCTGTCTTTATCAAGGAATATAGTGGTAGTTAGTTGTCAAAGCTGTCATTAAACTCAAGAAGTAATAATCAAACACACCCATACAAAAAGATAGAGCTCTGTAACTCCAAGACTGATGTATGCAAAGCAGAAATGAATGCTAGGAACTTGGCTATAAAAACATGTTTTTAACCTAGTCAACTGAGCCATTAAATAGGAAGGAAAGACACCCTCGTTTGTGTACCAGGAGCGGCTAATCTGTTTGTCTAGTGTGTCAGCACTCCGGTTTCTTGGCTTGTTTTTAAGTTTTCTACTTATGTTTAACACCCAAAGAGATGTTAAATATCAAAAAATAAATGAAATGCACACTGTGTAACTCGTATAAAGCCTTCTCTTCCATCATCTCCCAAGCCTCATCGAGAACTTAAGGTGAAGAATTGCCTGCAAGAGCTGAATCATATCTTTAAGCAAAAACATTGCTATTAGGTGACTAAGACCAGAACAATTGTCTCCCTTTATTTATTGCAACTGATGCTGTTATTAAAAACCAGACAAGTCCCTCCCCAGCCCCTCGCACTATTGGGTCTGCATACGCCGGTGAAACACTGCAAAAGGCAGGCTGTAAATAGAGGGGACCCTTTGGGGAGGGTCCGAAACACTTCGGACACGTGGAAGTGCTTTGTGCTCCCAGGAGCATCCCAGCTGGGGACCGGCGGGGCTGCCAGAGGATGCTCTGTGGCAGGGGCCATCTCTGACCCCTAAAATACGACAAGCGGCTGCACGAGGGCACGGGAAATGCCTTGTGGAAAGAGGCCGTTGTGCAAAAAAAAGACACCTTTCTACAGGCAGGCTACCCAGACAGGATCTGGCACGTCTCTGGAGCAGGAGCGATCAAGTGAAGATTTGAAAGCCCGCCGGCAGGAATCAAGCCGGCTTTTGGGAAGAGCCTGGGAGCGGGGGGACCGTGGTAGGGACAGAGAGGAGTGTCCACCCTGCAGGGAAGGACAACGCGTGGCACGGAGCAACTGCACGGACACCTGGGACAGGCAGAGCTCAAGATTTTATAATTGAGCAAATTTATATTGGAAAAAAACCATTTTCACTGGTTTTCCCCAATAAATCCCATCCACCCGCCCTCGCCTGCACCATCGCCTGAGAATGGTGCGTCATCCGAAGCCTTCGCATTTTCATGAAGCGGAGTTGAGCAGAACTGAAACAAACCGGGCTCTGCTCCCCCCTTCCAAATGTTCACAGCGTTGGGAGGGAAGCCAGGAGACTTTAAGAGACATTTTAAGAAGCTGTGGGTATGGCTGCTCCCCTGCAGCACATTGCACCACGGCTACCCACCCCGCAGTGCCAGCCCCGGGCTTGTCCTTCTCCACAGCATCTCCCACCACCCTGCAGGTATCTCTGCTTTTATCTCTGGATATTACAGGAGTTCAGGGCCCAGTCTTCTCCAAAAAATCGAATCCAAACTCCAACCATCCTTCAGCCAAAACACTCACTGTTCATATGGTAGGTAGTTGTCTACGGCATTATTGGTACATCCCTGCTCCCATAATGAGGTTTGTTTGGACATAAAATTTAATGAAAACATTTTAAATAAAGCAAATTATAGCCCTGTTGCTCAGGAAAACCCGCTTTCCTGGTTGTTCCCTAATTTACAGCCACAAGATTTTTCAGAGTTTAAGTGAAGCTGTAGGAACAGCACTCCTTTCCCCAGACTGACCTGACTTCAGCCACTCCAGGGTCCTGAATTCACTCTTCTTCTGGAAACTCTCAGATCTCACTGGGAGTGAGAGTTTTTCCCTGACTGTGTTTGACTTTACCCATCTGAAAAGCGAGATAAGGTCATACATAAGCTGCTGTGCGCCATGTTTGCCTGAAGCCTGCGTTTTAAAGGCGATGGAGGGATCACCCCCGAGCAAACTCCCTGGAGCCGAGGGGGTTTGTGGCACTCCCAGATCAGTTATTTTACCCTTCAGCAGTCTTTTCATTTCTGTTCCTCAGCTTTCTCCCAGTGGGACTCAGCCAGGCTCTTCGGATAAACAAAACCCTATGTCCGAGAGCTGCCCGCGCCCCGGCTGTGGTTGGATGGTGTCAATCGTATATACGCGATATCGGCAACTGTTTGAAGTTCCTGCTGCCACCACAAAGCAGTGCTAAAGAAATGACTTCAGAAGTACTGCAGGCATCACGCTGTGCATAATTGCAACAGGGATGATACACATGTGGGTTTTATTATTATTCTAAAAACGCACAATAGGGAAAGCCAATATTTTTAATGGAAGTGGTTTCAAATGCTAGTATTTATTTGCTTATTAAATGGTTTAGCTGGAGACGGAGCATCTTCAAAGGAAGAATTTTTTTCCCAGAATGGGTATCTGGGGCTATAGTGCTGTATTATTGTACATGAAAAATATTTCCTTATTAGCTTTTTATTTCAGAGAACACATTTAATTGACACTTCCCGTGCTGACAGCTTGCCAAGTTTCAAAGTACAACTTCTGCAGGATTTCAATGATTGTGAGGCTGGTCCAGACGAAGCTGTAGCCCAGCTGACACACAAGCTCTGTAAAAGGAGGTTTTTTCCCATTTTTGGAGAGCCTAAAGCCGAGATCCACATTGGGACTTACACGCTGTGTGTGTCTGGGTCATCTTTCAGAGGGACACGATGCACTTCCAGGCTGTGACCACATTTTAGGACCTGGTTTCTTCTGTAATTCCAGCTGCTTTCTACATCAGTACAGATTTCCCAACGTGCATGGGAAAGATCTCCCCGTGCTGCCACAGACCCGGGGGGAGGCACTGGGAGAGCTGAGGGGCTCAGCCGGAGCTGGGGGATTAACCCTTGGCCACCCCAAGCCAGAAATCAAAGCTCTTCTCCACCTCCCTGAGACATTTGGCTGATACAGGCTGCCCTAAGTATGCTCAGGGAGGATTGCAATGGTCAGAGCATCACTCCCTTGCAAGGCACACAGCTAAGGCAAACCAGAGCAACGCTGCATTCTCCTTGCACCCTTTCACCGAAGGATGCAGTAACAGAAATGCACCCTTACCTACGAGAAATCTTTTCAAAATTTAAAAAAACCCAAAACCCGCCATCTCTCTGCTCTCACATGGAGGCTGGAGTTCCCACACTTGTGCCGATGAAGGCTGACACCTCCCGCCACTATTTTCCCATCAAACAGCATCGTCGTCATCACGCGCCCTCTCCACCTGCCCTCCCCGGGGGCTGCTGGGGACCCACAAGCCCCTCTCCCCCCTCAGTGCTCTGCGGGCCCCACGGCTCGCAGAGCTGCTGCCAAACCCAACTCTCACCCCCGCTGACACCTCCATCCTGTTCGTGGCGTCTTTGGCACTTCCCCCTCCAGCATTTCCAGTCCCCTGCGGCTCCCCAGCCCAGTCAGCTCCAGCGCAGCCCGCGGCTGTGCCAACATTAACACACGGAGGCTCCGGCGCAGCCGAGGCCACCGCCGAAGGCAGGAGCCTGTCCAAGGGTAGATCATCGCAGCTCTTCACCAGGACATGCAACCACCACAAAAGCATAAATACGTACAGTCATTAAAAGCCACAGGGTGCGGGGACATTGTGCAGCGAGAAAGAAAAGAACCATCCAACACAGCTCGTTACAGTTCACAGCCTCCCTTCAGGAAATGGATGCTGGAGGGGGAGAGGTGGGGGGACACACCAAAACACCCCCCCCCCCCCGGCCAAGAGCCCTCTGGCTGAGCACCGTCAGCTCCCCCTGCACAGCCCCTTCTTCGAGCCTTGCTCCCAGGGTCCCATTGAAAACATGCCTGGTATTAAACGATGCCCCGCGCTTCCTTGGCTCCAGGAGCAATCGAGAGCCAAACAAGGTGCCTTGCCCGGAGCTGCGTCACAGCTCCCGCAGCTGCAACCCCAGCGCAGGGAAAGCCACTTTGTACCCTTCTCCCTGCTCAGTCCGCTCCCCATGTGCTAGCAACAGCCTGGCCCAGCAGTGCCCACAGCCTTAGGGTGTCCTCCACCTCCATGGGGACTCCACACAAGGCAACCTACAAGTTCACGCACCAAAACTTCATCTCAGGAGATGCAGAGTGCTCAGCACAGGAGCCAACTGCCCCGGATGGGGGAACTGACACCAAAACGGCACAGCTGTAAAAAACAAAACTGGCAGACGTAGCACAGCTTCACAACGGTACCAGAGGACCCCTTTTACCAAGTGAGCCCTAACAGTTGCTTCGCTTCTTTATTTCGCAGAGGCCCAACCCCAAGCGTCAGAAATTAATAAAGGGAAAGGCTATAGTTTTGCTTGCTTTGTGTTTATGCAGCTGCAACACGATCGTCCCCTGGGATCATCTTTCCTCCCCACAGACAGGTGAGGTGGAAGCCAGCATCTCTGGGTACTGGGCAGTAACTGGATCCCGCAGACCCAGATACAGACGCTGCCCTGTAAGTCTCTGCCAGGGAGAAACTGCCTCCGACGTTAAGACAGACCCTGCTGCAGGGACAACTCCCACCACCATGCAGGTAAGTGCTTCGGCTCGTAGCTCAGCCGCAGCGCGGAGGCTAGCACGAGGCTGTTCCCTCTGGGACAGCAGGGCTCAGAGCTTTCCCGTTGGCTTCTTACCCTGCCAGCTTTCACAAGGCGTTGCCAGGCCAACTACCAAAGGCTCTGTTAACGTTACAGGTCCTCGTTAGCTTTTCAGGCCTTCAGTAACAGGTTAAAAACAGTCAGAAAACATTAATAGTGAGTTATTCTTCAGTCTTTCCACACATGGATGCACAGAAAGAAGCCTTCTAAACTACAGGACGGTAATGTCCTCAGCTTCGGATCTTTCTGTGCCACAAGTAGGGCTGCTCAGGTTTCTAGGAGGAAGAGAGCCTTACACTAACAATACAAAGACCACAGCCTAAAAGTCATGATTGTCTTGCATGAATATATTATAAAATGAAGGAAAGCCTTTCTCTTCTAGTAGCAAGAGGATTCAGTGTCCATGTGTTCTCTTCCCCAGCTGACACTCTGCAGGCTCCGGACTCACCAGTGGTGCTTCATTCTCTTTAATGTCTTGCTTTTCCATGTGCTGCTTTTTGGAGCAGATTTACTGGAGGAATACTTCCTGCGGTCATTACCTCTTTCTTACACTGACGCAAAAACTCTTGAAATCAGGGAGAGGGCCAGGAAGCTAGATATGGATCCTCTAAAGGCCAATCTCTCTTACACTGTCAGCAGTGCAGCAACATGCTCCGACCAAGAGATATTTTTGCTCGTTCTTGTCTTCAGTAGCCCAGAAAACAGGACAAGGCGCAACGTGATCAGGCAGACATGGGGCAATGAGACAGACGCCAGAGGTTATGCTGTCCTTACTCTGTTTGCTTTAGGAAAGCCAGCTTCAGTAACCACCCAGCTGGAAATCAATGAAGAGTCTCAAAAGCACAGAGACATTATTGAAGGCAGTTTCATTGATTCTCCCAAGATGCAGACACAGAAGATGTTGATGAGCGTGGAGTGGACAGTGACTTTCTGTCCCCAGGCAAGGTATATTCTTAAAACAGATGAAGACATGTTTGTAGGTATTCCAAGTCTGGCTGAATACCTGATTAGCTTAACACAACTAGAGGACATTTACATTGGAAGGGTTATTCATCAAGGAGTGCCCTGCAGAGACCCTGGAAGCCCTGGCTTTGTTCCCATCCATCAATACTCAGAAGAGTTTTACCCAGATTACTGCGATGGGAGCACTTTCGTCATGTCCCAGGACGTCGCTCGCAAGGTGTACGTGGCTGCCAAGGAGGTGCCAGTTTCAGTGCCCCCCGATATTTTTGTTGGAATCTGTGCTAAAAAAGCTGGCATCACTCCCATTCACAGCTCTCGATTTTCTGGTGAGAAGCACATCAGCTACAATCGATGCTGCTACAAATTCATTTTCACCTCTTCCAACATGAAAGAGGATGAGTTATTTGAAGACTGGAAGGATACAAGCGATGGGAAAGATTGCTCATTACTGGAAACTTACTACGGTCTGGTGTCCTGCAAGGTTTTGACCTATATTGATAAGTTCAAACAGTTTAACTTAGATAGAATAAAAAATGAGGTTCTTCATTTTGTCAATTAAGATTTAACTTTTGCAAAGAAAGTCTGAATCTTCTTTTACCACTTGTTTTATCCTGTTAACATTCAGTAATAACGATCTCCTCTCAAAGTTAGCTCTCTTCCCTTCAACAGCAAATGAATTCTCAATGCTATAGTGTGTTACAGCAGCAAGAGAACTAGATGCACTCTAGCTACCAAAGTACCTCCAAGTACACACATAAAAGTTAAAAAAAAAAAAGTATTCCAAGGAACTTTGTCTGTATCCAGTGTTTTCCAGATCTTTGAAATCTTCTACCTTATGCCAAAACTCCTTCTGCATTTATCTGTGAGGCATGACCTATTTCCAAAGTATTTTGTAACAAAGGAAAATAAATCTTTCCATCCATAAAAGGGAGCTACTTCTGAGCAGCCTGTGTTACAGTACCAGTGAAACCACAGAACGACTTAGAATGGGAACAGGCATTGAACCACCGTGGGAATTGCTTAGGTAAACAGCCTGGGAAGATTCTAGGCAAGAAATCTAACTTACCTGTTAAAGAATCTTATATTTCTGTTGGTCCTGGCATTGGAGAAACTCCGACACAAGCAGCTCAACACCGTAACATTATGCTGGAGAACAGCATCAACAGTGAAATCAGAACAAATTCACCAGCATGCTGGTAACACCAACCTTATTCAAAATGTAAAAATTCCCCAAATTAGGAGCCAGTCACAGAGCACAAACCCCACCCATGCCTACATCCTCCAAACCAGCTCTTCTGAATCAGCTCTTTCAGCAGTAGAGAAATTAGCTGGACAGATTTGTTCTACAATTGTGACAGGCACACATGGGAAGAGACACACATGTACCTTTCAGGGCCCCATCTACTCTTCCCGCCGGGATCAAAGGAACTGGAGGCGTGCTCTCAAGGATCCACAATTCTTAAGTACCACATTATGCTGCTTGTTAACCAGGGTCAAATGATGCGGTTTGGTTTTGGGGTTTTGTTTTGTGGTGTTTTTTTTTTAAACCAAGTTCATGAAGTTTAGCATGTTACCTCAATTCTCATTCTCCATCATTCCATTTCTGGTTTTTTTCCTCAATTGTCTCCACCTGTTGCTTTACAGGGGGGAGGACAGGGACAACACACTTAAATTTTTCCACTGTATGCAAGATACACCAGTAGCAACATGTAAACCATATGGCAATACACACAATGGGTAGAGAACTACATGTGAATAATAAGGGATAAGCATCTGATCAATTAATCAGAATGTTGAGCTTAAAGCTCAACAAAATAAAGCATATGTGCATATAAAAAAAATCCTCGTTTGGCATCTCTGTGTATTCTAAAATATTGCATTTGGCAAATGTACCATGCAAAGTGGATGCTAAAGACTTAGCACACAGAGTAGCCTTCAAAAGCAACAGCTGAAAACACACATGGAAGAGACTCATGAATTGCAGAAAAGGTTTATATATTGATTTCTGAGTTTTTAGTATACGGCTCATACAGAGTTACCAGAGCACAAAGCCACCTAAAATAACAAAGCTGAACTGTCCAATACAAGCGCAAACTAAGGACTTCTATACTCTTTTTCATTTCCTTTTCAGTGGTTTCATGTTTTTTCTGGATGCAGGATTCGTGAAGCTTCTGTGCTCTCTCTGTTCACAAATGAGACACTCTGTACTGCATTTCTCACTAGCAGATGTTTATTATGCACATCTAGGATGAAAGCATCAGCAGTAGTATAATGTTGGGTGACAATTTTTTTACATATTAGATCGTAAGCAACAAGGCAGATCACCTGCACTCAGACAGCTTATTAAACATTAAGGGATCTTCCCCAACTACCCCGCTCCTCTGAGCCCCCTTTGTTGCCTTGCCAGCAATTTTTGGCAGGCAATACCATTACCTCTGCTGCAGCTCAAAGCTACTACAAGCAAGAAGAGAGTTACTGCATGTCTAGATCATCCTGCTTCACTTGGCAGAGTGGGGACACAGGGAAAGTACTTTCCCTAGAGGTACACCTGACTTGACACACTACTAAAATAAGCCCAAAAGTAGTAATTTCATGTTTTGTTATGCTCCCCACAGCTATGCCTCAGATTTCTTTCTTATGTCCTCAACAAAAATAATGTAAATCTCTTGTATAAAGTACACCGTGGTCTCTGTTTATGGACAAAGACACATCACATGTCACTAGAGTGTCCAGCTAGTCTTGCATCTCATCTGCAGCTAGGTGACCACCTTCAGAAGATTACAACTTAAGGTACTACATTTCCATATTCCTAATTCAGTTCATGCCCTTAAACATGAAAGCTTTATGTTCTTACCCCTTTTATTCTAAGTTAGGCAACTAAAAGAATACTTTTTTTTTAAACAACACTTAAAATTAAAAAAATTTATCTGTTAAAAAATAGTGTAAACAATTTAAGATTTGGTTCTGAAGTAGACTTGTAGTGCTATAGCTCATGCTCCTTTTGAGCAAGTAAAGTGAGCTGCTATACAACATCGCAGTCAACAAGGGAGATAAAGCTCCCAATTTGGTTTTATACACTAGAGCGTGCATTCATTTTTTTTAAAAGGGCTAAAAGTTTTTTTCATCTTCAGCATAAAGTGTAAACAATATTTAGGATTATTTATTCAAGCAAGACTTACATCCAGCAAGTTGAAAATAGAAGAGAATCCAGTTCGTACTCCCTCATGTGGACAGAATGTTACTAGCTTATTCTTAATAACAGGGTTTCTGACAGAATATGACTGGCTAAAAGAGTATGTTCCATGCAAGTGCCAAGTTTGGCAGATATAAAAAAAAATTAAAAAAGAGAAACTACAGCAGCATCTGAGGTTACAAACCTCAAGGTGTTTTGGTGTGTTTTTTAATTGAACTGTGATCTACTGAGAAAATATGATAGAAACTCCAAACCCAAGAACAGTTTAACCAAACACTGATACTTTCTGTAAGATAAAAAACAGCCAGTAGTTGATAGAGTATTTACCTTGGTTACTTGTCTCACGACAGTACACAGAGAACTTCTGCCATTACATTCTACGTGAAAATATGCTGTGCCCTATAGGTTTTGATTTGCTCTCATGACTCTCATTTCAAATAGAGTCAAAGTGCTTCATAATCCTTTAAAGAGACAATCTAAAGAGACTCCAGTGTGGAGAGTCTTTACACCTTGTGTCTTAACAGCTATTTCAGTAACATGGTTTGTGAGAAGGGGGACCAAGACATCAATGACATTATTCTGCTCCTTCTACGGCTGTAGTAGAAACTGCCTTAACATAGTAAGGGCCTTCACGCAAGTAAGCCCTGAGCCTCAAATAATACTGATTTCCAAAGATTTCCGCAATTGTTTTAGAGTTTACGAGGGCCTTAACCAGTTCATATTTGGCATCCTTCGAAGCTTTGTCAGGCTCCACAGATCTGTCTACAATGTACTCCACAAACCCTGGGCTGTCAAGCATCAACTTCTGGGCCCATGGTTGATTTGCAATAGCCTAAACATGAAGACAAAAGAGGGGGTAGGGGGAAAACACCTCATTTTAAAAACAAAAAAAAACACAGTTACACAGTAGGCTGTTACACAAATAGCCAAGGAACAGAAAAAAATCAAATGGGATATTCATTCTACACAGTAGTTACACAACCACCACTCAAATCAAGCAGCAGGGTTTTAACACTGGAAAACAAGTACAGCTCGGTGCTTATCTTAAAACTTTAAAGTGAATTATCACAGCAGTGCCTCTGATATCAAAGCAGCACAGCTGCTGCCTTTTTTTTTCCCCTCTCCAGTTTATAAGAAAA
The DNA here is from genome assembly GCF_929443795.1 of Astur gentilis. Taxonomy (NCBI): domain Eukaryota; kingdom Metazoa; phylum Chordata; class Aves; order Accipitriformes; family Accipitridae; genus Astur; species Astur gentilis. Next base: position 18,693,954 of record NC_064908.1, read on the forward strand.
TAAGCATTACAGACATAACATGTCTGCTGCATTATATAAAAGTGAATAAAAGTGGGGCACAATGAAAAAGGCCTGATTTCTGACCACTTCAGGGCTTCAACAAGAAGTTTGTGACATTCACTTAAAAAAAAATAAATAAATCTGAGACTGAATGGCAATACAATTCACTATTTGATCTTTAAAAACAAAAAGCACTTACAGTAAATACCCGTAAAGCCCCACAGTGGAGATCAGGGAATGGCTGAGTACTGATGCTCCTGAAGAGTTCCAATGGCTGACTAGACAAGGATGTGAACCATGATTCAGTCATTCTTAAAAGGTCTTCTGTCTGCTGCTCTGGCTACATGCATCACATACAAAAAATCATGGAGTTTGATTAGGATTATGAAAAGCTTTGAAGTTTTGACTATATGCTCAATAGTTAAGGAAGTTATTTAAAACAAACCACCAGCAAATTAAACTGAAATAGTTTAAATTTTCAACTTATTTTCATGAATAAAGAAATGACCTTCTCTATTTCATTTAGCTTGGAGGATAGTTTTAAATATATTAATTTTGATACAGAAGATGAGTGCTCTCCTAGAGTACAGTCCTGCAAGACAAATGAAAATGGCTTACTCGCTCATTTAGAGCTACACTGTTATAACCAGGTTACTGGATCTAAAAAACATACACAGGGATTAGAGCAGCTTGCCACTATCCCTTTAAAGCACAAGAATATTAAACTGTTTACTCTCATTCCCTTGCCAATGTTGTTTCGACTTCATGTTTTATAAAGAGATTTCAGAACACCTGGCTTCTTACAAACTCAACCTTTAAGCAAACAAACAAATCAGGGGATTTCAAAACAGCAAAGGTAAGGACTCAGAATACTAGAAAGCTACCACTTCTACCTAAACTAGATACTGCAAAAGATCTTCACACAACTAGTCAGATGCACAATAATTTCATTCTTGTAGATTTAAAAAGAAAAAAAAAAAAAGAAGAAAAAAGAAAACAAAACCAAACCACAGACTTACAGGCAAGTAAAGAAGAGATGAAATTGCATCCAAGCATCGAAGTCGTAACTCCGTGGGGGCATTCTTTGCCTGGTGCCCTATTCTGCTTAACAGATTTTGAAATCTGCTTCCTTTGAAAATAAAAACAAAAGTGTTTTTAGTTAATTCAGACAGACCTCTACAGGAATACAAAGTTACCCATCAGTCACATTATATTACATTAACCAGTAGAAAGTATTGTACATTAAATCTGAGAAAGGCAACTTCTTGATCTACTATAGTAAAAGCAGTGCAAGATTCTCTTCACTTCATAGGGATCCAAGATAGATAAATCCCAAGCTTTCATGTTAATTCTCCAGACTAACCTGTTGCGGAGGATCCACAGGGGAAATCACGCACAGACCAATGTGATCAAGTGAAGTCCATTTACTACAACCTTTAGCACAGTTATATACCTTATGTGCTTGTGCACGCACCTTATATAATACTCTAATTGATCCAATACCCCGGTTCACGCGACACTATCTTATCCTCTATTGGCTGTGCAAGCTTCTTCACGAGGTGTCCAGCAGTTACTTATCTCATTCTTCGGCATCCAGGAGTTGCTTGTCAGGCTCTTCTTATCTTCCTTCTTCCCAGCATACAAGGACACAGCGTCCTTGTCTGCTCCAGCACTTTGTAAACTTATGCTTCGTTCCCACCTAACGGCTGGATTGCTCACATGCCCTTGCCCAGCCAAGAAATCCTCAACACTAACCAAACATTTCCAAAAAGGAAGTTACGTGTCACAGATAATTGAGCTGTCTTGGGAAGTGTGGACCCTAGTACAGTTGCAATTAGAAATCTTCAATCCCATTCTACAGTGCTCCAATAGCTATCTGCTAATACAGATTTTTCACTTAAAAAGCAAAAGTTTGGACTAGCAGCAAGAAGTCTAGCACCTACTTTCAAACCTCTGAACAGTTTTATATTAAGAAAAACAATGTAGTCTTTACAGAAACCATCATTACATGGTAGTTCATATTTTTCTAATCCTAGTGAGAAGGTCATGACATCAGTAGAAACAGAGGAATCTAAAATAACACAAATACTGACGATTCGTGTGATGCAGCTCACCACAAAAGAATAATCTGAATCATGCTTGCAATACCAGAATTCTAGCTGCCAGGCATTTCACACTGCCATGCCTGGCAAGACAGTTAAAAAACACCTTGTCTGCTATAGCACAGCTATTCAGACATCCTTGATTATTAGATAAATAAATACATTTTTCAATTCCTTTCTCTATTACACCAAACCAATTCACTCTTGTATATTATGACATACTGAGAATGTTTTATTAAAGAAAAAAAAAGCGATACTAACTAGTTTTCTGTAAAACCTGTTTGCCTTCCACATTTGATCCCAGGATTCCTAGTGTGTCCACAGCCACTCCAATCATGGTTGGATCATGACTTTCTGCCATTTCAAAGACTTTTTCCATAAAGACAGGGTATCGTTCACAGATCTGCTGTGGACTGTCTACAATAGCCAGATTTCCAAAAAATTTAACAAATCCTGAAAGAACAAGACAAAAAAAACAAAAAGCATTCAGAGTAGAGGACCAATAACTCTAGTAATGCCAAAATTAAACATACATTAACGTAAGATTGTTTCACTGCTAAACTAGTGTTATTAAGTCTGAATACTGTTTTTGTGAAAGGCATCAGAATAAGGACAGAACTAAGGAACAAGCCAGTATTTTGGAAGTTACTTAATTCATGATGTAACAGCTGTCATCTTGAATTAATAAAAAAAGGCCACAATAACACAAACTTCAAATGTATAGTACAGTCTCTTCAGATCTTACCTGTATTACCACTGTTAATGACTAACGTTATTCATGTATTAGACTGTCCTTCAGCACTTTTTGTATACATCCAAGATACATATTCTAATATTCAAAAATTCACATGAGCTTTCAAAACAGGGGCTTAATAGTCCTCTCAATTTAACTCATTAATAAAAGCAAGCAGTAAACACTGGAAACAAGAAATGCATGCTGTAACCTGGTAAATAGAAGCCTGAGAAAGGATCAGACTCTGCACCAACGATGATGTTCGAAATTTTATCGATAACTCCTTGTTGAGCAAGATACTGACGCCCATGGGGAGTATGGGCCAGTGAGGTCACCATCTCTATACAGGTAGCTCTGTAACAGACAAACAGTTATTTTGGCCTACTTCAGATTTCGTGATTAAGAAAAAACACGTTTTCTACCCTTAAGACAAAATCCAAACAAACAGAAAAAACCAAAAACCAAACTACTCAACCATCCAACACTCCTCCAAGCTCACTCAGCTGTCTTACTTTAGGTGTATAGCTGGAAAGAATTCTGAAGTGTTTATATTGCAATCCAGCATTACAATCATCACAGCGTACTGGGGGAACTTCGCCTTGGTTCTCAAATTTAAGTATACAGTATTTTACATTCAAGGCTGTTTAAGAAAAAGCAGATAAAGTGTTTTCCTGAAAAGGTTTCACAAGAAACACACACATGTTTAAAGAGTGTTATTTTAACACTGAACATTGGAGTTTTAACAATGGGTGAAATCTCATTGGCAAACTCACTACCAACATACCTGACGAGTACATCATCTCCAGTCAGCTCTCCAATTAACTCTGATATTAATCCACTGTTTGCACAGTAATTTAGCGAATCTGCTGACACCGAAGAAATGTCAACAATTAACTAAATAAAAGCACAGGGGAAAAAAAAGGATTGTTTATAAAAAAAAATTACGATGATAACAATTCACATTAATGGCCAAATAAGTCTTATAATGCTGAGTAATCCTATATATATTAAATATAGGATTTCATGATATTTTCATAATTAACCTAATTATTTGCCTGAAACAAGTTTATAAGAAGTTCCACGTTTACAGCACATGCATTTGATTTCTATTCACAGTCCTCTTTTCTTCAGAGGATTATCACTGCTATCCCCATTAAGATCTAGAATGGCTAAATTGTATTTTATTTCTCCTTTGCCACACATACATAGACTGACACACTTGGCATTTCTCTCTGTCTCTTCCCCCCTCCAGAAGCTTCAATAGCACTCCACATCCAAAGGTTAAGAGACTACAACACCTTTTACTTTCAGAGAAGCAAACATTTTATTGTATCTTTAGTAACTCTGTGTAGCCCTTCCAATGTCCTAGGCACCACAAGTTAGAAAATAAAAGACGTAAACAGTACCTCACACTTTTGTACCATAAACTAAGAAAGAGAAGTTATGACATTATTTGAGGACCAAGACTGCTGTACTCTTCCTACTCCTTTCTAGTCTTGACAAAACAGACATGAAGATAAGTTTGTAAAGCAGTGAATAATGCTAATTTAAAAGCAAGCCATAAAATCCAGGTTGTAATTCAGAACTACAGTCCAAGAGAACTGCATGATACTTCATGTCATTTCAGTGCTAACATTGATCACATCCCTACCTCATATACTCTGTATCGAACAACATCATTTGTTGCCATGACATTTTTCAAGTCACTCAACAAACTGCTCACAAATAAAGCCTCTAAGCCGTCTTGCGTTTGTGCTATTCTTGACAGAGATTTGATGGCCTGGAAGCAAAAACAGGAGCTTATTATTAAAAACAAACAAACAAAATCACAAAGAGAAGAAAATCCAAGATGATCAGACTTAGCTTCAATGTTCTTTGATAATAATAAATAAATCAAGTTATACATCTAAAATTCACTTTTCTTTGACAAGAGCTAGTTATTGTTACTGTGATCCAAGCCTCTGGCATCCAATTCAGATCTACAAGTTCACTTTAGCATCAATAGCTACAGGAAAATTAACAGTTCTAGGTAAAATTTCTATCACATCCAAGTAATTTCTGGGCTTAAGGCACCTATGCGTATATCATCTTTCAAGTAAGATAAGCTCTCTTTTATTCAAAGAGCAGAGGCTATCATTTCAGACACAGTAGAAAAGGTGTACTGTGCAGTGTCCACATCAGTTTGTAGAGGAATTAAAAAAAAAAGAAAGCAATGCTTACTTCTTTAGCCACTGCTATTTTCTCTCCACCAATGCAATTTATTATTTGACGTAATAGTTCCGGACTGTTGAGAATTTCTGTTACAGCATCTGAATTTTCAACAATCCTCCCAACCTAAAGACATGATCAAATAATTATAGAAAAGAACATTAAAACAAGCTTTTTCCACTATAAGGACATTCAAGTACTGGAACAGCTACCAGACAGACAAAATCACCATTTCTGGAGATTCTCAAAACTCAACTGCACAATACCCTGAGCAGCCAGCTGCAAGCTGGCCCTGCTTTTAGCTTGGGGCTGGACCCGAGATCTCTAGAATTCCGTTCCAAACTAAACTGTTCCACAATTCTGTTCTTTTATATTAATGCAACAAGTGTCAAGTTACTACAGCCTATTCTTATCCCATGTTTCCACAATATTGTTCAAAGTATTCTGAATATCAAAATGTTGCTGCATTTCATTCCTATGGCGCCTGCTGTCAGTGCTGTCTTAAAAAGCTTTATCCAGAACGTGTGCAAGAAGATTCTTTTACAAGTTACTCCTATCAAGACATAGTTTTATACAGTATGTTTAACAGACACATCATAAAGCATTATATACCAACACATTGCACAGTATTTATCCAAAATTGCATGAGTGTGTAAGAGCACAATTGCTGCAGATAACGCTTGATGTAGTGCTTTTGTCATAAATTAGGACATAAAACAACAGTAACAGATTAGGACTAACCCAGCCTGCCTCAAGACAGAGCTCTGTTCCCTCCTCTTGGAGGAAAACCGTGTACCTGCGAGATGGTGAGGATTTTCACGGAGTCATCGGGGTGGAAGAGCCCCTTTTGAAGCTCTTCTCTGAGGTTCTGGATCACATAGACCGGGTCCAGGGCCTGCAGGAGCCTCTCCAGGATGGAAACACACGCAGACACCTGCTCCCTGGGCGGGACAGAGAGAAAACCAAGCCTTTCAGGAGGAGGACGCCGCCGGCTGCTCCCAGATCTTCGGCTGTGCCAGTCCCCGCCCTGAAGGAGGGCAGGGAAGGAGACGGGCTAGCAGCAGCAGCCACCCCGCTCCGGGGGAAAGGGAGAAAGGAGGCGGCGGGGCCCTGTCAGGCCCGCGAGACCGCACCGCCGCTCACCGGTCATTGACGCTGAGGAGGGCGAAGAGCGCTCCCAGATGGTCGTCGCTGAGGCGGGCGCGGAGGGCTGCGGGTGGCACGGCCTGCACAGCGAGCCGCAAGGCCCGCAGCTCCTCCACCGGCACCTCCCGCCGGGCCGCCCGCTCCAGCAGCTCCACCACCGCCTCCGCCATCTTGGCGCCGCCGGGAAGCATCGCGAGAGCCCGCCGCCCTTAGCAACCGCCGCGCCGTCGCCAGGGGACCCCTTTCGCGTCCGCCACGCCGTAAACAAAATGGCGGGCGCGCCCCGCCTCCCCCTTAGCTCCACCCTCCTCGCAGTCTGATTGGGAGGACGCGCGAGGGGCGGTGCTACAGCGGGGTGGGGCCGGTAAAGGGCGTGGTCCCCGCTGAGGGGAGGTCGGCGGGGGGGTGCTGCCCGGTTTGGGGTAAACGGGAGAAAATTGTGTTCGTCTGGAGGCGGGAATGAAAACTGCCTCAGCCGGGAGGGTCAGCCACGGTCTGGAGGTGCTGAGGTGGCGGAGCTGCACCCCGGGGCACGTCCTGCTGGCCGGGCGGGGGCTGCAGTGCCGGGACCCCCCCCTCCTCCCTTGCTGCCTCTCCTCCCTTCTCATGGCAATGGGGACAGCTCGGCCACTTGACGGTGCAAGAAAACACGGGTTTTACATCACACCAGCAGAGGAAAACATCATTTTTTTCAGCCCATGGACAAAAGGGGAGACGGTTGCGTGGAGCCAATACATGGCTGTTACCGTACCACAGAGCTTGGGGGCATTTCGTGGCTCCCCGAGGCCTCCGAGCCGGCAGCGCGACTTCAGCTTCTCCCTGCCCGCCGGGACGCTGCGCAGAGGTGCAGCCGTCAGGCTCGGGTCTAAACCCCGGCTGGGGCTGCTGCACCAGAAGTGCTCTCTTCTGCGAGCTGACAATATGTTTTCCTAATGGCTTATGGGAACCGACAGTAGCGTAATTAAGTTGCAGTGTGAGACAGAATGGAGTTCTCTGTTCCTCTGCACTGGATTGCATTTTAGGCCCAAACAACGCAACGGGACTTAGCAGCTTCCTAGTAGTTTCTACCCAAATAGTGCAGAGCCCCAGCAACATTAAATCTGAGAAAATACCTATTTTATAGGTGGTAAAATTAAAGCAGAATTGCTAAATGGCATCAGCAAGTGTCTCGGCACCCCAGCGCACCCCAGTGCTTAGACGGGAGGGAGAGATTCCTCCAGCAGACGTTGGCGCAGAAAGTGTTGATAATAGCACCGATACTTCTAGGGTATATTTGATTGTCCCTGCTGCGGCTTTGACCCCACTTCTGGGGGTGCTGGGCCCTGGCATCTGCCCACCCGGCTGCGCAGGTCAGGCAGCAGGTCAGAGAGGCTGGGTGCCAGGGCTCGGGGTGGCAGGGGAGGGCCCGCGGGGACGCCACGCTGGCCCACGGGCCCACGCCTCAGCCCAACGCTGGGGCGGGCAGGCGGGTACCAGCCTTCCCAGGCAGCTGGGGAGGAAGAGGAGGAGGAGTTAGTGCTCATTGCGGGCAGCCTTCCCAGGCAGCCTTCCCAGCTCAGGGCAGAGCAGGTGGAGGGACGGAGGGGACGCAGCCTCTCGGCCGGCCGGGGAGATGGAGTGGCTGAGCCAGCGCTGCCCGCTGCTGCCCGCGGCCCAGGGCTGTCCCCGGCCAGGCCGTGGCACCTTGCTGCTGGTAAGTGGGAGCCCTCCGGCGCTGCCAGGGCTGGCTCCGTGCTTGGGATGGGGGGACGCGGGTGACCCGCCGGGGAGCGCGCTGTATGCCAACCGAAGCAACCGTGGAGATGCCCCTGCCTATACCTTTATAAGGGAACCTCTGGGAAAAAAGAAAAAAAAAAAAAGATGATCATGCAGCAGGAATGTACTCTCAGTCTCTGCAGAGAGAAAAGCAAATCTTAGGAGTTTTTTTCCACTTGCACTGAGGAAGCTCACAGCATACTCAAGATTGCCACAAGTTGTGTTTGGTTTGGGTTTTGTTTGGGTTTTTTTTGTACAGAACCTTATCAAAACTAGGCAAAAAGTCCTAACGTGGTATTTTAAACCCTAAAGCTGTTTTTAGTTCACCAAATCCAAAACAAATCTTGCAGAAATCTTAGTCTGTCTAAACTCAACTATCATTTTGCTGGTCAGTGCTTTTCAGTGAAATACTTAAAATCTCACAGCAGGTTTTTTCAGTTTTGTTCACTTCAAAATTTTGGCAGTCATGAGTTTGCTTGGTTTATCAGGTAGGAATCCTGAAGTTTCACTCCTTCACTCTTGCACAATCCCTTGCCAAATACAATTATTCTGGAAAAAAGAGGGGACTTTTATCTTTCTTTTCAGGAAAAAAAAGGGGGGGAAACACCCCAAAAAACAAGAGAGTGGTCACTCTTGTACTAATATTCAGTCAAAAATGTTCATGGGGATTTCCTCATCACATGCACATACATCTTCCAGGAAGATTAATGATCGCGGTGCTGAACAGGTTGGATTTTTTTTTCCTGAGCAGGGAGCATGATTACATTCTAATCTGGAAAAATAGATACACCAGCATATCTCTGTTTGGCTTGTAACTATCTGAGTAGCTTCTGGGATTTGTTGCATAATATTTGTTAAATGGCTTAGCAGAAAAAAGAGCACAAAAGAAGCTCTAAAAATTATTATGAGAAACCTTGTGGTAACAAAGAATATTTCCTCAAGTGGATTGGAAAAGAGGAGACAACCAATATAGCACATCAGTAATTTTCCAAACGGAAAGGAGCTCCTGTCTTTGTGGTGACAAGAGATGTTTTTTTAATTCAATCTTTTTAAAAAAAAAGAACCCTCTGACATTGGCCCTGTAATGGGAGCTTTTTCAGAGGACAAAGGAGGGTGGAAATAAGGGGGGGGGAGGAGGGGGGAAGGAATATATTCTTAGTCTTATAAGCATTTTTTTATCACTGTAGTTGAATAAGGGCCAGATGCTGTTTGTTTCAAAAACAAGACAAAAGACAAAGAGAAGAGCAGCTGTGCAGAGACAGTGAGCGCTGCAGCCCCGGGTACAGGCACCATCCTTCAGCTATTACTCAGCACACCAAATTAACCTTGCTATTCCAGCAACGTCCCCGCTGAGATAATTATATTTTTTAATGTGACTGTGTTTATAGCATGTGAGCACAAAGAGCAGCTAAGGGGCTTGCCAGGAATAGCATCTATGTACAGCAAAACCAACTTGTTGCCACTGCACTGCCAGTCCACGGAAAGAGCATTACTGTTTTCTGCAGCCCAGTCAGACAGAGACAGCCCTACAGACCTGGGCTACATCCATTAGGATTTCTGTTCCCAAAAGGATCCAATTTCACTGTGCTATTAGTATCAGATAATTAAGATGAACTCAAAACCTGCATTTAAGTCTTACCCTCCCTTGCCTGCTGTGTAAGTCTGTATCATAGCCTGGGTGGGCTGCACAACATCTATCAGCAGAAGGCACTAATTGTCCTGGGCTGACAGGGCAGAACCAAAGCTCTCCAGGTCCTGGTGCAGACTGTACTACCCCAGGCTTCCTGGGGCTCTGCTCCCACATTAGGCTCCAGCCCAAATCTGTTTCCCATAGCTAGATCCCTACCCCTACCTGACATACTGCTCTCCTCCTTTCCACAATCCTGGGGAGGCAGAGGGTCCCATCCCCACCGTTTTCCGGAGGGGTGGTCATGCCTCACCCTGGGCACACAGCTAAACGATGGCTGCAGGATGTGTCCTCAGCAGGAAAGATGTGCTTGGTGTGGGAGCCACGCCTGGTGGTTCCCTTCTTGCTCCTTTTTGCAATAGAAATGTATTTTAACAGAGAGAATCAGTGACTTACCTCCTTATCCTTCTTCAGAAAACCAGTCCTGGCTGCTGAGGCTGTGTGGTGGGGTCTGTAACACCCATCAGTCTGGGGTGTGACCTCCCGCAACAGAGGTCTGGGCATCTCTGGGCTGATACAACCTCAAAAACTGACCTTTTCCTGCCCTGAGCACTTGGCACAGTACTAGATTGGCCCCATTGGAGGGGAAAGAATCTCCCTATGAGCAAGTTTTCACTTAAATTACAACTAGCATTACTGTAATGTTGAAAGAAAACTGGAGACTTCCCTTGAGCCGCAGCTATTGTAAACACTTAGTTTTACAAAATGCAGTATTTCACCTAACACCACCATTCATAACGTTTTGCATTTTAGGTGGTGACTCTGTCTTTGCTGATGTACCCGGTGCTGAGGAGTCTCGCTCTTCAGCTGCACTCTGCCATCACTGGCAGCTACATCTCTGGGACCCACTCCATTGCCTTCATCAACTGTCTCAACGAGCAAATTGCCAAGGATATTGCAAGGTATAGAGATGCTTCCCCTGCTTGTCTGCTCGAATTGTTCAAAAGCGGCTTCTTGTGGAATAAAGCTTTTCCTTGTCCCTCGAGAGGATCTGTACTTGCATTTCTACCTGAATGGTGCTCCTTCTCTCTTACACTCTCTTTCTCTCTCTCTGGATCACATATTCACTTACAAAGAGCTGTGCTTTCTAAAAGAAAGCTGACAATTGCCTCTGAAGTCAATGCCACGGTAACATCAAGCCAATTCTCAATTCATTCCACTGCCTTTTGTTTTCAAGACCCATTTTAAAGCCATGGCCCTAAATCTCTGGGTCCTCAGATGGGTTAAGCCCCAGCCTCATGCCCTCTGATCTGCCACAGTCTTTCTTTTTCTCTAGAACAACACAGATAACAATTTCCAGGAGAGGTGTTTATGGAGAGGGACAAAGCACAGTACACTGCTGT